>NC_138136.1:20400413-21141630 GCF_964188305.1 Podarcis bocagei | reverse complement strand
AGGACTTATCATCATCCCATGGGATTTATCAGCTGTGTAGGTTCAGGATACATCGTCCAAGACTGGTTTGAAAGTCAGATCATGATGGCTTTTTTCCAATTTTTTTTATTGATTTTCCACATTTATCACAAAATGATATAACAAAGAAACACAAAACACACAACACAAAACACACTACAGTACAATAAAATTAAACACAAAAAGAAATTATTTCTTCTAATACCTAATTCTCATAACATGGATAACTGACTTCCTCGAATCCCCTCTAACTGAATTTCATTATATCACATTTATAGCAGTTCTCCAAGTTCATATTTCTAATAATGTTAACTGCTTTCATTTACTAATCTCTTCTCCTTTATTAATCTTCTAATCCTTATTGTTTACTACCACGTATCCTTATTCTACCCCTAGGCCTATTTGTTACTTCCAAGGATTTTCTATTTATCTGATTGTGATGGCATTTTGACCTGGCAATATATCTGTCAGGAACTGGGCAGGGGAGGAATGTTGGAGACCACATTCTCAGTCTGACCCTTCCAGAGAAGAAGACAGTTCAGAATTACAACAGCGGAGATCACATCTCTGAGGCAGATGAGGGGGAAAGCTGGGAAATAATGGGAGAGGAGGAAGAAATACCAGAGGGGGGACACAGTGTCTTTAAAAAGCATTCCGGACCTCCCAGAACCCGGTGAGCCTTGAAGTAGGAGAGCTAGAGCAGCTCAGAGGCAGAAGGCACTTTTCAGCACCCGTAGTGATGACACATGAAGAGAGTGAGGCAGGGGGTGGAGACTCACTTGGGGCAATGTCATTATTTCAAGAGGCTGAATTTCCAAACCTCTCTCTGTGAATATTGAATAAAAAACAGTTGGTAAGAACTTTTCTTTGTCTTATCCATTCCTGGCAATCTACCATGGGGGTTGGATGCACTGCTGCCTGGCAATATCAGAGATGGGGCTGGCCGGCTGGCCAGCACCTTAACTTCCTTCTCCAACCAAGTGTGCAGGCTGCCTCCTTCCTCCCAGTGCCTCATAGGGGCCAGGGCCAGTGCTCCTTCCTTTTCAACATCATGATGCATCACTATATTGCAATGTTTAGCTGGTGATACATCACGTTGTTGAAAACCTGATATTGCCCAGCCCTATTTGGGATGTCATGGGTGGCGCTGTGGGTTAAACCACAGAGCCTAGGACTTGCCGATCAGAAGGTCAGCGGTTCAAATCCCCACGACGGGGTGAGCTCCCGTTGCTCGGTCCCTGCGCCTGCCAACCTAGCAGTTCGAAAGCACGTCAAAGTGCAAGTAGATAAATAGGTACCGCTCCGGCGGGAAGGTAAACGGCGTTTCCGTGCGCTGCTCTGGGTTGCCAGAAGCGGCTTAGTCGTGCTGGCCACATGACCTGGAATCTGTACACTGGCTCCCTCAGCCAATAAACCCGAGATGAGCGCCGCAACCCCAGAGTCAGCCATGACTGGACCTAATGGTCAGGAGTCCCTTTACCTTTACCTATTTGGGATGTGCAAAAGGATTCGCAATGGGTATAATTAACTGACTGGAAGAGAAGGCCACAATAAGATGCCTCGATGGCTTTTCAAGAAGAGTTAGGCAGATGAATGGGAGAGAGATCTACCAGTGTCTTTTAGTATGATAGTCATGTGATAGCTTAATAATGGAAATTCCATCTTTATGATTGCCAGGAACAAGATCAAAGATCAAAAAGAGGAAGGTTGCCATCTTCACACTCTGCCTGTTTGCTGCCTGGCCACTGTTGGAGGCAACAGGTTTGGTTGAATTGATTGTTGGCCTAGACCAGCATGGCAATTCTTATGTTCCGAAGAGGCTACATTATTGAAACTTTAATTAGCCAAAAAGCTCTTGACAAAGTGCCATGGGAATAATTAAAATATATTCTGGCAAGGCTTTCTATTCATCAGGGAGGTTCCAACCCAACAGTTGGAAAGAAAACATGCATTTTCTGAATGGAACAAAAATTAATTAAAACACTGAAAGGTTTTTCCTCTAATTGGAAAAGACATAAGAGAGTGACATCAGTGCTAGCACTGGCCTGGTTGGCTATATGAATACATACCATGCAAAACTGGGGAACAAGAAATCTGAAGCACAATTAAACTGTATAATTTACATAGTTCTAAGAGGAGATTTTTGTATCCCATTCTGCATCTGTAATGGACTTGAAACTGCTTCTTATATGTTTTTATTGTTGGTGCTTTAATTGTGTGTTTTTTAATCCTTAAATGCTTTGGGGTGTTTCACGGGAAGTGATTCAAAACTGAAATTAAAATAATAGAAATGCAGCTTTTCACCTTCAACTTGTCTACTGAAGTGGCATCTCAGAAATGTGCCCCCCAGGTGCCATAGAAAATACACTATCACTTAAATTAAGTGTTTGTAAGATTGCAGCCTACTTGTCAATTCCTGTGTGCTGAAGGAGGAGCTCACAGCATCGATGCAATGGTCTTCAGGGTAGCACAAGAATACAATGATATGTCCCCTTGCAAAAGGACAAGGACCAGTGTTTAACGTCTCCTGTTTAACCTGTTTAACATCTCCACCCCCATCGTTCTGCCCGGACACTGAGGTCCAGTGCTGAGGGCCTTCTGGCCGTTCCCTCACTGTGAGAAGCCAAGTTACAGGGAACCAGGCAGAGGGCCTTCTCGGTAGTGGCACCCGCCCTGTGGAAAGCCCTCCTACCAGATGTCAAAGAGAACAACAACTACCAGACTTTTAGAAGACATCTGAAGGCAGCCCTGTTTAGGGAAGCTTTTAATGTTTGATGCATTACTGTATTTTAATATTTTGTTGGTAGCCACCCAGATGGGCGGGGTATAAATTATTATTATTATTATTATTATTATTATTATTATTATTATTATTATTATTACTACGATATTAGAACATGTTAATTAAAACATTTTTTACCTCCCCCCCCTGTCAAAACACTGTCTCCCTGCTGCTGGTTGCTCTGCTGCACCCTCTGATGTCACATTTTATGAATGTATTATGAATGATAAAAGTAGGGTGTCATGTGTCCAAACCATTCCTTAATCCTTCATTAATGTTAAAAACCATGAGTGTAGATCCGCCCTGGGTTGCCTTTCTGTCTATCACCACTAGGGGGTGCCAACTTGAATAAAATATTTTGGGGGGGGGACAGATAAGCTCCGCCACACATAATTGGTCACATGACAATGTGCGCCCACACCATTTGAATGGCAATGCCCATCAACGTGGGGGGCAACCCCTCAAATATTTATGGGGGGGGGGCGAAGGGACCTTGCTCCCTAGCAGTTGGCTCCTATGATCACCGCCACTCCAGTTCAGGTGACTTATTGCAAGCGTTGTGGTGTGGATAATAAGTTTTCATCTTAGGTAATTAGCTATTGGACTGCCTTCTTAATCTTCACTCAAACAAACTGATTGGTATTAGGAGAGAGCATTCTCTGTTTCTTTTGTAAAAGTAAAGTATTGCTTTGAACTCCAGTACGCATACATGCCCTTCTGAAGAGAGGTGAGGAAACTACCTCACAACAACAACAGCAGAAATGGCAGCAGGGGGAGGTGAACGGTGGATGGATGGAGTTTTCCTAGCATCAATAAACAGACAAAGTTCCCCACCATCACCATCACCTTTAAGATGCACTTGCAAAATCTGTCTAATCAGCTCAGCAAATCTGTGCCTACCATATTTAATGTAAATTGCTGGAAATAAAAATACAGGTACACATTATTAGAGCAGTTACCATGGAGACAGGAAGAAGGTTGCAAAAAAGAGAGAATTCTCTGATGAACTGGAAGAAAATACTACTTTATGTCATTATCTTTTAAGTGTGTCTTGTGTGTCATCTTAACTGTTTGGAACAAGCACTCTGGAACCAGCATTGTAACAATCCATGCTTAAGGAATGTTTCTGTTACTCAGTTCATCTAAGTAGGCTCTGGATCATAAGAACACTATTTTTTTTATTAAAAAAAAGAAAATCCAAGCAAGAATGGAGACCAGTTATTCATTTCCAAATGCAGAAGGAGCAGTATCTTAAAAGGATTTGAGTGTGACTATTTCACATAAATCTGAAGAGGGATGGGAATGACTTCCTTAAGAGCTCTCTTTTCTAGTGATCACGGAACATTTGTGAACAACACAACTATGGACATCAGAACATCAGAAGCTGTCTAAAACCAGGCCAGGCTCTTTGCCCATCTAACCCTGCATAATCTACTCCGGCTTTCAGTGGTTCTTGAAGATTTCCTATCACTTCCTATCAACCCTTTTCAACTAGAGTTGCCTGGAATTAAATCTGGGACTTTCTTCATGCAAAACATGCCTCTACCGTTGTGTGTGATCCTGATCACATAGCTCTTTTGTATACAATTCTCTCTCTCTTTCTCTATCTCTCTCTTTCTCTCTCTCTCTCTCTCTCTCCAGATTGGCAACTGGATGAAAAAGTATTTTGTGACTGTCTCCACCCAGCTGTCTTCTGCATATTCCCAGACTTCAACAGTGTAGCGAATGGAGACATTGGGGATAGCAGATCCATTACCTTTTTCAGAGCAAAAGTGATGGTGTCATTTGAGAACTTCTGGGAAACGATATATAATGAGATGAAAAAGATGTTGAAATATACATTTTTTTAAAAAAGAAGCATTTTTACTTGGTATTATAGGTCAGGACATTAATAGGCAAGATGTTAAATTGTTTTTATATGCAACAACTAATAATAATGATGATGATGATAATGATAATAATTTACTATTTATACCCCGCCCATCTGGCTGGGCTTCCCCAGCCACTCTGGGTGGCTTCCAAAAAAATATTAAAATACTGTGATACATCAAACATTAAAAGCTTCCCTAAACAGGGCTGCCTTCAGATGTATTCTAAAACTGCAACAAGAGTATTGTTAGCCCAAAAATGGAAACAAGAAGAAATTCCAACAGTAGAAGAATGGCAGATGAAATTAATGGACTATGCAGAATTGGACAAGATGACAGGAAGGATTTGAAACCTGTGGGACCACAGATTTACAGAAGATTGGAAGAAGTATATGAATTATTTGAAGAGCAACTGTAATCAACAAATTACACTAGTAGGACTACAAGAAGTTTTATAAGGAGAAATACACAAAGTGTTACAAAGTAGAAAAAGATAGAGATATTGGTTATGAGTTTGAAATGTAATAGGGAAGATAAGAAAAGCATACTAAGAGATTAGATTGGAAATTTTTCAGTCAGGATTGATGGAAGTCAAAAAAAATTGAATAAGATGTAAAAGTATGTCTAATTACTGTTAAAAATGATATGTTAAAAAACTAATAAAAAAGTGATGGTGTCATTTGCTGGAGTGGCAGGATAACTGACCCACCCTACTTGCTCTGACAACTGAATGAGGTGACAAGACGTTCACAAGTCTTTTTGTGCCAGGTTAGCCAAAAGCAAGGATAAGGGATCTGTGGCCCTCTGGTTGTTGTTGAACTACAACTCCCACCATCCCTGATCATTGACCACACTTGCTGGGGCTGATGGGAGTTGGAGTCCAACAACATCTGGAGAGCCAAACACCCCCTAGGCCTCCTCTAGGCTAATATGCCTCACAAACTGTGAATCACCTCATTCACTCGCCAGAGCAAGAAGGGCCTGTCAACTGCCATGGCTCAGGAACTTCCAATGAAGTAGAGTGCTGGAAGATTCAGGACAGACAAATGGTTAAACTATGGAATTTGCTCCTTCAATACATAGTGATGGCTGCCACCAACTTGGCTAAGGATAAGGCTGTCAAGAGCTACGAGCCACAATGGCAATCTTCCACTTCCACTGTTGGAGGCAGTACACCTGTGAATACCAGTTTCTGGTTGGCCACTGTGAGAACAGGACTAGATAGGCCTTTGACCTGATCTAGCCAGCCTCTTCTTAGAATGCTAATTTCTGTAGAGCCTCGGAAGCTGCTTCCCTGACCTAGAGGATGTCATCACATGTGAAAAACAATTGAGCAGAGGCTGGGTATTTCTCTCCTTTCCTTTGAATGGGCTTCATTCATCACACTAGCAGTTTATTGGCAACACTTCAACTAAAGGGCAAAGGTTGCATTTCAGCAGGCAGAAGATGTTTTGTTAAAGTTCAGTGAGTTTTACAAGTTGAGGCTATGTGGTCAGACGTCAGCACCACTGAAAACATGTCTATGGGCTATCCTTGGTGGCAGGTCTAGAGTGGCTTCCAGGGCTAGCCCAGGACACCTGGCTGCTTGAGGCAAAATGCCCTGCCACCGCCTCACCCGCCATGGGTGTGTCGACATGCAGAGGGCCGAGAGGCCAGCTGATAAGCCCCAGCTGTGCCATCTCCTTCCATTGGCCCGTGCTCCAACGTAAATCAGTGACCCGAACTTCAAAAGCCAGGGCACCAATTAGCAGAGTGTGGTTCGCACACAGAAGTAGGCATGAGGCATAAGTCAGGCTACAGCTCCAGATTTACTAAACATAAATCAGAACAAAGAAACATGTCATCTCTCTCTCATGTCGTCTCGGAGAGAACAGCAAAAGCAAAAGCTATACACAAATGGAAGTTCCCATAACAGCAGCAAGAATATTACTGGGCCAAAAATAGAAACAAGAAGAATTACCGACGATTGAAGAATGGAGGATGAAGTTAATGGACTATGCAGAACTAGATAAACTAACAGGAAGGGTACGAAACCGGCGGGACCACAAATTCACAGAAGACTGGAGTAAATTTACGGACTATTTGAAAAGTATTTGTGAAGATCAGACAACATTTGTAGGTTTGCAAGAAGTTTTGTGAGGAGTATTATTGGAAGTATTGCAAAAATGGAGAAAGGGAAGGATGATTTGTTAAGAGATGTAAAGGCAATATAAAGTTAAGAAATGCATAAGAAGTGGTTAAAACGGTGGATCATCAGAGGTGCTGATGGAAGTCTAAAAAGATTGTATAAATGATAAGTTTTGTGGTACATTTTATAATTTATATGTTAAAAATCAATAAAAATTATATACGGTATATAAAAAACAAACAAATGGAAGTTCCCAGCATACTGTGCTGGAATGTAAACAGACATGTGACATGCAACAATTTCACATGCGTGTTCCTTAAGGTGGAACGGAATTCTCAACAGGGTGCCCCACCTCCTCCTCTGTGTATGGAGGAGGCAGGTGGGGTGGGCAGGGTGGTGTGCTTGAGGAGAAGGAGCCCAAATCTGTCACCTGAGATGACTCCCTCACTGCCTCCTTGGCAGGCCAAGGGCGCTGCCATGTTGATCAATGCAGCACCGGCAGACTTGCTATCAGCCTGGCAAAGTAGCTTCCCAGGTGTGCATGAAATCCGTCTGAATGTTGAGAAAGCTCATTCTTGTGCTATTGTCCAAGATGCAGAGCCTTTTTTTTATAGAGACAGTGGCAGGATTTTGCAGGTGTTACAGCAAGAAAGCTGGTGGTGCTCTGAAGCCGAATTTGATGCGTTCCATTCATCTCTGTTAGTTTCTAGCTGTGCTTCTGAACTTGCTGCATGCGCTCCTCTGGGGTTTTCTAGTGTTCTGAGGACCTCTGTTGGTTTGCAGACATCATGGTCCATACATAGTCAGCTGACCACAAAATGCTTGGCCTTCTCTGTCAAATCTGAAGCTTCAGAGCCATGAAGGATAAGCCCAAGTTGAGTTGTTTAATTGTTATAGCTTTAAAAGTAGAGCAACACAGGCATAGTATCTGAGAGCCCACAATCCTATAAATTGTTTCTCTTTCTGCTCACCTTTAAATTGGCATATATTTAAACCAAAGAAATATTTCTGCAGTAAACTATAATGTTAGGGAACTATCTATATATCTATACCTATATAGCAAGTGTATATCATTATCATGTGTATCAAATAAAGTGTAATTAAATAAGCAGCCTATCATTCTCCATCAGCAAGCAGGCCATTTCAAAGTCTAAAGGAACAGCTTCTTCAAATAAAGTTTATTTTAATCCAACTCTTCTCTCAGGACCTCAGAGGATCTAAGGACCTCATGCATGCTTCTCTTCCTCTCCCCATCCTCACAGCAATCCTATAATATAGAGTAAGCTGAACAACTGGCCCAAGATCACCAAGTGAGTTCATAGTTGAGTGAGGAGTTGAACTTAGGTCTCATGCATTGAAATCTAGCACTCAATCCATTATATTACACTAGATTTCAAATTGCTGGTTTCATGTCAGTAATATTGTTACACAGCTTATGAAACTTCTAATTAGGAAAATGTGGGTCAGATATCTAAGAACATTCCTTAGAATCTGCTTATCTGAAGGAACAAATCAGTAGTTATCAATAATAACTGAGAGGTTGCTCATTATAATTTATACTGGCCTGAGGAAACCCCAACACTTGTAACTAATCAGGCAATCAGGTATAGGGGAAACAGTTTATATGATTTTCTTGCCAGAAAGATATATAAGGAAAGCCTGACCAATTTAAAGTTTATCAGAGTTTAAAACAAATCAGATTAAAATGGCTTTCCACCAGTTCTCTCTCTTGTGTATATAATGCATAAGTAATGCACAACACTCAGTATAATGCACAACACTCAGTAAACTACTTAAGTTGGGGGTTTTTTTTAAGACAACGTGTCTTACAAAATTTGACATATTTCAGTGTTTTGGGTTCTAACTAGGAGTTTTATAAATACATTAATTTTAGTATTTAAAAGTTAAAGGTCATCAAAAATATTATTTTACTGACATAATCTCTGTATATACTGTGCCTAAGTAAACAATCACAAATAAGATTAAGGGTGCTCTCGTAGCCTAGATTCCGCATTCACATCTAAATTTCTTTGCAGTCAGTGGCGGTGTGTGATGTGAGATTTCAGAATTAGTAACAGTTTTAAATTACATTTTTGAACTAAGAGAGGAGAGTTTAAAGTACACAGAGAATGATTTGTTCCTGCAACCTTATCCATCTTATTTTAATGTTTGAGTACTTTGCTTGGGGTTTTTTTAGCAAATCTGTTACTCTTGCTTTGGACGATTCATTTGCATTTCTCCCAGTATCTATTTATAACGGAAATACTATTTCTCTTAAACCGGTTATAGTGGGAAGGGATCAAATGCAAAACCAAAGAGAAAAGACTTCAAGGGTACACAGAGAGCGGCTTATTGGCTCAACTTCTTTTACATCTATTGACTCTTCCAAGTTACCAGTATTCTGAGATAGTGCAGAGGAGCTAAAACAGTTCTCCTTCTGGGAAAAAACCCTCTGAAATATGTTGAGTCAATAAACTAGAGATGGGGGAACCTAAGGCCTCCAGAAGCTGCACAGGAGTCAATTCCTAGGGGCCATGGGGGCTTTGGCCCCCCACAACAAAATATTTGAGGGGCCAGGCCCCCACAATGTTGATGGGCATCGCCATTCAAACAGTGTGTGTACACTTTGTCATGTGATTGATTATGGGGCGGGGCTTACCTGGGCTCCCACAATATTTTATTCAAATTGGCACCCCTGAGAAGCTGTAATAATATAACACCCATTACCCTTGACCATTGGCCATGCTTTCTGGGGTTGATGGGAACTGTAGTCCTACTTGCATGATATTCGTTGGTCGGCAGGCTGGGGGAGATAATTTGGATATTATAATCTTTTTAAAAAGAAACCCTGATTGTTACACTCTTTGAATTAAGAACAGTGCAACATGATTTCCTTCCGCACAGGCAACAGATTTGGTGGGAGATGTAGTAAGAATAAATTTAACAATTTAAACTAACATCTTGCCACTAGAGAACAAGTTACAATTAGGAAGGGAATACTTACAATAACAGGGAAACTTAATGAGTGATACTTTTATAGTTTAACATAGTGGTAGCTTATAAATAAATACAATTATTTGCCCCATTTCCTTATCATTTCCCCTTCTTCCCAATGGAGGTTTTATGCAAAGTCCCATGACACTAATCACAGATAGTCAGAGGAATTCCACTTCAAAAAACAGAATACAGTGGTTTAATTTATTTATTTTTACAGTTGTAAATAGAACCAAGACTATTTTACAGTTCCACACTCCTAAAACCGTGTTGACATTTGCTTGACCTGACCAAACAAAAGCAGGCTTCGCTTATTTCAGGTGCAGAAAGTTAAACATGTGATTTCCTAGTCCACTGAGTCCTAAAACTGTTTAACTTTGGTGAGACCTTATCCATAATGTTTTCACGGGATTTGGAGACCTAACATTCCTAAAGAGTAAATCACAACAGCTCCATTCTGCTACAGAAGATGGAAAGACAATTTTTCCCACAGGGTGTGAATCCACCTTTAATTTGAGTACAGTGGTACCTCAGGTTACATATGCTTCAGGTTACATACTCTTCAGGTTACAGACTCCGCTAACCCAGAAATATTACCTCGGATTAAGAACTTTGCTTCAGGATGAGAACAGAAATCGTGCGGCAGCAGCAGGAGGTCCCATTAGCTAAAGTGGTGCTTCAGGTTAAGAAAAGTTTTAGGTTAAGAACAGACCTCCGGAACGAATTAAGTTCTTAACTCCAGGTACCACTGTACAGCCCAACTGAACCACACTGGCCTACCCAGCGTGGTCAGTTATTCAGAATGGTGTTCTTTTGGATGAACCTCTAAGAATAATTGTTAGAGACAAGGAATATGAAGGACTTTTACTAGATGCCAGTGGATAATGCACTAGTTCGGACAGACCTTGACAGGCTCCACCTACAGTCTTAGCAGACTGAAAGAAATTTCCTGACAAGTTGGCAAAACCTGACAGAACTCAGGCTTTGAGAGATAATAATATATTCATCTTTATGCCTAGCTGCACATCTCTGCTTAGAGTTTTAAAATTGCAAAAAGGTTCCGACTGCTGCAGTTCTGTGCACATTTACCCGTGAATAAGATCCACTAAACACAACCTATCTCCATGAAAACATTTATTTAGTTCAGTGCTGTTATAACCTTCCTCTAATGATGTACACAGTCATTCTCTCCTTTTAACTTCACAGCATACCTTGGTTACGCAGCAAAATAACGAATGGCTTAGCCAGTAAGCCTCACAGCTGAGTGGGGAACTTAACCACTACCCCACACTAACCCCTTGCATATGGTCACACTATAAGGCTAAAATCTTGTCACTACTTACATGGGTGGTGTTAAGTCTAATTGAATTCCATGATACACATGCAGGGGAGTCAGGATGCACAGCCTGTTAAATTGTGTCCTCCCTAAAAGAAGGTGCGTATTGCGGTGAGACCTGGAGACTGACCTCCTGTGTTTTGGGTGGGTAAGATTGGCGCTGTGGGTTAAATCACGGAGCCTAGGGCTTGCTGATCAGAAGGTCGGCGGTTCGAATCCCCACGACGGGGTGAGCTCCCGTTGCTCAGTCCCTGCTCCTGCCAACCTAGAAGTTCAAAAGCACGTCAAAGTGCAAGTAGATAAATAGGTACCGCTTTGGTGGGAAGGTAAACGGGGTTTCCGTGCGCTGCTCTGGTTCGCCAGAAGCGGCTTAGTCATGCTGGCCACATGACCCAGAAGCTGTATGCCAGCTCCCTCGGCCAATAAAGCAAGATGAGCGCTGTGACCCCAGAGTCGGCCACGACTGGACCTAATGGTTAGGGGTCCCTTTACCTTTAAGATTGGTCAGTCACAATACCCTATTGGTAGGTCCCTCAATGTTGGGATCAATCTGGCCAATGGGGTGCAGTCTAAATGGATCAAGGGATCTATATATACCCATGCACATGACCCGGAGCTTCCTCTTTCAGCGCGTGCATTCGGGAACACCCGCCCACCTCTCCCTACTTTTAGGGCTTGTTGCACTTGACCTTGCTATGCCGTCATGTGTTGTCTGTCGTTGGGACAGGGGCACGACAGGAATTTTCCCCACTTGGCTGATTGGCTGTTGCCATTTGGGTTTTGCCTGCTGCGTAGCAAATCGTCACAATTTGTAAGGTTGCGGATAGGCTTTGGTTCAGGTGGTAGGGATGGGAGAACGTTCTCGCCATCCCTATGTGAAGGGTATTCCATTAAAGGAATCCAGGGACTCAAATGGTTTGGTCTGTTCCCGGCTTTCCGCCTATCCAGGTGTTCACCCTTGGCTGACCTATGCTGGTGCCCTGGGTCAACGCTACCTGCAAGGGTGCAGGGAGCTAGTCGAACCAGAGCCTATGCAACCACTCTCTTTCTGTAATCAGTAAAGTTGTGGCCAATAAAGTTTTCTGCCAAAAACCAAACTAAAATTTGAGTCAAGTGTGAATTTATTTAGGGGGGAAGTCTCTGGGTCTGAACATGCAAATGTTACCTCAATAAATTTCCACTGAGATGCATCAACAAATTATTGCTTATATATTTTTATACAGCTTTTGGTAGCAACTTTACATGCTGAATCCTGGGCTACTGGGGTGGGGTGGCCAGAGGATTGTTTGGCCTGGGGTGGGGGTTCAAATTCAGGGATTTGTTAATTTTTTAAGCATTTGATAAGTTTCGCATTTGGTACATGTTTGTTTTTATGAGCATCGGACCATATTGTGACATCCTCTGTCAGCTTAGAGCTCCAAATTTAAGTAAATAAGAAATGGCGATTTGGTAAAATACTTTTATGAATTTGGGGAGGGGGTTAATCAATACAGGTTTTGTCATATGTTTAATATCAATATAGTATCTCACCCCCTCCTTTTAAATTGTCGCATTTTATTTTCATGCATCATCTTTTTTTTTAGTTTTATTATGTCTAGGGGCCTCAAAAGCAATGATAATGAAGGCATGTAGAGATTACTTATATTTGCACTGCCAGAATTCTGCAGGTTTCTGTATATTTGCATTGACTATATTAGCCTTCACCAGCTGTGCTCGCTGAGGCTGATGGAAGTTATAGTTCAAAACATCTGAAGAGCACCAGGTGAGCAAAAGCTATGCTATGCATAAGACAAATAGAAAAGGTATTCGGCTAAAGTTTACTCAGATTAGACCTATTTAAATTAATGAAACTAGTTTATCCATGTTCATTAATTTCAATGGGTCTCCTTGTGGTCAACTCAACCCAGGGGCAGGATAGCTTTTAGATTAAAAGAAATTAATAATAATAATAATAATAATAATAATAATAATAATGATGATGATGATGATGATGATGATGATGATGCTGCTGCTGCATTGGCTGGAATATTTATACACCACCTTTCTGTTATTCAAAGCAGTTTGCAACCAATCATAAAAAGGCAAACAAAACAGCAGTAAGCAGCAATCCAAATTAAACAGCCACGGAAAGAGTTCTAATTGCATGGCAACTACCAACATGCAACATCTGGGTTAAATGACATTTCAACAACACAGAGAATCATAATGATACGTATTCTTGCTTCACGCACTATGGCTCCTAATGAAAGGAAGCGTTGAGCAGTTCCTTCTCTAATGATCTTCTGGGTCTGTGGGAGGGCAGCGGGCAGAGATATTACAGATGATCTTTGGCGTGTCATACTGCTTGGTTCCCAATGGCTCATTTCCCAGGCAACAGATCCAGTGAAGGCAGGCATCTGATAGAGTGCAGTCACACAAGGCTCTTGCAAGCGAGGTACTGCCTGGAACACCTGGAATCACACCTCTCGGAAACGGGGTTAGTGTGCAACAATATGTGGTGTCATTTTTACTTGGCGTATGTAGAAATCTGCTTTGGAACTAAGCATGGTTTCCATATTCCACCAAGCTTCCATTTCTTTACGTAGCAAAATTTATATACCACTTGATTGTAGTAAAACCTCTCAGCTGTTTACAATACACTTGTAGACAAGACAGTTCTAGTTTACATATGCAGAGATGTGATTGATGGTTCAATAGGTGTGCACATAATTTAATGCAGATTACAAGGTTCAAAATCGTAGAAACCAGGCATTGACTTTTAGTTAATCTGGTACTGTGAGTGCTTTCATAATCGATTTACTCCGTCTCTGTGCAAGCTCAGGCCTCAAACTGTGCTAACAAATTGCTGAGCTTTCTGACAGAACTTTGGAAGCGCAACTAGCCAAAAACCTATTGCAATTAAGTAAGAGTTCTGATGTAATTGCCAGTAATGCTTATGCAGCAGAACTTAAAATATTGTTAACCACTGCAACCATTGACTTGACCTCCAAGAATGGATGATTACTCCAAAAGACAACGAAGGCTTCTTTTCAAACCAGCCTCTTAAACAATTATTTACAACAATAACACTCTCCCCTATGTCTAATGGGTGTGATCCACCAAGAAAAGGGCAGGTCCAAGACATTTAGCTGCCTGAGGCAGAATAGCAAATGATACCCTCCACCTTCAGCCAAAGTGCAAAGCACTTAAAGCCAGCCAAGATATTCTGGTGTCTGAGGCTGAGAATCTAACAAGCCATGCCCTGCACCCCTAAAAATGCAACAACAACTAGTTAAATAGCTAACAGCTGCCTGAGGAAGAAGCCTCCCTCTACCCAATGGTAGAACTGGCCCAGAGCAAGACATTTTTTACGTTCTTCTGACTTTAGAATATTCCCTATTCTAATATTTCTGAGTAATTTCCTTGAAGGACATGAATCCTTAGGACATTTCTCACATTTACGCTAATTGCACCCAGAGGAGAGAAGATTTAAAGGTGTTCCAAGTCTGCATCCTATTATAAGGTTATACCTTCAACGTGTCCTTCAGTTCTTTGCAGAACCACATTTCCCACATATCTTCTTGTAAGTGTGGGATTTTGAGCTGCTGTGTGCAGCTTGTCAGGTGTCAAAATTTACAGTGTTCTGCTGCTTTTCTCTTCATTTCTGACCCTCTCAAAAGAGTTCATTTCTCTTCTATTTCACCTGAGGTGGAACAAGGAAAATGCACAAACAAAAGCATCTCTCCTTCCTCCACGGCTTTGTATCCTCATATCTCCCTCTTCCTTTTTGTTTTTGTTTTTGTCTGTTTTCCACACCATTCCAATATGCTTTCCTTTCCAGGACCAGCTATCAATCTTCCTTTGTTGCTTCTTCCCCTTTTCTCCTTGAGGTCCTGTCCTTGCCATCATGCCTTATTTTGCTCTGGACTTCCCGTTCCCAAGGCACATTACAATCTGTCATTTTCTAGCTAAAGGGCCATAGTGGGGGGAGTCATTCCAAAGCAGTTTACATAAGCTGGCTCCGTTGCCGGCGGCACTGAATCGAGAAACGAGAAGAATTTTTAAAAAGGTGGCATTTCAGCAGGTCAGATCTTTACTGACAAGAAAATGAGCTATTGAATTTGCAGATTCTGTGTTATACAGCTCGCCCAGCTCTCTCAAACGCATGCAATAGCTTTTCATAAATAACCAGGATAAGTGCTGTCAATCCAAGGTCACATCTCGGTACAATTTATACTTTGTGCGTCATATCCTCATCTGAGAGCTCCAATGAAGCAATTTACGACACACACACCCCGCAACATGTTGCTCATGAGTAATATGTCACTGGCAAACCTTCCTTACATAGCTTGAGGCTGGATCAGCTTCTTATCTTATGTTCTGGGGCAAAATAAGGCCCGTGTGTGTGTAAGAAAAGCCTACACTTCCAGCATTGTGTGTGACTGGTGCGTTGTTGACTTGCCGTATAGACTGAGAGCTGGCTATACGAAACACATTTAAATCTGTGATAATGTAGTGGTAGAATGACATGGCAGAACTCTCCTGTGCCACATCAGATTGGAAATTGTAGTTTTCAATATTCTTCAACATAAAAACCAGGGCTTTATTTTCAGCCACAGCTCACCGGAACTCAGTTCTGGCACCTCTCAGATTGGAGCCATTGCCATTATAAAATAGGGTTGCCATACATCCAGAATTTCCTGGACAGGATTCTGCCATCGTTAGCAGTGACTGGGCGGGAATCGCTGAGATGTCTGGGAAAATCCAGACGTATGGCAACTCATGTCGGCAGTGAAGACCAGCTCAACAACTTTGGACAAAAAAGATCAACATCCTCACTTTTTGAAATATGGCAACCCTATTAATGAAAAACAAGGGAGGCGTTCATGGTAAGTTCCTGTACCTCTTTTTCCAGCAAAAAAGCACTGATAAAAAAAATTCTGAATTCCAAAAGCTGATATAAGTGTGTATTGGAGTGGGATTTATGTGGCGTTTTCCTTGATGAGCTGATTTACTAAACATGGTCAGAAGCAGTCCTGTCCCTCATTCTACAAATGCTGTCGTTTCATTTTGCATAATACACAGACAATGTTACGAGGTAGAATGGCAATGACAGAACACCTGTTGCACTTCGAGAACCCCAGGTCACCCCGACAAATAAATTCACACAGACACGTATTTTAGTTTAAAGGTTGATGGGCAAAATTTAGGCCACAACTTTATTGATGACACAATGTGAGTGGTATTGGCTTAGGCATTGGCAAGACTATAACTGACTCCTTCCCTCCCAGCAGGAAGTCTGAAAGGGTAAACACCAAACGAGGGAGCTAGGTAAAGGTAAAAGGACCCCTGACCATTAGCGGACGACTCTGGGGTTGCGGTGCTCATCTCGCTTTACTGGCCATAGGAGCCAGCGTACAGCTTCCGGGTCATGTGGCCAGCATGACTAAGCCACATGAGAACCAGAGCAGCGCACGGAAACGCCGTTTACCTTCCCGCCGGAGCGGTACCTACGTATCTACTTGCTCTTTGACATGCTTTCGAACTGCTAGGTTGGCAGGAGCTGGGACTGAGAAACGGGAGCTCACCCTGTCGTGGGGATTCGAATCGTTGACCACCTGATCAGCAACTCCAAGAGGCTCAGTGGTTTAGACCACAGCTCAACCCGCATCCCTAATAAGATACATCGATGCGAATCGACAGAAGCTCACCCCGGGGTTCTTGTGGTCTTGGCATGGCCCCAGCCCCTCAAGCGGACTTCAGACAAGATCCAGGACCCCCAGATTCCTTTAATGGAATACCTTTTTCATGGAGGGGCAGGTGATGGCCACACCTCCTCTCCCACACACTTCACTAAGCCAATGCCTAACCGCCAAACCTTACAAAGTTGTGATGATTGCTGGGAGGTAGGCGAAAACCCAATGGCTAGTGCCAATCTGCCACATGGAAAACATTCCTACCAGGCCCCTGACATAGGAAAGGCAACCAACCAAAGTCCCGAGCAAGGCCAGAGCACCGAAAGCAAGAAAGGGCAGGTGGGTGGGTGTTTGGCAGTGCGAAGCAAGAGGCTGAGCCATGTCGCGCTGCCGCTTAAATACTGTTAGGATATTTCCGTTCCACCGTAAAAAGGGGACAGGCTGTTGTGAGTCACAGCCTGCGCATTTCCTGTTCACAGGATGTTTCTGTTTTGTATATAGCTTTCGTTTTCTCTCTGTGCCTCGACACGCAGGCAGGCAGTCATGTTTTTCCTTTGTTCTGACCAACGCTGAATAAAGCTGTATATATGCTGCTCTCCTGGGTGCATCTTTCGTTGTGCAAACTCTGCGAAAAGGGCGTGCATGAGTCCTGGAATGTGGACAGTTATTTCTGAGGCTCGTGTCACTAATTGACTGATACTGTTCTACGGGAGATTGATGAATCGTCCAGAATCGACGTGGAGGCATGATGGCCTTTGTCTCCCTGGCAGTATCCCAACAAATACTACCACCACCACCCCAATCGCGCCATTCCAAGTGATTGGCTAATAAGCCTGGTGTGCTCGTGGGGCTATCCTAGATAGGACTGAGCGACACCCAGCCCCAATGAGGTAGGAGGTCCCCAGGGTCCCACGCGCAAGCCGGACCCTCGTTGAAGAGGATCCCATTTCTTGAGAATTTCACATACTGAGCCCAGTATCTTTAAAAACTAGCTCTGTATGATAACTTCTTATATGGAAGCCAGTGTTTTCCTTCTAAAACCCACCTCCTCTTAACCTGAATCTCTGCCTCTTAATACTAGATATGGGTGCAAGGAAGCATATTGGTAAGCCTGACAGGTTGGATAAGCATCGTCCCCATAACTTCATTAGAAGGTCTGTGACTATTTTAAGTCAAGAGTTGCCAATCTACGAAATGGTAGTAATAATTAATGATAATATTGTAATGACAAATGGTTTTTCTCACCAGTCTAGTACAGTGGTACCTTGGTTCTCAAACTTAATCCAGTCCAGAAGACCATTCCAAAACCAAAGCGTTCCAAAACCAAGGCGCACTTTCCCATAGAAAGTAATGCAAAACAGATTAATACGTTCCAGGCTTTTAAAAACAACCCCTAAAACAGCAATTTAACATAAATTTTATTGTCTAACGAGACCATTTATCCATAAAATGAAAGCAATAATCAGTGTTCTGTACTATAAAATAAATAAGACTGTATTGTAGATGATAAAAATAAAAATTAATTATTTTCTTACATGCACTGATTATAGTCATTGTTTGGATGGGGGGGCTTTTATCCATTTCCGCAGTCACACAATCAATCAATCAATCAATCAATCATAAAATGAAAAACAAGCCACAGGCACAGAAATGAAAAAGCCACACACAAAAAACAGCAAAAACAAAAGCACCAAATATCACCTCAGAACACTGCAATCAGAAACGGAGGGCTTTAATTACAATGGGGGGGGGCTTAAATTTGCTGCTTAAGGAGCAAATTTGCTGCTTAAGGAGCAAAAAAGCCTTAATTATTATGCGGGGGACCTAAATTTGCTGTGCAACAGAAAAAGCGGAAGCTCAGGAGCACGTTCGGCTTCCGGGACAAAGTTCAAAAACCAGAACACCTACTTCTGGGCTTGCAGCATTCGGGTTCTGAGTTGTTCGGGAACTAAGCTGTTCGAAAACCAAGGTACCACTGTAATGGCATACTATAAAGGACTTTGATTGCTGAAAAACTGAGCAAAGTTGTTTTGAGCTGGACCTACACAGCTATTATAAAGCACTATGAAAACAATATGCAAAAAAAACCATTGTAAAGCTCACAATTGAAAATATAATTGAGCGGCAATTTCAGCTCCACAGCGCCATGTAGTGTCACAGTGTTATAACACATTTATAACACTGTATTTTGACTAATGTAGCTGAGTCCTAGGATAGGAATATTCCACTTTAAACTGACAGAGAGAACAAATTGTGCTCTTACCCAAAGGACGCTGCATGCCTATGGCTCATAGAAACACGTGAAAACAGTGCACAATCCTTATTAAATAATTTATTTTAAATTTTTTGAAATATCTCAACTAAAGACTTATATGAAGCAATGCTGATGTCAGATTTCCCTTTTTTTCTTCAAATCCACTTTGACTGGAACAAGCAACTATTACAGTTTCTACAAAACTAGCCTCCGGCTATAGCTATTTTTTTTATTAACTGCAGGATATGGTATGTCAAAGCTTCTGGAGGAATTTGTAGTATATTCACATTTTCCTCTCCTAAGTGCTCCTAGTTCTAGCAACTGGAGGGGGTGCAAAGGGTCATAAACACACCCAAGAGATACAGAAGACGGACAGTTTGCTCTCGACTGTATTTTTACAACTTGTTTTTTCTGCACAACGGTGCCACAAAAATTATTTCTTTGGAAAAATTTCACTAATCCTCATTGTCAGTTAGCTTTGTTTGTCTTATAATGAAGGTGTTAATTTGTTATTTGTTTGACCCATTGTTATATTTTGTAATTTTTATAGTTGTTTTTCCTCTCTGTGTATTTATTACTTTGTTTTATTGTTCCCAACCCTGAATTGTTGGCACCTGTCTTTCTTGAGAGACAATGGAGGTCAGGTCAAACCGCTGTGTTATCAGCACTGAACTGATCTCCCCAGGGCACAAGCCTGAGCAGCGTGCATGGAGGTCCTGGGATACCCAGGTGGCAACCTCCTTCTTAGCCTCGCTGAAGTGGTCCAAAGGACAGCAGAACAATGCGTTTGGCACCAGCTTGGCTGCAGAACTTGCCGGAAGGTGGTGTACGAGGCACCATCCAGCCGTGTTAATTTGTGTAGGGTTTACTCCTTAGTCTTTTCTTCTCCCAGAGATATCCCGCAAAGCAGTGGAGGTTTAGGAGCAGAGGCTTCCTTCCATTCCCCAACCTGGGGTTGAAAATATTGAATGGAAATTTATAAATACCTCATACAAACGAACTGTTTCCCTCTTTGTTTTTGGTTGAGTTAGAAATGTATATTTGAATTCCAGTGACTGTTTTCCTGAACTGCCAGAGGTCAAGGGTAGAAATTTGAATCAATCATTTTCTTCAGTCAACATAATTAAAATACCACATAGTTCAACTGATGGTTCTCCGTGTTCTTTCTGTCATGATACAAGTGGGTTTAGAGGCAGAAATACAATTTTCATGACCACAGTATCTATCAATACTGAGCCTACCAGGAAGGACCATGTGATTAATCATCTTTCCACAATTAGCCATCTTTCCATCTTGCCTGTTACCTGCTGTTCACAAACCCTCTTGGCTGTTACTCCTGTGCCATTTTTCATTCAGTCTTTTGAGGGTAGAAAGGTTTTTATGAAAGAGGTTCTCTTTGGGCTCAGCCTTAACAGAAATCAAGTCCCAGCAAGGTTCACCTGCAAAGCAGAAACTGCATACAACTAAAGCCCATCTGAAGCAAAGCTGTTCCCCTCCTTTATATTTCCTTCTTCCTGTCCGACTACATTTCCTTGAAAGCAGCACTCGAAACTCATACTATTTTTAAGAATATCACAGGTTCTGGCAGTGGCTTTTCACATTACTTTTGGCTTTTAGATATATGTGCCTGGAATACACACCCAGGAGCTGCTCACCTGAACTCCAATTGGTTGTAGTGCAGCTACTTACAGGAAGTAGAAGGGAGGAGTAAGGTGGTAGGGAGGTTGGTGCAGTGCAAACGCAGTGGCAGAGCCAATCTTCCTTGCGCCTCTGCCTCCCAATAAGCCGCCATGGTGCAGCTGACTGGAAGCCAGGTGAGTGGCAGGACCCCACGATGCCCTTCACTTGATGTCCCATCAACGATGGAGGGCACTTGAAAGTAGAGTTTGGCATGTGTCTCTTCAAAAACTCAGAAGTGGGGACTCAATCCTTTCCCATCAGATGCTTCCTTCACATAACTGACTCCACATCTGCCCACCTTTTACACTTGTACTCAATTGTATTGAGAAAAGTAGAAATGAGCAGTGGTGTGTTGGAGAAGGCATGTGGGACACCACGGCTCCAAGAGTTGCTGTTTTTTAAGAGCAGGATTGTTGATGCCATCTGCCCAAGTACCAGGATAATGGATAGAGCCTCTTTTCTCTGGCAAGCGAATGAGGTGATAATGAGGCTTTAGAGTTTGTTTGTGGCAGATGCTTTCATCTTAACAGTTTATTATGAAATGCGCCCACACATGGTCACAGCATCAATAGGCATGTGCTATCACAACGTGGAGGCAGTGCTTTTTTTGTAAAAAAAATATGTTTAGGGGTACTTTCATTTTCCTACTCATATTGACATGCTGCCCCTCAATGAGGCCAAACTTAGATTTAGAAAATGTTTAGGGGTATGCGTACCCACAGGAAAAAACACTGAATGGAGGCCACATGCTTAAGAAATATTTCTCAGATGAATTTACTAAGGTAAAATGATCAGTATTCATATGAACTAACAGCCTCAAGGAACCTCCCCTTTGCAAGCCCCATTTATTTTCATGAATGTGATAACAGTGTGTTTTGAAGTATTGTTGGAAATGCAACATGCAGGCTGTCATTCTACAACCACATAGAACACACATAAATATTTGCAAGATTTGAGCTCCGAAGTAGGATAGGATATGTGTGTTCTTATTTTATGGAACTATGATAATATCAAGAGAGTTTCGGCAATGTATAGCAATTAACTGTATGAACAGTTTGAACAAGAGACATTTGAAGTACCAGCTTCAACTAATTATGTAATGTAATTACTGGAGTTTTTTTACACAAGACCAAGCATTCTGAAGTTTAATCCAAACCTATCTGTAATTTCTAGATCACTTGCAAGAGATGGGTCAGCAGGCTAGTTTGTCATAAAATTCACAGTTGTTGGAAGGTTAGGATGGTAATTAATCTCTTTCTCTATGTCTGTCATAACAATAACATGATGAGTTAAGAGACTATTAGTGCCTGACTTTGCTGTGGTGTAAAACCCAACATTGGAGAAACATACAACAGCCTATTGTAGCACCCCCTTGGGATGTCTAAGACTATCACTATTTGTCTGTTTAATGCATTTGTTTGTTCCAATTAGTGTTTTAAACAACAGGCAGCATCTCTAGAGGAACAACAGAAGGCAAAAGCAACAAGCCAGGATATATATACGGCTGTGTGTGTGTGTGTGTGTGTGTGTGTGTGTGTGTGTATGAGCGAAATGGCAAAATGGCTACCCACACTGCAATTTGTCATTACTTTAATGCTCTTGTGCAATTTGAACAACTCTGGGTACCCCAATTCCATCTGTCTTCTGGATTTGACAACATTACAAAAAGAATTACTAGGACACACCTCCTATAGACAAGTGATTGTTACAGGGTTGTATCTCCTCAGTCATTTCGTCTTGAAGTATCTTTGAATAGGTGTGTTTGATTTAGAAATTTCGTGCCTTTTCTACTTGGGAAAAGTCACTGTAGCCTCCTGAGGTGTCTACACAAAGCAGGAGCAGTGCCAGAATATTTCTTGAGCATCTAACCCAGCTAGCAGGCCCAGAACTCCATAGTTGGAAGGCTGGTCTGCGTTCCATGATGGTTCTGGATATTCCTAATTCTATCTAACCTCTAGACTAGGCAATGTCACAAAAAGAGTTGCCAAGGTGTACCAGCTGAAATGGATTATAGCATGTAGGCATGAGAGATATTCCAGTCCTATGCTCTTCGGAGATGAATAGGTCCATTTATCCAAAGGTTATTGTGATTTGCTGGGGAAATAGTGGCTTTGTCTTACCTGAAGAACAATCTCTGTGTATCTGTCAAGAGTTGATCATTTCCATGCAAATAATTAGTTCTAGAAATTTATTATGGTAGTCCAAGATCATTGCTGCATTTTGAATATAAATCGTATGAATTTGGCTGTATATATTATTTCTATTTCACTTAATAATTTCTCCCACAAGCCAGTCAACATTTTCTCTCTTTCCTAAGATTGGCTTCTTCTCTGCTCTAGAAGACTGGTTGTATTTAGATCTGCAGTCTATGACTGATTTGATTTGATATGAAATAATATGATACCATATGATATATACTCTCATTGCATTTTTAGATGTATCCCTATATGAACAATGTCTGAAGCAACACTTGTCAAATAACTAGAAAGTGAAAGCTGTTTATGCTCAGGTAATATAAGCAGGTTACATAGAATGCTTACAGATTTATTCTATACTGCAAAACATGTGATTTTCAAAAATAATAATAATAATAATAATAATAATAATAATAATAATAATAATAATAATAATAAATATACTATTACCCTGCCCATCTGGTTGGGCCTCCCCAGCCACTCTAGGTGGCTCCCAACAGAATATTTAAAACATTAAACATTAAAAACTTCCCTAAACAGGGCTTATCCTATATAAGTTTATGTAAAATTTTATTTGCTATATTTGTAACCAACACTTCCTCCAAGCACTTTAGGGTGACTTTTTCAACTTTAAAAAGAAAAATCCTTGGGAGATTATACATCGTAGTTGTGGCGTCCTCAAGGCAACTGCACCCAGTGCAACTAAACTGGTAGTGTTACTCTAAATCCGCCTCTGTTCCTGCTCTCTGTACATTCAGAGTACCCTCATGTAAATGTCTGTTTAGGTCAAAAGCCACCCAAGTAAACATCATAACTGAGATCCATTTGTTTATTTTATTTATTGAATTTATATACTGCCCTATACCTGAGGGTCTCAGGCGGTTCACAGAATGAAATAAAGATATAAAACCACTAAATACATAATAAAATAAAAACAACAACCCAATAGCCCCCCCCCAAAAAAAACCATTTTAAAAGGGCATAGGATGTAAATCAGGTCAACCAAAGGCCTGGTTAAAAAGGAACATTTTTGCCAGGCGCTTAAAGGTGTATAATGAAGACGCCAGGCAAACTTCCCTGGGGAGAGCATTCCATAGATGGGGAGCCACTGCAGAGAAGGCCCCGTTCTCATGTTGCCACCCTCCTTGAAGAGGTGGCACACAAAGAAGGGCCTCAGAAGATGATCTCAGGGTCCTGGTAGGTTCATATGGAAAGAGGCGGTCCTTGAGGTATTGTGGTCCTGAGCCGTTTAAGGCATTTGCCTGTCTAGCTCAGTATTGCCTACAATGACCGGTATTGGCTCTCCAAGATTTCATGCAGACCTACGTAGAGACGCTGAGCTAAAGCCCTTCCCCTAAGAATAGTTAGTTCTTTCTTTGTATTTTTGTACCTCCTTCAAAATAGCCAGTCTCTTGAATGTTAACGCTACTAGACTGAAATGAATAGAGGAGGAAATAGGAAAGACACATAGCCCTACCTATTCCACCTTTGTGTTTCTGTAGGTGACTGACACTTAAAACAGCTCCCTATGTTCCACAATGCAAATTATTTCGCCCGCTCTACCCATTAAACCTTCCTGGTAGAAATGGCTGCTGTGCTGGCCCAGTGGCCAGCTCTCCTGAGATCCGTGCAGAGGCCGCAATACAACCACTGTTGAGAGCCAGAAACCATGCTTGTGCCATGACAAGAAAGATTGTGTGTTTTGTACAAGTTCCAAGATTTCTTTGGACATATCCCAAAGGAATAGTTAGAACGGTAGTATAATACGTAATTGCATCAGCGTGGCAGGAGAATCCAAAGCACTTTAAAAATGATTCATCCCATAGGCAGGAGATGAGTCATTTAAGATGAAATGTTTAATATGTATTAAATTACATATTATGTCATTTTAGCTATAAAACGATGAACGCTGCTCTATGGAATTTGGCATTCCAATATGTATTTTCAAAGGTCACCTTCAGAGTGAGGATTGCACAAGTCTTTTTCTGCTCTTTGTGATCTAGATTTGCCCAGACTGTAGATATTACTGTTAATAGTCATTATAATTATATATACTTTGTTAGCAATTTTATTCCTATTATTGCTACCTGAAGGAGAAAATATCTCAAATGGAACAATTCACCTGGAACTTTTCTTCTACAAGCTTCATTGAGATAAAGAAGGATTTTGTAGGAGAGTTCATATGGGATATTCAGAGGGTGCCTGCCAGCTGTTGCTTCATCCCGGACTACGCTGGCTGGGCCTGACAAGAGTTGTAGTCCCAAACATCTTGCAGTCCAAACAGTTCTGCACTGGCTATTCCTGATGTATATCTTTATTATCACACCTCTGCAAACTGTACATTCTATTTTCTATTATCTTGCATCATGCAGACATAAGCTTATCTAACACAAGGCCAGGTAATTGCACAATACATAAACAGGAGGGGAGCAAAGCAAAGCCTATAGAAAGCAGGCTAGAGAGATAAGGAGGATGCAAAAGTTTCTATCAACATGCAACAAACTTGAGCACAATCTGATGAAAGCTAGGTACAGCTAAAGGACCCCTGACAGTTAAGTCCAGTCGCAAACGACTCTGGGGTTGCAGCGCTCATCTCACTTTACTGGCCGAGGGAGCCGACATTTGTCTGCAGACTGTTTTTCCGGGTCATGTGGCCAGCATGACTAAACCGCTTCTGGCGAAACCAGAGCAGCGCACGGAAACACCATTTACCTTCCCACTGGAGCGGTACCTATTTATCTCCCCATCACATGGATTCGAACCGCAGACCTTCAGATCAGCAAGCCCTAGGCTCCGTGGTTTAGACCACAGCATCACCCGCGTCCCTTACTGGTGAAAGCTAGGCATGTCCAAATCATGGGGACTAGCATCCAGCTGAAATATCTGCTTTCAGTTGTTCTTTATGGCACATAAGTGTACATAATCCAATGGCTCAGTCAGGAATCCATTGGCTCAGTCAGCAGAGCATGAGACTTCTAATCTTACGTTCGTGGGTTCAAGCCCCACATTGAACAAACAATTCCTGCACTGCAGGGAGTTGGACTGTTGTGGTCCATACTAGATGACCATTGTGGTCCCTTTCAACTCTGTGATTCAACTCTATGCCTCCCAAGCACTTCTCAGGATAACCAAACAACGATTGCACCTACATATCTGTGCAATTTTCTAGATGTCACACAGAGCAAATGTTGATGGTCCTGGTTAGAAACCATGGTGAGCAACCAGAATCCTAGATTATATCCCAGGAAGGAACTATGGGAAAGCAGCCCACAAATGAAATTATGGACTACACTGGTGAATTATAATGTTAAGAATGCGTTATAAAAATGTGACACCAGAGGACGCTGTACAGCAGTGATATTTTGCCATTGAGAAATTGAATTAGGAACTATATTTTTATAGTGTTTTAATAGCGTTTTCCAGATCAGTGTAGATTCAGCATCTGTAAGTATATAAGAAGGACTTTTTTCCTTAGAGATATAGGGAAGCCCTCCCACTAAGAAATTCATTTACAATTCAATCATATGCTTGTATATTCAGAAGTAAATCCCTTTTATAAGAATATTTATATACTGCAAGTTCATACAACATAACATGGCGGTGTACAGCACTGTCTACAATAAACTATAAAACTATACAAAATGATCATTAAAATGACTGTCAGTGTCATCAAATGGAGCCTCCAGCATGAATGGAACTGGGAGACATTGATCAAGTACAGTGGTGCCTCGCAAGACGAAAATAATCCGTTCCGCGAGTCTCTTCGTCTAGCGGTTTTTTCGTCTTGCGAAGCAACCCTATTAGCGGCTTAGCGGCTTAGCGCTATTAGCAGATTAGCGGCTATTAAAGGCTTAGCAGCTTAGTGGCTAAAAGGCTATTAGCGGCTTAGCGGCTTAGAAAAGGGGGGGAGCGGGGAAAAATCGGAACACTTGCAAGACGTTTTCGTCTTGCGAAGCAAGCCCATAGGGAAATTCATCTTGCGAAGCAGCTCAAAAACGGACAACCCTTTCGTCTAGCGAGTTTTCCGTCTTGCGAGGCATTCGTCTTGCGGGGCACCACTGTACATCCGATTTCCATAATTAACCACATGTAAATATTCCCACATTTTTAGATGTTTGATTCAGACCAGACCAATGTTGCAGATGCTTAAAATCAGCAGTTACCCAAAATAAAACCCCAGTCCAGTCTTAAATTGAGAGAGTGATATATAAGAGAACCATATTTGAACATCCCCTTTGCAACTTCTTAGAAGGGGCATTTATCACATGTGCCATTGCAATTTATTTTATTTATGAATCTATATTGCATTGTACTCGTGATGTGGAAGCTTCTGAGAGCAATTGGCTGAGCTCATATGGCAACATATTTCTGGACTTTTCAATCACTTGGGGAACAAAGCTGTCAGAATATCCATAGTCTACGTTCTGTGAGGGGAAGGAGGCATGTCAGTTTGTCTGGGATTACAATATCAAAGGCTAAACATAGCATTGTGAGCTAGTTGAGGACTGGAGGGGGATGCAGAGAAGGAAACTAAGAAGTGGGGAGCCCTGAGGCAAGGTGGATGAATGAAAGCTGCCAAATAGGCAATGGACTGAGAAACAGCAACACAAGGAGACTGAAGGAAAAGGCAGAGGGTATTGAAAAATGTGAGGTGGGAGGCTCAGCAGACATATCATGATGCACATGAAATTGTGTGATTTTTGTTGTTGTTGATATTATTGTGAAATTGCTTTGAGATTTTATGGAGAGAAATTCATAAATGGAACTAAATAATAAAAAAATAAATGGTGGTGGTGGTAATGGTAATGGTGAATAGAAGCCTTTGCCATGCTAGCATTGAAATATTAACTACATCTGTGATAAGCCAGTACAGTATTGACCTGAATTCATGTTTTTACCTTCCACGTTTACCAGTGATTCTAAACACCATCTGGCTATTTCATTAACATTAATTAGAACCATCAGTCTGGGTATATCTTGAAAGAGAGCCAATTAGTAGGCTCTGGTGCATTTATTATTGTATGCAAATGCAATATTTATTGCACAAAGAAGTAAATTACAGATAATAATAATAATAATAATAATAATAATAATAATAATAATAATAATTATTTGTACCCCGCCCATCTGGCTGGGTTTCCCCAGCCACTCTGGGCGGCTTCCATAGAAACCAAAAAACACTAAAATATCATACATTAAAAACTTCCCTGAACAGGGCTGCCTTAAGATGTCTTCTGAATGTCAGGTAGTTGTTTATCGTTTTGACATCTGATGGGAGGGCGTTCCACAGGGCGGGCGCCACTACTGAAAAGGCCCTCTGCCTGGTTCCCTGTAGCTTTGCTTCTCGCAATGAGGGAACCGCCAGAAGGCCCTCGGCGCTGGACCTCAGCGTCCAGGCAGAACGATGGGGGTGGAGACGCTCCTTCAGGTATACTGGGCCGAGGCCGTTTAGGGCTTTAAAGGTCAACACCAGCACTTTGAATTGTGCTCGGAAACGTACTGGGAGCCAATGTAGGTCTTTCAAGACCGGTGTTATGTGGTCTCGGCGGCCGCCCCCAGTCACCAGTCTAGCTGCCGCATTCTGGATTAGCTGTAGTTTCCGAGTCACCTTCAAAGGTAGCCCCACGTAGAGCGCATTGCAGTAGTCCAAGCGGGAGATAACTAGAGCATGCACCACTCTGGCGAGACAGTCCGCGGGCAGGTAGGGTCTCAGCCTGCGTACCAGGTGGAGTTGGTAGACAGCTGCCCTGGATACAGAATTGACCTGCGCCTCCATGGACAGCTGAGTCCAAAATGACTCCCAGGCTGCGCACCTGGTCCTTCAGGGGCACAATTACCCTATTCAGGACCAGGGAGTCCTCCACACCAGCCCGCCCCCTGTCCCCCAAAAACAGTACTTCTGTCTTGTCAGGATTCTCCCTCAATCTGTTAGCCACCATCCATCCTCCAACCGCCTCCAGACACTCACACAGGACCTTCACCGCCTTCACTGGTTCTGATTTGAAAGAGAGGTAGAGCTGGGTATCATCTGCATATTGATGGACACCCAGTCCAAACCCCTGATGATCTCTCCCAGCGGCTTCATATAGATGTTAAAAAGCATGGGGGAGAGGATGGAACCCTGAGGCACCCCACAAGTGAGGGCCCAAGGGTCTGAACACTCACCCCCCACACCACTTTCTGAACACGGCCCAGGAGGAAGGAGCGAAACCACTGTATAACAGTGCCCCCAGCTCCCAACCCCTCTAGACGGTCCAGAAGGATGTTATGGTCGATTGTATCAAAGGCCGCTGAGAGATCCAGCAGAACTAGGAAACAACTCTCACCTTTGTCCCTAGCTCGCCGGAGATCATCAACCAGTGAAACCAAGGCAGTTTCAGTCCCATGATGAGGCCTGAACCCTGATTGGAAGGGATCCAAATGATCCGCATCCTCCAGGCGTGCCTGGAGTTGTTCAGCCACCACACGCTCAATCACCTTGCCCAAGAATGGAAGATTTGAGACTGGGCGATAGTTGGCCATACTGGCCGGGTCTAAAGATGTTTTTTTAAGAAGCGGTTTAATGACCGCCTCTTTCAGCGGATCTGGGAATGTTCCCTCACAGAGGGAAGCATTCACCACCCCGCAGAGCCCATCGCCCAGCCCTTCCTGGTTTGCTTTTATTAGCCAGGATGGGCAAGGATCAAGGAGACAGGTGGTTGGTTTCACGCGTCCAAGCAGCCTGTCCACATCCTCGGGGGTAACGGATTGAAATTGATTCCATGCAACTTGACCAGACAGGGCTCTAGCACTCTGCCGCCCCAGCCCTGCTCCCACGGTGGTGTCTAGCTCCTTCCGAATATGAGTGATTTTATCTGCAAAAAACTTTGCAAAATCGTTGCAGGAGATCTTGGGGTCTTTACAAGAGAGGTTGTGTGGCATTTCTTGAAATGATTCAATTAGATTCAAATCTGATATTGAATAAAATGGGAACGTCCCCCATTTTGGGGTTCCTCAGATAACCAATTGTGATGGATTCTATTGCTATGTTTTCTTGGGCAAAAATGAAGGAGGTCCACCATTCAAGTATCCACAAAGATGCATGTTATTGAGAATTGAGATTAAGCTTTTTTTACTTTTGAAGCCACATCTAATTATAAAGAGAGCAGATTGTGTGAGAGAAGGGGGGCTACACACAGCAGGGCTGGCTCATCTATGAAGGAAGATGAGGCAACCACCTCAGGTGGCAGGATCCACGAGGGCAACAGATACAGCCGCCAAGGAATGCATTGCCCACCGCTGCAGCCACTGCCACAGTGGCAGTGACAGCTGTGGTACCCCCCCTTGGAGATTTGCCGCCTCCTGGAGGAAGACCATCAGAAGTGCCTCCTATTTGCTGAGAGGCCACTGTGCAATCCTGCCTCCTCCACAGCAGTCTCTTGGCAGACAGAAGCTGCTGCTGTTCTCCTCAGTGGTGGAGCATATGTCTGCACTGCCCAGGGTGGGCGCATTCCCAAGTGGGGCGGGGCGTGGAGGGTGCCCTCCCAGGTGCAGGATAGCTGCTCGGGTGCATGGAAGAAGAAGAAGACGAGTTTGGATTTGATATCCTGCTTTATCATTGTGACATTAACATATGAGAGTGCTGGGGGCAAAATAGTTAAACAAGTTACCCTCAGCGCTGGACCTCAGCGTCTGGGCAGAACGATGGGGGTGGAGACGCTCCTTCAGGTATACTGGACCGAGGCCGTTTAGGGCTTTAAAGGTCAGCACCAACACTTTGAATTGTTCTCGGAAACGTACTGGGAGCCAATGTAGGTCTTTCAAGACCGGTGTTATGTGGTCCCGGCGGCCGCCCCCAGTCACCAATCTAACTGCCACATTCTGGATTAGTTGTAGTTTCCGGGTCACCTTCAAAGGTAGCCTGAAACCAAAGGTAGCTAAAAATAAACATGATTTGAATTGGCCCCTGTGGATTTTAAGTCCACATTTCTCATGCATTTTACTTTAGCAATGTGTTATACAGTCGTATTCCGCCAAGCCCACCCTTATTATTCAGCCGGTCTTCACTCTCGTTTTACTCAGTGCAATACAAGTGTTCTAACCCACAAGGTGGAAATGTTTATTTTACACCGTGGAATTGGGATTGTGTCTCCTAGGGAGATGAAAGAGGGAAGAGGATATACGGATTGAGTTTTAAATCATTTCTGCTGCAAAAATTACCTGCTGCATAGCTCGAGATAAGCTTGTAATTATCCCTGGGTCTGAACTCTGCTATCGTGAGCCAAACCTTGCACTCTGGCCTAGTTTCGCTGCATAACTACAGTGGACACATGACCCAGAATCTGATAAGGATGTATCTGCTCCTAATGACAAATAACGTCTTCAAAGATTGAGGCAACTTTATACACCTCTGTGCTGTATTTGAAGTACTTGGAGAGAAGTTAAAACACGTGATGTTACAATAGCAAATATTGATCATCTGCAAATGGGCCTTTAAACAAAAGATAATTTGTTTACAGCAAAGGAATCTATACTAAACACTTATGTTAAATTGTACCAATTTCAGAAAAAAGACATGCTTTTGCAAAACAAAAATATTGACCAAGAGGCTGGTTACCTTCCCAGCATTTAGTATCAAGTGGGTTATTAGACAAATAACGGTCTCTAGAAGAAGAAGAAAGTCTGCCTTGTGAGAAGTTTTTTCCAGAAATTGAAAGAAATGTGGGAAGAAATTCAGCACTGTGCACTTCTGACATCAACGCCGCGTTCCAAACTGGGCAGAAACAAGGACAGTGAAAGAGTAAGAGAAAAATTAAAGTGCAAAGAGGAAGGCCACTGGCCAACCTTGCTGCAGTGACTTAGGACACAGTATGGGAGGAAGGAAAAAGCAGAAATGTTGAGACCAGCAAAATTTTAAAATGCTATAACTAGTACAGTACATAGTTATCTAAGAGTTAATTGAAAAGAAGTCAAGTAGAATCCAAGTTCAGTGCGAGGCTTCACTAACTTTAGATTCTGAACAAATGAAAGAATTTTTTATTTCTCTTCAAACCCATCTGAAAAAGTTCAAAGTATTCTGGTTTAGGAGCCCTGGAATAAGTAATTGCTTGCTAATAGCCACCTGAGCTCCTCCAAATGTTTCAAAGTGGGTCAGGAAGTAAGCTGACACTAGACAACGTGAAACAACCTAGCAGCAAGACTTTGAAAGGTAGCTTGTTTTCTGCGAAGATTAGAAAAGGGAAACAGAAGCTAGCCACATGGTGCCACCTTGAAAGGAGGCAGAGAATAATTGTATATTATTTCTTCCAGTAGCACCTTAGAGACCTTAGAGACCAACTAAGTTTGTTGTTGTTGGCCTCGGTTCAGTATACCTGAAGGAGCGTCTCCACCTCCATCATTCTGCCCAGACACTGAGGTCCAGCGCCGAGGGCCTTCTGGTGGTTCCCTCGCTATGAGAAGCCAAGTTACAGGGAACCAGGCAGAGGGCCTTCTCAATAGTGGCACCCGCCCTGTGGAACGCCCTCCCACCAGATGTCAAAGACAAAATAACTACCAAACTTTTAGAAGACATCTGAAGGCAGCCCTGTTTAGGGAAGCTTTTAATGTTTAATAGGTTATTGTATTTTAGTGCTCTGCTGGGAACTGCCCAGAGTGACTGGGGAAACCCAGCCAGATGGGCGGGGTATAAACAGTAAATTAGTAGTAGTAGTAGTAGTAGTAGCAATAGCAGTAGTAGTAGTAGTAGTAGTATGAGCTTTCGTGTGCATGCACACAAAAGCTCATACCAATAACAAACTTAGTTAGTCTCTAAGGTGCTACTGGAAGGATTTTTTTTTTATTTTGTTTCAACCATGGCAGACCAACACGGTCACCTACCTGTATATTATTTGTCAGACATTGAAAGAGAGTTTGAGAGACTGACTGAGCTGTCGCCAGAAGAAACTGGCAAAAGAAAGAGGGCAGTTTAAACTTTATAAAGGGGCAGAAGGAACATGACCCCTGCATAAATTGCAGGTTTATTGTATATAGAATATGACGAAGTGGGGGAAAGGAAACAACAACAACAACAACAACAACAACAGCCCAGTGAGGGTACTGCAATATTTTCCCAGTGAAGACAGCCTAAAGGGATGGTGGCTGTTTTCCTTAGGAAAAAAGAGTCAAGCTACAGAATTCTGTCTCTTTCCCTCAATTTTTTAAAAAGATTCTTTTTAAAAGACATGCTCAGTGCTGCAACTAGGAGCAGAAGACTAGCTGGGGCCTGTGTGCTGTAAGGCCTTTTTCACTGCCACCGTTTGTCTGCTCTTCCAATCCGGTGGGTTGGGGGGGGGGGAGAGATGCTATGGCATAATAGATTTGTTAGTCTATAACAATATGGTTCTTTTTCCCCCCACCAGGCTACCTATGCAAGAGAAACTAGCACAGATACCTCTCAGAAGCTAGCTGCCACAGATGATAGGAGCTATAGGTGACTATTGACCATGGAAACTAAGAATGGAACCTGTATGTTCAGAAGTATCATACTTCTGTTGGGTAGAAATGATATGGAATGGCTACATCTATCATGTATGACTTTTTAACTTTCTGGAGTCATGTGGCTAGACACTGCTGGAGACAGAATAAAAGACTGAGAGGTCCTGTGACTCTCAAATAAGTTTTGTCTTGACAGAATTTGCACCGGAGGAGAATGGCATTGTTTCTTTCCATACTCATAGCAAAAACACAGCTATGGCTAGAGCCACACTGGTGTTTGGACGTCCTTTCAACTACTCAGTGTAAATTATTAAGTGTTCCTGCAAGAGAGTGGCTTTTAGGTCGGACATATTAATCACTGCAAAATTATAGCAGTTAATTGTGAGATTATATTTTGACTTTCTGTCTGGAGTAAAATAAGACCATGAATAATTTCCATATTTAAAAGCTATTAGCTTTACATCCTTCTGAAAGATGGTGAGATACATTTCTCTATTCACATTGGGTAGGGTTGCCATATTTCAAAAAGTAAAAACCAGGAAACCCACCCCCCATTGTGTGTTTGTTTGTTTGTTCATTTTTTAGGAAAACCTGAAAGTTGCCTAAGATCCATGACAAGCGCTGCCTTTCAAACCACCACCACCCCGTACGTCAATTCTGCCTTTGAAATCCCAGTAATCCGTGTGTATGGCAGCCCTACCTTGGAAATAGAAGAGTAAATGGACTGATGTTTCCAACCTTTTCAGGAGAAGATTCAAAAGGCACTTCAAGGGATGGACGAATCAATAAAGTTCAGTTTCTCTCTATTTCATATCCTGCTCCTGTTTTAAGTTCAATTTGCCACATTTCCACCCAAACAAGTTGCATTTTATTTTTAAAGTCCTCTCAAATATTCATTGGCATTTTAGTGCCCATTTTTCTAGATGTGCACATTTCTTGTGTATTTGTCCATAATGTACACTAATATGCCGTTTTCTCCACATGTTTTGCTGGGAAATGCAAATAAGGCAAACTGCACTGAATTTCTCCCTCATCGGATGGATATTTGGTGCCATTGAGCTCCAAAACTCATCCTAATGTCTTATTTGCTCTTCATCATTTGGCACTTTTCTCCACTTTCACAACAGACAAATGGCAACCCATGTTGTGGGTTTGCCAAAAAAAGGGCCAACAACTTTTGTGTTCGGACTTTCACTTTTTGAAATATGGCAACCCTACGTTAGCTAGGGAACAGGAGAACCCCAAGGTGAAATCCCTTACTTATCCATGAAACTCAGCCCAAATTAACCTATTTCACTTTACTGTGAAGACAGAATTATAGTTGGTATTTTTCCACCATTCTCTGAACATGTTCCCAGATCAGCTTGCATCATGCCAATAAAATAATTCAAAGATAAACTCATTTGAGAGCAGCACATAGACTTCCTTAGCTGCAGGGTGGAAAGAGGCACAATCTGTGATTAATTCAAAATATGTATTATGTGCACAACAGCATGAGACAGCAACATTTCTAAAATGCAAGAAAAAGGCCAAGCTCTCAGGTATTTTACATGGAAGGCACTAAGGACCACTTAACCCAGATTCTTTCAGATTAAAAAAAGAAAAGAAAACTGTTAAGAGCAAAGTTAAGTGTGATGGGATGATGAGCTGCTTGTGCGTAAAATCGTAGTCTCTCAGAGTTTGTGCAAATCCACAAACCTCTGTCTGTGACAGAGCTCCTCAGACATGTCTGCTCTAGTCACTTGCGGATTCCGACAGTGGTTGCTTTCGGAATCGTTTCCAGCATAAAAGCTCCTTAACGGAAACACGTCTTCTGGACTCACGGCGTGACAGCTTCCGGCGAGGAATGGGTCTCCCTATGGGCGCTTCAGACACCCCCCACTGTTCTCACTGGACGTGTCCCTGAGCCCTCCCTCTTGCTCGCTTTCCCTCAGAGTTCCACCTCTTTCCTTGCTGGTTCCTGCTTTAGCTGCTGAGTCTCTCTCAGCCTCCTTGAGACTTTCCACCAGAGACTCACCTCTCCCCCTGCTGGTCCCTGCTTCAGCTGCTGAGTCCCTCCCAGCCTCCGTGAGCCCTTTCCCCACCTGTTCCTCCGATGGCAGTTCCCTGACATTAAGGCATCAGGCTAGGACAATTTAAACACCCAAAAGCTATGGAAGAATGCACTCAATTGCTGCTCTAAATGGCCAGCGTGGCACTTAATGTTATGCAATGACTACAGAAAGCAAAAAGAAAAAAAGTCCTGATTGCTTGTCTCATGAATGATCTCATACCCTCCAGCATTTCTCCAACAAAAATAGGGATGTCCTATTCAATTAGTAATAGTAATACAGTGGACTCTCGGGTTGCGAACGTGATCCGTGCGGGATGCTCGTTCGCAACCCGCAGCGGCGTGTCTGCGTGGGTTGTGATTCGGCGCTTCTGCACAGGCACAAAGTGCGATTTAGCGCTTCTGTGCATGCGCGACCCCGAAACCCGGAAGTAACCCATTCTGGTACTTCCGAGTTTCAGCGGGTCCATAACCTGAAAAAACGCAACCTGAAGCATCTGTAACCTGAGGTATGACTGTAGTAGTAGTGGCAGTAGTAGTAGTATATTTATACCCCACCCCAACCTCTCTGGGCAGTTTCCACCATATATAAAAACATAATAAGACATTAAACATTTTTTAAAACTTCCCTTCAGATGTCTTCTAAAGGTTATATAGTTACTTATCTCCTTAGCTCAGGGATCGCATAACTCCATACCCGCCAACATTTCTTCTGAAGAAAATAGGGGCATGCTAAGGAAAAGCGGGACATTCTGGGGGGAGATCAGGAAACCGGGACAGATTCTTTAAATTCAGGACTGTCCCTGGAAAACAACGATACTTGGAAGGGCTGTGATCTGTTAAATGAAGGGCAGCACATTCAGACACCATGTGTTATTTTTTAAATAGTCATGGTTTGAGTATAGCCTTTCTTTTCTTTCCATTTCTCCTCTTAGGCTGCAATCCTTGTGTTTACGTGTGTGAAATATAAAGGCATTAGCAGCACCTTATACACCCTGCAGGGCTCAGCCTGACAGAAGGTATGCAAAAACAAATTAGAATGAAATGCAGGTAAATCCCATTGGACTCCACAGATCTTGCTTCTTAGCAGACATGTGTAGGATTGTGAGCTCATGGCAACCATAAAAATATTCCAAGAATGTGAGCAAAGGGCCAGTGCCAAAAAAACAGGTCTTCAGAGAAAAGACAATATGCAGAGTGTATGAATAATTCCAGTTGATGTTATTCCTGTAAAAACTCGGCATCCGTCACTGAAGAGGCTCGTTGCCAACATGACAACATTGCGGGGTAAAGCTTAATTGCTTAAGTGCTTTTGGCAACAATGATGAGACCTTTCTTAGTCTAGATTATAGAATATTTAGGCCACTTAATTAAATTCTGATCAGCCCTTTCTAGAAGAGAGCAAGCCGGCTGCTGCTTCTGCATCTTGAGAAGTCAACAAGTCAAGTGGGTGCAGTGATTAAAAATTGACTTATAGTGCCCTGTTTGAAGAGGCTCACTGAGAATTAAGTGCAATTTATCCACACAGCAGTCAAAGGATAAGTTCTCCTTTGGGTTTCCATGGATGCACACTCTGTATAGCTGAGAAGGGTTGCTGACTCATCAAATCGCAATTGGGCAGGCCCTACTAATTATGAATGACATAAAAGACAACGCCAACTTTTCATCTCTTATCCAAAACTACTAGCCAAGGTGTGTTTCTCACCAAGTGCCCCTCTGCCCCATGCTTTTTCTGTTGGCTTATTAATTATATGTCACTTTGTCCATGGTGTCTGGTCAGCCTGCAAGACGTTCAGCAGTATCCATCTCTGTTCCTTGCAATGGTATGGCCACAATGCACATGTGAAAAAATACACAGATATTTTGCATTCAACATAGTGAATGCATTCAACATAGTGTTATGGTGAATGTTCCATCAGTGCAAGGATTCCTCCTTGTGCAATTGAATTTTCTCCCTCCTCTCCTCCCCCATCCTGCTCCCATTAAATCTCTTCTAGGGGTCCAAGCCCAACCCACTGCACTAGTTTAAGAATTTAGTTAAATGCCACCCATGTGTTGCCGTTGTGTCTGTGAATGTGTCTATGCTTTTAAAAAAAGATTTGAATAGGAACTGTGGAGGGTTTGGTCAGGATAAAGGCTGTAGTGTGCGAGGAGATTTTCCAACACTTGCAATTTTGGCAACGAGTATGATTGCTTTGCACATTTTCCTAAACTAGCATGGGACAAAGAGCAATTAATTATTCCATTTACTAAGCATCTGTTCTCCCCTATGTGCAATCAAGCCATACCAAATCCTAAATAGAGGGTCTTCTCTTCCATCTGCCAAACACAGCAACAGAGCAGCAGATTCAAAAATCCCAATGCAGTCGTGAAGCACACAGGGTGGCCTTAGGCAGATCACTGCCTCTCAGTCAGAGGTACCTCCTAGGATTGCTGCAAGCCTAAAACTCTCTGGGGGAGCAAAAGTAACCTAGGACCCTCATACCTACGGGACTGCCTCTCCTGGTACGCCCCACGGAGGACCTTAAGGTCCATATATAGCAACACCCTAGAGGTCCCGGGCCCTAAGGAAGTTAGATTAGCCTCAACCAGAGCCAGGGCTTTCTCAACACTGGCTCCGGCCTGGTGGAACGATCTGTCTCATGAGACCAGGGCCTTGCGGGATCTGATTTCTTTCCGCAGGGCTTGTAAGACAGAGTTGTGCCACCTGGCCTTTGGCATAGAATCAGTTTGATTCCCTCCCCCTCTTTCTTTTTCCTTTCTCCTCCTGTGAAGAGGCTGCATCCTAATGTTTTAGTGTTATATCTTAATCTTTTAAATTGTATTTTAATCAACTTGTTTTTATTATTGGTTGTTAGCTGCCCTGAGCCCAGTCTTGGCTGGGGAGGGCAGGGTATAAATAAAAATTTATTATTATGATTATTACTTCCCACAGGTCACGGTAAGAACAGGATGTTGCATTGGCTTGATTAACAAAGACGACACCAAAGCAACTTAACTTTTAATTCACAATATATGCATGGAATATTTCATTTCATAGGCAAAATATGGGAAAGGTCACTGGAGAACTCTTCATAGTACTCTGTCACTTCAGTCCTAAGCCCTCAGAATGTGTCAGTGCACATCTTGCTGTGCAAACATTGTTCCTCTGCTCCTCTGTATCTGGACTTTCCCATAGATAGATAGAAATCAGTCTTCACCAACATGCTGCCCTCCAGATCTTTTGGACTGCAGTCGAAAACATCTGGAGGGCATGAGGATGGTGACAAGCTAGTATAAATTGTGATCCGCTTGCAGTCCAGGTGTATTATGCCATGTGTTCTGACATTTGTAATGTATTTGATGTGGGAAATTTTCTGTTTTGTCTGGTGAAAGTTAGTTTAACGGTTGTTTTGGACTTTCACTGAGAGCGATGAGGAAGGGTGGGTGTCAGGATTCTCTCTTTTTTAAAAATAATATTTTTATTAATTTTCACCAAAAGAAAAATAGATAAACATTTCCACTTTACAAATTTTCTCGATTTTTGGACTTCCATCAGCCATTCTGACAATCATCCGAATTAAACTTTTTAGTTACACATTTCCTACATTTCCTATTGCCTTTTAACAAACCCATCCACACCTGTTTTTCTTTCTTACAGTATTTCTTAAGTTTTTACAGAGCTTCTTTAAATGCCGCAAACGTTATTTCATTATCACTTAAACCTCCCCAATACTCAACTAGTTTTCCCCAGTCCTCGATAAACTTTTGATCTCGTTGGTATCTGATCTTCCCTGTCATTTTATCAAGTTCTGCATAGTCCATCAGCTTCATTCTCCACTCCTCCAAAGTAGGTACTTGTTCCTGTTTCCATCTCTGGGCCAATGGGTGTCAGGATTCTCAGTGTGCACGAGGAAGACAGAAGACAGCCATGTTTTGATTGGTGGGTGCAGGTTTAGACTTTTCAGTGAGGGTCTGGACGAAGGGCCCAGGTCTCCCTAGTCCGGGGCCAACATTTTTATCTACTACTCCAGACAGACCGTCAGCCACAAAGTACACATTTTCTAAAGTGCATGCTTACAACCTGATACTAAAATAAATTGCTTTCCCCACTCCCTTGGCAAATTATGAAATTGGCTCATGTTAAACTATGACACCGATGCAATTAGCTTTCAGAAGAGTGAGGTACATGGCATTTCATTTCCATCAAGACAATGCACTGTGCCGAGCTGCAAGTCGTTTCCCAATGACACCTCATTACTCGTGATTAGGGCTGCTTCACACCGAACAGGGCCAGCACTTCAACCTTGCATTATTAATAAATACGCAGCTCTTACACGGCACTTCTCAGCCAGAGAATTCAGCGTGTTTTTAAAAAGGAGTCAGAGCTAACCACCCACAGGGCATTTAATGGCAAACTGGGAGCTGAAATCGGCTAGGGGGTCTATGCACGGATGCACTCTGCCCCGCTAAATTGGGCTTGTCTCTTTGGGGGATTTGCTAAGCCTGAGGGTGAAGCACTCTTGATATTTCTTGAGAGATGTTACTTTACAAAAAAGATCTTATATTCAGCGGTTCTGTTAAGAGGACATCTGCAGACTTTCACAGCCATTGTAGCAGGGGGTTTGTGATTGCTGCAGCAGGACCACCACATGTCAGGAGCTTGTCCTACTCTCGAGTAGGACCCTTGCAGAGACACATACCCAACTCACATGTTCTCTCCCTCCTGGTCGATCATTCAGGAGCTTTATTAGCTTTCTTCAGCCCAAACATCACAGCAACCGATGCCAACAGACATCAGCACACTTAGGGATCCACAGAGTTTGTGCATTTCGTGTGACAGACCTCAGCAACTCAGCATTTTGGCTGATCTACTTTATTTACATATAAACACACATGGAGCACTGCAACATGGCTCCCTCTCTCTCTAGCATCAGACAGCAAAGAGAAAAAGAACAAAGGACAATAGTCCCACTTCATGGAACACAGTAACACAAACATCCTGCCTCCATCACTTCCCACTCTGTGGAGTCAAAACATATACTGTCATGTGAAAGACAACAATCCCATGACTGCCATCATGGAGCAGGAATTCTAACACTACCACCCCATGTCCGATCTCCTCAGGTTGGTAGGAACATGCCTGGATAGCTCAACTGGCTAGAGTGTGGTGCTGATAGTGCCAAGGTTGCAGGTTCGATCCCCGTATGGGACAGCTGCATATTCCGGCATTGCAGGGGGTTGGAGTGAATTTTCCTCAGGGTCCCTTCCAACTCTACAATTCTACGATTCTTCTTCTTCTTCTTCTTCTTCTTCTTCTTCTTCTTCTTCTTCTTCTATGCTTGTTATGGACTTCTTGCTCCCAGCGTCTTTGTTAAGCTGTCTCCTATAAGTGGGATGGATCACCTGCAAGTAATGGGCCACTTTAATAATAATAATAATAATAATTTTTTATTTATACCCCGCCCTCCCCAGCCAAGGCCAGGCTCAGGGCGGCTAACAAGCAATAGTAAAAACAAGTTGAATGATTACAACTTCAAAACAAGATTGAAATACAACATTAAAATATTGAAACATTAAAATATTAAAATGCAGCCTCATCACAGAAGAAAGGAAAAAGGAAAAAAAAGGAGGGGGAGGGAATCAAATTGGCTCCAAGCCAAAGGCCAGGCGGAACAACTCTGTCTTACAAGCCCTGCGGAAAGAAATCAGATCCTGCAGGGCCCTGGTCTCATGAGGCAGAGCGTTCCACCAGGCCGGAGCCAGTGTTGAAAAGGCCCTGGCTCTGGTCGAAGCTAATCTAACTTCCTTAGGGCCCGGGACCACTAGGGTGTTGCTATTTATGGACCTTGAGGCTCTCCGTGGGGCATACCGGGAGAGGCGGTCCCGTAGGTACGAGGGTCCCAGGCCATGAAGGGCTTTAAAGGTCAAAACCAGTGACCTTTAAGTGAAGACCTTGCAGGAATGCAAGACTGTGTGTAGCAGAAGGAGTGTCAAATTGCTGCCACTGCCATGAACCACACTGCACCAAGCTCTCTGTGCCTCAGCCCTCCTCTCTCCTTCTTGGTGAATCTCAGAGACCCACTGTATTGGGAAGCCAGGAGAGCTATGGTGTCCTACCTGCGGCACCTCCCCAGCCATTATTGTTCCAGTGTCTTATACTGGATAAAACATGTTTTAGCAAGTTGAGACAATAGAAACTCATGGTAACTATAAGAGCAGCACGGTGTACTTGCAATGATGAGTTGTGTAACACGAGATCTTCACAGCTCCCTTCTTTCTTTGTTTTAATGAAACGATAATGAAAAGCTTCGGTAACCAAATTGCTCCTCTTGTGTTGTGTTCAGAGAATGCTCAAGGGCCTCCTAGGTCACTACTCCTAGCAACACATCTCTAAGAAGCTCCCTGCATTGATAATAAGGCATGTTTTTACCTGGTTCATAAGTGATCCCTTGTGGGACCAGCACAGTGTCAAACAAGGGGACTGTTTGTTCTTTTACAAGTGTAGGAGCGAGACAGAAAACATCCTTTGAAAAATAGTTCACATGGGCATGTTCATCACTCAGTGGCTACGCAGCATCAAGTGTTGTTGCTCTTTAATTTTGCATGTGTTGGTGGAGCATCATGAGTCAAATACCACAGATAGAACTTTCATATTTAGGCAGCTACAGAAGCTGAATGCTAGGCTAGGCTGCCCTTTGGTTTGATCCAATAGGGTGCTTCTTATACTATAGCTATGTCACCCATCTGTGTGGTCGAGAAAGCAGAATGTCATTTTCTGACGGCCTGTCAGCTCTGGGCAGTGGGGACCAGGGCCCTTCTGGCCTGCTGTGGACCTGTTTCAGGCAGATGGTGTCCACCTTTCCAGAGAAGGCAATGACACTTGGCTTGGTGACCTTACATCAACTCGCCCCCTGGTTGTCCAGCAAGATCCTATGACAGAGTTCCAAAGAGCCATGCCCAGTGCTTTTGAGCATCAATGATGACCTGGACGGTTTTGCAAGCTCCAGTCTCCCGCCACTGAGCTAGACTTTGTGTCAGGCACATCTTTGGTCTGATCCAACAGGGCTCTTATATACTCATGTTTTTAATTTTGGGGTTGGAGGAGCAATTTCATACCAACTGATCTAGCAGGCTGTTTCTATTGGTGGCATTTTCTGATACAACAGAATTAATGCTGGACCAGAGCAGAAAATCGCATACATTTTATTAGAATCTTGCTTTCTTCAGAAGTGTGGTTATTTGTGTCTGGTATAAGACAGCTTCTTCCTAAGAGCCTAAATGGAAGGCAGAGCCCAACCAAAGGTGGGGAAAGAGGTCCACTTTCTCAGTGTCTTACGGTCCAACAAGCCCAAATGCCATTGTATATGAGAAAATAACTCAGAAGTAAATCCCATTAAGGCATTTCCTTGAGGATTACTTCAAGGTAGGGAGATGGGGGAGAAATTTGATTCAGTTCACATGTTAAGGTGCACCAACTAAATCCTCACTTTAAAAAAAAAAGAAATGCAAACTGAAACACAGCTGTTATTTGAAATTTACACTTCTCTGGATTTTGCAGTGCTCTTCTCCAGGCAAATAATGTGTGCAAAAATGCATGTATTAGGGTAAATGGTGCATAAAAATGCACATATTTGTGAAAAGTGTGTGCTAACCAGCATCATATAACCAACATGCTTAAGGTTAATTAATACATGAAGGGGTTAATACCATAGAGTAAGCTGTCCGGCCAGGCTTAGCTATGTCCACTTCCCCTCACATGGGGGGACGACGATGACGATGACTAGGCGATCGAGCCTTTGTTCTCTTTCAGTCTACATGAGAAGCTCAACATGTGAAGAGCTGATTGCACCAGCTCAACAGCATGACTCTCACAAGCCATTCTTGTGTTCCTATACCAATAACTTAGGAACTTTCACTACTTTGTAACTAAGCTAAGTTTTACTGCCTGTGCAACCTTTTCCAAAGCACATAAATCTGACCTTTGCAGAGTTGGTAAGTAAGACCATTTTTTAATTTACCAAACGTGGGTTTTTCCCCTATGCTGGGAGAACCTTGGAAAGAAACTTTTTAAGAAGACATTTTGGAATTTCCTTTGAGGGGCATATTTTACAGATCCAACAGCCTGTTTTTCCATGCTTTACTTTGGTGAATATTTTGTGACTTTAAATCTCTGCTAGGGTTCTTTCAACAAAGAGAACTTGCCCTAATTCTCTCTCTCTCTTTCTCTCTGAATGTGTATTTGCACCAACCAAAATAGCATGCAAAAATGCTTTTTATTAGGGGAAATTGCAAATGTGTATTACTATAGTTAAAACTGCATACAAAAATACATTTTACAGTCGTACCTTGGAAGTCAAACGGAATCTGTTCCAGAAGTCCATTTGACTTCCAAAACATTCAAAAACCAAAGCGCAGCTTCTGATTGGCTGCAGGAAGCTCTAGCAGCCAATCGGAAGCCATGGAAGCCCCATTAGACTTAAGCTTCCAAAAATAGTTCGCAAACCGGAACACTCACTTCTGGGTTTGCAGCATTTGGGAGCCGAAATGTTCAAGAACTAAGCTGTTCGACTTCCAAGGTACGACTGTATTGGGACAATATCACACTAAAATGCTGATGAATTTTCATGAGAGCTTTTTTTTAAAAAAAAAATTGCTAATTGTTGTGACAGTGTGGAGAATTGAAATTAAGATTGGAAAAATTAGAAATTGAGAGCACCAGAATTGAGATTTGTCCATCCCTCCTTCAAGATAATTGAATGCAAACTGAGGTCTCACTGAGGCAAATTATTTCAGCTTTGGCACTGAAAGCACAAAAAATAAAAGACAGAAACACAGTGGACAAATTACAAGTAATTTGGTTTAGCTTTGTTGCATATGTGGCACAAACAGACTATCACAACACATTGACTTTTTTGGAAAGACTATATTAGATAACACTTAAGGAAAAATAAAACAATGACTAAACAAGGACAATCAACTCCTTTCAGTACTACAATATGAGCAATGCTCTTAATTTCTGTTTCTTTGTTACGTGATGTATTGTTTTATACCATAGTCAAATTTATATACCAAAAATGAAATGAAATATTCGGGGGGGGGGGGAGTTTTAGCACTGAGAGAAGAATTCTAATCAACATTCCTGAACTTTTTACATGATAAGATAGATTCAAACTCACCATTACAACACTCCTGAGCTGTTGGTTGAGTGACGTTCTTTTCTTTTCTTGCTTTTACCACAAAAATCAAGTATTTATGCGTGAGATATAATTGACACCACTCAATCAGCTTATGATTTGAGCTTCTGTGTGTAGAGAAAAGGCTGTCCCAAACTGCTAGTTAGTCACAACTTCGTGAGCTGTGAGCTACAAATGGCTTTTGCATTTTACAAAAAGATTCGGCAGTTTAATATTCTTCTCCAGCTTTGGAAATGCAGCAAGCAACAGGGAGTCACCATTAACAGGTTTTTCCCCACACATGGAAGAAAGTGCTTTAGATTATAAAGATTTTCTCTCTCTCTCTCTCTCTTTTTGCATCTTTCCAATTGGCGCAAAATAATTGCAGAATGCCTTTATTTCCTGTATAAAAAGTGACATTTATGAAAACAACTTGTCATGCTGAGAGGGCCCTTCACATTCTTTTGCAGGAGTTGGCTTACTTTTGCATGGATTTGAGTGGTTGTAGGAGCAAAGCTTAAGCCTTTCTTTTACAAACTGAGGGAAAGGAGAGAGAGTAAATTGCTACCCCTCAAAGGCCAGTGAGGACTGGCACTTCTTCAAAGGCATATAAATCATTCCAAGCTAGACCTTTCAAGATTTTCCAGAACTTGCTAGAAGAAAAGCATACAAATCTGTAGGAACTTGGCTGATTAGGTCTACAATTTAGGTCCAAGGCACACAGTGACCTCTAGAATGGTAACTGCTGGGTTTTACCAGCATCTCACAACCACTTCAGCACATGGTACTGACAGCCATGCACAGCAATTATCACACCACGGGTGGGCATGTGATTTAGCTCCTTATTCAGACCAAATATATAGCTTTACAAATGACCAGGCTGCCCTCATGCCTCCAGAGGGACAACTGGCATGTTCAAAGCTCAGGTAGAGGACATAACCCGCGTTCTTACAAGTCCCAAATACAGCTTTTCAACACCACACACATCCTTCATGTGTTTTCACCTCCAGAGACAGGATGTGCCATAGGGTGGTAGCCTAGAGTGGCCAAATGGATGCTGAGCAGTTAGCACTGCAAATCCTGTGCATGTCTTCTCAGAAATATGGGCTCGTTCCATTTGTCCCATGGTTTCTTCCATTGGTCCTGGGATCTCTAGGCATGGGTCTGAGAGGTTTTTCTTTCGTTCTGCCTCTTTCCCTAGGGAAACCTTCTGTTTACTGCTGACTCGGAATAAATGCCAATCCACCCAACTGATGCTTGTTCTGACTCAGCAGTAAAGGCTTTCCTGGGGAAAGTAGCAAGACCAAAGAAAAATCTCTCGGACACAGGGGTACCAACCAGAATAAAATATGGAGAGGGGGGGCTCATGTAACAACAACAACAACAACAACAACAATTTATTTATACCCCGCCCATCTGGCTGAGTTTCCTCATCCCACTTAATCGATCACATGATCCAGTGATCCATGCACACCAGTTGAATGACAATGCCCCTCAACTTTTGGGAGGCAAACCCCTTAAATATTTGGGGGGCAAAGCCCCCTTGGCCCCCTAGGAGTTGGCTCCTATGATGGGACAAATGGGAGTGTGGGGGTGAGTGCTAAGTCCCACTGAGTTTAATGGGGTTTACTCCCAGGTATGGGTGCAGAGAATTGCACCCTAACATGAGGAAATAGCAGACAAAACAGACTTTCCACTCTAGCAAGGGCAGAACATGGGAATGCACTCCAAAGTTCCATAAGGTCAGGAGAAGCTGGAAAACATATGGATATTTATTTCATTTTTTAATTCATTAAAAATATCGACCCTGGCATCCAGCTCAGAGAACCCTCAACATATAAAATGCAGCACTTTGGCTATGAGATGTTCACCAAATAAAACACAACCACACAAAATTGGGGGAAAGGCGACTCAGAAATGTGCAGCGTAACTAAATGCCGAAAAAGACACAGCACAGAAAAGATGCAGATCAAATGTAGCTAAGGCTGCATTCAGACAGCATTTTAGCACAGCCAAATAATGTGATGTTGATAATAGCAGCAGCAGCAGCACAGGTATTCATGCTGGCTGGGGACTGATGGGAGTTGCAGTCATTTTACAGGAGTGCATCCTAATGTTATGAAGCTGGTGCCAGGCAATGGAAGCTTTTGTAAAGTCCTGTTTTCCCAGTGCCAATTTATTCCAGTTATATATGTGGCTCATTAAAAGAAAGAAAGCCCAGTGCTATCTATTCCACTCAGGATGCATTAAAGAACAAACTCCCATTTTCAAATGTAATGGGAATTAATGAAGAAGAAAGTGTCCTACGGTAATATATTTTGCACAAAGTAGAAACAAACAGCAGAAATATGTTTGTGAAGTGTGCCTTGGATGTGTTTTATGGACAATTCAAGCTTCTAAAAACCCTAATGAGGAAATCAAATGATTATTATGCTTTTCAGAAAAAAGGGATAGTGATATATAGGCTTTCTAATTTATTTCCCTGTTAGGTTGTATTTGATTAATTGAACTCCCTTTTCAAGTTTTAACAGCCTATGGTGATTAGGCTTCATTACAACAGAGCTGGGGGTTTTCCCCATTCTGTACATTGATGTACTTCCTCTGTTAAGTGCAGATACTTCATTTCCAATAAGCAAAGGCTGGGATTCCGGAGCACTCGATTACAAAATCCTCAGTCAAAATCTTGTGTATACAGAAACAGGTACGAGGCACGAGGCAACCACTGAGCTGAGGGGCAGACAGGCAAGAAAGTCAATATGGTTTTTTTTTGGATTGCTAACATGTGTAAAGGTAAAGGTAAAGGACCCCTGACTATTAAGTCCAGTCGGGGATGACCCTGGGGTTGCAGCGCTCATCTCACTTTCCTGGCCGGCGTTTGTCCGCAGACAGCTTTCCGGGTCATGTGGCCAGCATGCCTAAGCTGCTTCTAGTGAACCAAAGCAGTGCACGGAAACGCCGTTTCCCTTCCCACCAGAGTGGTACCTATTTATCTACTTGCACTTTGACGTGCTTTCGAACTGCTAGGTTGGCAGGAGCTGGGACAGAGCAACGGGAGCTCACTCTGTAATGGGGATTCGAACCGCTGACCTTCCAATTGGCAATCCCAAGAGGCTCAGTGGTTTAGACCACAGCGCCACCCACGTCCAATGTGTATGATATACTAGAAGGATCCCCATGATGCTAAGGGCCATCAGGAATTAGAAAAGTTGGCACTAGTTCAGCTGCAAAGTCACCTTACCCTGTAAATGCCCACTCAACCACTTCAGTCTGTGGAACTGCCACTCATCCTGCACTTATAAGAAATCAGTCTTTTAGTGTGGCATCACCTATACTTTAGAACTCCCAGCATGCCTTCGCTGTGTATTTTCCCCAGTGTCTGTTTAAAACCTTTTTATTTAGGCAAGCCAATCTGGACATGTAGAAAGCTCACATTTTTACATTTTTTAAATTAAGAGTTTTTAAATCTCTTTTTGTTTACTGTTGGTTTTAATTTTTTTTTAATGTTTTAAAAACCGTTTTTACACCACTCGTTACTGATAATGTTGATGTTTTCATTTAATTTTTAAATTTTTTAATAAATCACCAAGAGGTTTTATTCAGTCAAGACATATATAAATGTTGTGAAATAAGGAAATAAAATAATAAAATGTGGATACACAATTTAAGACGACCACAGTGATCTGAGGCTATGTAGATATATTGGATCTAGTTATGGGGAAACTGGCTCATAGATTAGAATTAGGACTGTCTGTCTATTAAAGTTTTACAATCTTGATCAATTAATCCTTATCACTTTTACAATGTAATCCTATGTGTAAAAAGGTAAAGGGACCCCTGACCATTGGGTCCAGTCGTGGCCGACTCTGGGGTTGCGGCACTCATCTCATTTTATTGGCCAAGGGAGCTGGCATACAGCTTCCGGGTCATGTGGCCAGAATGACTAAGCTGCTTCTGGTGAACCAGAGCAGCGCACGGAAACGCCATTTACCTTCCCGCTGGAGTGGTACCTATTTATCTACTTGCACTTAAGAGTGCTTTCGAACTGCTAGGTGGGCAGGAGCAGGGACCAAACAACAGGAGCTCACCCCATCGCAGGGATTCAAACCGCCGACCTTCTGATTGGCAAGTCCTAGGCTCTGTGGTTTAACCCACAGCGCCACCCGCATCCCTATCCTATGTGTATATGAGCTCAAAATAAGTCCCTCTGAGTACATCAGTAACTTTGTGCAAGATATGAAACTTAGACAATTAATTTAGTTGACTAATTTGCATATGAGTAAAGACAATATTTCAGAACTTAGGATGATAGTCAACTCAGTTTTAATCAGAGTAGACCCACTGATATAAATCTATTTAAATGGGTCTACTCTGAGTAGGATTAGCATTCTTTGTTCGGTATAGTTCTTCTGAATGACTCCTTCAGGTGTTTTGCCAAAACACATGAGGCCAAAAAGTGTGTAGGGGGCTGGAAGCTTGCAAGCCAGCCCCACTGCCATCATCCCCACACAGGCTGCCCCCACCCCTTCCACTCCTGAGCTCCAAAGGACCCAAGCAGACAAAGATTACACCTACACAGAGATACTAGCAGTAACAAATGGTGTAGTGGAGTTTGGCAGCCATCTGACTAACTGACAGCAGTATCAGTGTGGCTTACTAGGAGGGCAAGGGGTGAGGCAGCAGTGAGGTGGTCAAGATGACTCAGCTGTCAGGAGGTCAGGTGAGCTCTTCCCCACTGCGGCATCCTCCACTGGTCCTGCTGTTAACACTGTAAATTGGATCCACCATAATGAAAACACTGAGATAATACTTCAATATAAACTGAGCCACTGATCATATCACTGATCCCCCACAGACTTAAACTGTTTTAAATGTCGGTCTTTCTCCCTGGGGGATTCTGGGAACTGTGGTTCTGTCAGGAGAAATAGGAGAGAATACTTAGCACCCACATCAAACTACACATCCTTATGAGAAAGCTCTGAATATTAAACTAGTATGAAAGGAACATGTCCGTGGTGAAAATATATCCTGCACTTTAGAAAGGCAAATAACACACTTCTTTGTTTCCTTTTTGCAGAGGTGAACTTACACTGCATGTGTCCTCAGACAGGTTTATTAGCAAATAAAGTACAAACACAAATCTCTGTGACTTTCTATATTCTGTATTCATATAATTTGGCTGAATCTCTGGAAAACATTTCTTAAATAGAGAAAACTGCTTGTCACTCTCCCTGCCCCCTTCTGACAACATCCCCGCCCTGCTTCTAACACTGTTGCACTTAATTGCCCTTCGAGACTAATTAGTGGGTGACAAGGAGAGAAGCAGTGAGCAGGAGGAAAACAAGCTGTAGAACAAGAAAACATGATGGGCTCTGTTTGTGAATCTTGAGATCAAGACTTTCAGGGCTCAAGTATTTTTCTAGAGGGCAGCACAGTAGCAATAATCTATATTGACAAAATGTACAACACAATCTTATGCATGTTTACGCCGAAGAAGAAAACCCCACTGAGTCCTGTTGGGCTTACTCCCAAGTAGTTGCATGGAGGATTGTAGGCGTGTGAAAGGTCTGCCTCCAAAACAGTCAAAATGCCTTTAGATGCCTTCTGTGAAAATAAAGCTGTCTGTCAAGTGGGGAACCATTTTAGTTCAAGGTATGGGCAACCTTTCGAGGGTCACATGACTATGTTGGACAAGTTGAGAGGCAGAAAAGGCCAGAGCAACAAATGTAAATGTTACCTATGTATAGAAGGCTAGTGTCTAGACCAGGGGTCAGCAAACTTTTTCAGCAGGTCCACTGTCCCTAAGACCTTCTGGGGGGGCCAGACTATATTTGGGGGGGGGGGACTGAACGAATTCCTATGCCCCACAAATAACCCAGAGATGCATTTTAAATAAAAGGACATGTTCTACTCATGTAAAAACACACTGATTCCCAACATTTCTCCAATGAAAACTGGGACATCCTATTCCATCATCATCATCATTTTGTTATTTACACCCCACCCATCTGACTGGATTGCCCTAGCCACTCTGGGCAACATATTAAAACATATATTCCAACATATATGCTTCTAACATATATAAAAACATAATAAAACATTGAACATTAAAAAAAACAAAAACTTCCCTTGTACAGGGCTGACTTCAGATGTCTTCTAAAGGTTGTATAGTTACAGTGGTGCCTCGCAAGACGAAAATAATTCGTTCCGCGAGTCTTTTCGTCTTGCGATGTTTTTCGTCTTGCGAAGCACGGTCCGTCGCAACTGCGCCTCTTCAAGCGGCTTTAAGAAAAAAGCGCAAGATGTTTTCGTCTTGAGAAGCAAGCCCATAGGGAAATTCGTCTAGCGAAGCAACGCAAAACCGAAAAACCCTTTCGTCTAGCAAGTTTTTCGTCTTGCGAGGCATTCGTCTTGCAGGGCACCACTGTACTTATCTCCTTTGCTCAGTGGTCTCATAACTCCATATCCTGCAACATTTCCCAGATGATTTATAAAAGAATGGAAATAGTTTCTTGAATATTTACAGATAAATTGTAAACAGATAAGATCATTGGCAGGATTATTGTAATAACCTCCAGGTTTATAAGAGTATATATTTAAAGTAGATGAATAAATGAGCAAATTAGGTTAATTTGGATATGCAGAGGATATTAAAATTAAATTTAAGGAACCGCAGAAAGGGGGGGGGGGAGGAAGTCATGTTTTGAAATGTTAAAATGATTGTAGAATTAGTGAAATGTATAAACTTGATTTAAAAAAAAAAAACTTGGTGGGAAAACAACAACATTTCCCCAATGAAACATCCTAAGGAAAAGCAGGCCATTCTGGGATCGAATCAGAAACCGAGATGGCTTCTATAAATCCAAGACTGTCCTTGGAAAATAGGGATGCTTGGAGGGTCTGGGAACAGCAATACTCAAAAATGAAGAAAGCAGAGATAAAAATGACAGAAAATAGTAGCAGAAGCATTATGCGAATGCACCTCCAGACTGGTGGGTCGTGTTTTTTTGCAGGTGTCTTCTGCAACATGTCATGGATTCAATAATGTTATTGCATCAGCATACAATTGATGAGATAATTATGAGATATAAATTGTATACTACACCCATCAGTATGCTATTTAGGGATTTGCTGTGCAGACATGCATATTAACTCCTGGGGCTGGCCCACCCAAGATGCAATGTGAGGCAACCGCCTCAGGCGGCAGGATTCACAGGGGCAACAGATTCTGATGCAGATCTTCACTTATCCCTTCTTGCCTGGCAGGGAACAAGGCTCCATTTTGTGGTTTGCCTCCAGTGCCGAAATGACTTTGGCTGGCCCTGTTAACTCCAAAGTGAAAGGAATGTGAGATAGCTTTGGAGTCCTTGAGCAAAGCTTGGGAATGCAAAATAATGGCAAACGAAATTGCATTTGACCGAGAGACACAAGCACTGGAGGTGAAGGGGGAATAGGACATGAAGTGGAATTTGATGGGAAACTGGGTGATGCTGCCTAATCTGTCACTGGTTGAAATACAATCAGCAGATCAAAGCAAGTTTCAAGCTGTGCCAATATCCTCAGGCTTTGACCTGACACATTAATATGCCATAATAAATACCTACCTAGCTACCGGTAATCCCTGTCAAGTGAGTGTCAGGTACAGAGAGAGACCTGGGCACACAGACACTTTATGGTTTCATTTTCCCATACTATGTAACAAGCAGTCGTCCAAGGCATACCTTTAAAAAGAGACTGGGATTTTTAACTTTAATTTTTTAAAAAGAGAGTTACATGGCCCTTGGAGTCCCTTCCAACTCTATAACTAGAAACTTAACCTGTTCACTCATGGGGTGACCCAGTATGCTTTTGTTTTTGATTCCCCGCCCACCTTAATGTTGGTGGTATAGAATTTTTTGCAAATGGAGAAGTAATAGAATAAAATAACAAACTTTGAGAGTCAGGGTCACTGGGACAACGCTGGCTATATTGAAAAGTGATTTGCAAAACAAACCCAGATGGATATGCAAGCACAGACCCACAGAGAAAAGCCAGACAGATTCTGGGAATGGATTTCAGGAAGATATAAGCCCTTTTGACTGACAATATGGTAATGTTTCAACATCTTCAAATTTAATCTTTTCGTGCTCTAAACCCTATTTGTGTACTGCACCCACAATCTGCATGTTTATCATGAATGTTCCATGACATAAAGCAAAGCTGACAGGCTCAAAATATTATCAATGTAGCTTTTACAGTCCATACTGTTCTCATTTTCCATGCTTTGCTGGGTCCTTGTTCCGGATTTGATTGAAAGACGGTGGTCGGATTTTCACACAGGGCAGGCTAAACAGACTGTGCCTTTTGGTAGGCTTGTCAGAGATACGATTATGCTTGTTAAACTATAGTTCCATGTATTAGCTAATATAGCACAAACTCGAGAGGTTCCATTCAAGTCGTTCAGTGCTGATTGTTCATTATCAGTTATGACAATAAAACAAGCAACAGCTTCTCATTTGACATCAGTTTGGTAATAAGACTTCTGGCACTTAGGAATGGTATTTCCTTAAACTTCTTTATAATACATCCTGCTGTGTAAAAATGGAATATCAGGCTTTCAGGGCCAATACAGAATATATATAATTATATTTTCAAAGCCAAAACATCACTTGTACTTGACATTGACATCCTGATCAGATATAGTTCCCCAGCTGCAGGGTACGTAGCTGGAATACCTTATCTGAAGGAAATACTCTGAAGAAAATACAACGTATCGTATGCTTTGTGCTAAAGTAATGCTACTCGATAACTAACATGAATTGTGCAATGATGAACCATGTGTGGTAGGCTCCAAGGTCTTCAAAGGTGGCTTTGTTCTAGATCAGGCATAGGCAAACTCGGCCCTCCAGATGTTTTGAGACTACAATTCCCATCATCCCTGACCACTGGTCCTGTTAGAATGATGGGAGTTGTAGTCCCAAAACATCTGGAGGGCCGAGTTTGCCTATGCCTGTTCTAGATGCTACTGCCACTATCTGGAGTAAGATGACCAGTGACAAAGATGAAGGTCTTCTCGGTGGTGGGACCCTCCCACCCTCTCCTCAGGTTGCATCATTGGCCTTGCTATGGACTTCGGTTGGTCGCCATTGAGGGGCCCGGTAGGACTTTTTCCACTTGGCAAATTGGCACCAGCCACTTGGTTTTCGCCTGCCTCGTAGCAATCGTCCCAACTTTGTAAGGTTTGGTGGTTAGGCATTGAAATAGCAATGTTTGGGGAAGGGGAGGTGCAGCCATCACATGCCCCTCCGTGCTCAAGGGTATTCTGTTAAAGGAATCCAGGGGTGTGGATCTTGTCTGAAGCCTGAGGTGGGGCTAGGGCCATGCCATGATCCCAGCAGGAAACCAGGGGGTGCTCAAGTCGATCCACATCGGCGGGGCTCCCCCTACTGGTGGTTTACCCTTACCAGACTTCCTGCAAGGCAAGCAGGAGTCAGATATAGTCTGTTGATGCCAATGCCTAAGCCAATACCGCTCACATTCTGTAGCCAATAAAGTTGTGGCCTAAATTTTGCCCATTAACATTAACCTAAATTCTGTGTCCTTGTGTCTTTATTCTCCTGGGGATGGCTTGGGGGTCTTGAAGCACAAATCATAGCTATATTGGGCTGAATTCAACTAACTGAATTGCAGAAGCCCATGCAAGGCCTTCTGCTAGAGCAAACGGCTTTCTGCCCTCTCCTCTTCCTGCCCTCCAGTTGGATCTGTGGGGTCAGGAGAACTCCACCCAAAAAAAACCAGCACATAGGTGGAGGAGAAGGGAGATCATTACATCGGGCAAGCTGAAACGCTTGTGCTGACACAGTGATCTATTTTGCTTTACACTGAATACCTCCCACTGATTTGTGCTTCAAAGAGCTCAGTCAGTGCATGATATCTCCCCACCCCTTTAATATTCACAACAACCCTGTGAGGTAGTTTAGGTGGAGAGATAGTGGTTGGACTTCTATGAGTCCTTCTAGACAGGTGCATATTGTATGCTGGTCTATGACCGTAATAAAGTACTTGACTGACTGACAAGTGCATATTGTGAGTTCAGTGCCACTCGTGCACACAAATGTCCACAGCGTACAATAATAAAGCCATAATTCAAACCATAAAATCACAATTAAATCAGCAGTGACAAACATCTATAGTGCTACTTCTGAAAATCAATGCCAGTTGTTATCCAAAAGCATAATGTCAATTCTGAATACAGATCACTGGTGAAACCATTAAATAGCATGACATATCCCTTATGTCTTTCTGCTTTAGGGGCCAGGCTGTCTCGATCTGCAAATGTGGTGGGGTTCTCTCTCTCTGCTGCTCTTACTCTTACCATGCAACACACCTAGACAGCTCAGTCGGTACGAGTGTGCTGCTGATAACACCAAGGTTGCGGGTTCAATCCCTGTATGGCAGCTGCATATTGCAGGACTAGATGATCCTCAGGGTCCCTTCCAACTCTATGATTCTATGAAGGCTGAAGACGCCATATTCAGGGTTAATATAAGCCAGTAGTGGCCAAACTTGGCCCTCCAGATGTTTTGAGACTACAACTCCCACCATCCCTAGCCAGCAGAACTAGTAGTCAGGGATGATGGGGATTGTAGTCTGAAAACATCTGGAGGGCCAAGTTTGACCACCACTGATATAAGCAATGGCAAATGCATGTTCCCATTGGATTCAGCAGTTCCTATGAGCAATGAAGGCAACTTGGTGTCCTCCACATATTGGACTACAACTCCAAACATCCATGACTATTGTCTATGCTTGATGGGGCTGATGGAGTAGTTCAACTTCATATGGAGGGTACTAGTTTGGGGAAGGTTGAGCTAGAAGTAAACCTGCCCTTGTCTCTCTGCACCCTACAAAACAGCATGATTCCCCCTTTCCTAGCCCGGCTGTGCCACAGCATAAACAGAGGACAGCTGGCCACACAGGAGCACTTATGGCTCCCACTGCAGTGATGAGAAAGCTAGTTGTGGCTCTGAGAGCACAATGTGAGATAACAACTCCATGTCCTATTACAGGGGTAGCCAATGGGGTACCCTCCAGATTTTGTTGCCCTATAGCTCCCATCAGCCCCATGGCCAATGGTCAGAGATGCTGGAAATTGTAGTCCAATGGTGTCAGGGAGCCGGCAAGATCAGAGAAAGAAAGTGAAACACTGGCTAATTTACAGTTAGTTTCTTTATTGAGGAAGCAGAACAGAGAACACACAGAGACTTCTAAGGGATGCTCCAGTCTAGATGAAGCAGATGCTCAGACTAGCTTGGGAATTGGCCCTCATTCAGGGGTCCTACATGCCAGGAAATTAAATTCCTGCAGATCTGTTGTCAAAGGTTGTTGACAAGGAACAACTTCAGGTTTATGTACAGTGGTTGCAGTTAGGCTGAAATATTGCAGCAGCGGGTTGCATGAAATGGGGGAGGATGTTGGGAATTCCATTCCTCCTGTGCTGCAGATGTGTGGGATTGTTACATGTCACATGTCTGTTTACATTCCAGCACTGATTATTGGAGTCTTGTGAGTGGAAAGGGAGATACTCTGTTTCCGCTCTGTATAGCCTATTGTTTTTGCAGTTCTCTCTCCGAGGAAGAAAGACAGAGAGAGAAGCCATGTTTTCTTTGTTACGTTTGATTTAATTTGCAACAAATTAGGCTTAGATGTTACCTCCTCAAGGCTGAGCTTCTGTTTGGACTCTGCTAGTCGTGTGCTCATGTCCTTGTATAATAATAATAATAATAATAATAATAATAATAATAATAAATTTTATTTATATCCCGCCCTCCCCAGCCGAAGCCGGGCTCAGGGCGGCTAACAACAATCGAATAATCAGTCAAATAATCACACAATCTAAAAATATTTCATTATAAAAATTAATTAAATCAAATTGATGGCAACCAATTAAGCAAAATTCTGAGCAGGTTGCCAGAGGAGGGAGTCAGGCTGCGCCCTGACCAAAAGCCTGGCGGAACAACTCTGTCTTGCAGGCCCTGCGGAAAGATGTCAGGTCCCGCAGGGCCCTAGTCTCTTGTGACAGAGCATTCCACCAGTTTGGAGCCGCAGCCGAGAAGGCCCTGGCTCTAGTTGAGGCCAGCCTAACCTCTCTGAGGCCTGGGACCTTGAGGATGTTATTATTTGCAGACCGTAGGTTTCTCTGTGGGGCATACCAGGAGAGGCGGTCCCGTAGGTACGAGGGTCCTAGGCCGTATAGGGCTTTAAAGGTTAAAACCAGCACCTTAAACCTGATCCTGTACTCCACCGGGAGCCAGTGCAGCTGGTATAATACCGGATGAATGTGCTCTCGCAGCGAAGACCCCATAAGGAGTCTCGCCGCGGCATTCTGCACCCGCTGGAGTTTCTGGGTCAGTCTCAAGGGCAGCCCCACGTAGAGCGAGTTACAATAATCCAGTCTGGAGGTGACCGTTGCATGGATCACAGTGGCTAGGTCAGGACGAGAGAGATAAGGGGCCAACTGCTTAGCTTGGCGGAGATGAAAAAATGCCGCCTTTGTTATAGCTGTAATCTGCGCCTCCATAGAGAGGGAGGTATCGAAGATTACACCCAAACTCTTAACGGCCGGTGCTGGCACTAATTGTACCCCCGCAAGAGATGGGAGTTGCCCCCTCGATCCCATATCGTCCCGCCCCAGCCAGAGGACCTCTGTCTTCGAAGGATTTAACTTCAACCGGCTCCCACGTAACCATCCAGCCACAGCTTCCAGACATCTGGTCAGTGTGTCTGGGGCCGAGTCAGGATGGCCATCCATCAACAGATAGAGTTGGGTGTCATCAGCATACTGATGGCAACCCAGCCCAAAACTCCGGACAAGCTGGGCGAGGGGGCGCATAAAGATGTTAAAAAGCATCGGGGAGAGAATTGCACCCTGAGGCACTCCACACACCAAGGAGTGGCGTGATGACAATTCCCCCCCAAGCGCCACCCTCTGTCCCCGACCAGAGAGAAACGAGCGCAGCCATTGAAGGACTGTGCCCTGGATCCCCACGTCGGCAAGGCGGTGGTCCAGGAGTTCGTGATCGACCATGTCAAAGGCTGCTGACAGATCTAGAAGAATCAGCAGCCCCGACCCGCCTCGATCCAGCTGCCTGCGGAGATCATCTGTTAGGGCGACCAGAGCCGTCTCGGTCCCATGACCAGCGCGGAAGCCGGACTGGAATGGATCCAGAGCAGATGTTTCATCCAGAAACCTACCAAGCTGTTCAGCAACCGCTCTCTCAATCACCTTACCCAGGAATGGAAGATTCGAGACCGGGCAGTAATTGGATAGATCTGAGGGATCTAATGATGTTTTCTTTAAGAGCGGACGCACCACCGCCTCCTTCAGTTCCCCTGGGAATATCCCGGTGCCAAGGGACAAATTGATGATATCCCCCAGGGGGCCCCGCACCTCGTCTGGACACACTCTAATCAGCCATGACGGGCACGGGTCAAGAGGACAGGTGGTGGGCTTTCCAGCTTGGAGGAATCTGTCCACATCGGCTGGAGATATCCGGTCAAAGTGGTCCAATACTGGACCCGAGGACAGTCGAGGGGCCTCCAGTTCCTTCATTGTATCCAAATTGGCAGGGAGGTCATGGCGGAGCAACAGGACCTTCTCCGCAAAAAAGCTCGCAAATGCCTCACAGCTGTGTGTCAGATTGTTATTTAAATTTGGCTGTCCTTCAAGGGACGTTAAAGACCGAATTATACTAAATAATTGCGCCGGGTCACATCACAGGGGTATATGGGTCACATCAACGTGACGGGAGACCGGAGTGATGAATCCCGAGCGACGCTGCGTTGGGGGGGAGGCACCGACCTTGGCATTATCACCCAACAGTAACCCCCCCTTCACTCCCTCACCCTCTGTGTCAGGCTCCTCCCTCTGTCTACGGAGAGCCTCAAGGGACCCTCTCTGCGCCTCCCTGGCTCTCTGCTCGACGACACTGCATTCTTGGGGTGGGGGAGCTTGCAGGTTATCAGCAGAGAAGCTGTCAGGGTGGCTCTGTGGTAGATCTGCCAGGTCTGATTCCTGTCCCTACCCTGTGCTGGGGCACCTGCCTGTTTCCTCCTCTTCGTCATCCTTCCAGCTCCCAGCCTCCAGTACTTCCCAGCTCTTCCCCTCCTTTGGGGTGTGGCCGGTTTCCCACCACCAGGAACCTGGATGCAAATCCTTTCTCTGTGTGTTTTCCTTGGGGGGTTCTTGGTCATTCCTCCTCATCCTCATCCAGCCAGCCCCTGACTAATGGCATCTGGAGGGTAGGCTACCCCTGACCTATTGGCTTTAAGTTGTGGAAAGACTTGTTGTTTTGAAACACTGCAACAGCCCACCACCTTCTTCATGATATAAAGTTTGTCTTGTATGCTGAGTATGGAATACACCTAAACGTTGAGAATTGATACTTCCCAGTAAGTGCTGGTGCATCCAGTAGAGTTAAGTGGAGCATCATTCATCAGGCAATTGTCCTCGATCAGAAGGGTTCTCTCTTTTCCTTCTAAAATGGTGTGCTGCTACGATTCCTTAAAAGCAGGGGCTGGAAATTTATTGCTTGGAGGTGGTAGTTTTTTATTTTCCAAGCAGCACTTACTCTAACCATGACCTCATCTTCAGCACAGGTAATTGGTTAGCTACTGTGCTGTAGACGTTGTTCTCCACAGGAAGCTGAGAAGTTACATTCTGGGATATGCATTTGTTCTCTTCTGCATTCAATTAATAACCAATAGGGGTGATGGTGATAAACTGTACTAACTTGCATGTCACAGAAAGTAAGAGGCTAAAAAAAGAAACCCAAGCCCTTCAACTTGGCTCCCGTTACAAATAAATGATTTCAAAAACTGAAGTATCCATGTACTTGCCACAAGTGGTGATTAATGTCCAAATTACATATGAATTCCCCTCGCTTTTTAAAAGCTAAAAGCACTTGTGGGAGGCTGTTCGTTTCAGTAACAAACTGGGCTAAGGAGGGGACAAAAATGCTTAAACCTTTAATCTCTCACCTCAAAATGCCCTTCCCCAAATACCCCTTTTGCCCCACGAGATAAAATATATGGGTTAGGTATCAATATCTATACCTGCACAGATGGAACCACAGCTGAGGAGAGCAATGTTGACCTGAAAAGCAACTGGAGGGGAAAGGGTCAAGCAGCTCCTCTCCTCCCCCAGTCCTTCACTCAAAACTTTTTTCTTTTCTTTTTTTGCTCTTTGTTTTTAGAGTGGGTGGGGGATACACATAACTTGGCACCACATGTTGTCTAGGATTTCAACCTTCGCTTGGAATAACAAATACATCTCAAGCACACCCACCCCCTAATGAGGCCGCGTGATTGGAAATTTAGTTCTTCAATAGCAAAGCATTCAATTACACCATCTCCTAAGGTACAATAATTACATGCACCATTCTCCTTCTTCAGACCTGCTCCTGAAAGAATCTGAAGAAGTATTTTTATTGCTATTATTCATAAACTCAACCAAGAGTATAGCACTAACAATTCATCCCGCACGGACACAAGTTTTCTGATTTTCCCCCCTGTGAAAAAATGGAGTTTTAGAAGACCTTGAATCTTCAACCATTATGCAAATGTGATAAACTGCTTAAGGTATTTCATCTTATTATAATGCCTAACTGGCAAATCATCAAGTTAATTTGGAAAAAAATAATTTGTGTATGTAATGAAAAACTTTCGTAAGGACTTTGGTAATGAATTCAGCATCTCCCAGAACTTCCTACTTAATCGCATAAGCATTTGTTTCTATGAACAATTTCCATCTAGTTTATTAAGAAGTTCTCAGCAGGAGATCCTCTAATGAGAAAAGATGGGGAAAGATGAGGCTTACGGTTAAAGAAGAGTACCCATTGACAGTATGATTGTTAAAGCATAATGTTGCCTTGGGACCACTTCATATGTTACTTGGTTATATATCATTAACTTATTTTTCATGTGTCCGGTCCACACAAGTTTACCCATACATAGATATTGTTGAATGCCAATTCACCGTTGAGACAATCCCACTACTGCAAAAGCTACATTCTACACCAATTAGCTTAAGGTCAAATTGTATCTCTGTGTGCTCAAACCTCTAGTACAAAAAGTGAATTTATGAGTGCAAAAGAACCCGTTGAAGCTGCTCATTGTCCTGTGTTATCTCTTTCCTTGTTCAGTCCATTTCAGTCCAGGCCATATTCCTGTGTTCAAACAGTGACCATGTTGTATTAGCAAAACCGGAACTTGAGTGTCAGATTTATTTTAGGAGACAAATTTAGAAAAGCAGTTGGGTTAGTTGGATTTTGAAAGAGGCTCCTAAAGCTGCAGTTCACCCCCAGGCTTCACCAGAGCTCTCCATGGTACTGTAACCACTTGCCTCCCTCACTTTGGGGTTGTGTGGGTACATCTCAATGTTTGCAGAGATACCAAAAACAAAACAAAAAGCCTTCAAAATAATACTCCAAAAGCAGCCCAATGCAGACCGAGAACGCCCAGTGGTTATGAAACACTGACTATTGGAATAATAGAAAATTCTGAAAGATGGTGTTGGCTTGCTAGAAGACTGGAACTTTGAACAGAAGCACTCTACAATGCATCATTTTGTTAAATATGCCATTTGCTCTTATCAACTATAGGTCTTCAGTAGGTCAAACTGTAAGAAACTGTCACAAACTGAGTGTACATCCTTACATCTGACTTTCTTGTGCTTATCATAAATGGCCTAGTCTCTTTGAATGTACAAAGCTGATTAGATCTCACTGTCGGTTTGAAAATTATTTACTATAATATGAAGCAGGTACAAATGCAAAATTAAATTAATAAAGCAATTGGGTTTATTATTGACTTTTTTCAACTGACACTTCCAGTAGAGATTCCAAATTAAAACCATTTTGTAAACAGACACCTTATTAAAGAAGGCACTGAACTGGCATGTTATTCTTTCCGTTGTACTAAATTTTATACCGTTATAACAAAGGGCTACATCCAATTATGTCTGCTCACGTGTGCAACGGAAAGCCACTTCTGCAGCAAGACTTCTGGTTTTTTGTCTCACCCCAAAGGTGCTCTGAGTGTGTTTGTGTGCCCCAACCCTCTGCAGAAAATTGGGGCGGCACTGGGGCCGCAGGAGAAGGAAAGCAAGGAGAAACCCTGTTGTGTGAGAAAACAGCTTTAAATCTCACCCATAGTGCAGACCTTTGTCCTTTAAGCTGTCAAACATAAGGGTGACATGAGCACTGACTGATATTGAATAGTGGCTGAAGATTCCCAGTGTGCAATGAGGAGGGAATGACTAGAGGGTGAATCTTCCTCATCCTTGTGCCCTGCAATCCAGACTAGAATTGGCACTCCCACACCTGTAATTAATTAAAGAAAATCCATGACATACCCACAAGCATCACATTTAGCATAATGTATAGCTTGACCCATGGACGCTTAGTAAGTTTATTACCAGTGATGCTAAGATCAAAATAGTTGTGCCTCACATCTTATTTAGTTGCTGCCAAATGCTCTTTGGTTTGAAGCTGGGGAAACTTCAAGGTTATAGAAATCTTCAAGAGTACAGAAGTAACATTCCTCAAGCACACAACACACAGCTATCTGAATTTAACCTTGTCATTCCCATGCACCTCGCCTTACAAATCTATGGCTGGATAGGCACATCAGGAAGACCAGCCTAAGCTATGCACCATCAGTCAACTTTGGGCTTCTGGTATTTAGGTTTTTAAAAAAATTAATAAATACAATCTTCACATAAGGAAACAGGTAAAACAATGGGCTGCATGGAAAGCAAACAATAATACTAATTTTCTAGCTGATTCTAGTCTAGTATAATTCTACATAAGTGGGTTTTCAGCACTTACTTAATGAACAGCAACCTTCTTATGTACAATGGGAGGTACATTTCTCAGCTGCATACAAGCAGAAGTATTTAGGCACATGAAGACAATGGATGTGCTGTGCTGTCCATTCCTATGTTGTGCAATTGAATTGATGCTTTTGAATTATGGTGCTGGAGGAGACTCTTGAGAGTCCCATGGACTGCAAGAAGATCAAACGTATCCATTCTTCAGGAAATCAGCCCTGAGAGCTCACTGGAAGGACAGATTGTGAAGCTGAGGCTCCAATACTTTGGCCACCTCATGAGAAGAGAAGACTCCCTGGAAAAGACCCTGATGTTGGGAAAGATGGAGGGCACAAGGAGAAGGGGACAACAGAGGACGAGATGGTTGGACGGTGTTCTCGAAGCTACAAACATGAGTCTGACCAAACTGCGGGAGGCAGTGGAAGACAGGAGTGCCTGGCGTGCTCTGGTCCATGGGGTCATGAAGAATCGGACACGACTAAACGACAACATAGGCTGCCCTCCTTGGTGCACACTAACTGGCAGCAGGTCTCCAAGGTTTCAGATGCAAGTTTCCCCCCGAGTCCTGTGTGGAAATGTCAGAGATACACCTGGGATCTCTTGCATGCAGACTATGTACTCTCCCCCCTAGCTACAACCTTTAAAGCTTCCTTTTTTTCTTTCTATTGTCCCAAATGCTTATTCTCCAGCCCCTGTCACCTACCTATGAACATTCTGCAAGTTCTAACTCCTGTTTCAATCCACTGCTCCATTAGCACACAATCCCTTCAGTGAGGAAAGCAGCCCATCTAACTGAACATGGGCGTCCTGGTCTCCAGTCAAATGTCTTTACCATTGATGCTACACACAAAGCTGGCTCATTGATTTATTAGATAACATTCAGCAGGAACATCCTGCCTGGGCTCAAATCCATTCCAACCCTAAGACTTGCAGCCTTAACAAAATTACGCAGGTGAAATAACGTAAGAATGAAATGCGGTCATGGGATGAACAAAGCATCGCCATGTGCCCAGAGGAGATTTATTTCAAACTTTGGCTGTATCTCACCATCTAAAATTATTATTTGAGTCAGTACTAGGGACCTGTAGGCAACAATCTGGCTAGTTATTTCTTATTAATATGTAGACATTTAATACGTCTTCTGCACCATCTCCCCCAGTTTCACTTGTTCTCTTGGGTCCGTCCATCCATCCATCCTTCTCATTTTGCCATCAGTTGGCTGAGGCACTACCAACTGATTTAACCAAGTTTGCACTTCACTTGAAACAAAGAAGTCTGTTTGTTTTTTTAAACTAGAGTATTTGAAAATATTTTTTTCCTGCTTTGTTTGTGCATTTTTACTCAACTGAAAAGGCTCCTAGAGCAGCTTACAAAGTTTGGTTATAAGGAAGATCCCACTCTCGGGCTTTCAACCTAGAAGACATGACACAAAAGGGAAAGGGATTAAGGGGGGGGAGGAAACACCTAACACTAATTTTTATAATGGCCAGGTGAAATAGAAAAAGTTGTCTGTCTCTCAGCTGAGTGGTTAGAGTGGGTCTGTGTTCCTTTTCTGCCTCTACTGTAATCTGATGGCATGGCTGCTGCCAGGCGACAGGTGAGGGAGGGAAGAACTTGATACAGCTGACTTCTCAGCAGTCCTGTTGGTGGCCCTGCTTCCATTCTCTCACTTTGCTGCAGCCCTATGGAACAGCTCTTGCCAGATGACAGACAGCTGAGGAAGAGGGAAAGTCTGACCGAGTTGGCTTTTCAGTACGGCTGCTGCGAATGACCCTGTTCTCTGCATCCCTCCTAACTTGGAGACTAAAGGACCAATGCTCCAGAAAATCAGATAATCATAGAACCATAGTTGGAAGGGACCCTGAGGGTCATCTAGTCCACCCCCCTGCAATGCCGGAATATGCAGCTGTCCCATACGGGGATCAAACCTGCAACCTTGGCATTATCAGCACCACACTCTAACCAACTGAGCTATCTATAGAGATGATGAAGTGATCTTCCTGTCTGTGATGGGACGTTCATGACTGACATTTGCAGACCTATGTCTCTCAGATGTACAAATGATGACTGGGGTGGGAGGTAGAAGATTCATAATTCTTTAAATAAGAAGAGCCGCTGGACAAAATAAAACCTGCATGGGGGGGGGGGGGCAGAATGATGACACTGGGAGTAGACCGTGTAACTCCCTGTGTTGTTAATTTGCAAAGTTACGGGTGAGTACTTGGATACAGGATAAGCTGGAAACTGAGATTCCCGCAGAGCATCCTATTATCCCCGCTGAGAGATCATAGAATTGCTGGAATCCGCACCTTCATCTTTCCACAGTCTAAAAGTCTAACATTTGACTTATAAGCCAACCCCCCATTCACTGCTGCTAGTAGGGTGCTCTTTATATTCTTTATCAGCCAGCCTTTGTGGGCAACTTAACACTCATTTGTACACACAAAGAGAGCACAGTGGGAGAGGAGAACAAAGAAAGCATGAAAGGGAGAACTCGCAAGGCAGCAAAGGTTTGAAAACAAGATAAAATGTGAGTGGCTACCCCCTCCTGTTTCTCTTATCATCTGATGGGGCTAAGTTTTTTTTTAAAAAAATCCAAAAACCCTAAATATTCCCTTTGAAGATAAAAGTAAATGTAATATTCTCTGCAGAGTAACAACTAAATAAGATCAAATGAGCTGGTCAATTTCAAACACCAATCACTGCAATGCTATTAAAAATTCCAAAACTACTTGTTCAAGAGTAACAACTAAAAGCACCATTTAAAACAAAGAAGGCCGACACAGATTCCGATGATGATTTTGTTGAACAACCGCCCTAGTTTATTATGTATATTCCACTGGCAACACATGGATAATTATGAGTGTATCTGTTAAAATAAATCTAGGATAAGTTATGTTGTGCTATGTGAGCATCTAAACAAGTATGGCATTTATACATCTTTTAATGCTGGTCGTGAGAAACCTAGACCCTCGAGGATGGGAGAGCAAGATGGGACAGGAAATAAGAGTTACCAGATTGTTGTTGTTTAGTCGTGTCCGACTCTTCATGACCCCATGGACCAGAGCACGCCAGGCACTTCTGTCTTCCACTGCTTCCCGCAGTTTGGTCAAACTCATGCTGGTAGCCTCGAGAACACTGTCCAACCATCTCGTCCTCTGTCGTCCCCTTCTCCTTGTACCCTCCATCTTTCCCAACATCAGGGTCTTTTCCAGGGAGTCTTCTCTTCTCATGAGGTGGCCAAAGTATTAGAGCCTCAACTTCACAATCTGTCCTTCCAGTGAGCACTCAGGGCTGATTTCCTTCAGAATGGATCGGTTTGATCTTCTTGCAGTCCATAGGACTCTCAAGAGTCTCCTCCAGCACCATAATTCAAAAGCATCAATTCTTCGGCGATCAGCCTTCTTTATGGTGTTACCAGTTTAACTCCTGTTTATTTATATAGCATTATTGAAAATCAGTCAAGACATACATTTGATAAAGAGCAACATAACAAAATCTTGCTATGAAGAGTCTAAGTGTGTGTGTGTGTGTGTGTGTGTGTGTGTGTGTGTGTGTGTGTGTGTGATCCATATATATGGAATCAGATAGATTGCATTTTAGACCTGCTTTTTAAACTGACAGAACCATGAAAAGTATAATAAGGCATTAAATCGTTTTATGGCGAAAGACTTCAGGAACCCAACCTGTCTCTTGAGATTCCCAGTCAATTGCTTGTGAAAGAACTGAGGTTGTACCTTATACTTGAAAGTGTCTACTGAAAAGGTAAAACAAAACTGGCTCTTTAATGGAACCTAAAGTGAAATATAAGCTTTAAAATTGGGAGTGATCCGTGTTCTTTAAAATGGCCCTGTAAATGCCACCAGCATATGAAATCACTCTATTCAGCACCATCAGTTGCAAAGGGAAAGGGTTGTGCTGGGAGCAAAAAAAGAAGCAGCAAGCATCCTGTACAATGCCTGCATTAAAGAACAGTTTCACGGACACTCTTTAGGAGACCCTGTAGATGCTATTGGATGCCAATTCCCATCAGCCCCAGCCAGCATGCCCAATAGCCAGGAATTATGGGAGTTGTAGTCTAGCAATGTCTGGAAGCCCACAAGTTCTCCAGGCTTGCTTTAGGACCTTAAACATTACAGGAATTGCAGAGCAGTCATTTTTCCATGGGTTCATCCCATAGTGCTGTTACTGTAGTATCTAAAGGTCATGTGCCTGAGGCCAGTTCTGTGTATTGTTCCAGATTGGGGAGAACCCACCCCAAACCCTAGAAATTAATAAATGGTAGGATTTGGAGTCTTTCTTCTTCTTTGGCAATCACTCGTAGCCGAGTAAGATTGTCTTCCATAAACACGGTTCTAACAGTGGGTTTGTAAGTGACTGTGGAGGCCAATTCTGGATCCACACGTCCTTCCACAGTGGGGACATAGGTTTCCGGGTGGGAGTTGATCACAGTGAGGGTTTGCCAAACGTGCCTTCCTTTTAGCACGTTTTTCCCTTTCATCCTCAGTTCGAGTGCCTTCAAAGCCCATGACACCTTTGGTAAAGGCTATTCTCCAATTGAAGTGCTCACAGGCCAGTGTTTCCCAGTTGTTTCCCAAATTTTTCGGAGACACCGTTATTTGGGATGTACAGGAAGAAATGCAAGCTGCAGAGGAATTCCTGGGTTAGCTAGAGCCATTGAGAAACAGTAAATGGCCATTTGCAATACAAGAGAATTGTCCTCCCGCCCTCTTGCCCTGAGGTGCTGGTGATCTGGAAGTCTGCCAGGGTAACTGGCTGTGAGGTGACAGGAAAATGGAGTTTTTAGCTAGGTGTTCTGGGAAGAAGAAAGAAAACTGGGATCCATCTTGGGAAAGTTGGCTGGGAGAGATGCCTTGGACTCCATGACTGCACTGCTGTGTGGGACAAGTGTCTCTTGAAATGACCATACTGTAAGATCTAGACTCCCTCCATGCACACTGAAAATGTAAATAGGTGAATAAACCATATTCCTTAAAGCTACGACAGTCTCTGCCGTGTCCCAATTCTCCAAAGGAACACAAATCCTGTGTGAGTGTCTGGAACCCCCTGGAGTCTTGCAGAGAGTGGGGTAGCATCATACTTTTGCAGCAGTATATTTAACACATCATGGTTGGGAGGCAATAACAAGGCGGAAAGGACCAGCATGACTGGTCCCATCCCATAGTGTCAGGTGACAGCAGTGCCATTGAATGTACACAGAGAAAACGGGTTCCTGCTCTGCTTCTGTAACATCTAAAGGAGATGTGGGAAACCTCTGGCATTCCAGGTGTTGCTGAAGTGCAACTCCAATCAGCCCAAGCAAGCAAAGGTTCGGGATGCAGCAAGCTGTGGTTCAGGAAAAATCTGGTAGGCCAAAGGTCTCCCATCCTTGATCTAAAGCATAGCTGAACCACATGCGACTCAAACTTTAGATGCCAGCCATGGATCTCTACAACTGGCGTGAAGTGTGGTTAGGTCATCAGCATGTCCAAGGGCAATGGAGTCTTGCAGTGAAGTCAGGGTAAAACATGTGGAATTGGAGAAGTTAACAGTGTGTACAAAGTGTCAGGGGAAGCTGAAAATAGGAATTCCTATCCTCATGGTGAGCAGTGATTGAGAAGGTTCCTGCATGTTATTCAAGGTATATCAGGGTCAAGGTACAGCAGGCATTCCTCTGTTAATCTCTATTTGAGGACTAGGTGGAGGGTTAGCATTTGCCTGGTCCATGACCTGTTTAACTGATAGTGGGCATCCCAATATCAGGTGAGCCCATGGAGCCAACTCCACGACATACCTTTGTGTCCTTAACAGGTGTTTGGGAAGTCCTTTTATTATGGCTCAAACATTCATTTTTCTACAGAAACTAGATTACTGTAATCAAATGGAAACCAAGTACAAGTTGAACTGATGGCCTTCTTGATGATAAGTGATGGCCTGATTGATTTCTGTAAGCTACTGTTTTGTTTGGGGAATGTATCATAATTTGACTTCTTTTTGCAAGGGCTTCTCCCCCATATAATTTAGTTTGGGATGAAATGTCATTTATCATATTCTATGGAGTGTCCTCAGCAAACACACTGAGTTACTTGTAGATGCTCACCCTTTCTGATTTCCTAAATAGAAAACCCATTTCACTTTTCTTTATACACTATAAAACATTTTTCGTTGGATCCAGAATTTGCTCATGGTGGCAGAAAGGGGCAGATGACTTTTGCCAGAAAGTACAAAAAAGAAATAATAATATCTATTTATGGAGGGAGCCAGTGATGTGAGCAGTGTCTCCCCAGCCTTGCCAGTCCCTAAACAGCCCTGCAGGCAGGAGGTCGAATCTCCTCCTGCTTCTCCCACATAAAGAAGAAGGGAGAAAATACATTGTGGAACTGCTAATAGGGCACTCTAAGTGTTCTCAGTTACCATGTTTCACACTTTCGCTTCCACACTAAGCCTTATCGCTAAAGTACAGCAAGCTTCTCTACCATGTCCCAGTTTCATTGCCATAGCTGATGGATGGAATTTCTTCTGAGAAGGTAATCTGCCTGTCCTATCAGTGTTTGATTACCCGCCAGACATCAATATTTTTGTTGCAAGGATTTTGGCAAGCAAGCTGCTACAAATTGAGCTGGAGGAATAATTTCCACCATATTTTTGTCTGCATTTACTGCGGTTTCGCTCAACTTTGCTGAGGCATCCCCCCCCCCATGCAGAATCCATCCTTTGCAGAGAGGTGGCAGTTTATGCCATTCAGAAATGGATGACTGGGCTGCAGGATCCACTTTAGGAGGAATAAAACAGTTCTGCAACACCAACTGAACTGAACTTTTTTATATATAAAAAGAAATCTTCTAGGGGAAAATATATGCCAAAAAGAGGACGACCATATATACAGAATACCTAATGTTTGAATAGCCAGGATTGCTATTTTCTTTTTCTTTTTCTCCAAATTTTTTATTGATTTTCCATATATATAAACAAACAGATAAACAAACAAACAAACATAAATCTTAAGTATAATAATTCCATTTTTCTTTACATTGTTGGGTGACTTCCTCAACTCCCCCAGACTGAGTTTCAATGTATATCATTGTAACAGTTTTCCAAAACTATTTTCACGTGTAATTTACTTAATCAATTAACATATTTCTTTCTTTTCATTTTTACTTTAAACATATTATTCTATAACACCACTTATTTAAATCCTACGCCAATCTGGTACTTGCAAGTATTTCTATTTAAATTATCTTAGCATATTTAGCTAAATAGTCTTTAAATTTCTTCCATTCCTCCTGGTACTCCTCCTCCTTCTGGTCACAGACTCTTCCGGTCAGGTCGGCTAGCTCCGAAAAATCCATCATCTTCATCTGCCATTCCTTGACTGTTGGTACTTCTTGTGATTTCCAATTTTTGGCCAGCAAAATTCTAGCAGCAGTTGTGGCAGGGATTGCTATTTTTATCAGTTTTGCACAGGCAGCTGTAACTTGTGTTACGATATATGATATCTTTATTGTCATTGTCCCATGCAGAACAATGAAATTGAAAAACTACATAAAACATTCAAAAACCCCTAAAAACTCTGAAACCCCATTTTAAAATACACTATACTATAGAGACTCCTTATGCTGCGTTTAGAACCAGAATTGCATTTGCGTAGAAACTGTTTCTCAGGCGGCTAGTTCTGGGCTTTATAACCCTATACCTTCTTCCAGAAGGCAGAAGCTGAAAGAGATAATTTCCGGGGTGCGTACTATCCTGTGCTATCTCTGCCGCTTTCTTATGGCACCTGGCAGCATAGATTTGATCTAAGGTGGGCAGAGTACACCCAATTATTCTCTCTGCAGTCTTTACAACCCTGGACAGCATTGTTTTTTCCCTGGCCGTGCAGCTCCCAAACTACACACACAGACCATAAGTTAATACACTCTCCACAGTACAATGGTGAAATGCCATCAACAGGTCCTTTGAGAGATTGTTTTTCCGGAGGATTCTCAGAAAATATAACCTCTGCTGTGCTCTCTTCACCAGGTCTTTGCTGTTCTCTCCCCAGCTTAGGTTGTCTCTCAACTCCATTCCCAGAAATCGAAACACCGAGACCTGTTCCACGCATCCGAAAACATAGAAATGTGAATAAAATAGGGGTACAGCATAGATATAATGGGGCTATGGTTTTGTTTGTTTGTTTACATTTTCACCCCACTTTCCCTCCAAGGAGCATAGTTCTCTTCCTCCGCATTTTATCCTCATGACAACCCTTTGAGGTAGGTTAGGCTGAGAGTGCGTACTTGGCCCCAGGTCACCCAGTGAGTTTCATGGCTGAGTTGGGATTTGAACCCTGGTCCAACACTCAAACCACTGCACCACACAAGGCTCTCCTAATTGTTTTAATGTTAATAGAAATTCTGGCCCTTTTATAATATGCTTAACATGAGCCCAGATGCCTGGTGCAACGGGAAAATAATTGCCACCAACCGATTTCGTTCTCCGTTCTGAGGCCTTGGCATATAAAGTGTGTTGTTGGGCCAACTGCCCAAGAAGCCCTTAGTTAATTGAATATAATTATTCTGCATCCTACTTTCAAATGCTAGAACAGTTTCCCTGTTCTCGTAATACAATATGCTTGAAAGCTCCAATTGTTGTGTGGAACATGTAATGCTTTCCTCTCCCCAGTACATTTCCTTCCATAATAAGGCAGCACTTTGCTGGGTGTTGATGATCTTTAAATATAATGCATGACGATCAGCTAAATTAGTAATGGTGGGTAGTTAAAGGCATTCCTTTAAAATGTGAATAGTTCTTCACTGAAGGCCTTGGACCATGAGCGTCCCACATTTTTCTTTCTGTCATTAGCCATAAATAAATTAACAAGGCAGTCAATTAGCATGTTCATCCTGACCCGAGATTGACAGCCTCGTAGAAAAGCCAGGGAGGCAAAGGAGGATGACTTTCACTGAAACAGAGACCTCAGATATCAATAATTGTCTGGCAGGGCAGGGCAGGGCATGACGAAGCCTTAATCGGCTTGGAACATCAAGGAAGCCAGGTGCTGTAGCATTGCTTTTTAGGAGGTCTCTCCCTCCCTCCCACAGCACATTTTAGAATTTTTTTCAACCAATTTAAAACCCTCTTGTCTTACTGTACACATTACACATCAATGGAAAAAGACTGCCACTTGCGCAACCCAACTGCTGACAACTGGCCAATAAAAACATGGACAGTAATGGCGATTAATATGTTTTTTGTAGTAGATAGGTAGCCGTGTTGGTCTGCCATAGTCAAAATAAAAAAATTCCTTCCAGTAGCACCTTAAAGACCAACTAAGTTAGTTCTTGGTATGAGCTTTCGTGTGCATGCATCTGAAGAAGGTATCTGAAGAAGTGTGCATGCACACGAAAGCTCATACCAAGAACTAACTTAGTTGGTCTTTAAGGTGCTACTGGAAGGAATTTTTTTATTTTTAATATGTTTTTTGTTTTGTTTTGCTGTTTTTTACAAGGGGGAGAGAAGCATCTTCCTGCTTGTTTTAGACCTGATCACTAACTAGATTAGATGCACATCCCTTTGGCAATTCTTTTTCACTGTGGTAGGGAATGTCATCAAATGAATGTCAGAAGATTCGGGGCAGACAAAGAATGGACATGTTTCTCACAGCTATGCAATTTGAGAGAGTGTTGGCCAACAACTTGGGTGGCTTTTAGAGAGAATTAGACAAATTTGTGGAAGAGAATTTGACAAATTGCTGTTTGAACTCCGGATATTTTAAAGGACATTAAGAGAGATCCAGGGAGGGAGGGATCTTTGGAAAGAACACCCAGATGGAGAAGCAGTTGGAACTTCTCCAGGTGGATCCCAGCACATGCTCAGCCATTTTTCATGGCTTCTTTTGCTGAAATTGCACAAATTACATGCGGTCCCCCAGCTTTTATATCTTAGATGCTCATGAGGTTTGCCCCCAAATGCCTCTGGCGCATGCTGAGATCCTCGTGTAACCCTAAGCCATTTTGGAAGACAGTCCCCCCCCCCCTTTGTGCTTCTGTGAAAGCCAGAAGCAAGTTTCTTCCTTTGTCTTAGCAAAGTGGATACACTCATGCATCACAGAACCGTACAAGTTGGTAGAAATCCAATGCTCTATCAAGATTAACACTCATTATACTCCATCAAACTCGGCCTCTTGAATAGAAAGAGGAGACGCCTCTGAAAACACTATCGACTTAATTAGGCCAAGCGTCCTTATAAAAGGGGCCTTCAAAGTATCACAGGGAGTTCCTTTTGTTATCAGGAAAGCTGCTTCAAGCAAGAATAATCACCCCTCCTAGGAGCAGGAGGCTGCTTCTTCCATCCCCTTGAGCACAAGGGCTGAGTCACATGATCGTTTGGGCATGTTTTTAGGACCCCTGGGAAACTGTGAGTGTTCCTACATGTGATTATTATTTACTATTATTATTCATTAAATCTATTTATCACCCTTCATCACAGATCTCAGGGCAGTTCCCATGAACAGATGTGTAAGGTGGAACTGCACAATGCTGAAGATACAGGGTTGCCCTCTGAACCTGACACTCCCAGCGTAAAATTCTTACACTCCGTGTGAGAATTTTACCTCATTCCCCTTTAAAATAAATGAATGAGGGGGTTGTAGGGCTGTGCAGCTTAGCTGTGGCCCTGGTGGCAGCCTGTGTTTTTATGTTGCCGTTTTACTGGTTTGGGGTTGTGTTTCTGTTTCAACATTTTAACAACAGAAAGTTTTTACACTGGTTAGAGATTGTACTCCGTTTAGAGATCTTTGAAATCTTAAGTGGTCTATAAATGCAAAGAAAGAAAGAAAGAAAGAAAGAAAGAAAGAAAGAAAGAAAGAAAGAAAGAGAGAGAGAGAGAGAGAGAGAAAGAGAGAGAGAAAGAGAGAGAGAAAGAGAGAGAGAAAGAAAGAAAGAAAGAAAGAAAGAAAGAAAGAAAGAAAGAAAGAAAGAAAGAAAGAAAGAAAGAAAGAAAGAAAGAAAGAGAGAGAGATCCTGATTGGCACAGGGAGCTCCATGCACACGTCATGGCAAGTGTTGAAGGGCCATTCTAACATAAGCCAAACTCACAACCTGCAGGAGCCTTGCCAGAGTACAAAATGGTGGGAGAACTAGCTGTCATATGCACCCCCACCAGGGCCATCTTACCCATAGGTGCTAAGGGTGTGGGGCTCTCAGGGGTGCCAGGCCAAGAGTCTGGGGCCCAAGAGTTGAGTCCGGGAAAGAGCCCACTCATGGGTCGGGCTCTTCTGCTGTGGGCAGCTCTGCGCCACGAGTTCAGGGGTGACTGAGCCAGCGAGATGCTGAGGCGGCCGGCCTTTTCCACATTAGCATCACTTTCAGCCACTTTGGGCATCTAGTGCAGAAGACAGGATGCAAACTGAAATAAATGGTGGTCCCGAAAGAGTGCACCACCAGATCTGCAAGGAAGCCTGCAAAGTTCAGTCTTGTTTGGGTCACCTGCAGACCACTTTGTGCTTTCCAGACCCCCTGACTTTCTTTTTTCAGGAAAACTACACTGCCACTGTTAATGTGCTCAGAGAAATGGCCTCATTTTCAGAAAAGCTGCTTTCCCAGAAATTGGACAACTAACTGTAGCTGATGGGAAACAAGAAACCTTGCGCCACAAAGTCTGACTATGGCGCAGGTTTTCCTGCAGAGGTGACAGTTTTGCAAGTCACACACAGCTATGGAATGATGCTCTGCATGATGCAAAGCTCCCAGAATGTGGTATCCATGCTTGTAGAATAACACTGTGTGCAAAGGAGTTTACCTATGCCTTTAGCAGTGCAGGAACAGTCTTGTAAGAGGCAGCAGTGAGTCTTGTAAAGAGGTGTCTTCAAAGCCCTATTTAGTCACAGGTGGAGGAGCTGAATTCTAAGTGATCTCTGTCACTCTTCCTTTCTTTTCTGTAATTATTGCATGCAGACTAGACAATGTGAGTTTCATAGACCTGGAATGAGGATTACAAGGCAAAAATAAAAGAAGTGTCAATTAGCTGTATGTTTTCCCCACCCAAATCATGATCAATCTCTTCTGTTACATAACAGCACCTTGCCACTCTGCACATGTCACCACCTCCTGCAAATTCAATCAGAAGGACTGAATTATAATCAACTCTGTAAACTGTCTGGGACATGATCCGCCCTACTATGCAGGCAAGGTGAAGACATGTGCTTCAGGCAGCCCTGGGTGGGTGGGAAATGATGAAAGCAGGAATTGGTGCCTGAACAGCCACACCTTTTAAAGCCGGGGTCACCAATATAGTGCTCTCCAGATCTAATTGGGCATCTCATCATCCTTGAACATTGACATAGAACAAGAGGGCCCCTTCCTGCTTTCCATGTACCAGACTGGCAGCTGACTTACTTCAGTATTGGAGATGGGATGGTGTCTTCCACCGCTCCAGAGGGCAACTGGCTAACTTCAGAGGCACACAACAGGTTCACCTCTGTCCCCCAGAACTTCACCTGTGCTCCCCACCTTGTGCTACTCTGCCCAATAGTAGAGCTAGCTACTGGGGAATTTCAGCAGGTTCCATTTACTGCCGACGGGTCAAGTCTCTCTGTAATTCCCTATACTACAGAGCCAATTAAAGAGACAGGAACACTGTCCTTTCTGCCCTAGGTCACCCTAAAGCTATGGTGTCTCAAAGGCAAGAGAAGGGCATTGCATCAACATTCAAGGGCATTCTTCTCCAGCTTACCACTTCAAAATAAAACCATCTTCAGCAAGATCTGAGCAAGTTAAGAGGTCATCTCAGGCAGTTCAGACCTGCCCCCACTCCAAAAAAAGTCAGCAAGTTGTTGCTTTTAACAAGGCTCAAACCATGGTGCCATAGCAACTCTCCTTCCTCCCCATAGACTTTGTAAGAGTCAGCAAGGGGCAGCTATTGGTGGTGGGGATAATACTGCTTTAGATTTTTCCTTTTCTCTATTCACTACCTTTCATCCCCATAGTTGCAATAAAAAAAAATAATTAAGGTTGCGATTCCAGCACAGTACAGTCTCCCCGGAGCTAAAGCCAGTGCTTTTTTGTGTGGTGGTACTCACAGGTATGGAGTACCTTTGTCTCTTCTTTCTGCTGCCCACATGGGCCATTGTGTGCTGGCAATCACAGCTACGAGTACCAGCTCCTCATTATTATTATTTTTCCCAAAAAAGCACTGGCAAGTACTGGGCTAAGGTTACAGCTATTGTTCCTGGACTATCCTTCCATTTCCTGACTCTCTGAAAGGTGCCACTTCATAGCTAAATGAGATTGATCCAGTTGTACTGCTTAGAAGACTTCACATCCTGTTTTCCAATGGCTGGCCCTGATTTAGCTGTACAGTCATACCTCAGGTTATAGCCGCTTCAGGTTGCGTTTTTTCAGGTTGCGGACCGCCGAAACCTGGAAGTACCGGAACAGGTTACTTCCGGGTTTCGGCAGTCACGCATGCACAGAAGTGCTAAATCGCGCTTTGCGCATGCACAGAAGCGCCGAATCGCAACCCATGTGTGCACAGACACGCAGATGCGGATTGCGAACGCTGCGGGTTGTGAATGTGCATCCCGCACGGATCACGTTCGCTACCCGAGCATCCACTGTATACAACTAGTCAACCAGGAAGGGATATGCATTTATACAGATAGAAAGATATATAGATAGATGATAGATAGATCAGATAGATGATAGATAGATAGATAGATAGATAGATAGATGATAGATAGATAGATAGATAGATGATAGATAGATAGATAGATGATAGATAGATGATAGATAGATAGATAGATAGATAGATAGATAGATAGATAGATAGATAGATAGATGATAGATAGATGATAGATAGATGATAGATGATGGATGATAGATAGATGATAGATGATAGATGATAGATGATAGATGATAGATGATAGATGATAGATAGATAGATAGATAGATGATAGATAGATGATAGATAGATAGATAGATAGATAGATGATAGATAGATGATAGATAGATGATAGATGATAGATGATAGATAGATGATAGATGATAGATGATAGATGATAGATAGATAGATAGATGATAGATAGATGATAGATAGATAGATAGATAGATAGATAGATAGATAGATAGATGATAGATAGATAGATAATGATTGATGATAGATAGATGATAGATAGATAGATAGATAGATAGATAGATAGATAGATAGATAGATGATAGATAGATAGATAGATAGATAGATATAGATAATCCCCACTTTCATCAGCAGGCCCAACCTAAGACGGTAAAAGAAACATTTGCAGTCTTCCCCATTTCATGTACAGAAGCATCCCCAACTAGTTGTTGACTCTTATGTTGACTACCTGGGGGTACCAGGCTAGTTTAGGGGATGCATGACACACATAACTCTAGTCTCCAATATAGGATGAGGTGAATGGTTACAGGATGACTGCCACCACTGCCCCTCAGCATCTGCTGCCTGGGGAAATTGCCTCACCCTGTCTAATGGTAGGGCCGGTCTTGTTTATGAGATTCATCTATCAAGTTCACTGGAAACTAAATGAATATAATCTGTGTCAACTACATGCATTGATCTCCTAGCTGGATTGGGGCAACAGTCCCTTTTCTCTTACTAGATGGAGTTACACTTCGAGACCTGCTCTTTGTTGAAATGGAAGAAGACCATGCATCCAGACATTACCAGGATCTCAAAGGGCAGGTGATTTCCAAAAGGTGGCGCTTTATCCTGGATCTTAGGCAAGTCCAAAAAAAAAAACCAAAAAAAGCCCAACAACTTTTGGGGTGTATGGCTTTTACTTTTTGAAATATGGCAACCCTAAAATATAGTTGGATATAGCCCTTTTTCTAGAAAAAAAAATCTAGAAAAATTTAATTGTTTATTAAATTTATATACTGCCCTTCATCAAGAGATCTCTGGGTGGTTAATGGAATAAAATACAATACAATATAAAACACAAGTAAATAATTAAACCAAAACAACAAAACAATAATCCCGCTTCCCACAGATACATTTAAAAGGCTGTAGGATATTAATCAGCCAAAGGCCTGGTTGAAGAGGAATGTTTTCACCTGGTGCCTAAATATATATATAATAAAGTTGCCAGGCAAACCTCCCTGAGGAGAGCATACCACAAATGGGGAGCAGTACAGAAAAGGCCCGTTCCGTGTTGCCACCTCACATGGATCTCACATGGCGGTAGCACACAAAGAAGAGCCTCAGGTGACGAGTCCAGGATGGTTAATACGGGGAGACGTGGTCCTTGAGGTACTGTGGTCCTGAGCCGCTAAAAGCTTTCTAGATCAAAACCAGCATGAATTTGTCTCTTTTAAAGGGGATTCTGGAGCATGTTTCAATGGGTGGGGTTGCTGTGAATATATTATGGAGACGGCAGCAGAGATGGGCAGCTGTGGATTCTTCCTTAGCTTGGCTTTCCATCTGAGATGGTGAAGCATTTCAACACCGCTTGTTTTGAGGTGAGCTTTAAAAGAGCCCAACATTTATATCCAGGCCGAGCTTAGGAGAACTTCACAGCCATTTCTACTGTTTTGTGCTTGTTTAGTCTTTTCCCCAGCCCTGGCCTTAAGGTAAGAATTCTGCAGTTACACAAATAAGACATGTTCCTTTCCTCAAGTATTTGAGAGGTACTAGCTATTATCCTGTATTTATGCACCTCCCCTTGGCATGGGACTATTAAAAATTCTCCACCCTTCTGCAAAAAACAAAACCAGAAACGAAATGGCTATTTGTGCAATACCCAAGGCGCAGTCATTGACGGTGAACATTTGATAATATATGGGCTACCTGTACTATTTTTTCCTGACATGCCAGACTGATGGCTCTCTTGCCCTTTGGTATGCCTGTGGCTATTTCCTACTTGTCAATGCCAAGAGATGAAAGGTTTTGTTTTTTAAATAATATTAAAGAAAATAACCTGTGATAGCAGCACCATATTTCAGACCTCTTACACAGATATAATCCATGAAACGGCTTTTGCTTTTTGTTTTATGCCCACATCAGTACATGTATTGACAGATCACTTAACATCTGAGATCTAAAAGGATTCTAAGCACACTTCAGAGGATTCCAAATGGAAAGGTCCAAACATCCAATGACAGGATTAAAAAAGACTTGCCGAAGTCTCTCTCTGAGTCGTTTTTATGCTTGACACATGCTTTATATTCAAACCCCTTAGAGGTTCAGCTTATATCTTCACAGAAAGGAGGGGGGGCAGAGAAGCTTGACTCTTGATAGGCAGTTTTTAAAAACAGTCAAACATTAAAGGGAGCAACGCATTTTTCTCAACTGAACAATTATTGAAAATTGAAAGAAGATTTGGTGGGGAGAGAGAGATAATATCACACCAATCCCACAAGAGAAATCTGCAGGCATGCAACTCATGAAGAGGCATATCTTGAAAGACCTACACTGGCTCCCCGTACATTTCCGAGAACAATTTAAAGCCCTAAACAGCCTCGGTCCAGTATACCTGAAGGAGCGTCTCCACCCCCATCGTTCTGCCCGGACACTGAGGTCCAGCACCAAGGGCCTTCTGGCAGTTCCCTCACTGCAAGAAGCAAAGCTACAGGGAACCAGTCAGAGGGCCTTCTCGGTAGTGGCGCCCTCCCTGTGGAACACCCTCTCACCAGATGTCAAAGAGAAAAACAACTACCAGACTTTTAGAAGACATCTGAAGGCAGCCCTGTTTAGGGACGCTTTTAATGTTTAATAGACTATTGTATTTTAATATTCTGTTGGAAGCCGCCCAGAGTCGCTGGGGAAACCCAGCCAGATGGGCAGGGTATAAATTATTATTATTATTATTATTATTATTATTATTATTATTATTATTATTATCTGAATAAGGATGATTACCCACATAATGATGTTCATTGGGGGCCATTGTGTTTGATGGAGGCATCTGCCGATACAAGTCATAGAATTGCAGGATTTGTAGAGGTGGAAGAGACCCCGAGGGTCATCTAGTCCAACCCCTGCAATGTAGGTATCTCAACTAGATCATACATGGGAGGTGGCCATCCAACTTCTGCTTGAAATTCTCTAAGGAAGACGAGTCTACCACCTCTCATGGGAGTCTGTTCCACTAACTATCTGGTCACCCTGCATCCACCTGGACAGGAAGATAACCCATGGCCACGGCAGGCAATGTTCCCTAGAATCAGGCCTGTAGACTAAAATACATCCCTCATTTCCTCCTGACATCTGTAACAATGTATTCAAAATTGTTAAGTTGTGGGTGAACATATCAGACGACCCAGCGATTCTCCAAACAGCTCTTGTTTATTCACAGAACTGAACTGAAGGGTTCAGCCAGCCTGCTTATATAGAGCTTATATAGAGTACAACGTAACTGTAACAACTTTCTGTAACTATCCAATCACTGAACGTCGGTCCCTTATTTGCATATGTGAACCTGAGTGAAAACTATCTACAGTATCCCCCTGCTGGCCCAGGGTGAGAACTTCAGTACATAACAAAAATCATATGCGTATAGCATCTTCTTTTAGAATTCTCTTTTGAAAATATACCCATGTGGCTTCTCTCACTCAATTCTCTTTCCACTAGTTATCTTGCCTCCATCAACTAATACTTTGCAAAGTGCGCATTTTATCCTTGCGCTCATGCTTATGTTTCGGTGTGCTGGCCTCTACCACACACAGAGTTGCTGTGGCTGCTCTGCTACCACCACCGCCAACTCAAAATTGCAGGCTGACACAGAAGTGGCCTAAACCTCCTCCCCCCCCCAGCTGAAAAGAGCCAGTTGTTTACTTAATTAGAGGCAGATTGTGGTAATGACTAGCTTAATTATTTTTTCTGCTAGGAATGGGTGGCAGTCGCTCAGCAGCGCAGAATGCAAATTGAGGGGAAGCTGAAGAATGGCACAGGGCCCTGTTTGAAGCCCCCGCAGATGGAAAGCGGGAGGGGGGGCAGAGCATTAAACTTCTCAGAATGTTCTCCTGCAAAACTCCTCAATAGAAGCAATGGTTCTTATATACAGAAAAGAGGGACCACGCTGCTATATAGTTATACAATTAAATTTCATGAAAGAAGGGGTCCTTTGTCCCGGAACACCCTGCCAAGGATTTGATTGCCTTTCTGTGGTAAAATTGTTCAGTGGTCAGCTCTCTTTTAAGTCATGGCATATGAATTTGTGTTCTGAAAAGGCACTCAGTTCCTTCCCCAGCCTTTGTTTCTTTCCTATGTATTACTCTTCGTTCCTCAGAGGGAGAGAGGCCTTTTCTTGCTTGTTTACAACATATGGGGGGGGGGATTTTAAAGCCCTGAGACTTCCACTGTTACATCCCCCCCTTCTCCTCCTACTTAGAAGACTGACACAAAAGGAAAGCTGTCAGCCACTGTGGTGAGCTGTGAGGGTTTTTAAACCAAACACAATGACTATGGAAAGCGTTGGAAATAACAGAGTTGCCATTGAAAAGAGCACAATTTTGCTCGGTTTGAAACCTTGACTGACTTTCAGACTGCTGCAGGTTCACTTATGTGACTCTTAAGGACTAAAATGTCAAAGAGATTATTATGGCTTGTGTCGTGTGGAGTAGCTGTACCATTAACCAGTTCTCCATTTTACCTGAACTGGTCACATTAATTTAATGAAAAGGGGTGCCCCTTCAGATTTCTGGGGTCAAGAAGCAAAAAGGTATCAGGAATAGGGGGCTCAAGGTTCCTAGAAGAACTCAAATGCCTTCTTTTGGGGGGAGGGATGAGTGAATTGCAAATAAATAAATAAATCACCATATATTTTTAAATCACCATATGTTTTTAAATCATTCCGTGTGTTTTCTTTTCTTAAATCTCATAATAACTATATAACATTGTTATCCAGTTGGGCCAGTTATCAGACTATCATTTCTTTAAAGCCTTGCAGCCATCTGATAACGATACCAATTCTGCATTTTAGTCAAACTATCAGCTATTTCATACGTGATTTCTTTATGAGTTCTTGGGTCCACGCCATCTGTCCCCAGTGCAGTGGCGTAGCGTGGGTTGTCAGCACCCGGGGCAAGGCAAGTAATTTGTGCCCCCTAACCCGTGGATTTGCGCACCCTAACCCTAACCCCCAGATGTTGCGCCCGGTGCGGCCGGCCCCCCCTGCACCCCCCACGCTACGCCACTGCCCCAGTGGCTTGCCACTTTTAAATTTGTCACTTCAGGTGCTTCCAGACTGCCACAATTTGAATCCCGGTTTCACAATTAAAGTGGATTTGTCACTCTCACACGGCAAACACGCCTCCAAAATTAAAGTAAAAATTCAGACATTCTGTGGTAAGGAAAGTTATGGGAAAGTGTGTGGTAACAATTGCTTCACATCCCTGCAAAAAAATAATAATCAGAATGAATGCTCAATAAGCAGATAATCTAGAAGCTCAAAAGCATTGTCCTTTCTCCCTCCTGTTTGGCATCGACATCAGATGCAGCCACATGATACACTCCTCTAAGACTTGTAAAAAGCTGAGAAAGCCATTAGGAAACTTTCCAAATTTACAGCTCCATTTGCACAAGGCATCTTGTGTCTGATTTGCATTATGCACACACAGCCATGCCCCATTGGTGCCAATGGTCCAATCTCTTGCAAGGCCGTAGGGGAAGGTCAGTAGAGAGAAGGAAGAATGAATTCCCTAGCACAGGTCTTCCTTGCCTTTGCACTAGCATAGATACCCATTGCACACTGACCACTGAATGGCTCAATTGTCTTGATGGGAAAAGAGTAAAAAAAGAGAAGGATCTTGTCAGTGGAAAGCAGTGTGATTTCGAAAATGCACCCAAAGCCTGTCATTTTGCTGTTCCTATCCTGTTATTGCCATTGCATATTTACATGTTTCTTTCCATGTCTGAAAATGTGTCAACAATTCAGAACAAAAGATAGCATAAGCTAAATGTGCCTTGCTTTTTTGCTTTATCTCACACAGCAATTGCCTTAAACCTTTGCCCTCCAGACATGTCTCAAGTTGCTCTGTATCCCGTGTGATTGTTTCCCCGCCGCCGCCGCCGCCTCTCATTTCCATTTTGGATGTCTCTGTCAATTTCCCCAAGACTTTCTCAAGACAATCTCATTAAAATCAGCGATTATTAAACACCTGTTTCTGGAGAGTTTAGCAAGGCTTGCTAAGATCATAAAGCTCAATTACTGTAACCATATACACTTTTCGCATTTTCAGGAAGACAAGTGGATGGAGCCTTCTTTCCCACAGCAGACGTGAATCTTAATGGGTTTCCACACAACACATGGAGTTTGGGCTCCCATGTACTCATTTGTTTTGCTAATTGAGATGTCATTTTTAAATTAGCTGGTGCCTGCGTAGTGCTGTGAGATTCCGAAGATGAGAACAGTCTGCGAATGCCAATAATATCTTTCATATGGATTCATATACAGAGGGCAGGTACCCAGGTCTAAAAGCAGCGTAAACATCGTTCCTTCAGAGTGCAAAACATGGCTAGCCTTAATGAGCCTTGTTTTTCTTCAACAGATTGACACTGCAAGACATAATCAGGAAGCAAATTCTGTCTGCTTCCAAAACCAGAATGGAGGCTGCTGTGAGTAGGGGAAATAAAAGCTGCAGAGTCAGACTGAAAGGTTTCATCAGAATGAGTTGAGGAAAGGTTAGCCAGTATGATCCCTTTCAGCATGACAGACTCTCATCAGCATCAACCAGTATGACCAATAGTCAGAAAGGATGGTTTTGCAGCCCAATGACATCTGAAGGACATCATTTTGGCAAGCTCACACTAGGGAGTCAGCCAACACAATAGTATGAGGATTGGATAGGTATGTTACCTGAAACGAGAGTAGGGTAAAAATAGCCAGAAGATGGAAACGGACATGTGGTCAATTGGGTCCAGGATACAGGATAATAATTTTTCCCCACTTCGTTTTCCTGAAAAGCATTTATTCTTTATTTTTATTCTTACCCTAGGCAAAATAAATTTAACAATTGTAAGCCTCCTCACTTCATTATACAACAAGAGGCAGATTGAAAATAAGCCAAAAGCACAAACCGAGGTTTCAGAATTTAGAAAATACGTATTAAAACTAGAAAATGATCATTCATGTTTTCTGTTCCCTAAGGCAATGTAGTAGAATACCTCTTTCTCTATCCAAAACTTTAATCATTAAATTGTGGACACTGAACTTGGAAGAAAACATAGTGTCTTTCCTTCATACTGAAGTGTGAAAGAAGATTTAAAAATTCCTGAAATGAAATGGCTGAGCCAAGTAATCAATTTGAGTAAAGCAGAGCAATCTGTTTTATTAACAACATCAAAACTGTACCTATTCTGCCTGAAAGTGTTGCCAAGGTGGATACGTCCCTTTTATTAACTCTGCATCTATACATCAATGATGGAAATTAGAGGCATCCATGTGAGATCTGTCCTTGCACATGTGTTTTGTTTGCACTGAAGGTTATATTCCTTTTTTTAAAGATATTTATTGAGATTTTCAAAATATTACAAACAAGAAAAAAAAATAAAGTAGGAGCAGAAGAGAGTACAAAGGATAAAAATACTTGACAAAATAGCAAAAAAAAGAAAAAAGAAAAACCTACCCCTTCCCACCATATAAGAAAAAGTTCCAAATGAGAAAAAAAAGAAAAAGACAGAAAAAGGGGGGGGGGAGAGAAGAATGCAAAAATCACAAACTTTAAAAACATTTAAAAAACAAATTCATTATTTTCAAAACCTTAACTGTCATTACCTTCTTTCTTAGACCTCCTCCTCCCTTTCTTTGTATCCTAGTTATTAATTATCCCAGCAAATCCTTGACCTTATTTCTCTATAATAAAATAAACCTTAAAACTTAAAACTTAAGTCTTATCCTTACCAACTTCTCATAATCATAATATTCTTTCGTAATTCTTTAAACATCTTTGCTAAAGCCAAGTAATTTCATTCCAACATTTTCCTATCATTCATCAATTTTATAAAACAGTTCTAATGGTAAAAAAGAGGTATAAACAAATCCAATCTTCATCCAGCGTCCCTTCCTCCTGGTTCCGGGTTTTGTCAGTCCTTGTTCCCGTCAATCTAGCCCATTAACCTGGCAACCTTATGTCCGAGGCCCTCAAGTCTCTTCCATGACCCTTCCACGGCTCTTCTTCGTATTTGTATCTGTATTTTCCCTTGTCTCCTGCTCGTGGTGGCTCCAGCTTGACGATGTTTTTAACCCTTCTCAACAGATCAGCCCCTTTTCCATGATCAACAATGAATTCCATTTTGGAGGGCCTTTGAAAAGCATTTTTCAAAGGCCCTCCAAAATTGAAAGCCCCCACAGTCCCAGACATCTCACGGCCCATTGCCATATTTGAAAAGCCCAGACATCCCAACATAGGGGGGTCAATCCAGCCCCCCATTTCCAAACCAGACCAAACTTTTCCTTTCCAGATAAGGCTTTTTCCAAGTTCATTTGTCAAATCCAAAAAATCATATTCCTGTTGGGCCTGTTCTGTCAAAACACACTCCTGATTTAATGTCCAAAACTCCTGTTCTGTCGAGACATACTCCTGGTTTAAATCCTGAGTGGGCTCCACATATTTTCCCACTCTCTGTTCAAAGTTTCCCAAAATTTCTAGTCGAAGTCGCCATCCAATTTACCTTCTCGTGTAATTGTTCCAGTAGATCATTTGTTTTATAGAGAGCATACAACAAGTCTTCTGAATACATTGTCCTGCAAGGTCAGATACTTGTTCCCACGGTTGTAATCTGTAACAGCTGTCAACTCCCTGGAGTTAGTTACAGTTTCACAGTTACAATTTCACAGACTCCCCCTAGGGGGAAGACTTCTATTTGTTCTTGCAACAAAATTTCCTTTTTTAAGATACTTTGTCCATATATAACCCTTTAAAATGCGAAAGGGAACAGTGGAATCACTAGATTTCTCTTCTTTTAGCCATCTGTCAAAAACACTTGTTTTTTTGTTAATGAACTTCACACGTCAGTCCTGAAAGCCCGCTCCAGGGTCAGGACGGAGGGAAGTTACTTCACTTTAAAGTCACTTTAAACAGTTGAGGGGGGTTCCACAATTATAAATGGTGAAATCCAATCTTTTAAGAGCGATTTTCTGGGCTCTAGTTTAAATTGCCTTTGCTTTATTCTGTTTACAAAGGAACGGAAGGATGACTTCCTGTTTAGACCTTCCCGTTCCGTACCAAATTCAAATAAATTTTTAAAGTCCGATTCTTTCCTACTCGCAAGTCCTTATTTAATGTCCAATTGTTCAAAGTCTAAGTACTCACGGGTGCTTATTTTAAAGTCCAAATTGTCCCAGGAAAAAGGCAGCGCTCTCCGGCAACAGCTATGCGGCTTCACTCCACGGAGATAGCAGTTGACTCACAGCACCGCGCCACTTCCCCCTCTTCACTTCGGAGCCTGTTAGTGGGTTCCTTAGCGGGTTGGGGGGGGCGCTAAAGGTGCCCGCCGAGTCCCATGGTCACAGGCTTCCTCCGCCTGTGATTTTTAAGTGGGTCCCCGCTTCGCCGTAGCGGAGAAGACCCGTTTTCCGCGGAGCTAGTCCCTCCAATTTGGAGGGTGTCCGCCATTGCCGGTGCCGCCGACCCGGAAGTCTGTCCTGAAGGTTATATTCCTGGAGGTGCATATTTAGCAGTCTATGGTCTGCCCACACAGCAAATGCCCATATTCACTGAGCTCCCAATCCTCCCACTTCTCTCTCTCATCCTGCTATACAGAGCTCTTTCAGAATTCTGCCTCCTGAATGTGTTCTGTAGCCTTTGGTTGCTTCTAAGTAGGAAAGCCTGTGCTAATCAATACAGGTACAGCTGCTGTACCTTCCACTTGAACATCCTCATACAATTTCAACGAAATGGGCTCTCTTTGGTGCTGTCAGCTTCTCACATGTCCTGAAAGCAACAATGGCAGCGGAAAGAGGGACAGGTGAAATGAAGAAGGGGTCTGTGGGAAGCAGGGCAGGGAGTAAATGAAGGGGAGAAGAGGATCTGCTTAATATATTGTTATAGATTTTGGGGACATCCCCCTAAACCCTATAAATTAATAAATGGTAAGGTTTTGATTAAGTGGGATATGGATGAAAGTACAAGCTGCAGAACTGTGCCAGACAAGGTATCCCTGGGCTGGCTCATGAAAACCAGCCTGTTAAGATGATAAAAGGTGTTGATGGACCACCTGAGAGGGATCTTTTGGCTGGGGAGACAGATGTTGCCAGGGTAATTGGGTATGAGGTGACAGGAAAAGAGTTTTTAGCAGGGTGTTCTGGGAAGAAGAAGGGGGGAGAAAGTCTGGGATCCATCTTGGGCAGGTTGGCTGAAGGTTGGCTGCACTGCTGTGGGGGACAAACTCCTCTTGAAATGACAATGCTGTGAGTTCTGGAGTCCCTCCATTTACACTGACGGTGTAAATATGTAAAGCTAGGACAGTCTCTGCCATATCTCAATTCTCCAAAGGAACACAAACTTTGAGGGAGTGCCTGGAACCCCCTGGGATCTTGCTATCGCTCAACAGAGAGTGGGAGTGACACACGACTTTTGTAACAATATTCTGGTATCACACAGATACACATCTACACACACATATAAAACCCAAATTGACCTGACTAAAAGGGAATATTCTTCAAGTTACAAGGTGTGTGGATAAGAGGAATGGAGGGGGGAAATCCATTCAATTTATATTTAAAGCCAAATTTATCAGCCATATTATATTTATCAACTATATTGATATATTAGGGAAAACAACATACGAAAATGCATCGTATTAAAATTTCTAGCAAAAATGTATACATTAGTGAAAACCAGATGGGCGGGGTATAAATGATAACATTATTTTTATTATAAAACTGAATACAAAAATATGTTCGGTAGGAGAAATTAGGACTAAAATACTGGAGAATTTTCATGAAGATTAAAAACAACAACCCTCAAATTGCTGCAGAACTGTGAAGAACTGAAGTTAAGATTGGAAAAATGAAAAACCGAGAGATCCAAACTTTACAGATCTTTCCATCCCTAGTGAAAATATGTTGAGGGGCAGGAGGCTAGGTGAGTCTGGCAAAGAAAACTCAAGGAAGTAAGAACATTTAATCATGAATATTTTTTTAGCTGGGAACAGTTTCTGTTATTTTGTTCTAAATCTCTGCTGTAAAATGTAAGTAAGTCGTTAGATTCACCTTTCACATAAGTCAAAGCTGCGTAACCTTTGGCTTTCCAAATGTTATTGGACTACAACTCCTATCATCCCTAGTCCATGCTGTCTGGGGCTGATGGGAGTTGAGAGTCCCAAGAACATCTGAAAGGTCAACACTCCTGACCTAAAGCACCAATTATCCTATTTTCACATATTTGTTTATTCATGGAGGTTTGAACCAGAGGATCTTTCTCTGCTGAAGCAAGCTCCCTTGTCAGAGAGGCCCATCTGAAACCAATCCAGAGAAAATGGAAGATATCCTTCGCTGAATATAATTGCATCAAACAAAAGAGGATTTACAGTCTGGAGATTCAGTAATATCCAGGAACCAAGATATTTCTAGACATACTTTTTTTCCATAGTTCTCTTGAGCCGTCAAGTCTTCAAACGAACGAAGAACCTCATGACAAAAGTACTGTTCCGTTTGCACATTGTTAATGATGGATCGTTTATATTTAGAACACGAGGTCTGCATTTGACAATGAATCCTCCCTCTCTTTTGTTTGCTATAGAGCTGTCATTAATAAAATAAAATTAAAAAACCCTTCTGATCTGAGCACGAAGTTTCCCCTCAGGAAGTTACTCTCAATATACTCTGTTAACCTCCCATTAACAGTATGAACATTGCCTTCATTTTCCTAGAGTGGGAGGTGATGGCACACAATTCCTTGGGGGTACAACACTTCCCCAACAGCCTCTCTATAATTTGTCTCTCTAATTTAGCATCACACATCAAACTAAATTGTATACAACAATGACATCTTCATGGAAGTGAAGCTGCCCATTCCTAAAAGCTACTTATTGACTTTCGTGTTGTAGATCTCAAGGGGGGGGGGGACTTAATATGTTTAGCTATAGAGATTTTCCATTTTTCACAGGTATTGTCACAGAGCTTACAGGGAGATGAGTCAAGAAACCAGAAGAAAGAGTGCCCTGAGGATGTCTGAAGAGGAAAAGCCTGAGCATATTTACTTAGAAATAAGTCCCAGTGTGTTCAGTGAGATCCGCAGCCAGCTAGGTGAGTTTAGGGACTCAGCTATCCAGCTTCAAATATAATTCCTTCCAGTAGCACCTTAGAGACCAACTAAGTTTGTTATCGGTATGAGCTTTCGTGTGCATGCACATCTGAAGAAGTGTGCATGCACACAAAAGCTCATACAAATAACATTTAGTTGGTCTCTAAGGTGCTACTGGAAGAATTTATTTTTATTTTGTTTCGACTACAGAAGACCAACACGGCTACCTACCTGTAACTTCAAATATAATGTTTTAAGTGTGTTTTAAGTTCATTCTACAAATGTGACACTAGATGGCAATGGTGAGCTAATTGCGAATTCAGTATATATTTTTAAACGTTTTTTAAAAAAGCATTTTCACAGTGTTTTTTAATATATATGCCAAGGACTGCAGACCTATGTTTTCTTTTGTCTGGAACAAAACACGAATACATAGAGCTCCTCAATATTGGTTCAGGTCATTGATCCTTCTAGTCCAGGGTTGTCTACTGCAGTGATTCTTAATCAAAGTCATATCCACCACAAGGGATGATAGGCATTTGGGGTTTTAGGATTTCCTGCAGTCCCTTCTACTCCTTTATAATGGTTTATTATGACCGGCAGAGAAAGGCTGTTATATTGTTCAACCTGCCCCAATGGTAAACCCCCAGTTCCTAGGGTCCTTCCACTGGACCTGTTAAAAAAGTGGCACGCAAGAGCAAAGAGGAACCAAATAGCAACGTCCCCTCCCTACTCGGAGTAAGAAGAGAACAATACTGTGTCATCTGTTTACACTGAGGAGACCTGTTTATCAAGCATTCTTCCTGAGTCGCTTGCCAGGAGGTTTGACGAGGTTGGCAATTTATTAAACAAAGACACAAACCATAAAAATTTCTTTTTTAAAAAAATTATACTTTTTAGATATATACATTTTACTGATTTTACATTCATTTGACACTTTAAAACTTGACTTCCTTCCCCCTCTTTCTGTGGTTCCTTTAATTTATTTTTAATATCTTCTGCATATCCAGATTAACTTAATTTACTCATTTATTTATCTTCTTTATATTTATACTCCTATATAGCTGCAGCTTATTACAATAATCCTGCCAGTGTTTTCATCTGCTTGCAATTTATCTGTAAATAGTCAATAAACCATTTCCTTTTTTTTAATAAAAAGATTGTTATCTTGATTTCTTATTCGTCTGGTAAGTTTTGCCATTTCTGCATATTCCATAAGTTTTTCTATCCATTCTTCCTTTGCTTAGGACTTCTGCTTCTTTCCACCTTGGGGCAAGTAGCATTCTTGCCACTGTAGTTGCTTACATAAATAAATTTCTATACAATTTAGGTAGTTCTATCCGTATAATTCCCAGAAGAAAGGCTTCTGGGGTTTTTTACAGACATTATTATAAAAACCTCCTTTTCATTTCATTATATGTCATTTCCCAGTAAGCCTTAACCTTACTACAAGACTACTACATATGATAAAAAAGAACCTTCTTTCTCCTTTACATTTTCAACACTTGTTTGATTTAGATTTATACATTTTTGCCAGTTTACACAGTGTTCGATACCAAGGATATATCATTTCCATATAATTTTCTCTTAAGCCATAACCCATAAAACTTTCTGATAAGATGATATCTACAGGAAGCCCTCACTTGCAGAGTGTGGGGATCAACTGGATATATAAGAGGTGAGACAATATTTCAAGCACAGTGGATGCTCGGGTTGCGAACATGATCCGTGTGGGATGCACGTTCGCAACCCACAGCTGCGCGTCTGCGCACGTGTGGGTCACAATTCGGCGCTTCTGCACATGCGCAAAGTGCGATTTAGCACTTCTGCGCATGCGCAGCTGCCGAAACCTGGAAGTGACCCGTTCCAGTACTTCCAGGTTTCGGCGGTCTGTAATCCAAAATAATGCAACCTGAAGCATCTGTAACCCGAGGTATGACTGTATTCTGGTCCCAAGCTCCATAGGGTTTTATACACCCAAACCAGCACTTTGAACTTAGCCTGGTAGCATACCCACTAACATCTGGGTGATCCAAACTGGGTGATCCAAACTGGGAAGCTCAGTTTTTGCGTCCCAAGCTCTCACACAGCTGACTTGTGCCAAAGTGCCGAACCAAAAATGGGACACTCTGGGATCCAATCAGAAGCTGGGATGGCTTATGTATGGTAATTCTGGGATGTCCTGCTCAAATTGGGACAGTTGAGTGGTTAGGAGCCACTCCACTCCCCGACTCACACCAATAGCAGCTCTTTTGGTCACAGGCAGAAGCCCTTTGAAGCCCTGCCATCACAGATCCATTTTAAACTGGGGATACCAGGGAAGGAGCCCGGTTGCTTTGCACATAAAACAGGTGCTCTGCCTTTAGGTTATGGCTCCGAAGCCATAGAACAAATTAATTAACAATATCATTGCCATCATCAGAATGTATCTGTCAAGGAGAGTGAGAATATAAATGCAAAAGCGCACCCAAAACGAAAGCATTTCAACAGTGCAAATACTCAAATTTAAAGAGGCGAACGGGAACAGATCCCACAGTGCTTTAGCACCAGCTTTTAGGTGGTTCGTACAAATCATTTATCTGCCATTATCAACACAGTGGAACATTACAGGCTATAATGACTTCCTCTAAATAGCTTATGTTTTTCGCCTCCCTCCCATTCGCACTTCAAAAATTGTTATGCAAATGTCTTATCTCTGTGTTCATAAAACTCCAGAGGTGGTGGTGGTGATAGTGGTAGTCGTGGATTCTTGATATGGAATAGGTTTTAAAGCTCCGCTTTCCATTTTTATGATGCACACAATTTATGGGGCAATTTGCATGCCATACTATTCCTGACAGCAAAAAAACAAAACCAGAAAAAAAGGCTTCATAATGTCATTATGATGAACACCCTCACAGTAGGTGTGCAGACAACAGGCAGGAGGAAAGTGTGTGCTGTCAGGGTGCGTAAATGGCTGCCAATGGGCCAGAATCATTGTTCTCATAAGGCTTCCACATGGCAGTTAACAGAAGGAAATGGGAAAGGTATTGCACCCAGTGGCAAACCGAGCGTCTTCTAGCAAATTCTTCTATTTTACTGTCTATAACTTGTTTCACTTTTACCCACTGATTTATTCATTTCAACACAGCATCTGTACCAAGGTTTAGTGCTCGGCTCTTATGAACAGGTTAATTCGTTTGCCATAATTATGAGCAATAATAATAATAATAAAACTGACACCATTGCACTGAAGGCTTGTCACTTAGAACAATATTTAGCACTTTCTGAGTGTTCTGGACAGCTCACTTGCTTGTGTCAGGAATCTTTACTACAGCCTTCAAGCCAGGTGAGTGTTTTTTGTGTTATATACCTTTTGGGGCAAACCTCACAAAGCAGTTGACATTGAAATAACATTAACAGAACAGAACAGCAAAGCTAAAGGGACAGAGGGGAACTGTTCTAGAAGTCTGCGTTCTCCTCTGCTCATGGTATTGGGGCAGGTAAAGATATGGCTTAGCCGAAAGGGGTTTGATAGCATCGCCGATCAGCTGATCAGACGCACCTGCAAGCACCGGGTAAATTCCCTCTCTACTGGGCTTTGCAAACCCCCAAAATCAGCTGACTGCCAGGTCTTGCATTACACTGTGGGTAGGATTTTGCAAGCTCCAACCATCAGCTGATTGTCAGGCACTGAGGTGCACCTGGATTCACTAGCTCAGATGATCAGCTGTTGCCAGAGCTTTGCATGTTCCACACGTCATGTATATGCACAGATGCAAACTTATAAATAATGGGTAAGACAGTGACCGGTGATTTGTGTCTCTGCTCAGCCTGTGGTCCAAGTGCAAAGTACTGATGGGCAACTGAGAGCTCCTGTCATTCTTTGGGAGGATCTCAAAATTGCACTACAGTGGTAACTCAGGTTACATACGCTTCAGGTTACAGACTCCGCTAACCCAGAAATAGTACCTCGGGTTAAGAACTTTGCTTCAGGATGAGAACAGAAATCGTGCTCTGGCGGCGCGGCAGCAGCAGGAGGCCCCATTAGCTAAAGTGGTGCTTCAGGTTAAGAACAGTTTCAGGTTAAGAACGGACCTCCGGAACGAATTAAGTACTTAACCCAAGGTACCACTGTATATTGATTATTTCAATCGATGGCAAGCATTTTGGATTGCCAGATGGAACAACCTCCCCTTTCTCGCCCCTGCTCACTGTTCTGGGAGTTCTCTATGCCCCCTGAGCCAATTTCAGAGGGTATTGGGGCACATGGGAGGAAAGTGTTTCCACTGATGAGACTCATTAGTTGAATCCCACCCTTTATTTTTAAAACAGATTTGGAACAGGCAGCCCTGCTCTGCTCTGCAATGTAGAGCACATGGCCCCTGGAGACATATGGGTGTACTGTCTAAACTGCCATGCTGCATAATTTAATGGGTCAAAAATTAAGCTAATCCTATGCTTGTCTGCTCAGAAAAAAACCCCACTGATTTCAGTGGGACTAATTCCAAATTAAGTGTGGATTATTATTATTTAGTGCCCTTTGCCCGCAGGTCACAAGATAAAATCACAATATAAACGTATAAAATACACGATAAAAACAAAAACAACCCAAATATCCTCCCCTCCCCAACACAATTTAAAAGGGCATTGGATGTCAATCAGCCAAAGGTCTGGTTAAAGAGGAATGTTTTTGCCTGGCACCTAAAGGTGTATAATGAAGGCGCCAGGCAAACTTCCCTGGGGAGAGCATTCCACAGATGGGGAGCCACTGCAGAGAAGTCCCCGTTCTTGTGTTGCCACCCTTCGGAACTGGACAGGACTACAGCCAAAACCTTTGTTATCAATCAATTTTAATAATTGGGGCTGCATGTTTGCTGTTTAAGGAATGAAAAAGAAAAAAATAATGATTGTCTTTCCTTCCTGGGAGTTAAAAGGGACTCTCGTGGTGGCTGTGAATAGCCAACACACTTGTGCAAGGCAAGTCAGGTAGAAGAAATTCTTCTGTGGAACGCAAAGCTACCTGCAGATGCAAATTACCTCAGCTATGGATTTTCTAGCCACATCCATCATAGATGTGCTTTGTTCAGCAACAAAAACATGGGAGAAATAACACCATAAAATATATCTAATAAATAATAATAATTATTATTATAATCCGTGCTTTTTTTCTAAAGTTTAGGGGTACTCTCATTCGGTTTGAGACTCAGGAAACACCGTGACAGGAAATGAGGCCACCATCGGGGGTAGAAACGGAACTGACGATTCACCACGCTAGAGAAAAACTAAAGAAATTTTAAAAATTAGTTTCATTCACAAAATGTTTAGGGGTACGCGTACCCCTGCATCCCCCCCCCCAGAAAAAAGCACTGATTATAATGTATTTTAAGATTACTTTGTAAAAAAATAAAAAAATCACATGCCATTTGTCACTTACACCACTGAAATCACTCCTAGGTACTCCAGCTAAATGCTTTGTCATTGATCTTGGTCCCAATGTTGATTTCTTCACAGGCCAACTGACTCAAATGTGTATATCGATAACTTGACCTCTGCAGGAAGCAATTTGGAAATTGCTTTTGAACTATTTTGTGATTAATGTTCTAAACTGCTTTCAATTAGCCTTCAGAAGTCCCCGGAGCTATTTATTACTTTGTGATGCTGCTTTTAAAATGATAAGTGGCCCTCTGTTAATTAAAGAGTCCCCAATGTGAAGTTGTTGTGGAATGTATTGGATTCTTTGGTATACTGGGCTACAATGGGATGGTTTCATGTGGTTCTATTTGCAGCAAAACACTCATTTATCTGAAGCGGCCGGAAAGCTTTGAATATTTGGGCTATGAAAACTTGACTCACAGGAGATGCATTTACAGAACCTCCGAGTGTCCCTATTTTCCAGGGACAGGCCCAGATTTACAGAAGATGTCCTGGTTTCTGATTTGATCCCCAAATATTCTGCTTTTCCTTAGGACATCCCTATTTTCATCAGAGAAATGTTGGAGGATATGGAGTTATGTGACACCCCCCCCCAAAAAAAAACACCCAAGGCAATAAGTAACTACAGTGGTACCTCAGGCTACATATGCTGCAGGTTACATACGCTTCAGGTTACAGACTCCGCTAACCCAGAAATAGTGCTTCAGGTTAAGAACTTTGCTTAAGAACTTTGCTTCAGGATGAGAACAGAAATCAGGCTCCGGCGGCGCCACAGCAGCAGGAGGCCCCATTAGCTAAAGTGGTGCTTCAGGTTAAGAACAGTTTCAGGTTAAGTACGGACCTCTGGAACAAATTAAGTACTTAACCTGAGGTACCACTGTAGAAGACATCCAAAGGCAGCTCTGTATATTATGTTTTTATATATGTTGGAAGCCACCTAGAGTGGCTGGGGCAACCCAGCCAAATGGACAGGGTATAAATAATAAAATAAAACAACCACAACAATAACAATAACAATAATTCAATAGGACGTCCCAATTTTCATTGGAGAATTGTTGGAGGGTATGCATTTGCATAATCTATGGCAACGTGGGAGAAACGTGCTAATACTAGATCTCAGAAAGTTCTGAAAACTGGGTCTTCTTGCACCTAAAGGGCTATCAATTATAAATGGATGTTTTGCTGGATAACTGCTATGCCCTTTGATTGAAAAAGTTGACCGGGATGAGGGAAATCATTTAGGCCAGAGACTGGAACCTCAAGACTGACGACTAAACATGGCCTACTAGACTCCTCTACCTGATTCTCAGGACTCTCCCCTGACTGATCCTGTTTCACTCTGAAAAATGCCATTGAATTCTGATAATGCCTCTTGCTTGTCTGAATGGAGAATATTGATGGGTTGAGGTGTGAGTTTGTGTGAAACTACCCTACTGTGCAAAAGTGAAATTCACATTTCCTGCTCCTTCCACCATTGCCTCTGCCCATGCCCATTTTTGCCTGAGACACGTGGCATGTGGCAGGTTGCCCTGAGGGAGGGCAACCCTCAGATTCCCCATTCCTGATGTAGATTATTACTATCCAGATGACAGGAATTCTTTGATACTTTGTTAGGCCAATGTGCATAATAATAAATCAAAAGCAGTTACAGTGGTGCCTGGCAAGATGAACGCCTCGCAAGACGGAAAACCCGCTAGACGAAAGGGTTTTCCGTTTTGGAGGCGCTTCGCAAAACGAATTTCCCTATGGGCTTCCTTCGCAAGACGAAAGCCCATAGGGAAATCTCCGGGACAGCGGGGAAGCGCAGCGCGTCTTCCCCACTGTCCTCGGACCTCCTCCGAAGGCTGGCGGTGGGGCGGAGAGACCTTCTCCCCGCGCCAGCCTTCGGATGGCTGTCCTGAAGACTTGCGGTGGGAGGAGGGTTTTCCTTCCCACCGCCAACATTCAGAATGCTGTTCTGAATGTTGGCGGTGGGGAGGAAAAACCCTCCTCCCACCGCAAGCCCCGGGAACAGAGGAGAAGCGCTGCGCCCCTTCCCCTCTGTTCCCGTACCTGTCCTGAAGGCTTGCGGTGGGGAGAAAAGCCCTTCTCCGCACCGCCAGCCTGGCAAGCGGTTTCCATAGGAACGCATTAATTGATTTTCAATGCATTCCTATGGGAAACCATGCTTCGCAAGACGAAAAACTCGCAAGAAGAAAAAACTTGCGGAACGAATTAATTTCGTCTTGCGAGGCACCACTGTATATTGGACCACGAGCAGCAGATAGAGCAATTGTGGTCCCCTCTGTTAAAAAATAAATAAATCACACGCTGAGCAACTAAGGCAACATACCCTCTTATGAGGATGCAAACAAAGTTATTTTGCACAAGATTCAGAGTATCATAGAACTGTAGAGTTGGAAGGGTCCCCAAGTCCAGGCATCCCGAAACTCGGCCCTCCAGATGTTTTGGGACTACAACTCCCATCATCCCTAGCTAACAGGACCAGTAGTCAGGGATGATGGGAATTGTAGTCCCAAAACATTAGATCTAGTCCAACCCCCTACTATGCAGGAATCTTGCCCAACATGGGGCTTGAACCCACAACCCTGAGATTAAGAGTTTCAAGCTCTACTGACTGAGCTATCCCAGCTATCTAGTAAGAGCTTAGCATATCAGAACACATGGAAACCGAGGGCCCAATTCTATGATTTACAATATGCGGGCAGACTGTGCCAGTTTCAGATATTTGTAATTGCATAATCTGAACTTGATAGGGACGCGGGTGGCGCTGTGGGTAAAACCTCAGCGCCTAGGACTTGCCGATCGCATGGTCGGCGGTTCGAATACCCGCGGCGGGGTGAGCTCCCGTCGTTCGGTCCCTGCTCCTGCCCACCTAGCAGTTCGAAAGCACATCAAAGTGCAAGTAGATAAATAGGTACCGCTTTATAGCGGGAAGGTAAACGGCGTTTCCGTGTGCTGCTCTGGTGCCGGTTCGCCGGAGCAGCCTCGTCACGCTGGCCACATGACCCGGAAGTGTTAAGTTGTGGGCGAACATAGCAGATGACACAGCGATTCTTCAAACAGCTCTTCTTGATTCAGATGTCAGAACAGAACTAAACTGAGGGGCTCAGTCAGCCTGCTTATATAGAGCTCCAGAACAATGTAACTGTTGCCATTTTCTAAAACTATCCAATCACTGAATGTCACTTTTGATCCTTCATTTGCATAACAAACTATCCAATCACTGAACGTCACTTTTCGATCCTTCATTTGCATAACTATCTACAGTATCCCCCTGCTGGCCCAGGGTGAGAACTTCAGTACATAACAGGAAGTGTTTGCGGACAGCGCTGGCTCCCAGCCTCTAGAGTGAGATGAGCGCACAACCCTAGAGTCTGTCAAGACTGGCCTGTACGGGCAGGGGTACCTTTACCTTTACCTTTACCTTGAATCTGAACTTTATTCAAAGGCCAAGTAGAGACCGTCCAGATCAGTCACAATACAGTCAAATCACAGAAAAAAGTGCTTGGTATTTAAGCTTTCATAATAAGCTGCCTTCCCCTCCTCTCCCTCAGCGTTTTTCATGCTGAATACCAATCAAATATAAACATACTGCTGGCCGATTCAAAGAAGTCCAGGCTTTGTCACATTTCTCAGTGTTAATCATTGAAATTGATTGGCTATAATACACAGCACTGCGAACAAAGCTCTCGCTGCTATCATGGATGAATGGAGCTCCCATGAATACAAGGGGTGTTGTCCCATGTTCTTGCCATCAATGGGAGAAGCTGCTTTTAATCCACAGAAAGAGCTCATTAGATTGTAGTTCTGGTGCATTCCTATAATTATTTCAGCACAATTCTTTTACTGCGGAGATAATGAACAGTAAGGATTTCAGCATATCTTAATTTTATTATTCACACTAGGCTAAAAAGGGAGAGGGTTGCTTCTCCCCTAAGTATTTTTTTTCATCCCTCTTTCAGCAGTCTTCCAGGAGGGAGCGAGAAATGTTTGTCCCTTACACAGGACCCCTCTTTCACAACAGGTGTCGGAGAAAGGAAACTGATTCTGGTGCGTCACGAAGTGCTATAGAAATGAAATTACAGTGCAGCTCTGCAGGTTAGGGAGCATCTGTTGTGTCAGCAATGAAGATGCATTCCTTCTCTGTTCTCTGCCAGCCGTTCGGAAGGAGAACAATCCGTTTATTTGCTTTCAGTTATGCAGCCAAACCTGATTGGATCAGTGGCACAGATGGAAGGGGCTGTGAGTGGGTGTTGGTGGGCAGGGGAGGGAAATGAGACAAAGACTGGATCTACACTGACCTTTCTAACGTTATTAGAACAACATTGGATACATCATTCTAAAACGTCTCAGGGCACCCTGGTAAATTAAAAGTAAATTCAGACCTTGTTTTCGCCGTAATAACACCATTTTCCTACTGCTGGTTCCTGGTTGCTCTGCAGCACCCTCTGTTCAGTATGGTGGGATTTTATTTCATGAAGTTTAGTTTCAGATTTACAGGTATCTCTCTGTTTGCCTTCTAGAGAAATATAGGTGTCGTGATTTTAGATTGACTGTTATTATTTAATATGTTTAGGTTTTGCATTCCCTGCCTTTAGTTGGACATATTATTGAGTTTTTTATTATTGTTTACTTGTCTCTGTGGTTCCATAATAATCTGAAAACTAATAAAAAGAAAAAGAGAAGAGAAGAGAAGCCTTCCAAGTCCCTCTCCTGTCTTTAAAAAATAAAAATAGGACTTAAGTTAAATAGGACTTAATAAAAATAGGACTTAAGTTGCAGTGCCATTAAGGTGATAGGCACAATGCTTTCTTCTGTTTTTATATACAGTGGTACCTTGCTTCTCAAACTTAATCGGTTCCGGAAGTCTGTTCCAAAACCAAAGCATTCCAAAACCAAGGCACACTTTCCTATAGAAAGTAATGCAAAACGGATTAATACATTCCAGACTTTTAAAAACAACCCCTAAAACAGCAATTTAACATGAATTTTACTATCTAACAAGACCATTGATCCATAAAATGAAAGCAATAATCAATGTTCTATACTTTAAAATGAATGAGACAGTATTGTAGACGATAAAAATTAAAAATAATAATAATAATTCTTACCTGCACTGATTAAAGTCATTGTTTGCATTATAGTCATTGCTTTTATCCATTTCTGCAGTCACACAATCAATCAATCAATCATAAAATGAAAAACAAGCAACAGTCACAAAAATGAAAAAGCCACACAAACAAAAATGCAAAAAAAAATAGCAAAAACAAAAGCACCAAATTGGGAAGGTTCTGGGAACTTTTTTTTTTTTTAAAAAAAAAGATATTTATTAAGATTTTACAAATTATATAGTCAAACACAACAATACAAACAAACACAAACAAGAAAAAACAAGTATAATTTCAAATCCTTACTCTCTTAAAACTTACTTCACCGACCTCCTCATACCTCCCCTTTCTGCATTCCAATTTCAGGTATTTAGTTCAGCAAATCCTCACCCTTAGTTTTATCTAATTGTTAACCTTTCTTTTCTTTTAACTTATTCTTTACAGCTATAATCCCCTTGTTTTCTAAAGCCACATCATTTTAACACTCTTTGATTTTACAATGTTTCTTAAGATAATTCTTAAATTTCTTCCAATCTTCTTCCGCCGTCTCTTTCCCCTGGTCTCGGATTCTGCCAGTCATTTCTGCCAATCCCATATAGTCTATCACCTTCATCTGCCATTCTTCCAAGGTGGGTAGATCTTGTGTCTTCCAATACTTTGCGATGAGTATTCTTGCCGCTGTTGTAGCATACATAAAGAATGTTCTGTCTTTCTTTGGCACCAATTGGCCGACAATGCCCAAGAGAAAGGTCTCTGGTTTCTTAAGGAAGGTATATTTAAATACCTTTTTCATTTCATTATATATCATTTCCCAGAAAGCCTTAATCTTTGGGCATGTCCACCAAAGGTGAAAGAAAGTACCTTCAGTTTCTTTACATTTCCAGGGAAGGTTCTGGGAACTTTACCTTCCTCTCCCCACAAGGAAATAGTGTGGTAGGCTATATTCTGGTCCCCACTAAATTGCTGCCCCATGTGGTTGAGTTCCACATAGGTGATCCTATGCTTAGTGACTATCTCCCCCTTCAATGTAAATTTGTCTTTCCAACAAGAGTGCCAGAAAATTTAATCAATCCACTCCCCCAGGTACCGCGTCCTCAGTACCGTATTTTTCGCCCCATAAGACGCACTTTTTCCCCTCCAAAAATGAAGGGAAAATCTGGGTGCGTCTTATGGGGCGAATGCAGGCTTTCGCTGAAGCTTGAAGAGCGAGAGGGGTCGGTGCGCACCGACCCCTCTCGCTCTCCAGGCTTCAGGAAGATATCCGCAGTCTAGGCAGCCCTGTGGGAGGTCCCACAGGGTTGCCTAGGCTGCGGATAGCAGCCTGCTTCTCGGAGCGTCGGGCGCCCTGAAGGCAGAGCGCCCGACGCTTCGGGAACAATTCCGCCGCCCAGGCAGCCCTGTGGGAGGTCCCACAGGGTTGCCTAGGCTGCGGATAGCAGCCTGCTTCTCGGAGCGTCGGGCGCCCTGAAGGCAGAGCGCCTGACGCTTCGGGAACAATTCCGCCGCCCAGGCAGCCCTGTGGGAGGTCCCACAGGGTTGCCTAGGCTGCGGATAGCAGCCTGCTTCTCGGAGCGTCGGGCGCCCTGAAGGCAGGGTGAGCAAGGCTTGGGGCGGCAGCGGACTGCTTGCGCGCACCTAGAAGCTTGGGGCGTGCTGAGGTCAGCGCGCCCCAAGCTTCTGCATGCCGGCAAGCAGTCCGCTGCCGCCCCAAGCCTCCCGCACCCGGCAGGAGGTCCCGCCGGGTGCGCAAGGCTTGGGGCGGCAGCGGACTGCTTGCCGGCATGCAGAAGCTTGGGGCGCGCTGACCTCAGCACGCCCCAAGCTTCTGGATTAGCGCAGGGGTCCGCTAGCCCTGGGAGAGGCGCCGGCTCTCCCACGCTAGCGGAGACCTTGCCGGCACGCAGAAGCTTGGGGCGCGCTGAGCTCCGCACGCCCCAAGCTCCTGGTGTAGCGCAGCGCACCCGGGGGGGAAATAAAAATTTTTTCCTTCATTTCCCCCCCTAAAATCTAGGTGCGTCTTATGGGGCGAAAAATACGGTACATAAGGATTTGGATTAACGCGCATACTCTATCGTCTTTCCAAACCTTGGTGTATTCTGATCGTGTGATTCACTTGATCTCGGTAGGGAGTGGTGAACTTTCTCTAGTAGCTAGAGTCGCTTGGTTTGAGGAGCTTATGGACATCCTAATAAAGGTTTGATGATGATGATGATTATATTCATTGTTTGGATTATAGTCATTGCTTTTATCCATTTCCGCTGTCACACAATCAATCAATCATAAAATGAAAAGGAAACCACAGTCACAAAAATGAAAAAGCCACACAAACAAAAACGCAAAAAATTAGCAAAAACAAAAGCACCAAATATCACCTCAGAACACTGCAATCAGAAACGGAAGGCTTTAATTACAATGGGGGGACATAAATTTGCCTCGCAAGTGTAAAACAGGATGAAAAAAAGCCTTAATTACTATGCGGGGGACTCAAATAAGCTGTGCAACCGTGAAAACGGAAGCTCAGGAACACATTCGGCTTCTGAGGCAAAGTTCAAAAACCGGAACACCTACTTCTGGGTTTGCAGAGTTCGGTTCCGAAAACCAAGATACCACTGTATATAATTTTTGTTAAGTTTTTCTATTTTACATTTTAGAATATTCATTTAAACAACCTTAAAATATCAATGACTTCCTTTCTTCTCCTTCCATGCTTCATTTTACATATCATAAATCCCTGCATATTTTACATAAACTAAACCATTCAGCATTCCATAGCCATCAAAACTTATTTACACTGTTGAATTTATCTTAATGCTGCCAACGTTTTCAAACGTACACAATTTTCACCCATATATTCAATAAACATTTTCCAATCTTCTTTAAACATATGTTCTTGTTCTCTTATTCTATATGTTAAGTCCGCAAACCAGCGGCGTAGCGTGGGTTGTCAGCACCCGGGGCAAGGCAAGTAATTTGCGCCCCCTAACCCGGGGCAAGGCAAGTAATTTGCGCCCCCTAACCCGGGGCAAGGCAAGTAATTTGCGCCCCCTAACCCCTAACCTGCCGCCGCTGCCAGCTTCTTCTTGCTGCTGCCTGGGCTGGTCTGGTGTGGTTCTCTCCCGCGCTCAGCGCTGCGCTGGGCGGCCGCTGCACTGTCCCTCCCCCAGATAGTCCCTCGCTCTCTCTCCGCACCGCACGCCTGGCACCCACCCCCTCCACAGTGGGCAGTGACCCAGCGGCTCGGATCGGATTCGCACAGCCAGCACTGCAGTGAGAGAGAGTGAGTGAGCCAGGTAGGGCAGAGAGCTGCAAGTGCGAGCGCCCCCCCCAGATGTTGCACCTGGTGCGGCCAGCACCCCCTACACCCCCACGCTACGCCACTGCCGCAAACTGTGCATTTTCCATCAGCTTAAGTTGCCATTCTCCTTTAGTTGGGACCTCACTCATTTTCCATTTTGGGGCTAACAAAACATGGGCCGCAGTAGTGGCATACATCAATAATCTTTTTTGACACCTGGGAATTTCATTCTGAATGATCCCCAACAAAAAGGACTCTGGTTATTGGGGGGAAAGTACTTTTAAACACTTTTTTCGATTCATTATAAATTATTTCCCAATACTCTTTTAACTTTTACAAGTCCACCACATATGATAGAACATACCCTCAGCCTCATTGCATCTCCAGGAATTATCTGATTTTTAGTCTTATACATTTTAGCAAATCTTGATGGATCTTCTGTGTTACCTATCACTCCACTCAAAACTAAAATGAACCCTCCATAATTTTGAGCTGACTGGGCTAATAAGAGTTGCCACCCACAACATCAGGAGCTCGCCAGGTTGGCAAAGGTTTTATTCCCTGTTTATTCCCTGTTTTATTCAAACATAGTGAAGTAGCAGTTCATTGTCCCCTTAAATACAGCTCAACCCTCAGACATGCCCTCTCCCCGTGCCTTCAGCCAGGAAAAACTCTGGGTAAAAACCTGTGTTAAGAGCCCTCTTCCAGGAAGCCACACATAACCTTGTAAAAGAAAAGAAAAGAAATCTATTAAGTCGTCAACACCGGCATGGATTCTGAATCCAATAAGCAAAGGTCAACAGAAAAGAGACCTCTCATCTATTACCATGCAAATGCCCTCGTATCTGTGCCAGCAGAGTGAGGGTAGACCACTAGGGCAATGTTTCAGTGACCGCTATTCTGCTGGGCAGGGAGGGACCTTATGAAGTGGCTGACAACTTTGTTTGGCTGAACGCAGCTGACATCCCTAGGATAATATTGCACAATATATCTGGAAGGCAAGTGCATCAGCTGAGCGTGCAGTGCAAATTACGAGGTGTACAGGGGTGAAGTTTTCACATGCCGGAGCTGGATTTCACAATTAACAAGGCAACTCAAAGTGGATCAGGGGGAAAGGGGGAGAAGCGGTGAAATCTTTCACTTTGATAGGCAGGTCTAGGTTTAAATCACAGGGAGTGTCTTCTCCAGGATGCTCCAATCACAGTGATTTGGGGGAGGGATGCTGAAGTAAATAATAAAGGTTTGTTTTTCATGGTCATTGTTCTCTTCCAACTACCTGGCTGGAAAAACTGAGAAGAATGGTGAACTGTTGGCTTCCTTCCCAATCTCTTTCTTAACAAACAATCAAAAATCAATTTGGTCGAATTGTTTTCATTCTCACCCCCCCCCCCCAGTTCACGTTGGTTTTGTTTTAAGTTTTCAAACTTTCAGCTCAGAACACAAAAAAGGTATAACCATTTTACATTCCCTATAGGGAATAGAGGATGAGCAGAACTTCAGATTCAATAGATTTAATTTGGTTTTGTATAATGAGTCAGGAAGACGTAGAGTGGATCTGAAACAAATTAGGTTGCTTCCCAGCACTAGGGATAGTGGTACAAGCCAACTCTTGGGGTACAGCTCTAGTACCTGCTGTACTATTAGCAATCAGGAAGTTAGACAAAACAGGCAGATGAAAGCTGTGCAAAAGCTCCAGAGCACAATAAAGAAAAGGTGACTACGTTTTCCTGCTGAGTTACTGGCTCCTGCACTGAGAAAGAGCAGAAATAAAAATTTGTACTGCAACTATATTGTGTCACCTAAAAGAGACAGAGACAGTAAAGGGGAAACAAAACGAAGATGAGATGTCATCTAAATCTAAAAACAAAACAAAAATGTGTGATTGACTTATTTGACAAGGAAACATGACAGGCATGGAACACACTAGCTAGGGAGGTGTACAGACTGTTACTATGGGTTTTGTGTGTGTGTGTTTTTAGAAAAATAAATAGACGAGTATCTGTCATGCATCATAGAGTTAGGATCTCTTGCTATATGAAAACTGATTTGCCAGCAGGACCTGCAAGAGACCTTCCAACTCTAAGATGATATGAAATATAATTCAACTGGCAACGTGTGTCTTCACAAAAACAGAGGTTCATGGGATGATTTAGCTTAACTTAAAAGCAAGCTAACAAATCCATGATTCTAAAGGAAAATATTGGCAAGTGAATTCTGCTGCTAACTAGGGCTATGCAAAGTCTAGTCTGACCTGCAAAAATAGGAATTTTAACAGATGCAGCTTTTCTGAGTCCAACCGCAACCCGCCCCCAAAAAAGCATTTATTATCTAAGAAGCTGGCCTGATGGAATTTCCTCTTCTGTATAACTGTTAAAGATTTAAGAGTCCAGTTATCTAGTGCATCAGTGCACCCTAGCCATATTTATCGTGAAACAATGGCAAGTACTACTTGCAAGCGAACACTGTAAATATTATGTTAGCACTTCCGTAAAATGCTAGGGGCAGGTCTTAGATCCACTCGCTGTGTTATCTTCATAGTCTATCTGCTAAAGATACAAACTTGAGTTGTGGCAAACAGACTCAACACTTTTAAATAACGTGATAATTATTATCACCCTACAGAGTTGGTACTAGCTCAGAGGATGGGTGATTATTTTTTGCTAAGTGATCAGCTCTCATTGCAACCCCCTTCAAGGACAACAGTGAAGTGGAGATGACTCTCCCCACCTCCCTAACAATTTTCCAAATTAGGAAACTCAAATGGCTTACAGCTACAGCTGAATGAGACAATATTAAATGGATATCTCTTGCTCTATTTCTTCTGAATGAGTCACCTAAACTGTTAAAACAGCAGAGTGACATACACAAGTAAGAATGATTACTTCCTTGTCGGTGATAATTCAATTAAACAAAACAGATTAGTCACTTAAAAAGAATGCTGCTAGCATAGTGTACATTTAATTTTCTAAGTCAATTGTGATTCTAAGCGATGGGTGCCTTCCTTTTACTCCATCAACTTTAGTTAAAATTTACAGCGTATGCTAATGAATTTCCACATTATAAGCTATAGTAGAGATACACATCCCAATTCAGCTTAACAAAATCTTAAAATAATTTTAACTTCTCTATCTGATCAGATGTTGAGGGGAAACTCCATGTTAAGTTGTGGGTGAACATATCAGACGACACAGCGATTCTTCAAACAGCTCTTGTTTATTCATAGGCCAGAACAGAACTGAACTGAAGGGTTCAGTCAACCTGCTTATACAGAGCTCCAGTACAACGTAACTGTAACAATTTTCTAAAACTACCCAATCACTGAACATCACTTTCGATCCCTTATTTGCATAACTATCTACAGTATCCCCCTGCTGGCCCAGGGTGAGAACTTCAGTACATAACACTCCAGTTGCCTCCAGGTATGCACGTTAAAGAAGGTGGTAGAATATCTGTTGAGAATATAATTTGGAAAGGAGAAAGGAGCATGAAAAGGGTTGTGAACGCAAACCCATTCCCGCTCTCTCTCTCCCTCTCTCTCTCCCTCTCTCTCTCTCTCTCTTTCACACACACACACACACACACACACACACACACACAATTGCTCTCCCTGGAAACTGCTTTTCCTGTACCAAACGTTGCCATGAGGGTTTCTGGTCAATGTTTTTATACGTAATATGTAGTTTGGGTGCAGTGAGAGCAGCTTGTCCTCAAAGAAGTACATATAATGATCTGATTTCTTTCCGCAGGGCCTGTAAGACAGAGTTGTTCCGCCTAGCCTTTGGCTTGGGGCCAATTTGATTCCCTCCCTCTCTTTCTTTTTTCTTTTCCTTTCTCCTCCTGCGATGAGGCTACATTTTAATATATTAATGTTTCAGTATTTTAATGGCAGACCAACACGGCTACTTATCTGTAATCAGTATTTTAATGTTGTATTTTAATTTTTGTTTTTAAGTTGTAATCATTCAACTTGTTTTTATTATTGCTTGTTAGCCACCCTGAGCCCAGCCTTGGCTGGGAAGGGCGGGGTATAAATAAAAAATTTATTATTATTATTATTATTATTATTATTATTATTATTATTATTATTATTACCAGTGCTTTTTTTCTTTAAAAATGTTTAGGGGTACTCTCATTTTCCTACTCATCTTGAAATACTGCCCCTCAATGAGGCCAAACTTAGATTCACAAAATGTTTAGGGGTATGCGTACCCTTGCGTCCCCCCAGAAAAAAAGCACTGCATATAACTAACCTCCTGGTGAAGAAGTGACAGTTCAGGTTTGCGGAAACCAGTCTGTCTCATTTGAGGCAACAAGTTGTTTGAGGATGCTACATACAAACACCACAGAGAGCTCTTCTCGCCTCCATTTTTGTGTGCCTTGAGGATAGTATGCAGTATGCTGACCTCACCCCAATATTTAATGGAGCAATAATTTTTTTATAGGCGTCTGGTTTCTAGAGGCCCTTCTTTGCACAGAATCTTCTTGGATTCCTGCCCTCTGCTTGCAAACTGCCACCCAGAGCTAAGAGGGATGATCAGCGCTTATTGTTATGTACTGAAGTTCTCACCCTGGGCCAGCAGGGGGATACTGTAGATAGTTTTCACTCAGGTCCACATATGCAAATAAGGGATCGAAAGTGATGTTGAGTGATTGGATAGTTACAGAAAATGGTTACTGTTGCGTTCTAGTGGAGCTCTATATAAGCAGGCTGACTGAACCCTTCAGTTCAGTTCTGTTCTGGCCTGTGAATAAACAGGAGCTGTTTGAAGAATCGCTGTGTCGTCTGATATGTTCACCCACAACTTAACACTTATTGGGTTAGTGCTGAAGCCTGCAAGGTTCTTCATGTAGAGCACTTTGTTCTTGCTCAAGGCTTCTTTGCCATCGCACTTCACATTCCAGGAACCAAATAAGAAATCCAGTGGCTGGCACACCACTTCAAACTGAGTGCTAATCCTCCACAGTTTAGAACAATCAGTGCAATGGTGTGGGATTTCGTATCCCTTTTTTTTTGGGGGGGGGGGGGTAAATGCCAAAAATATTTCCAGATTTGAAACGCCTCAGAACAAATTTGGCCTCCCTCGTAATTGCATTCCATGTTAATACTGCGCCACGTGGGAATGGAGCACTTTGATCAAGCAAAACAAATCTTGACTGGTGGCCAGAGTTTGGGTTTTTGGAAAATATTAACTGTTATCCTCAGAAGTACTTGCCTCTCTCTCTCATTCTGTGGGACTAGAGCTTCAAATCAAATTCCTCTCAGTTGAGTAAATTATTATGCTACTGGAATATAGGGCATGCTCATTTTTGCTTTAACAACAACAACCCCAAAGCATTCACCCCAATTCTAAACTTATTTGAATAGAAGAAAAACTCGTTAATTTTCATAGAATTTGAGCGTCAAGGTCCCCAAGACACCCCCCAAGAAAAACACAATTGACACTTAATTTTTGTTTAAGGTTTTTGGCATAATTTTGGCCACAACTTTATTCAAATTACAGCAATGTGAGTGGTTGCCTAGGCATTGGTAGCACTAACTGACCCCGCATGGGGACAGCTCTGACATTCGCACCCCCCGCAAAGTCAGCAAGGGTAAGTCACCTGGGGAGAGAGACGGGACTGGGAACCATGCCTCACCTCTCCCCAGAATGCTCCCAGGGGCTTGCGTGGCCCTAGCCCCTTGCCAGGGGGTTTCGGACAAAAGCATGGGGAGCCCCTGGGTTCCTTTAACGGAAAACCCTTGACGCAGCAGCAGCAGCAGCATTTTGGAGGGGCAGGCACAGCCGAATCCATACCCCTCCACCAACCAATTCCAAGACCAATGCCTAACCACAAACCTTACAAGTTGTGACGATTTGCTACGCAGTAGGCAAAAACCAAGTGGCACACACTAATCAGCCAAATGGACAAAATTCCTACCGGGCCCCTGCCCCAAAGCAGACGACCCCATGACAGGCATAGCAAGGTCAAGCAAACAGCCTAAAATTGGGGAAGGGAGGGCGGGTGATCCGAAGTAAGCAGCGAAAAAAGGAAGTTCCTTGGTGCGAGCATTGTATTTAACAAATAGGGCTGTCAATCAACAAATGGCAACATCTAGATTTCCCCAGTAACAGCCCGCCCCTGCGTAAAGGATGGCCAAACCATTTGCCTAGCAACAGTGAGGTGTCTCGCCAGCCTCGCCCGCAACCCGTGCTCTCCATGAGGGAGAACACACTTTATTCCCAAGTAAATAGGTTTAGGATTATGGCCTCAGTGCAGCAGCAAGAATGTTTCTTGCCCAAAAATGGAAAGAAGCAGAAGTTCCAGCAAAGGAAGAATGGATACAAAAACTTATGGAATATGCAGAAATGGCAAAACTTACCGGAAGAATAAAAAATAATAATGAATAAGAAAGAATAAGAAAAGATAATGCTTAGAATTCTCTGTTGGACACGTCAACCACTCGCTTCACATAGTTACACTTACTATTTTATTAAAGTTTTCTTCCTTCCCCTCACCAAGTCTGTTACTTTTCCCCATATCCACTTCATACATTTAAAGTAGTATCATAACACACCCTCCAACGAAAATAGGGACATCCTATTCATCATCAACAACAACTTTATTATTTATACCTTGCCTATCTGACCGGGTTCCATCTGACTGGGTTGCCCCTGCCATCCTGGGCTGCTTCCAACATATATAAAAATAAAACATTACCATATTTTTCTCCCTATAGGACGCACTTTTTCCCCTCCAAAAATGAAGGAGAAATGTGGGTGCGTCCTATGGGGCGAATACAGGCTTTCGCTGAAGCCTGGAGAGCGAGAGGCTCTCGCTCTCCAGGCTTCAGGAAGCTCTGTGCAGCCCTCCAAGCCGCGCCGGCCTCCGGAGGGTCGCACACAGCTGCCTGCATTCCGAAGCCTCGGGTGTGCTGAAGAGCGCACCCGGGCTTCGCACAGCTGTTCGCAAGCCTGGGGAGACCGGCGTGGCTCCCTAGGCGTGCGGATAGCAGGCTGTTCTGGGGGCTGGGGTTGGGGGAAGCTTGGGCTTCCCCCGCGCCAGCCCCGTGCCTGGGGAGGAAATAATTTTTTTTTCTTTATTTCCCCCCCCCCTCCTATAGGGCGGTGCGTCCTATGGGGCGAAAAATACGGTAACATTTTTTTAAAAAACTTCCCTATACAGGGCTGCCTTCAGATATCTTCTAAAGATGGTATGGTTACTTATCTCTTTAGCTCAGGCGGTCTCATAACTCCATACCCTCCAACCTTTATCTGATGAAAATAGGGACGTCCTAAGGAAAAGTGGGTTCAAATCAGAAACCGGGATGGCTTCTGTAAATCTGGGACAGTCCCTGGAAAATAGGGACTTGGAGAGTCTGTCATATCATTTTAAAATAACAGCTTCCCCCAAAGCATCCTGGTAACTGTAGTTTGTTAAGGCTGCTGAGAGTTGTTAGGAGCCCCCACCTTCCCCTCACTTAACTATAATTCCTAGAGTTCCCTGGAACAAGGGGCTGATTGTTAAATCACTCTGAAAACTGTAGCTCTGTGTGGAGAATAGCGGTCTCTGGGCAGCCCTTTTTATTCAGCCTGCATACAGATCTTCTGCCCACCCATAGCAGTTAGCCCAAAACATCATGCATATTTTTAGAGGGACAACTTTAGCCCTGTGAAGTGTTCTTTTCTTTGCTTTTATTTTAGTAACTTGCATCTTCTTTTCTTCACAAAGCAGCAGAAGTAATAAAACAACAATGCCATAAAAAACACATGCAACGGAAACACTCGGCATCTTTCTGGTGGGTGGTAAAAGGGCTAAAATATCAACATCTAAGACTACTAAATCCGCAATCCTTACCTGAGAAGAAGCCCCATTGAATTCAACAGGGCTTACTCCAGTGTAGACATGGTTAAGGTGGTGTTGTGATTAGGTACAAACCTTCTGGAACAGACGCCTGAATGAATAAAGAGTTAAGGCCTGGTGATCCTCTTTAGGGATACCCAACATGGGTGCTGTTATGTACTGAAGTTCTCACCCTGGGCCAGCAGGGGGATACTGTAGATAGTTATGCAAATAAGGGATCGAAAGTGACGTTCAGTGATTGGATAGTTTTAGAAAGTTGTTACAATTATGTGTACTGGAGCTCTATATAAGCAGGCTGACTGAACCCTTCAGTTCTGTTCTGCTCTGGCCTCTGAATAAACAAGAGCTTTTTGAAGAATCGCTGTGTCGTCTGATATGTTCACCCACAACTTAACACTCGCGACGAGGATGGGATTGATGGACATCAGAGCACAGCCAGATGCGGCCACCCTCTGAACTGAGATGAATCACTGAGCTGAATCACTGAGCGAAATCACTGAACGTCACTTTCGATCCCTTATTTGCATAACTATCTACAGTATCCCCCTGCTGGCCCAGGGTGAGAACTTCAGTACATAACAGGTGCCATTGTTGAAAACATTCTGCTCCTAGTGGCTGCCCACTGGGTCTCGTTCAGCAGTGATGCCTGCAGCATCTGGAGGTGAACAAAGAGAAGGTTATGCATCACTAACTGTGAAGTTGGTTAGCTTCTTACCCACGATATTTCAAGCTGACTCCATGGTTGATGACCCGAAACAGGTAGCCCAACATAGTTGGGGATTTATTCAAAGCTGGTTTTGGAGGAAGCCCCAGCTGAACAGCTTGGTGCTGAGCCCAGGATACAGAGGTCCCCCTAACATAATTATAGACTGCAAGCAATCATGAACTATTAATTATCAAATTCTTTTTAAAGATCTGTGCCAATCTATGTTTCAGAAGTCTTGCATCTGGCTGATTTTTATCCAACTCTCCCACTTTTATCTGCCTGTGTGCACCTAGAATTAATTATAGCAACATTCAGCTAAACAAATGCCTGTGGCGATAATATTCATTTAATAGTTATCAATCTTAAGAGGTCTTTGTGACCGTGCCCAAATGCTTGAAGTTTTACTTCCAAACATCTATTTCAGCGTTTTATTTGGCTCATCCCATAGCCAATAAAAATTATTCATAAACTGGGGGTGGGGGAGATAAAGCTTTATCTTTCAAATCATGCCATCATCTATTCTGGGGGTTGTTAGCTTTCCATTCACCTCCTCTCAGGGGCATAATTTATGGGTTTGGATATCAGTAGACACATCTGATTGTGCTGGCAGGTAGCAAATAAACTGGCTTTTACTGCAAATTAAATAGTGTTAAAATAGCCCCACTCTTCAATCCATACTCTTATAAAGCAAGACTGCTGCCACATGAACCCATTAAATGCAGCTCTGTGTCTCTTCTCTTGCATGAATAGATGAGTGGACTTGTGGGGAGAATATGTTGCTGAGCATCTACACTTGTAAACTTCACAGACGTCTTTCTTCTCCAGTGACCCTCTTCTCATCTGAGATAAACGGAGCAGCGCCAGAGACATAGGTGGGACATGCTGTTTCTCTCTTCAGGGCAAAAGGCTTCAAGACAATATAATGTTATTGGTGTGTGTGGTGTCCTGGCTCCCGTAAATTCCTTGGTGCCAAATCCCCACCCCTTAATTCAGCAGTGTAAAAATGCAAGCTAACCCTGGTTTTTCCTTTCCAGAAGGGGAATCCTCTGGCAGATAAGCTATTAAGAAACCAAGACTGGATATCAGCAAAGCAGAGGCTGTGCCAGCCACAAATGGGGCATAGTTAGCAAAGACAATACCAGAGTCAGGAAGGAGATGTTTCAGAATTACCATGGGCCTGAAATAATCAAACAGGAAAAAGTGTCCCTTTTGCAAACTGGAGGGGCGGGGAGAGAGCACAGGCCACACAGTCTGTTTTATGCTGCAGAGAAGGTCAGGCATGATGTTTGTGGTCTCTTGGAATTTGAGGCTGCAGCAATGGGAGGAACAGGACCTTTTGGGGATGTGAATGCTATGAACTCTCTCCACCTAGATGCAGCTTGGATGCAGTATATGTGCAAATAAACCATCTAGCATAAAGACACCACAGACTCTGTTGTGCCTCATTTCCAAAGGAAGCATGGACCCGGGGTAAGCACCTGGAACCCATGAAATCTCAAACTGCTGTAGAGATTGGGGTGGCATGCAACAATATACTGCTAACACCCAACCCTGGTTTATCCCAAGCAGTTAAGGTTCACCTGAGTCGAAAGGTATATCCCTTTTAATTTTATTGTCTGTAGTTATGAACTGTTGCTATTTTAGTTTGTTGTGGTAGTTTGTGTGCTTAATTCTATTTTCTATTTTTATTGTACTTTTACTGTTTCTAACTACTTTGTTAGCTATCCAGAGAACAAAAATAAATGAAAACTGTAGAAAACGATAGATAGATGATAGATGATAGATGATAGATGATAGATAGATAGATAGATAGATAGATAGATAGAGATAGATAGATGATAGATGATAGATAGATGATAGATGATAGATGATAGATAGATGATAGATAGATAGATAGATAGATGATAGATAGATAGATAGATAGATGATAGATAGATATAGATAGATAGATGATAGATAGATAGATAGATAGATAGATAGATAGATAGATAGATGATAGATAGATGATAGATAGATAGATAGATAGATAGATAGATAGATAGATAGATAGATAGATAGATGATAGATAGATAGATGATAGGATAGACCCTATCTGTCAAATTATGGAGACAGTTCATACACTACCAGTTTATCAAATCCCTTCCATTGTAGGAGAAGATATGTTGTTTCCTTCCCTTCTTGCAGATATCCTGCCTATGAGGCCTTGGACACAGAGAATCAGTTTGTTATATTCTTCACCCTCTAAAAAAATATGGGAACTATTATGGTAACCAGTCCAACATGTGTACAGTCACATGCCTGAAGCCATCTTGTCACGCTTTATGGGAATTGCCTTGTTCAGGAGAAGGGATGAATCACCCCAGTAGTTTTATGAACAGGGCAGAGGACAGATTGGGAGCTATAATTACAATGAACAGGGCTTAATTGTTATAGCAAAAGTCACTGCTGTTCTGCATTTCTCTTCTGCTTTTCTTCTCATTCCCTTTCTTTGAATTTTTCAATCCACATGGTCTCCTATTACGACTAAATGCACTTTGCCCACAAGTTCTGCTGCTCAACATTGCCGCAGCTCCATCGAAACCTCGCTTTTATTTGAATGCCAGGTTGTTGGGGGGTTTTGTGGTCCCCACAGCTGAAAGGAAGGCGACTCAATAAAGAAGAGTTCTCACAGAGTTAATGGACCAGGTTGTGTTGATTTCAACGTGGCACACAAAGGGAGCTAATCACGATCAGCAGTAGTCCCGTCTCACTTCGGAGAAAGCCGCAGAGAGATTGCTTTGTATTATGATGTTCCTTTTCAGCAACGCTCTGAAGGGATGAATTACGTATCTGCGTAAAGAAGTGCTGTTCCACAGACAGCCATGGCTGCCATTGTGTCGTAATACAAACAAAAACCTTATAGCAGCCGAGAATTGGTGTCTCAGAGCTATTTTGGAAAACTAGAATGGTCCCCATTACAGGAGGGGGGAAAGCAAGGTCTACCGTTCAGGTCAAACCACAAACAATGTTGTTAGGTGGGAGTACTTGTAACTGGGATCAGTGTAAGCTCTTTATAGACCAAAGGTGACGTTTCTTCCTTCCTTCGACTCCACTCAGTGAGACAGTGCTTGAATGGCTGAGTCACGAGTCTATTGACTTAGTATTGTCAGTTACAGCTTTGCCGCAGTCATCCAGGATCTATCTAGAAAAGCATTGTGCATATTGCACTAATGGAAACAGACCAGGAATTGACATAGTCAAGTGAATCAAAACAAGATGAAGATGAAAAAGATGAGAGGGCAGGAAGTCCGGTTTTTGTTTGAACCTAGCCAGCGGCTTCCCATGCTTCTGATTTCACTGAACCCGGAAACGTGTGAGGTGAAGGAACCACCTAAGAACACAAGACGAGCCTGCTGGATCAGGCCAATGGCCCGTCCAGTCCAACATCTTCTTCTCACAGTGGCGGACCAGATGTCCACAGGCACCGGCTTCTACCCAACTCTGGGGGGACCCAGTGCGAGTGCGTGAGGTGACGTCATGCAGCCAGAGGAGGCCGTGAAGCCCATTGTGGCTGCGGGGAGGCCGGACGGGGCCTGCCGCGGCTATGAGTAGGCCCTGTGAGGCCTGCTGCAGGCAATAGACTATTGGGGGTGTCTCCCTTAGAGGGGATGAGACCCCTCTGTGTCCCCCCCAGATGCTATTCAGAGACATAATGCCTAGATTGGCAGATTTAGGTTATCCCTCAAGTCCCCTTCATGTGCTACTGGGGGCTCTGCATGAAGGAAGGGAATTGGGTCCTAGCTCACCTCAAAATCACTTGTAAGGGTGGAATTCCACATACTAATCACAGAAGTCTGCAGAAGGGCATCTCTGTGTGAGCTGCTCCTCACCTTTAAATATTCCATGCAACTGGGATAATTTTGGGGTACTGGTTGCATGGAGCACTTGGGTCTGAGCAGCTATAGTCATCGACACTTAACATGTAGATGTTGAAGACCAGGACCAGCCCAGCATGGCAGATTGGGTGTGGGGCCAGGAATCAGGGCCTCACTTCCTTTTTTGGGAGGTAGAGTCCCTTCATGTACCGTAAGTAATGCATGCAGCAGGCTTCAGAGTGGTACAGATCAGCCATGTGGGTTCGTATTCATTTCACACGGTGCTTCAGCAGGAAAGCTTTCAAGTTTGATTGGACTCCATTATTAGGAGAAAAGAGCCATTCAAGTTGCTGTTGCTGCTGTTATTTATTAAATTTGTATACCACCCTATACCCGAAGCCACAGGGCGGTTCACAACATAAAAGCACAATATAAAAGCACAAAATACATAACAGAAATAAAAACAAAAACAGCCTCTCCCCAACACACTTTTTAAAAAAGCATCAGATGTTTGAGATTTCAGAGATTTCAGAAGCACAGATGATAGCATCACAGTATAAACTGTGTTTCATGGGACGCTGTACAGCAACCCCTCTGCCATCCAACATTTTTGCCAGATGTGAGATTTGTGGAAGTATTGTGCAAGTGCTAAGAGGAAGAAGAAGAAGAGGAGGAGGAGGAGGAGTTTGGACTTGATATCCCACCTTTCACTCCCCTTAAGGAGTTTCAAAGTGGCTAACAATCTCCTTTCCCTTCCTCCCCCACAACAAACACTCTGTGAGGTGAGTGGGGCTGAGAGACTTCAAAGAAGTGTGACTGGCCTAAGGTCACCCAACAGCTGCATGTGGAGGAGCGGGGAAGTGAACCCAGTTCACCAGATTACAAGTCCACCAATCTTAACCACTACACCACGCTGGCTCCCTGTGGTTGGTTCTTATCGAGGAGACAGTGCCTCCATGCTGTTGATTTCAGTGAGTGAGCATAGGCTTGGCTCCATGTCCTTCAGATGAAACGGTTTTTTAGATTAAACTGACTGAGTTTTAGTACCGCAATGCAAAATCCCTTGCAAGGAAGCTTAAACTAAATGCTCAGAGTCTTGACTCAGCAAGTGAACTGTTGGCAAATCAGCTTCCATTAATTTAATATCACTAATGGAAGATGGATGTCAAGTAACTAGTACAGTGGTGCCTCGCAAGACGAAATTAATTCGTTCCGCAAGTTTTTTCTTCTTGCGAGTTTTTCGTCTTGCGAAGCACGGTTTCCCATAGGAATGCATTGAAAATCAATTAATGCGTTCCTAGGGAAACCGCTTGCCAGGCTGGCGGTGCGGAGAAAGGCTTTTCTCCGCACCAAAAGCCTTCAGGACAGGTACGGGGACAGAGGGGAAGGCGCGCAGCGCTTTCCCTCTGTTCCCGGGGCTTGCGTGGGAGGAGGGTTTTTCCTCCCCACCGCCAACATTCAGAACAGCATTCTGAATGTTGGCGGTGGGAAGGAAAACCCTCCTCCCACCCCAAGTCTTCAGGAAAGCCATCCGAAGCTGGGCAGCGGGAGAAGGTGTCCCCGCCCCCCCCGCCCGGCATCGGAGCTTCGTTCCGATGCCGGGCGGCGGAAGGAGGCGTCCCCCCCCCGCCCGGCATCGGAGCTTCGTTCCGATGCCGGGCGGCGGGAGAAGGTGTTCCCCGCCCCGCCGCCTGGCATCGGAGCTTCGTTCCGATGCCGGGCGGCGGGAGGAGGCGTTCCCCCCCCCCCGCCCGGCATCGGAGCTTCGTTCCGATGCCGGGCGGCGGGAGGAGGCGTTCCCCCCCCCCCGCCCGGCATCGGAGCTTCGTTCCGATGCCGGGCGGCGGGAGGAGGCGTTCCCCCCCCGCCCGGCATCGGAGCTTCGTTCCGATGCCGGGCGGCGGGAGGAGGCGTTCCCCCCCGCCCGGCATCGAAGCTTCGTTCCGATGCCGAGCGGCGGGAGGAGGCGTTCCCCCCCCCCGCCCGGCATCAGAGATTCGTTCCGATGCCGGGTGGCGGGAGGAGGCGTTTCCCCCCCCCCGGCCCGGCATCGGAGATTCGTTCCGATGCCGGGCGGCGGGAGGAGGCGTTCCCCCCCCCCGCCCGGCATCGGAGATTCGTTCCGATGCCGGGCGGCGGGAGGAGGCGTTCCCCCCCCCGCCCGGCATCGGAGATTCGTTCCGATGCCGGGTGGCGGGAGGAGGTCCGAGGACAGTGGGGAAGACGCGCTGCGCTTCCCCGCTGTCCCAGAGATTTCCCTATGGGCTTTCGTCTTGCGAAGCAAGCCCATAGGGAAATTCGTTTTGCGAAGCGCCTCCAAAACGGAAAATCCTTTCGTCTAGCGGGTTTTCCGTCTTGCGAGGCGTTCGTCTTGCGGGGTACCACTGTAAGATGAAGAAGGTGGTTCTTACTGCTCGTTTTTCCAGCTAGGAACTGATAAAAAATTTCCAACCATTTTTAATTACTGTCCTCTGAGAGGGAATTTATAGTCTTGTTTCCTATTTAAATACCAGTAACTCTGCAAACATATTGGTCTAAATGAAATATTGAGCATTCTTTAACTATTATATCTGAATATATAGGGCCGGGTACAGTGCTGAACTTCTGTATCAGGTTACATACAGAATCTCCCTGATAAACAGATCAGTTCTCTAAGCTTTGGTTGCGGTGTCAATCTGTTGATGGATGGAAAGTGCCTGGATAGTTTCCTCCTACATTACTTCCTCATCAGGTGATTGGTGCTTTGACAGCCAACATTGCCAGCCACTTCTTCAATGGGTGTGCACAGCTCTGCTTAAGATAGGACAATTATTTGCACCATTTTCTAAGGCCAGGTGAAAGGGGTTTCCCCCACTTATATGCGCAGTGCAAGACCCAGTTCTCGAACCCATTTCCTATTGCCGGATAGGGGCAACCCCACAATTGGTTGCATCTAATGAAGTCAAAGTGCTCACACAATGTGTGGTATACAGTGGTACCTCTGGTTACGTACTTAATTTGTTCCGGAGGTCCGTTCTTAACCTGAAACTGTTCTTAACCTGAAGCACCACTTTAGCTAATGGGGCCTCCTGCTGCTGCCGCGCCGCTGGAGCACGATTTCTGTTCTCATCCTAAAGCAAAGTTCTTAACCTGAGGTACTATTTCTGGATTAGCGGAGTCTGTAACCTGAAGCGTATGTAACCCAAGGTACCACTGTATAATGGTTAGAGTGTTAAAGTGAGAAGCTGGGAGACTAGGGTTCAAATCTCCGCACAGGCATGAAACTGACCTTGGGCCAGGCACAGTCTGTCAGCTTAACCCATCTTATGGAATTGCTGGGAGGATAAAATGAGGAGGAACCATGTACACTATCTTGAGTGCCTTGGAGGAAAAGTGGAATATAAATGTAATAAGACAAACTTCCCTTCCATGTCCCCACCCCCAAATCTGCTCTGGGACTTCCCTCAACCCTAACCCTCCATTCCATGAGCACAGTGACTTCATTGGCTACAACAAAGTGTTGGTGCTGACCTTTAAAGCCTTAAACGGCCTCGGCCCAGTATACCTGAAGGAGCGTCTCCACCCCCATCGTTCAGCCCAGACACTGAGGTCCAGCGCCAAGGGCCTTCTGGTGGTTCCCTCACTGCGAGAAGTGAGGTTACAGGGAACCAGGCAAAGGGCCTTCTTGGTAGTGGCACCCACCCTGTAGAATCAGATGTCGAGGAAATAAACAACTATCTGACTTTTAGAAGACATCTGAAGGCAGCCCTGTTTAGGAAAGTTTTTAGTGTTTGATGTTTTATTGTGTTTTTAATATTCTGTTGTGAGCTGCCCAGAGTAATTGGGGAAATAATAATAATGGGCATTATTGTTGTTATTATTATTACCCAATGTGAACCTTTGTGTCAATATTTTAGGAAAAAATCTAGTCAGGAGTTTTCAGCCACCTATGTGTCAATCCTCTCCTCTCTTTTTTTCTCATGGCCGTTTTTCCAGTAATCTCATTTCTACTTAGTGGTTTTAAAGTTGTGAATGTTTTAAAATATCAGCAGATATAGAGGATGCTGGACCCCTGTTCCATTGAGATACTTCAGTCCGACTCTTCTTGATAAGTATTTCAGCTTTGTGCCCTTTACATCTGCAGAAACTGAAATGAGCTGCATTCAGAAATTGTGGCAAGAAATTGTGGTTGTACTTCCACCTGTACTAAGAAAGGCACTGCTGAGACAGAAATAATGTTTTGTACATGGACTAAAGTGCCCCCTAGTGTTTCTTCTCTGAGTTCACTAGAGCTTTAGAAGACTAAAATTCCTCCTTAGACATTTTGTTTATGCTACCAGAGAAGTCAGTTACTTATCTCCTTGGCTTGGGGGTCACATGTCTCCATACCCTCCAATGCAAATAGGGCCGTCCTACCATACCCTCCAACATTTCTCCAATTGCAATAGGGAAGTCCAAAGGGAAAAGTGAGAGATTTTACTTTCTTGGGCTCCATGATCACTGCAGATGGTGACAGCAGCCGCGAAATTAAAAGACGTCTGCTTCTTGGGAGAAAAGCAATGACAAACCTAGACAGCATATTAAAAAGCAGAGACATCACCTTGCCAACAAAGGTCCGTATAGTTAAAGCTATGGTTTTCCCAGTAGTGATGTATGGAAGTGAGAGCTGGACCATAAAGAAGGCTGATCGCCGAAGAATTGATGCTTTTGAATTATGGTGCTGGAGGAGACTCTTGAGAGTCCCACGGACTGCAAGAATATCAAACCTATCCATTCTGAAGGAAATCAGCCCTGAGTGCTCATTGGAAGGACAGATCGTGAAGCTGAGACTCCAATACTTTGGCCACCTCATGAGAAGAGAAGACACCCTGGAAAAGACCCTGATGCTGGGAAAGATTGAGGGCACAAGGAGAAGGGGCGACAGAGGACAAGATGGTTGGACAGTGTTCTCAAAGCTACCAGCATGAGTTTGACCAAACTGCAGGAGGCAGTGGAAGACAGAAGTGCCTGGTGTGCTCTGGTCCATGGGGTCATGAAGAGTCGGACACGACTAAATGACTAAACAACAACAACAAGGGGAAAGTGGGACATTCGGGGATCAAACCAGAAACTGTGGTGGCTTCTGTAAATCTGGGACTGTCCCTGGAAAATAGGGACACTTGGGAGGGTCTGTGAAAACAGAGGATAGAAAAGTTCCTGATATTGCCATATCCCAACCAAAGAAGAATGGCAACTTAAGTTGACAATATATGCACAACTTGCAGACTTAACATATCGAATAAGAGAACAGGAAGAACATATGTTTAAAGAAGATTGGAAAACGTTTATTGGATATATGGAAGATTGTATACAGCTGAAAACGCTGGCAGCATTAAGATAAATTCAACAGCATAGATAAGTTTTGATGGATGCAATAATGGAAAACTGATTGGTATAGTTTTTGTAAAATATGCAGGGATTTAAGATATGTAAAATGAACCATGGAAAGAGAAGAAGGGAAGTCACTGATATTTTAAGGGTGTTAAATGAGTATTTGAAATTGTAAAACAGAAAATTTAATAAAAAAATTAAAAAAGAAAAGTTCCTGATATTTAAACTTTTAAACATAGGCACTAAATGGTCTTGTAAGTCTGCATATAAAAAGGTAAAGTGCATTAAAAATCCACAGTTTAAGGAGACAGTGGTTGTTTTAAAATAAGTTCCATTTCCTGGTTCAGCATGAGATAACATGCCAATCAGGAATAACAATAATTATTTCTGTATTTAAGAAAAGCAAGTAGCCATTCAGTACATCGAGACTATTTTAAATACTGTGGCGCGAAATATTCAAGTCACATTCAGAAGCAACAGCAATAGCCAAAGAATAATAAACTAAACATAGGTGTTGCATTCATGCAGGAAAACAAGATCACAGAGGTTATCCCTCCAATTTTCCAATGTGTGTAACAATAGAGAAAGAGGCAGGTTCAAGAGAGCAACCTCATCAGATGCCAATGCATTTGAGATGAGAGAGATAATCCAGGTGGGGGCACAGAAAAGGCCTCGGGGTTTATAGCATGCAAAAAGCCCTATTACTCTTTCCACTTTCAGCGCGTTTAGATCCAAACATTGTATTACAGGGACATCGGGACAAATGAATCCTGCCAACCACATTTAGAACAACAACAACAAGTAAAAAAGTTGGCTTGACATCAGATGTGGGTCAAGAATTGGGTTTGCCCTGAGCAGGTTGGCTGTTTTGTTTGATAAGGACACTTGATTTGATGCCTAACAATACAGGAATTTGTTGGCTGTTTGGTTGGTTTGACGTGTTTCCTATTTTCTCCCATAGTCTCACGGCTGTTTACAGCAGTTTTTTTCTAAATATTAATAGTCCTAGTTCTTTGGTCTCGCAATCTTAATGGCTGTGCCTTCTCCACCCTGGATGTGGTAAGCCTGAAAATGATCTCTCTCTCTCTCTCTCTCTCTCTCTCTCTCTCTCTCTCTCTCTCTCTCTCTCTCTCACACACACACACACACACACACACACACACACTTAAAGAAAAACAAGACAAAATGGCTGCATGTTACACATTAAGCAGAGAGTGAAATTTGGCCCCAAGGCAATCAAACAGTTTGGTGGATAAAAGCAGCCAGATGAAATGAAAGATCGAGGTTAGAAAAGCCACCAAATGGTTTGTTAAAGAGTTACAGTGGTACCTCTGGTTACTTAATTCGTTCTGGAGGTCCATTCTTAACCTGAAACCGTTCTTAACCTGAGGCACCACTTTAGCTAATGGGGCCTCCTGCTGCCGCCACACCGCCACTGCATGATTTCTGTTCTCATCCTGAGGTAGAGTTCTTAACCCCAGGTATTACTTCCAGGTTAGCAGAGTCTGTAACCCGAAGTGTTTGTAAGCCGAGGTGTTTGTAACCCGAGGTACCACTGTACTGCACAGTGGGACAGTGATGCTGTCTCTGGGCTGTCACAAAGAAAGCAGGTAGCTTCTTCACCTGCTTGGGTCCCTGGAGAAGATGCTGTAGATTAGGATGGGGTGGGTGGGGAGCAGAGCTCAGTTTAACTGAAAGAGCCCATGGATCTCATTGGTTGGTATGATATAGGATTCCGAATGTGGTGGGTGTACTGTGTTGTTGGCATCTATCCATCTTGAGAGACAATGGAGGTGAAGTCAAACTGCTGTGTTAGGAGCACTGAAGTGACCTCACCAGGGCACAAGCCAGGGCAGCGTGCATGGAGGTCCTGGGCTGGCAGACAACAAGACCCCTCTCTCGGCCTCACTGATGTGGTCCAAAGGAAAGCAGAGCAATACGTTTGGCACCAGCTAGGCTGCAGGAGTTGCCAGAAGGAGGTGTACAATACACCATCCAGTTGTCTTAGGGACTCCACTCAGGATTTGTGTAGGGTTTACGCCTTAGCCTTTTCTTCTCCCAAAGATATCCCGCAAGGCAGTGGAGGTTTAGGATCAGTTTTCCTTCTCCTGGGTGGGCTTGACAATCCCCATCTGCCCCTAGTGGTGGTTGTACTAGAGCAGGGGTCTGCAACCTTTAAGACAAAAAGAGCCACTTGGACCCGTTTCCGAAGAAAAAAAAACTGGGAGCCGCAAAACTCGTCATTATAAAAATAACTTTTTTGTCACTTTTTATTATTTCTTTGTTTGACCCCTCAGAATTACTCCTTCTCATAGAAATAAACGTTAAATTAACAAGTTACCTTTTTTGGTGTGTGTGTTCTTCACTCCCCTTCAAAACAGTGGCCAGCGTACATGCCCCCTTTCAATGCAGTGACCAGCGTACATGCCCCTTACAATGTAGCGGGCGGGCGGGAAGGTGACGTCGGGACGGTGCATGACTAACACACGCACCGCCCCCATGCGACGTCACAGCCAGTACAGTGCCCGCCACAGTGGGGAGTGTCGGGGCGCACAATGCGCCTCCTCCCCTCGCTAGTATCCGCCCCGGAGCCGCGGCAAAGGTGTAAAAGAGCCACATGCGGCTCCGGAGCCGCGGGTTGCAGACCCCTGTACTAGAGCAAGGATAATCAGTGTGACTCCCTCAGATGTTTGTGAACTAGTTTCTGTTATTCCCAGCCACAGGCCAAGTTGGCTGGGGCTGATGGGCGATGCAATCCAACAACTGGAGGGTTCCCCTGTACTGGAGGTTGTGCAGGCACTTTTTATACTACACACAAAGCCGTAAACAGGGAAATAAACAAACCCTTTTTCATCCTGGACTCCAATGAAGAGAGACTATAAAGCTGCATAGTCCTAGGCACAGAGTTTCCTGGCTGTATGTCATTGCATAGACATGTATAGGATTGCATTATTATTTTGATCAACTTTGCAAATGGGAACTTTCAATCTATCAAGTGTTCTGGGATTTTCACCTCCCTTCCCAGCTCCCTTATCTAGCATAAAACCATCAAGTCAAGTTTCCTTGGTCAACTTCTGAAAATTAATCATGAGTGAAATGCTATTACTACAAAGGCCTTTTAAAAAAAATGAAATATGGGGAGACTTTGTTGTTTGTTGCTATGATTTCTCCACAGACTATTTATAAACCTTAAAAGACACAATTTTTTTGTCTGGCAACCTAACTCCAATGGTTGCTTTAGAATTTGCCAGTTTTGTTTGTTTTTCCCAAGGATTGAGATATGCTTCTCTCTTCCACGTGGCAATAAATACCAAAAAGCAGCAACTCTGCCAGACAGAAGGAATGGCCGTGAATGAAAATCGTTCTTCCTTAGTTGCTGCATGGTCGATGGTCACCATCTACTGGCAAGACTGAAGAACAGCAAATAAAAGCAACTCACAATTGTTGAGCCAATATTACTGGAAAGTTATATGGAGGATGTTTGAAGGTGAAGACAGACGCGCTCCTCGCAGTTGTTACTCAAATGGAGGCACTCAGGCACAGGAGGAATGAGGATGTGACACTGGTCTTGCCCCACTGTCATGTGGCTGATTTAGCCCCAATATCCAGGCCATAAGCTCAGAAGAGGAGCCCTTATGTGTGAGCAGCTGCTATAGAGCATCTGAGCTATATAGGGAGGGGGGTGCTATACATTTAAAGCACTATCCTACCATTTTAATAACCGTGGCATTCCCCCCAAAGAATCCTGGAAACTGTGCTTCATTAAGGATGCTTAGGGTCAACAGGAGAACCTTATTCCTCTCGCAGAGCTACAATTTCCAGGGTGCTTTAACACTCCTGCCAGGGAACTTTTGAGAATTGCAGTTTTGTGAGGGAAATAGTGGACACCTAACTGTGGGTTAAACCACAGAGCCTAGGACTTGCCGATCAGGTCGGCGGTTCGAATCCCTGCGACGGGGTGAGCTCCCGTTGCTTGGTCCCAGCTCCTGCCAACCTAGCAGTTTGAAAGCACGTCAAAGTGCAAGTAGATAAACAGGTACCGCTCCAGCGGGAAGGTAAATGGCATTTCCGTGCGCTGCTCTGGTTCACCAGAAGTGGCTTAGTCATGCTGGCCACATGACCCGGAAGCTGTACTCAGCCAGTAAAGCAAGATGAGCACTACAACCCCAGAGTCAGCCATGACTGGACCTAATGGTCAGGGGTCCCTTTACCTTTAACAACACTCAGCATGCGGTTCCCAGGATTGACCCTTAAAGTGACATCACAGTGCTTTAAAAATATTGTGCAGATGTGCCTCAGTTTTAATCTCAGAAGAGATTAAAGAGTTCCCTTCTGAAACATCTTGCATGGGACGAGGGAGCCTTTAAAGTTCACAGCACACTCCCCAAACTTATATCTGTCCTCTTCCTCCATGAATGCTTGCTATAAGTGCCCCTCCAGACTGGGATGGCTTTGTGGGTATATTATTTGGCATGTCATTGATGCAATAATAGTGCATTAGAGGTGGGTTAATACTGGACATTTCATTCCACTTTACAGTTGTTCTGCAATGCTCTCCCAATGTTAAGATATCTCACGCAACAGTTCAGTTCCAGAGGTCCATGTATATTCAGTAGAACCTTGGTTTTCGAGCATTCGGAAGTCAACCAATTCAGAACCCAACGCCAAAACCCAGAAATGAATGCTTCCATTTTTGAACACGCCTCGGAAGCTGAACAGCTTCCAAGGCATGTTTCTCCATTTTCTCCATTGCAATTGCCAACTGCAACTGTGCCTCGGTTGTCGAATGTTTTGGAAGTCGAACGCTCTTCTGGAACGGATTATGTTTGACAACGGAGGTGCCACTGTGTACACACACAAAAAGTAAAGCCAGGAACACCTGGAACCAACCCCCCTACCCCCCACAAGGTGGAGGTCTGCCTACCTGGCTTTCCCAGAGCCCTCCCACCACCTTCCTAAATCCCAGGAAGCATTTGCCCAGCTTTGGGAAAGATGCAGGTTCCAGAACCCTGCCAGAGCCCTCAAGCATTATTCCCAATGTGCTGCCAGAGCTCTCATGCCTTCCCAAAGCCAAGTAAGGCCACATCCGCAGCTTTGCATAGGTCGGGAAAATAGATAAATGGGAGAGTCTCTTTCCTCTGCTATAATAAATAAGAAATGTAGCTCTTCAGCATATAAGAAGCCAATTGACTGGAGACAAACTCTGCAATGCCCAAATATGGAAAAGGAAAAACCCTTCAATTATAACAAGTTAGTTAAGAAAAAATATGGGGGAAAGCTTTAATGACAAAGCTAGCATATCTATGAAAAGCTTCAAGAAACAATCAGTTTGGATAATTTATTGAGAGATGGGCTTTCTTCATCAAATACTGTACTCAAATCACTTGACAGGAAAGCACTATTAGCGTTCCCCAACTCTGTATGTTCCCACTGTTAATTGTTCATCTTTGTGGAATTTTTATGTTGATCAAATAAAGGGATTTTATATATACACACACACACACACACACACACACACACACACACACTACAGGCTGCTGCTCAGCTAGCACTGACTCGTTACAGGGTAGTTCCCCATTTGTGGAATGTCCTCATTGGCTATATGCACCTCTCTCTCTCATTATTAATGTTCAGGAGGAACTTGCTAAATTGTCTTGTTTACTCAAGCATTTGAGAGCTACATTTGATACTGTTCCAGGCAACCCTGAAATTATGAGCTGTGAGAGTATGTGATTGTCCTTAATTGTTTTTTGCTGTTTTAAATATTTTACTTGTTTATTTCTACATGTTTAAAAAACACGTATGAATCACAATTAATGCTGCACAATCAGTGCAAAATAATAAGCAAGTTTGGAATGTGTTTTGGAAATTTGTCTTGAGCTAATCAAATCAGTTGCTTTACTTCGTTTTCATACCATTCACATTTTGAAATGCAGCCAATAAGCAATACGATATCAGCTTCCCCACACCTAAAATCCAGTTGTCAACTGTTATTAGGGAGTTGCCATTATCTTAGTAATAACAAAGAGTGTTTAATAAGGGCATTTTTATTTGACATACTTTATTTTTAAAAAATCTTGAGAAAGTTACATTTCCACTTCACAATATTTTCAAACAAGGCCTTACGGTTTGCATTAAAGCTTCAAATATTATTATTTTCTGAAAATTGTCTACATGATGTACACTTGTATAGAGCTTTGCAGATCACACAGTACTCCCTAACAGGTTTGTTAGTTATAGCAGCTATATGTGAATGATCCACACAAGGTTTCACTTAGTCTGAATGTAAAGTGCTCTTTCTTTTCAGTAGAAACTGGATGGGCTTTTTCCCCCCTTTTCTAAAAAAAGACCAAACGAAACCATGACACAACATTCCTGGGTGGTTTAAAACTTTTCAATTTTAGTTTAAAGCAAGAAGCTCTGCATAGACAGGTAAGTATCTTTGCCCCTGGTCCCTTCACCTGAAGTGTAAGCACCACATTTATATTAAATAGGTCCCAAACATTCCACTAATTCTCAGTACTGATTGAAACAGTATGGTGCATAAAAGTAGCAGAAATGTCCAAATCCACTTGTTGATTAAATTATGATGGGGGGTGGTTCTTTTTAAAAAGCAGAATATCACTTCACTGTACAATAAATAAGTTATGGCTTAGTCAGCATCTCATAAATAAACACAAGCTAAAAGTAACGCTTTGGGCTACAGTTTTATGATCCCGAATGATCAGCAGCTGCCAAACCTTGGGGAACCTGTTGCAGTATTTTTAAACAGTACTTAGCAAAACATATTACACAAATTTAATTCCACCAAAAGAAAACGATGATCAGAAGTGCAGTGCTTCACCAACCTCTGCTTAAGAGCGACATTTGCCACAAGCTAAGCAGACTATATGGAGCTTCAGTCAGTTTTGTATGGATTGCTTTCTAGCTAACACATCTAATTGACAAGGGCACCCTAAGGCAAAAGTGTTCCAAACTTAATGGTCAGTACACTTTATTCTAAACACACTAAAAACCATTTTTAAAAATGAAGTTACAGTATAAACTACGCAAACAAAAAATGTTCACTTTTTCTTTTTTTAAAAAAAATCTATAATATTACCATTTGGGCCTGCTTTTTAAATCTCTCTATATGCAGTTTTCAACAGCAAGGTCTGATGTTTCAAAAGAAATTGCACTTATATTTAAATATACTGAAGTACAGTATGTAGGAAATAACCAACAACACTGAAAACACACATGAGAACCTTGCTATTGATCACTGATAGACAGGCAGGTTTGTAAAAGTCAATTGCGTGAGTCACAATAAATCCATCTTGGATACAGTCATTGTGATTCACATCTATCTCCCAATTATTATGTGTGGATTCACAATGTACTCTGCTCCCATGCAAATATAGTAACCAGGACACCTAACCATTCGCAATGTAGTGAGATAAACTCCTTTTCAAGAAAGGAGCATACATAATGCATAACCATAAGAAATGCACTGTTACATAGGGCCCATTTCCATTTTAAAATGGAATGTGAATGCCAGCAAGCGTCAGCTAAGTAAAAATTTAAAACCAGATAGCCACCAAACTTCCAGCTTATGAAAGGCAATGAGACTGATAATCCATTTGATTTCTGAAGGCTCCAAAGGCATGCCGAAAGGCAGGTCAAGGGGTGACGCCCGAAAGCTCTTTCTGGACCAAAGAAATCTGGTAGAGATGGAAAAATTTCAGTGACACTTAAAAAACGAAACGAAAACAGAAAGACTCAAAAGCAGGGTTGCAGCAAAAGCACTTAGGAGATATGATGTAATTAAGACATAATGCTAAAGATGGATCCTTGGGCATTACAAGTCTTCATCTTCGTATTTCAAATATTTTGCTGCAATCGTTTCTTCCAGATGAATTCCTGCACTCCCCATCAATGCAAAAGCTGGATACATTTTACCAGAGCAGTCTACCTGACGCTCATAAAGACATTTCATCCTGTCTGCGTCATAGAATCCAACTTTGCCTTTGTCGTAGTCAAGGCAGATCCCAATGCATGATGGCATGGGAAGAATTCTGTTCATAGAATCTTTGGAAGCAGCTGGAGCAGGAGAAACCTTAGGAATAAAGAATTTCTTCATGCCTAAGGTTACCAGTGTGAAAGGCTGCAAGGACTCAACAAAGATGTCTTCACTCCCACTGTCATGACCACTGTCTTGTTCATATCTGGAAGAAGAACACAACATTGATTGGTGTATACTAGACATACTGGAATATCTCCTAAGTTTTCTCATAGTCCAGCACAGTAAAGTTCACACAACACAGACCCTTAAAACATGGTGCATGAAGCCAGATCCTCTGCCATGCAGTCCCAAAGTATGCTAGAGGGCAGGGAGAAGGTGTGCCTAGAATCTACATAGCATCAACACTAGGAAGATTTGTGCAGATTTAAATGAGAACTGAGTGCACGATCATGTGAGTTAACCACATTTTTTCACAATGGAAAAATGGCCCTCTTCCATGATCCTGCCAATATGGCTTGCAACCACAGCAAAGTCATTGGAGCAGGATCCTGGCTTGTGTCCTTGGAGATACGTTACATCCATCTCAAGTGATACCACATTATTAAATTGTACTGCTGAAGGCCAAGACTCAAGGCAAGCAGCAATTACAATGCATATAGGGCATCTACCCCCCCCCCAAATCTTGTTTGATGTGCCTTCCACAGGATGGAAGAAGTCAAAATGTGTTTGAAGAATGAAAATCTAGGTAAGTCAACTGTGAAGCAAGCTCAGGAAATTTGGACGAGAGTCACTTGTCTCTCAGCTTCAAAAGCTGTTGTAAGACTAAAATGCTGCTTTGATTTCCTCTGAGGAAGGCCAAGTACAAATGTAAACAGTTGAGAAAATAGTATACAAGGTCAGAGTTTGAGGCATTGCGTAAAGTAGAAACTTTGGTACTTCTGAGATCAAGAGGACTATGCTACTATGCTACAGGGTAACGTCTATCAGCAATGTTCAGCAAAAGAAACAAATCAAAGAGGATTCTAACTTTCTGAAACAGTAATTCCTCTTCTGAAAATAGTATTTCAGTGGCAGTGTTAACCAGCACAATTCTCATGTTTGAGGAAGTGAAGCCAAACAGGCTCTGGCAATGTGAATACATGGTAGAGTTCATGACAACTACAAGTTGTTGTTTCTTTCTATTTTATAGACAGCATGTACCTGGTCACCATCGTCCCCTGAACTATTTCCTCTGTGCAAAGAAGCTTTCTTGGATTAAAATTTGCAGTGTCATTTACCATTTTGTTCTATGCCAAATGTTATAAATATTAAACACCTTTCCTTTGTAATTCTGCTGGACTTACCATATGCAGGCCTCCAGCGATAGGTTCTCCTCTGCAAAAAATCACTATGAACTAGGTCGGCCCTAACATGGCTTCCAGATAATTGAGCACAAATGAGAGTAATTATCTGGATTCAAGAACCTTACAGCTAGAGGCTAGTGCTCTCCGTGAACTGAGGTGGAGCAAATAACAAAGGAATCCCCAGCAGGTAAAGCAGAATCCTATTCCTGGCAAGCAGGAAATCCTAATGCTAGAATCTATACTGTTAGAAGTGAGCCACTGGATATTGGCTACTAGAAAACATGTACTTTAACAGCCAAGAGCAGAAAGACCAGGTCTAAATTGGAAATTATAAGCATTTGTGTGTCGTAACTAAATTTTCACTGATCCTCCCCATCCAATGACTCCCAAAAGCTTTCCCCAAGGGTTATGGGTAGTGCTTTTTTTCTTTTAAAAAATGTTTAGGGGTACTCTCATTTTCCTACCCATACTGAAACACTGCCGTCAATGAGGCCAAACTGAGATTCACAAAATGTTTAGGGGTATGCGTACCCCTGCGCCCCCCCCATAAAAAACACTGGTTATGGGACACTCTAGAATGGTATGTACTAGAGCAGGCTTCCTCAAACTCGGCCCTCCAGATGTTTTGAGGCTACAATTCCCATCATCCCTGACCACTGGTCCTGCTAGCTAGGGATCATGGGAGTTGTAGGCCAAAAACATCTGGAGGGCTGAGTTTGAGGAAACCTGGACTAGAGGGCTGCAATTGGTAAGGGGGATTAGCACAAAGAAGGAGTCCTTGTTGGCCCCAGCAGAAGCACATCTATGCCAAGTCACCATTGGATACAACTCTTTGCTTCTTAAGGCAGATGATGATGATGGATTTATTCTGTGCAGGTTATTACCCACATACTGGTTACAGGGTTTCCATCTATATATCTATATCCCTGCGGAAAATTTTCCCAAGCTCACACTTGCTGATGTAACACCTCCCACACCCATGAAATCTCTTTGGCCTCCAGTTCTTTTCCCAAACAGGCTTCACTTCCATTTTTAAGTGTGCAACAGGAGAAAACACTGCAGTTGAGTGTAGCGGTAATGGTAGTAATTACTAGCAGCAGCATTTGAGAGCTAGAAGGTATTAATACTCCATTTCACCTTCCAATTCTCTCTTGCAAAATCCCATGCACCCATGTTCGCCTTACAAAATCATATAGAGAGAGAGTTGGAACCTTTTTCTAACATACACCTCCACCCTCAGTTGAGTCAGGATTTTGGGGAGGAGATCATTTTGAGACTCTCAAAAAGAAGAAGAAGAAAGCACTCTGCAAATAATAATAATAATAATTCCCTTTTTCAGGTTCAGGGAAATGGTCTGAGGGATGGAAAGATGGCAGTATAATAGAGATCAGCAAACACTTCGAATTCCTGCTTTGGGTAGTTCATTGTAAGTTTGTGTTTACTGTGATGTGTTCTAGTGTATGATAAATAAAAATTGAAGAACCAAGGCTATGAAGGAAGATATTTAAAGTCAGCAAAAAATGCAGGTATACAGAGATTGCACCTAAGGCATGAATCAACCTTGGGAATCAAGCAACAGATGGGAAGCCAAAACAGCCCCCATCTACACATGCTGAAGAGACAAGTCTTTGCATCTGTGCTTTACATGGGATGTAAAGTAGCTGGGCAGATGTATATATCTACTAGCAACAATCTGGACTGTACTTCTGAGAAATGTGCAATTTCAAACTGTATTAAATTTTTTAAAAATTGTCCACCTTTTTTCCATTCTTCCCCCCTCCTCCTCTTTCTGGCCCTTTTCTTCATGTTGTAAGATTTTTCTCTCCCCGACAGTGTCACGCAACTGTAATCTTAAAAAAAAAATTAAAACGGCACTTGTCAGTACTAGTGAAGAGGGAAAACAAGGATTATGAACAAAGCAACTGATTCAGGACAAATATGGGCAGCCAGCGTTAGCAAAATACCCATCACAGCAGCCGCATTGGAATCATCATCCAGTGAAGAAGGATTAGTTTCCCCAGATGCTGAACATGAAAAGAAGCTAATAGAAGTTGAAAAGGCAGCTTAGATCCTGTCCTCCTCATTTCCACCCCTCCTGCTAGAAGCAGGAGGTCAAAGGAGACTGACCTGAAGGGTCTGAGCTGAGTTAGAAGAGTAGCCGTGAATGCATTGCCGTCTGCATGCATGAACATATTATTTCTGCTCAATTTAAGCAATGTATACAATAAAGTAAAAAGGAGGCTTCTTGCCTGCTAGTGTGAGCTGCTGCAGTGCTGAGCAATGATCTGTAACAGTTTGCTTCTGAATCACACTCTGTCGCACTTCTGAGCTGAATGCTTTTTTACTGTTGCTGCTGCTGCACTGAGTAGAAATTTGGCTTGTACAAGCACGCAAGTCAAAACGAAATCAGCAATCTGTCCTTTTATGCCCATGTGCTTCTTGGAAATGCAGATATAGATATTTGATACACAAGTGCGAGCACCAACTCTGATACACAAGTACTAGCATGAAATCTGTGTTCCTCTTCCCTACACAAGTTGTAGGAAATGTACATTACAGTGACCAATATTCACAAGGGGGGAAAGGCAGGAACAAATGTCATGTTGACATGTGCATGAGTAAGCAATCGAGAGCATGTCGCTTTTTTAGAGACCCATTCCAATTGAAATCACTTGAAACAAAATCTCTAAAAAGAAACGATCACTCTCTAATAGTGAAATCTTGGAAATGGAACCAGAACGAGGGCTGCCGAGAAGCAAGCGGGGTGTATCAGCATGCTTGGGGGAATCCCAAGTTTTATTTAAAACTTGAGAATTTAAAACCAGGAGAAAGAGGCAGACCGCCTTCCCCATGTGAAGGCAGCTGAGGAAGCAATCCAGCTGTTACTTCAACCAATATGGCTTTTATCTTATATAACCTTTGCATTAGCCTTTACGAAAGATACGAAAAGTATTACTTACCTTGGGCTTGTTAGATCACGAGAATTTTGGAACCATTCTTGGATCTTAGCATCAGATGCAACTCCTACTTTCACCAAATATGAATAGGGCTCCACGCGGAGAGCCCAGAAATGCTTCCCTTTCACAATACCGGTGTCTCCAACAACATAGTCTAATGTAGTGTAGCAACCGGCTTGGATACGTTCAGCTCCCAGAAGCAAAGGAAATCCAGCCCTGCTTTCCACAGCATTTCTCCTCGCATTCAGCATGAGGTGTTCGCTATTGTAGCCACACTTGTCATCGAAAAGGAAACTAAAAACTGAAAAATATGCATCCTAGATCAGCATCTAATGATTGAGATATTCCTAGTTTTTTTAAAAAAATATCACTTTTTTACTCTATCAGCAGACTGGACTAGGAATCTCAGACATAATTACTAGAACACATTAGTGGCACCATGACTCCTACTAAAGTGCAAGGAATTCACTTCACCTCCCAAGGTTTTGTTTAGTTTTAATAAGCATGATGCAAAGGATGCCCTTCTCTTTTAAGACACCATAATTATGCTCATTTCTTTTTGTGGGCCAAATGGTACTGGCTTCTCCATATTGTAATTTTGAAATTGCCAACAACTGGGGCACTACATTGTCCCTTCTTCCCTTAAATATCTGATATTTTAAGAAACTGTGATTGCCACGAAGTTCTAATAATTTAAATAGTTTTGCTTGCTATGGTTTACAATCTCCTCCTTGGTTCTTTAGCAAGAAGGGAAAGACAGTATGAGCTCTCAGGTGCTGAAGACCATCAGCACTAACCTAATTATATATTCACAATTCATGTAGCCTTCTACTAATAAATAATCTCTGTTTACAATGCTCTTCCTCTCATTCAGAGAACCATTCCCTTGATTCCATAATCCAATCCTCCCATTATGGATCAACTTTTGGCAGAGTGAACTTTTCAGTCATCTGTTTCTTCATCCCTTGTGCATTCTATGCTCTTTAAATTAAATATAATTAGTTTCGTTTCGTTTCTCCCTAAAAAATTATTCGGCTGGCATCAAAGGATGTTTTCTTTCTTCCAGATTCAAATGATTCAATCTGATGGTCATATTTCTTTACACCTGGCACTACATATCTCCTTCCAGGAAGCACCTATAGAGGAGCATCTGTAGGCACCATTCAAATTCAAGTTTATGAAGACCAATTGAGACTAATTTTCAACACTCAAGGTTTAGATTTTGTTCTACTATATACAGTGAATGAATGCACAATTGGTACACACACTGACCAAATAGAATGTATTATTTTAGACATAAACACATTATCTGAATAGGTTTCCAATGTTTTCCATTGTGTAGTGACAGCTGCATTTGTTACTGGTTACTCCCAACCCAAAACTGAATCCAAACAAGATTGGCTAGCAGACCACAAGACTTATGTGGGATGGGTAACCAGCATGGTAAGGCGGTGCTGCGAAGCCACCCTCCCCACAGCAGTATTGCTGTCACTTACCTGAAGGGACAGTGGCCATGTCAGGGCACACTGGTGATAGTGCTGGAATGGTTCTGCCAGTGCCAACCTCACCACCCACCTGCCCCCAGCCCCTCACACCCAGAAGCCTTGAGTGCTTCAGGTCTAGCTGTTGTACCTCGAAGCTCAGATGTTACTAGCAGCCAAGGGCATCACTTCCACTGCAGCTACGCATGGTAAGAAAACTGCAGCCTATTCTTTCTGATGAGGCTCTGGTGTTCATCAGTCATTACCCTGAGACATGGTGACTGGGCTGACCTTGGAAACTATTCAGAAGTCTTGGTGTAGGGGAATGAAACTGTCCAACTTTTAACAAAGCTGAGTCATCAGGGGCACATTGTACTAATGCTTTTGTGATCAAAAGAGACCTCGCTTTTATTAATAGAGCTCTAAATGGCTACCGTAACTTCTCCTTTGTATTTCATTTGTTCCACTATGAATACTTGTCTTTTGGTCCTTCCTCTGTCTCCTTCAATAGCCATTGCACCTGGTCATATTTACGTAGCTTTATTAAACAATTAAGTATCTGTATTTGCTTGTTTTCATGTCCCTTGCCCCTCTGGTATTGTTTATCAGGTTGTATCTCTGCAAAGAGATACCGTATTTTTAGTGTTTGTAAATGTTAAAGTGGTTTATAAAACAGTAGCTAAGTCTGCTTCCTCCTAAGATCAACCAAGTGTGTCATTCCAACAATACAAATCACTGTGTCAAGTTTAAATAGGATATGGAAACACTTCTTTGTAGTTGCCCCCATTTATGGAGTTCACCTTAAAAGCTTGCCAAAGAGCAAACCTGTGCGCATTTCAGAAATATTGCTTAGAGCTACATGTTTGGGCTAAATATTGGGGCTCATGGTTAAAGCAGGCAGAGTGGGGAACTTAAAATATTAATTTAATGGAATTTTATTATAACTTGGTGATGGATATACTTCTGTGTGAGTGTTCATATATGTATGCACAGCAAGATCTCAACCTTCCACAGCCACCAGTTTGGGAGTTGCAAAAATACGTGAATTGTACCTGGAGCTGGAGGTGTGTGCAAGATAACTTCCCTGCTCCAAGGACTACAGATAGATCCTTTATATCCTCTGACTCTGAAGGCATAGCTGCTGTTAGTGTCAAGATCAGAGATGATCTCACTCTTGCCGAAGACTTCAGTCTCTTGCCAGGCTGGGTTAGCATCTTCTCTGTTCAGTTTACGGTATTCAAGGATGTAAGTATCAGCTGAACCTGCTTTCTGTGGATGATCCCAACAGATCAAAGCTTTGTTATACATTTTGCTTTGTTCCTCATTGATTTCTGGTATATCAACACCTGAATTAAACATACAAGAATATTTTTTTAGATTTGCAAACAAGCTTTTAACTTCACTAAATTAAAACAAAGACTTCTCCGAGTTGATAGTTGTTGGGCTGGGAGAGAATTCTACAGAATTTGTGCTGGATCTTATTCATCCTTGGTTGTCACTCACTCAACAGCAGTGCTGCTCATACCGTCTACCAATCCCCTGGTAACAATACATTAAACTCCAGGGAAATAATTGGCTGCACCTGCTAACACCTTTCCTGGACTCATTCCCAATCTAAATATGCTCTGAGATCAACTAGGTTACAAGAAAAGGCAACTCCAGCATGTGCATGACAGCACACACAGCTGTGTCAAATGCTGACTTGACTTTGCCACACTATGATTACTTCTTCAATACAAAGGATCTGTTCTGTCTCTCCCAAAATGCCCAATAGTAGCAGGGCCTATTAGGGTATTTTCTAGTACTAAGAAATTCCCATAGTTGTTACAGGTATACAACTGACTTTTCAAGAACTTTGAAAACTCAGCTGAGAGCAAATTGTGTTTGGAAAGACTATGTTGGGGGGGGGGGTTAAGCAGAGCTTCCTTTCCAACTTACCACTCGAAAGGAAAGACATGTCCCCAAGAGCCTCCTGTGGCTTTGCTATGTCAAGAACAAAATCTTCAAAAGAAGCTTGAGCTGCAGGTCTGAAGCTCTTCAAAGATTCAGTTGCTTTTTGAATTCTGTATGTGGAAAAGTTTTACTAGCGAGATATATACATATGCATTCTTTCTTAACAAGTTAGCCAGTGGTCCTCAAACTTTTCTCTCTGGGCCACACTTTCAGAATGAAAATTTGCTTGTGCCACACCAATTTTTTTACTGATAAGAAATGCATTGGAAAAGGAAAAGAAACAACTTCTAGCAGTGTCTGATTTGTAACATAGAATACAACTACTTTGTAATATGTGCTTGTAAGACATTCAGAAAGCATAAACAATGCAGCTACATAAGAACATGAATCATTCACAAAATATAATATTGATTGTCCTTGAATCTGCCCAGCACACTTGCTATCTTCTACTGCCACATCAGTGTGGCTGGCGCACCACACTCTTTGAATACGACTGCTTTAGCCTCTTATAAGTGAGAGAAAGAAAAGATCTTGCAAATGAACAATACCTCCCAGAGACCCATACGAAAATATACGATCCTTTAGTTTTTGCTAATGTCTGAGAATGAATAAAACAAGTCACCTGCCAAAGTATACTTTTTCTTTGACTTTCCTATGTAACAGTGGAATTGAAATCCTCAATACAGTGGTACCTCAGGTTACATAGCTTCAGGTTACAGACTCCGCTAACCCAGAAATAGTACCTCGGGTTAAGAACTGTGCATCAGGATGAGAACAGAAATCGTGCTCCAGCGGCGCAGCAGCAGTGGGAGGCTCCATTAGCTAAAGTGGTGCTTCAGGTTAAGAACAGTTTCAGGTTAAGAACGGACCTCCGGAATGAATTAAGTACTTAACCCGAGGTACCACTGTAGTTTATTATATATTGATTATTCAATTAATCAGAAACTTTATGATGCATAGTTGACATAAGCTAGTTTGAAAGAAAGTAGGGACACGATCTACTAGGATGTTCTCCTCTGCAAAGAAATTATAAGTGTATTGGAGCTACTTGAGAGCCATGATCTCGAAACATATCACTTAGATCCAAAATACAAAAAGTGGGCAGAAAATAATTTTACTTCCACATGAGGGAAGTTGCCCCACAAGCAGATCTCTATACTCAAATTATGGTGAAGAACAAGGCATGTTTTGAAGTACAGTGGTACCTCGGGTTAAGTACTTAATTCGTTCTGGAGGTCCGTTCTTAACCTGAAACTGTTCTTAACCTGAAGCACCACTTTAGCTAATGGGGCCTCCTGCTGCCGCCGCAGCACAATTTCTGTTCTCATCCTGAAGCAAAGTTCTTAACCTGAAGCACTATTTCTGGGTTAGCGGAGTCTGTAACCTGAAGTGTATGTAACCTGAGGTACCACTGTACATCATCTAAACATTTTAGAATATAAATGGCGTACCTTTCATGAAGCTGTTTCGCTGTTTGAACAAAACAAGACTGGTCTGTTTCTTTAAGAACTTCTTGGGCATACCCTACAAGGCCATTGTTTTCTAGAAGTCCCTGATACTCTTCTATCTGAGAATGCAGTTTCTCCAGTCTTAGGTTTTTGGAAGCTTCAATAGCCCTGAGTGCAGTTGCTCGCCTCTCTTCCAAAACATCGAACAACTTATCAAAGCTGTGAGATGCTTCTTCCTTAGCTCTTTCGCCATTATGCTGAAAAACAGGAACATACTTTTCAATAACTACCAGAACAATTTCCAAAGGTAGCTGGGTCAGTCTGTTGCAGCAAAAACAAGAGGCCATACCTGCTAACATTTCAAGGATCTGAAGAGCAGTAATGAAATTTGTAGTCTGCCGGAAGACTCGTTCTTGCTTTTAGCAAAACAAGGACATTGAAAATCTAAGCTTTTGGTGCAAATTGCACTTACATACTGTATTTTCAAAGTTACAAAGAACCACTTCCAAGCCAGGTTAATTAACACTTCACTAAACACACAGCTGTCCTGGCCTGAATATAAGAGCTGTTATTGACAAGTCAGATGTTGCAAAATGTGTGAAGAGCTGCTCTCATTTTCAGGTGACAGTGAGGCTCACCTGAAGTTAGTTGTGTGAAAATACATCTAATTATAAATTTCTAACAAATAAATTTCTAAACACAGCTTAACAATTATACAGTCCTGTCAGGGAACTGCCATCGGAGGGACAGGTGGTGGAAGGGCTCACGGAGGTTGGGAGAGACCCAGCAGCGGAAGCAGGAACCAGCAGGGGGAGAGGTGGGTCTCTGAGGGAAAGCGAGCAAGAGGGAGGGCTCAGGGACACGTCCAGCGAGAACAGTGGGGAGGTTTCTGAACCTCCCATAGGGAGACCCACTCCTCGCCGGAAACTGTCACGCCGTGAGTCCAGAAGACGTGTTTCCGTTAAGGAGCTTTTATGTTGGAAGCGATTCCGAAAGCAGCCACTGTCGGAATCTGCGAGTGACTAAGAGGAGCCATGTCTGAGGGGCTCCGTCACAGACAGAGGTTTGTGGACTTGAACAAACTCTGAGGGACTACGATTTTACGCACAAGCAGCTCATCATCCCATCACAAGTCCCTATCTAGGAACCACTCCACTTTTAAAGAAATTTGTATGCAAGTATTTTAAATATAAATGCCTGATCTATGGCTAATATACATGGGGGTTTTTTTAGGGAAAGCTTATTTATTAAAAATCATTTATTTACTGCCTTGAACAAAACACAACACCTAGCCAACATGCATAAATTAACATTAAAATGAGCACTGTTAAAAATGAACACACATCACAAGAGAGTTTAACACATGCCAATAAATAATTCTTACCTCTGCCTCTTTCATTAAAAGACCAAGTTCTGTAATCTGGCTTTTCACCTGGCTCTCCTTACTAATGAGGTAGTTTATGTCTTTTGAAAGTTTCTCCTATTAAAAATAGCAGCAATTCTGGTTAGAAAAGAAGTAAAAACATTGCATAGGAATTCTAAGGCTAAGTGTTCTGCTGCTTTTTGAAGCAGAATCTCTGAAGCAAACAGGGAATTTGGGGGCTCTTTTCAGAGGAATATCAGGATATTAAATAAATAAGTAAGCAAATCCCCTTCAACAAGCAACAGTGTCGTGCAAAATACCATCCCATCCAAGCTAGTGTTTAGGTGCTACTACAGCTAATTGCCACTGTCTGTGAGATACAAACAATGTATAATTCAAGTAAGTACAGCTAAAGCATGATGGGAAAGGGTGTGTGGTAGAACTGGTCATGATCCACATGTGCACCGCCCTGAAAGTCATTTCTGCAACTGCAGTACAGGTGAAGAAAACCAGCTTTCGTTCATGGAAACCAATGCCACTTCATTCTATCAGAACATCTGTAATCACCAAACTGCTTCAGTCTGAAACAAGAGTAACTGAGAGTCTGAATAATGGAGTACCAATCCACTCCTGTCATCAGAACATTGCTTTATTCAAAGCATGGTTCATACATAAAAACTCCTCGTGACAAAAAGTCCCTACAGAACGAAGTGAATTCAATAATTAAAATGTCATTTGTTCCACAAACACAATCATAAAACATTTGTCTATTTGAACAGCTGGTATGAGCCATGCTAGGAATGGTCAACAGTGTTAATCCAATTTAAACTTCCATGCTTCAAGAACATTAAACATTTTATGAGCAATAACCACTACCTCTGTTTTATGGGTTAAGGCTGGCAACATCCAATTAAAAATGTCTGATTGTAAAAAAATATATTGTAATTTGGTTAGTTAAATAAAACCAAAATGATTTTACCTCTAAAGCTATCAAAACGGCATCGCCATGACTATTTCAAGAGCATGTGTTGGGCAGGCTGCAGCCAGGGCTGCTCCTAGGCCTTAAGGTTCCCCAGAGACCAGATCTGTTCTTCTAATTTTAGTATATGTGCTGCCGAAGCGAGCACCCAGATCTGTTCTTCTGCAGCCCCATCTATCTATGCTATCACCCATTTCTATACATCTCCCACAATACACCAGGTGGCTAATGGCAGTGCTTCCTGCCATAGGAGGCAATGCCAGGTACTGGCTCTGGAAGGATATGCTATGCAAGCGGACTGTTCTTCAGAGCCACTGCCTAATACAAACACGACGTCTGCCCAGTGGATGCTTTGGCTCCTATTGCCACTGGAGCAATAATCTCAAGAATAGAATCCGACGTGGTTTTCAACACAGGCCCTTCCTAGTGTGCCCCAGCCAAGGGAAGATGAGAAAAGAAGGTAACCTAATGAGAATGGGCCTTTTCAGTAGTAGCCCTGGGGCTGTGAAAGGGCCTTCTCAGCGAGACTCACCTGGCCCCACCTTTGCCATGTTTCATGCACCAGGCTAAGACCTTTCTGTGTACCCAGGCCTTTAGATAATTAATGCTGCCTCCTATAGTGGTGCAAATATCTTAGTGGGGGGGGGGGACTTGGCTCTTATTAACATGTTGTGGATCACAGAATCATAGAACTCTAGAGTTGGAAGGGATCCTGAGGGTCATCTCAAGCATCCATGACAGATGGCCACCCAACCTCTGCTTAAAAACATCTAAGGAAGGAGAGTTCGCCACCTCTCGTTAGAGACTGTTGCACTGTCAAACAGCTCTTACTGTCAGAAAGTTCTTTCTGGTGTTTAGTTGGAATCTCTTTTCTTGAAACCATGAGTTCGTGTCCTGCCTTCCAGAGCAGGAGAAAACAAGCTTGCTCCATCTTCCATGTGAGAGCGCTTTAGATATCTGAAGATGGCTATCATATCTCCTCTCAAGTCTCCTCTTTTCCAGGCTAAATATACCCAACTCGCTCAACCATTTCTCATAAGGTTTGGTTTCCAGACCCTTGATCATCCTGATGAGCATTTTATGTACCGTGTATTATCGGTGTTTAAAAATATTTCAGGTTTAAAATTGTTTTTGTGTGTTACATTTTATTCTTGTCATGTTGCGTTGAGACTTTTTGTTATAAAAAGCAAACTGATAAACAAAATAAACGAAAAGTGTGCCATTTCAACAGATGGCGCCTACATTTGCAAAAATAAGCCTGTATGCAAATAATCTGTGTGTGTGTGTCTGTGTTAAAATACACCAGGAAAAAAACTTCATGATGCTTTTGTTACCAAAGATGAAAAAATAAGAGCATTCCCCCTTACCTTGAGTGTTTTGTAGGCACTGCTCATTGTAGTCACTCTATGGTTTGCATGTGAGCCACCCAATTTGCAAAGATGACAAACAGGCCTTCTGCATATTTCACAATACATGTTTACTCTTTCCATTTCATGTTCCGGACACATCAAAATCTGACAAGAATAAAATAATTTAAAACGTCTTTCACGAACTGCTCAGCAACACAGGTTATTTATTATTCAGTATGTTATATATAATCTTCTGTGTATGAATATGCTCAGATTTTAGACTATGCACACAGAATCAGGGAAATTAACTTAAAAACAAGATTTTAAAATATATTTAGTTTTTGATAAAAACTAATTAAAAAGCACAAAGTCAGGAATTCATATAGCTATCATACCTCAATTCATCCAACCAATTTCTTGCAAAAAGAACATTTCAGAAACATGATTTTAAAAGGCTAAGTCTAGTAGCCATCAAAAGTTGACAATATGGAGGGGAAGAGATACAAACATGTTTCAATCAAATTAAGCCAACGATATGTGATAAATAACTGAATGTCATAATTTCTTCCTAGAGAATGACCCACTGTAACAAATAGGAATTTTGAAAGATAGCAGCAAATTTAATTTTATTGAAATTCAACTATTTACTAGTTGAGAAAAAATAATAGGGGAATAAAACATACTTCCACTACTGTGTGTTCTTAACAGCCACATAGGTTTGGATTCTTTTATTTGTTCCATTCAGAGAACATGGCTTTCCCACCTCATTTCTCCATCTGCAGCTCCCTGTGCCCACTGAAAATCCACTGGGCTTGGTTGTGAATAGGATGCTATGTGCAGGAAGAGGGACTGACAAAATAAGACCCCACAGATCCACACATAAACGGACATTACTTACACTCAATGCAACAGAACTTTAGGATTAAAATCAATTTGCTGTTTCTACTTGTGGTTTTTCCTTACCAGGAGCCTCGGTGTTTCACAAAATGCATGAGCGAAATCTGGATAAGAGATGGGCTTTGTGTTTACAAAAATGGGGAATCAGCTGCTCTTATCCCAGGATCCTAGGTATACCTGATACCTGCAAGAAGCTAGCTGAGATCAATCCAGACTGCAATCTCCACCTCCTGATCGAGTTTAAATGCATACATCAAGGCTTCAACATCCAGCATAATTTCTTATCCCTGCTTTGAGTAACTTCTAGCTGAATGAAAAGTTCTGTAGAACTCAAAAACCAACTTTTTGGCCAGCCTTAATTGCTCAACTAGATTTTGAAGTGTTTCCCTCTTGTGGACTCCAGAACTCTGTTTCAAAATCAGCTTAAGAAGGTATGTGTCAACAAGGCATGTTAGATCTTTTCAGGAATAGGTGCAGATGACAAACTAGCCTAAACTGGACAAAAGGACCCCTAGCCACAGCTGCAATCTGGACATCCAAATAAAAGGCCAGGTCTGTTAAGTCCCTGCCCACTACCTACAAACTGAAACCCCCCTTTTTTCCAAAGAAAGTGTTGCATCTTTCAAGACAAACTGAATCCCTATTCCCTAATCAGTAGCACTTACATCCTTATCTGGATTAAGCCCCACTTTATTGGCCCTCAACTAGTAATGCCCCCAGGCATTGCTCTGAAGCATGAATAGTTGTATCCAATGGTGTTGCTCACTTGCCAGGCTTCTGTCAACAGAGCAGCAAAGAGAAGCAATCTTCAGAGATTTCCCCCCTGCTGTGGGAGATTCCCCAGCCCTTTGGAGCAGATTTGGGAGGTGGAGGGGCAAGGGAGAGGTGGAGATGCCAAAAGTTTCTCTGTTCTGTTGACAGACGCCTTATCAGCTAACACTGTATCTGATGTCAAGGGAAACAGAACTGCATTTTAATGGCAATGCACTCAAAATTCCCGCCGAAGAATTGATGCTTTTGAATTATGGTGCTGGAGGAGGAGACTCTTGAGAGTCCCATGGACTGCAAGAAGATCAAACCTCTCCATTCTTAAGGAAATCAGCCCTGAGTGCTCACTGGAAGGACAGATCCTGAAGCTGAGGCTCCAATACTTTGGCCACCTCATGAGAAGAGAAGACTCCCTGGAAAAGACCCTGATGTTGGGAAAGATGGAGGGCACAAGGAGAAGGAGACAACAGAGGACGAGATGGTTGGATAGTGTTCTCGAAGCTACCAGCATGAGTTTGACCAAACTGTGGGAGGCAGTGGAAGACAGGAGTGCCTGGTGTGCTCTGGTCCATGGGGTCATGAAGAGTCAAACATGACTAAACAACTAAACAACAACAACTCAAAATTCCAGTTGTTCACCATATATGCTAAGCAGCGTGAGTAACAAAACCGGCCCCTGTAAGATACCATATGGCAGGTTTCCTCAAACTCGGCCCTCCAGATGTTTGGCCTACAACTCCCATGATCCCTAGCTAGCAGGACCAGTGGTCAGGGATGATGGGAACTGTAGTCCCAAAACATCTGGGGGGCCGAGTTTGAGGAAGCCTGCCATATTGCCAACATTTTTCAAGCAGTGGGTTGGCCAACGAGTCTCAGTTCACTTTCAGGTGGGCCTCACTGCCACAGCCAACCAATGCCTCCTCACTTGTCTGCCTCGTCCCCTGGTCCTGTCACAGTCTTTTGGATGAAGCCATGCCAGTATTACAATTCCCAGCATGCTGAACAAATGTGGCAAAGGATCTGAAATTCAGAGTGAGGGAGGCAGGCATCCCCTGAGGGGAAAAAGCCAGAGGAAGAGTGGGTGGAAAACAGGCGAAAGAGAAATAAAAGAGTGTATTTTTAAATATATGTATAATGGAATAATAATAAAATAAAACTGGGTATAAGGCAGTTTCCATGTTCTTAACATTTGCCACACCCTGCCATAGGCCAATGGCCAAGAAGTCAAACAAGAGTCCTCAGCAGCACTTTCTGAAATCAAGCCTTCAGAAAGAACTAGAGTCACCATAAAAAGCCATCCAAAAGGATTTGATGGTCAACTCTGCCAAACAATTTAAAAGGATATCATTACTGATGGCACTGGATGCTTATTAGTTAAAAGACTGTGAAGGAAAACTGGTGAACAAATGGAAGAATTAACTGCCAAAAAAAGTGTTTTAGAAGCAAGCCATCTGGCTGTGCAAAGGGATGGAAAATGTTGTTTCTTGCATTTGGTTTTCTTTAAAAAGTAAAGCAAAATTCAAGCTAGTTGTTTCACCTAATTACTTGTTTTGCATGCTACAAAGATTTGCTTTTTTCACCTTACTCAGTTACAGCGATTCATATGATTGTTTACAATTTTAAATAGCAGCTAATATAAGAGACGTTATAATTAGATTGGACTAAAAACCCACAGCAGCCTTGAATTTAACATTTTAAGGTTAATTCACTTTAACAAGATTACAAGCAATTACAGGATTCCATCTGCTTCTCTTTCTTCACAGAAGAAAGGACAAATAACCATTTAAAACAGTTCTCCTGCAGGTGCTATGGATGGGAACTAGCTCAACAATACCACTATCTTGCCTGAAATACTGTAGGTAGCTTTCTTTTAAAAATAGTTTTCCTATTAAAATTATAATTTTACAATGATGGGGCTGAATACAATGCTCTATTTGTGCAAATGAAAGGCACTCTCACTCACACAAATGTACCGTATTTTTCGCTCTATAACACGCACCCGACCATAACACGCACGTAGTTTTTAGAGGAGGAAAATCCGTAGGCATGCCACCCGTAGGCATTCCCTCCATAACACGCAGATATTTCCCCTTACCTTTTAGGAGGAAAAAAGTGAGTGTTATGGTGCAAAAAATACGGTATGTACCAATTTACACACACACAAACACAAGCTGTAACTCCTGCACTGCACCACATTCCATTCTGAAGAATTCCCCAACTCTCACAGAACTTTTCAGCTTTTCAAGTGGATAGAAAAGCACTATTGCATTCACACCATGCCTTGCAATGGGGTTTTTTGGGACCCAAGCCTATATTTAGTCTAAAGAATATGTTTGGATTGGGAAAAGCAGAAAGCAAACACAAATAAATCAACTCTGAGTGATTTATAAGCTGGAAATTGGAAGGAAGTTGTTAACTATCCAGGGAATTAAAATCTGGAACGCAGCCCCAATAAAGCTAAAAGCAAATAACCTCATTTGTTTTCCTAAGCTGAATAGGCTATATGTTTTGTACAGCCAATTTTAACCTCAGGCGTTAGGAGACAGCCTCTTAGGGCAAGAATGATTGTCATTCTCATTCACAAAGCCATTTCCGACATTAAATTAGGTCCCAAGTAAAGATATCCATATACTGTATAAAAGTAATACAGTGAAGGTGACAGGCAATGAAAACTCCAGAAATGAAATAAATGATTAAGATCCAGCTATGCCCATGGGGTACAGCAATTATAGTGGAGGCACCAAATAGGATTGTGAATTCTCTTTTTTCCCCTTGGCATTAAACGCTGTCACATTTAGAAATGTGAAAATGGGCGGACCTGTGTCAAATTAGTTTTAAACACTGCACATACATAGAGCATTCTCAACCACAGTGCTGGAAAAAGAAGTCAGCCAACCCAAACGAATGCTGAGCAGCAACTTAGAGGTAGTTTTGCATTCGCTGTCATGTACCACATAGCTTGATTACTTGAGCCTTGGGGCTAGTTACCAACTGACTTTGCAAATGAGGTGAAGAAGTCAGACCATAAGCCAGATACTAAAAACACCATGCGACAGCAGCAAAGCCTGATAACCTTAAAGGTAAAGGGACCCCTGACCATTAGGTCCAGTCGTGACCGACTCTGGGGTTGAGGCGCTCATCTCGCTTTATTGGCCGAGGGAGCCGGCGTACAGCTTCTGGGTCATGTGGCCAGTATGACTAAGCCACTTCTGGCGAACCAGAGCAGTGCACGCAAATGCCGTTTACCTTCCCGCTGGAGCGGTACCTATTTATCTACTTGCACTTTGACATGCTTTCAAACTGCTAGGTTGGCTGGAGCAGGGACTGAGCAACGGAAGCTCACCCCGTTGCAGGGATTCGAACGCCAACCTTTTGATCGGCAAGTCCTAGGCTCTGTGCTTTAACCCACAGTGCCACCCGCGTCCCGAGAAAGTAGAGAAACACTTTTCTCCCTCTCTTATAATGCTAGAGCTTATGGATATCCAATGAAGATGAATGTTTAAAGACTCAGGACAGACAAAATAAAGCACTTCTTCACACAGTCCATAAACTATGGAATTGGCTCCTATAAGAAGTAGTGGTTGCCACCAACTTGGAAGACCTAAAGCAGAGGTGGGGAACATGTCACTCTTCAAACTTCCATTCCCATCAGCCCCAATGAGCATGGTCAATGGTCAGAGATGATTACAGGAGTTGCAACCCAACAACATCTGGTTGTGCCATAGGTTTCCCAACCTGTCTTAAAGAGAGTCACATGGCTCTGGCCCACTTGGTTACCTCGGAGGGAATATGGCTCTTAATACAGAAAAAAAGTTTGCCCAATCCTCATATATAAGGTTAAAAAAACCTGTAAAATACTTAAAATTACAGAGTTACCATCACCACGCCAAAATATCCCACTCAGCATAAACTATATGCTATGCTAGATGTGCAATAATAATAATAATAATAATAGGAACTCATTCTACCAACGTAAGTAATAACTACAACAAATTTAAACTTTTAGTAGATTTTTAAAAGTTTACAAAACTTGAAAATATCTGAAGACAGTTATCCAGAATAATTCAACAGTAACAATGGTGTACTATTTTCAAAATAAAACCTGTTTAGCACTATGCTCAACATCCAATTTCTGTTTGGAAAATTACATTACACAGTTCTCTCTAAAATGCAGCTCATCAACAGTCATAGCAACAGAATCAGAAGACAAAATTCTGGAATTTATAATCAAGAATACTGAAGTAATTGTTATGCAGCAACAGCTAGCATACAAATTGTATGTGCACAAAGGCAAGCCAGTTCTATTACACATCAAACAAACTCACTTACTTTAGGCCTGAAGTTCGTAGTTGGTCCCACATATTCATGTTGCGCTTTTACAGTTCCCCAGGGATGATGTATTTTGAAGCATTCGTTGCAATAACTTGCACTACAATCCATGCAGCTCTTTGTGGATTCTTGCGGTGGAGGTTTACAGAGATCACACATAATGGCTGTAGCTGCCCTTGCTGCCTGCCTATATCGTTCTACAATAGTTTCCAAAGTAAAGTTGCGAAATAGGCCATTGATGCCACGCTCTCCCAGGTCTATGTCATGCCGGCATCCAGGACAAGGGAAGGTAGTTGCCTTAGGAGTCAAGGAATTGCGTTTCCAACCTGTGCAGATGGCAGGAGCTGATTTAGTTGCAATGTTGATAAGGAAAATGATTTGGCAGGTGAATAAACGATAAGCTACTAGATCTTTATTTAGAAATTCCCTTTAATGCATATGCCATGTGGCTGCCATACTTAGTAAGGTTGTAAATAAATTGCACAACTTTGCAAAAGAAAGATAATATGGAAGCTAGAGCAAAATGTTTGATATTTCATCTTTTGACAATCCTCAGACCAACCTGAAAAATGCTGGAGTTGTTTTTTTGTTCAGTAAGAACCTTACTGGAAGAGACATTATAATTCAAGGGAGAGAGGTCTGGGAATGGCAAGTCTCTGTTCAATTTTTGCTCAGCCTGAATTTCACTTAACATCCTCTGTAACTCACTGTCTCCCACCATAATCCATTACTGTTTTGATGAGTTGATGAATATATTGCTATAGCACATGCTGAGTGCAGGATGCAAATCTAAACAAAAAATAAACCCAACTGTAAGAATACCCTGAATAGCAAGATGAGGCTAGCTCTTCCAGCATGCTCAGCAGGCTTAAGTTTAAATTCATTCCCAACTGCAAATCTTGGCTGAAGCATAATAAAAACAATTGCAAGTACGAAAGAGAAAAGGAACACCGGACACTTACCTTGAAGGTTCTTTCTAGTTATGTTGAACAGGCATCCAATATGCTGGCTGGGTTTAATTCCTCCTATCCTATTCTCCTATTCCTATCACCCTGGAAGGCAGGGAATACGTGACAAACATTTGGGCCAGCCATGTCACCCTAAGCTTCTCCACCAGTTCCATCTCATAGCAAAGCTTGAGACAGAAGTGCCGAGAAGAGTCCAGAACAAAAAAGAAACAAAACCACAATGTGAACCTAGAAAAAACAGGTGGTGCAGAATCCTCGTTCACAGGAGAATACCCAATACAAGCTGGAGATTGAGGGACAATGACCCCTGAGATATGTAATGTTTAGTAAAGGGAGTAGGGACTTCCATGGGGCTGCCCAGCAGATTTCTAGGTAGGGGTCATTAGTGTAAAATGTCGCCAAAGAGTATGCTATCCTGCTGGAGTGGACCATGATATGTTGAGGTTTTGGGAGGTGCTGTGAACTGTAAGGCAAAAAGATGCATGCTTTGCACCATCTGGTCAACCGCAGTACCAGGTATTTTTTTCCCCAATGACCTTTAGTGGAAAGAGACAAAGAGCAGGTTTGATTGGCTGTTTTTGTTCAATAGAAGTTTGTAGGCCCCTCCTAATGCCTAGCTAGTGCCAGATTCTCTCCCTTAGGTGAGAGGGTTGCAGGCAAGTTCAGCTCTTGTTCCCTAAGGAAGACAGAGTTAACCATCAGTGGATCCATTTGAAAGATCTGAAAAATGTGCTTAATGTTCTTTGATCAAAAGAACTTCCAGATCTAAGAACTTGCAAGTGGTGGTAACTGCCATTAGAAAAGGAGACCTTTGGGGACAGCAGTCTTAATGGATCATCCTTCAGAGTTGCAAAGGGAGGTGCTGTGAGAGCCTTGACAATCACATGCAGGTAGAAGTTGGAAATCTGTGCACCACCAGAGGGCAGAGGAGAGATGCCTTCTTCATGAAGCGTCATAGGTGTGGATGGGATCCTAAAGCTTTGGAACAGCTGGTATCTACTGGGGGGAGGTAGAAGGTTTAGAACCAACAGGACAGTTTCTTCACCTCTAATGACATCCCATTTCCTTCGCTTGTCTGACAAACTAATACGCAAGGTCATCAATTGCTGCCTATTTCATGCACAGAACAAAACATTTATCCATAAGGAAGACGAAGAAGGTTAAAGCCTGTAGTCCATAAATGGCCCTCAGAAGTTTTTGTGGCCCACTGAGGATCTGCTGGGAAAAGGCACGTTTGATACCTACTGTATCTATGAAAGAAAATCTCAGCTGGTGGCTCCACCGTGGCTGAAGTAGGCATCTTTTATCTTTCCTCCATCACTACTCTTAATTTACTTAATATATTCTTTGCAGCCCACGTTCATTGCTTGGCTGAGGGAGCTGTGGAAGAGGAAGGAAAGAGGAGGAGGAGGAACAGAGCAAAAAGGAAAAAAACTATTCCTTTTGAAGAGAAGAACATGGAAGTAGGCTAGGAAAATGAGCAAGCCATGAGACGGTAACCAGAAAAGAGTAAAGATGATAGTTAAGTGCTGAGAGAGAAAGGAGCAGCAAGGAAAATCGGTCCTGGGTCAAGGCAGGGAACCAACTGAGGGATGAGCTTAGGGTTACATGGCTGGCCCAAATGCTTGTCATGTGTTCCCTGCCTTCCTAGAATTAATCCAGATTATTGGATGTCTCAGTCACCTCAACTGAGAATAGACTTTTATACATGAGTGAGAAATATTCATATGTCGCTTCCATGACTACATTCTGGCTCGGCAGTAATAATAGTGACTTGGAACAAACTGCAACAGAGCCCTCTTCAGTATTAAGCTCTGGGTACATGTTCTCTATGCAAAGAAAAAACCCTGACTTTTTTCCAACACACATTACAAACATCTAAATTCTATAAGCAGATTTATATAAGTGTCACCAACTTTCACACATTTCAAACAATTTGTTTCCAAGATCAAGGCTTTCAAAGAATTTGGATTTGGGGGGGGGGGCGCTAGGAGAATAGAAGAATATAAATTAATATTAAAATGAATGATGTATACTATGAAAATAAATCAGGAAGTTGTCGGACACCAAAAGCCCTGTGGATTCCTATTTTTCATTCTCTATGCTTTTCCCATGGCACAAGTTCTATTTTTCTTTTTCCAAACATTTATAAAAATCTCAAGATATAAAAAAAAACACTTTCACATTAAAAATAAATACCAACTCAGCATATATATAAATCCACAATCATAGTCAATAATCAATACAATTTTGACAATGTATTCTTACCATATAGAGATGCTATTATATTTTTCAATATCCATATTATATCTATTTTTCACATATTCAATCAACAGGATCCATTCATTTTTAAAATAATTCCTCTTTTGTCTTCCATCACGCAGTCGAACCAACTCTGAGTTTATACTTTTCTACCAGTTTCCAAAAATTAACTAGCCATTCTTTAATCGTAAGGGCTCTATTTTCTTAAACCATGAAATTTGGGGTCTCGGGATGTCAAAACTTGGCAGGAAGTATTTCTCAGATATAGAGCATTTCTGCATAAGAATCTTTCTCCAAAGCAAGCTGAGGTACTGAGAAGAGTGCAGATGCTTTGCAATTCTGCTTCTTCTGCATAGGAGCCATCTCTCAAAAACGAGGAGCCATTTCTCAAAAACAAGATACAACTTTATACAAAAATCATGTGATTCAGCCAACTGAAAATGAAGGTGATACTACGTTGGGTTCAGGAGACACATCGTTGTCATCATAGGGCTAAAAGGTGACTGCTGTTACCGCTTCTGGGATGCAAGACTGAGGATGTGCTAGAATCGTGAATTCAAGTGTTTATGTGTTTGATGCAAGTGCACTGATCCTGCAAGGAAGCTGGACAAAACTGCATTTAGATTCCATGGGGCTGGGAAGTTGATGGGACTGGTTTGTTTAATCGTTTAACTGATTTGGCGTATGGTGGTTGGGAAGTATGAGTTGATTTTTCTTTTGCCTAAATATCATTATTGGCCATTGTATTTATTTTCAGATGCAATCTATCTGCTGATGTTTAGAAAATACTTTATTTAGCATTTACTATGTTTTACAATATGCACTTTTCTTTGTATTTTGCGGCTGAGTTCTATGCTAAAGAAGACACTCTGTTCAGTTAATTGTGTCTTCTATAATGTGTAAATTCTCTGGTATTTTTTGAGTTAGTTTTTTTATTTAAAATGTCTTAAATCTAGGTTGCAAACTGCTTAGACATTACTTTAAATAAAAGTGGTATATAAATTGTAAAAAAATAAATAGTAAAAGTAAATAAAATTCAGGATTGGCTTCTGTGACTCTGCAGCAACCCTATATACAGGAAACATACTGTCACCCCTATGCATAGTAGTATCACAGCCACAAAGTGGCTACCTCCAAATTAGTTGGTTAAAGTATGTAGAGTATAAGCCAATATACCGTATTTTTCGGCCTATAAGACGCACCGGCCCATAGGACGCACCTAGTTTTCAGGGGGGGAAATCAAGGGGGAAAATATGATTTCCCCCCTGCAGCTCTGGGAGCAGCGGACAGGCTGCACGCAGCCTGTGCGCTACTCCAAGACCTTCTCCCTGCTTTTGCGGGAGGTGGCGGAATTCCCCCACCTCCCGCAAAAGCCCACAGGAGCCCCACTTGACTCCTGCGGGCTTTTCGACCAGGAGGGAGAAGGGACTGATTCGGCTAGTCAGTCCCTTCTCCCTCCTTGGGGAAAAGCCCCCAAGAGCCGCTTGCTCTTTAAAGGGTGCACGGCTCCTGCAGGCTTTTCTAGGAGGTGGGGAATTCCCCCACCTCCTAGAAAAGCCGGGGAGCCCCTTTAAAGAGCGCGCGGCTTTTGCCTGCTTTTGCGGGAGGTGGGGGAATTTCCCCATCTCCCGCAAAAGCCCAAAGGAGGGTTGGAGAGTAGCGGCAAGGCGTCGCGCGTCTTCCTGCTGCCCCCCATCCTCTGGGGCTGGCGATGGGGGAAGCGCTGCTTTCCTCCACCGCCAGCCTCAAACAGCAGACTCTCCTGGCTTCAGCGGAAGCAACGCGAAGCCTCCGGAGCGCAGGCTTCGGAGGCTTCGTGTTGCTATCGCTGAAGCCAAGGAGTCTGCATTCGCCCCATAAGACGCACCCACATTTCCCCTTCATTTTTGGAGGGGAAAAAGTGCGTCTTATAGGGCGAAAAATACGGTAACTGTTTCCTAGTTCTAAAGCTATATTTTAAGAACATTAGGCTTTATCTTGAGGACTCCTTCGTCCCTGACACAAAAAGAGAAATCTGGATCCAACCCTATAACAGACAATTGGCCATATGAAATATTTTTTAGCAGAAAGTTACTCCTCAAAACAATATTTTCTATTAGCTGTAGGCACACTTCAGAACTCAAAACCCCCTTTATGTGAATTATTAATGGTAAAGAGGTGAAAGCAGTTCATCCAAGACCACACTCCAGGGAAAGATGTCTACCCTTAGATTCACAGAAAAATATGCAGTTATAGTGATGAGTGCATTATAATTTGATCACGGAACCAACCCTAAAGCATGCCCATACACTAAACAAGTTTAATCTCAAAAGCCACATGCCCTACAAAAAAGGCATACATGCAGTATATTAATTGCAGACACTGAATAACTCAAGACCTTTAAAGTAAAAAAAGAATGTAACATGCAACATGCAATTAAAAGCAGCAGTCATATGTTGGCTAGTACGGCAGGCAACTAATATCACTTATATTCAAACTATTGACTATTTAAAATGGCAATTAAGCAGGCAAATGTAAAAAACAGAATCCAATTTTAAAAAATAAATAACTGTGATGCAGTGGTCAAGTTTAAACAAGGCAATCTGAAATGCTTAGCCAGTAGCATGCTTCTGAAGTGCTGGCAGGTGTGAACCCTATAGTTTCAGGCTAAAATATAAAGTTAGATAACACAGTTATGTGGTCTTTATATCAATTAATTAAAAATAAGGAGAAGCATGATAATGAAGGCATGCTTTTACATACATACTGGTGACACCATGCTGATGATTCGTAAATATAATGATCTAAGATGTTCCATCCCTTTTCATGTAGTCTATTTGTCTTTGCTTAGACAAAACTTTTACATAGCATTTTACTCTGGTTCACAAAGCTGCAAAAGAGCCCATTTAAAAAAACTGGGGGAAAGCACCAGAATTGGCAATCCTCCACTTTTAGTAGTGAAGCCACTGGCTACTTCCTCTGCTTCGTTATTTGCTTTTGAGAACATGATATGATTAAGGTGGTAAAATTTAGTATTAATATGCACTACTCATGTTATATTTGCCTTATTTGCCTTCAAGCATATTTCATATCCAAAAACAGAAGCGTCTGTGACACCTTAATGGCAAAGTGGGCTTTTATCCTCAAATCCTTATGCCATAACAAACGGGTACATTTTTCTTTAAGTATCACATGACTTTTGTTGCAGACCAGGACTAGCCAATGTCATGCCCTCCAGGTGCTTTGGACTACAACTCCCATCAGCCCCTGGCAGCATGGCCAATTAAACCACAGAGCCTAGGACTTGCCGATCAGAAGGTCAGCGATTCGAAAACAATTTTGTTATTGTTTTATAATTAATTTTGCTGTAAATTGCTTTGGAAATTTGATTAGAAAAGTACTATGTACATATTTTAAACACAGGGGGAACATATTGCAATAACTGTACTCTGCCCACTTTTTCCTCCATGCAAATATAAATGCAGAATTTGACCAAAAAAAAATTTTTTTGCTGCAAATAGGTCCTTACTACCACCTACTTTAATCTTCTTCCCACATGCATGGCAAGGGTAGTATTAATAGCTGCAATTCATGCTCTTTTACACATATGCAATGAGTTTCACGTGAGTAACAGAGCCTAGGTTTGTGTGTGGGTGTGTTTTTTTCTTAAGAAAAAACATTATCACTGTTTAAAAGTATGATTTCCTACAACAAAAGCCAGAAGAACTAGAAAAGGGATAACACATCTTTTAATTCAACCTACATTTTTAAATAAGCAATATCACCAGCATAATGAAGAATAAAAAGTAAATTTCCAGGGTGTATTTTGAAACAAAACTATGTTTTAAGGTCAGCTGGATTCAAGTTCAAAAATGAATGCTTGCTCTCCTCAGATAAAATATTTCCCTTAAGGATACGTGGGCATTCAGTGACAGTTGAGAAACCTTTATTTACATTATGGCAATGTCATTTTCCTTGAAGGTTAATAAATTTTACTAATCGATTTAGCATTGGAACCCTTTTTCAGTTCCATTCATGTCACTCTGGAATGCATTCATCCTCACAAGATGCACTTTAAAAGAATATATATGTACCAGTAAGTCAAATATTTTGTAATCTGTATTTTCAAGCACAACATGGGATATCAGTGAAGTAGAAAGTACCGTATTTTTCTGTGTATAAGATGCCCCCATGTATAAGACAACCCGTTTTTTTCAACCCAAAATTAAGAAATTAAGGTGTTTAGCGGGGGTGGGGGGAATCGCTTGCCTGCCTGCCCGCCACTGCCAATCGCTTGCCACAGCCACAACCGATCGCACACCTTGCCGCAGCCACCAACTGTCTGCCCGCTTGCCGCCACCAACAGCGCACCCGCCCACTGGCCATAGCCAATTGCCTGCCTGCCTCACCACAGCCCCCAATCACCACATCCAATCGCCAGCAGGCCTTGCCGCAGCCACCAATCACCCACCCAATCACCGCTGCCAATCTCCTGCTTGCTGCTGCCATTAATCGCATGTCCCCCCTCTGCATTCACTATCCGTGTATAAGACGACACCCAATTTTTGCCTAATTTTTTTTTAGCAAAAAGCATCGGGTGGAGCTGTGGGTAAAACCTCAGTGCCTAGGACTTGCCGATCGTATGGTCGGCGGTTCGAATCCCCGCGGCGGGGTGAGCTCCTGTCGTTCGGTCCCAGCTCCTGCCCACCTAGCAGTTCGAAAGCACCCCTAAGTGCAAGTAGATAAATAGGTACAGCTTTATAGCGGGAAGGTAACGGCATTTCCGTGCACTGTGCTGGTGCTGGCTTGCCAGAGCAGCCTCGTCACGCTGGCCACGTGACCCGGAAGTGTCTTCGGACAGCGCTGGCTCCCGGCCTCTTAAGCGAGATGAGCACGCAGCCCCAGAGTCGGTCACGACTGGCCCGTACGGGCAGGGGTACCTTTACCTTTTATCATCTTTTACACGGAAAAATACGGTACTTCTGACAGTCTTTAATGGGAAGGGGAGACTGAAGAAGAAGCAGTTCTCGTTTGGAGAAAAATTGTTAGCCTACAGATATGTAACAAAGGTGTCAGGCGAGCCTCCCTGGGGGGAGAATTCCACAAACAAAAGAGCCACAGCAGAAAATGCCTGTTGCCACCCTCCAAACCTCTTGTGGGGAAGGTGGTGTTAGTGCAACAAACTCCCCCTGCACCCTCCCCACATCTGCTCAGGAGGATTGGGAGAAGCCCCAGTATAGCATGCTGGCAGAGGACACTGCACTGGGCAAGCAGAAATGATTCCATTCTGATGGAATGATCTTCTTAGTGCTATGCTGAATTCCACCCTTTAAGTTGGCTTGTGTGCACTAAAAATAGTTAAGATTAAGCAGAGTTTGTCCAACAAACAATAATACTATTTCCAGTTTAGCCAGCAATCTAAGTGTGACCTTGCCAATGGGGCTGCAATACTATACCATTTATCCAGCAGTAAACTCCATTAAATTCAATGGGACTTACTCCTCAGTAGAAACACAGAGAATTGCATTGTGGCTATACTTATTCCTAAAGGATATTCTTTTATTTGTATTGATTCTTTTAGATCATGCAATAAGAGCTACCAAGTTGCACTCTTGAATCCAGTTGACCTTCACATCTGTTCCACAAAAATGAGGGTAATAGTTCCTAAACAATATTACCTTTATCCACCCACTAAGCTTGGACTTGACCACTGATGTCTAAGAGAAGTATAGGCAAACATATTTATTACAAGAGCCAAATCCTAACTACTGCCAAACAAAAGTGAAGCATTTCTACCTCTGCACCCAAGAGACCTCCTCTGTGAAGCTGTAAACAATGAACAGAAAATTGTTTTTAGAAGCTGGTTTACTATGGTATACTTAAAATAATGGGTCAGGTGCCCTTCTTCCCACTGCAGAACAGAAAAATGGATTAGGTTGTAACTCCATGCACACTTACTTGTGTGTAAGTTCCACTGTGTTTGAGGGGACTTACTTCTGAGTCAACAAGGACCAGATCAGGCAGCACAATTGTTATGAGGCATTGGGGGGAAGAGAGCTTGATTTCATCTTATCATGACTACTAATATCAAGTTGTCAATATCTCTAATTAAAAGATGAGGGTTTATTTTAATACAGTACAGATCTTGTTTCTTTTAAGAACTGTTACATTTTGAAGCATTTATTATTGGTTAATTATAATACCATTTATATTGTCTTGGACAATCAATGTAACCTCAGACTTACTTACCATAAGGAGATTATTCATAACTCTATATCCAAACACAAACCCAGAACCAGTTAATTAGCCAATAGTTCATAGCCCTACTTAGGCATTTTATAACAGCAGCAGCACATATAGATTTATTAAGTAAAAGTTTAACATATGCAAACAGTCATATAAGCCCTTTTGAAAACACAAGGTATTCCAGTTATGGCATCTACCCAAGTAACAATACTAGTAAAATTCAGTTTCCAGTGTGTCAGGACTGCAACTACCAAAAGTACAAGGAAGAACACTACTGCAAGATCCCTGGGAAATCTCCAGTTAAAAGGATCAAATAGCAGGTGATGGGAAAGACCTCTCCCTCAGATCCTGAAGAACTGTTGCAAATCAAAGTAGGCAATACTGTTGTCTAGATAAATGGTAGTTGGACAAATTATCTTACCCAGTACATGTCTAAAACCTATCTGGCAATTTTAGTTGGCTTTGTGAACAATTCCAACATCACACAGCAAACCAGATATAGCGGGGCGTAGAAATGAGTGGGAGATTAAAGCCATGATCCTAAACACTCCTTTTTCGAATAACTGATGAGCAGGGCTTATTTCCAGTAAGATGGATATAGAGGTGCTATAAAGGGTGTAGAAATTAAATCAGCACAAACACAAAATATATGCTTAGCAAAGTCAATTATAGGGAATGTAAACCCAATTGCAATACTACTAGAAATATACAATGGGCTCTGGTTTATTAGGGCAAATGGGGAACTATCCCCAGTCAGTCTCTACCTGCCTGTCTTCTTACCTACAACCAGCCCTCCTCCTTAGTTGCAGCAATGTTCTTATAAATTTCAGCAGGGAGGAGGATGGGGACAAAATTTGAAATAGTTGGCTCTGCCTGTCATTGGCCTTGGCTTCATTACTTTTGGTCTCCCTGCCTTCTGTTCCTTTGGGAACCAGCCACCACTGCATGTGTGATCCAGCCCACTTCACTGCAAATCTAATAATAATATTAATACATCTTCACAATAATAAGAACTACCTATAGAACACTAAGGAAGGTTACAATTTAAAAAAATTGCCTTGTTCCAAATAAATTTTGCAATCCACTAATCAAAGCGTTACTTTTACATACCTGATCTATTAACCCTGTCAATTCTATCCAAGCTAGGGGAATGCATTCGGTTGCGAGGGCTACTTTGATTGGAGGTCTCTGAGGCAGCATCATTGAACGAATCTTCAAGCGTAAAGTAGAGGATTTCTTTTACGCATTTGTGGCAGATACTATGTTGACAAGGGAGTATAAGTGGATGGGTAAATAACTCCTTGCATGCTGGGCAGATGAGCTCTCGTTCAATATTCTTAATGGTAACCTGGAAGCAAACAACAAGGAATGAAAAAAAATATAAGCAGCAGTGAGGCAACTACATAAACAAACAAAATACATATACCCATTTCATTTGCTATTTCAACCACAGAGCTTTTTTTAAAAAAAAATGGAAGAGCAAATATATTAAACTATATTTATTTGAGATTCGGTGTTCAGAAAGACCACACAGGGTCCTATTGAACTTATGGATAAAAGGTAAAGGTAAGGTAAAGGGACCCCTGACCATTAGGTCCAGTCGTGGCCAACTCTGGGGTTGCGACGCTCATCTCGCTTTATTGGCCGAGGGAGCCGGCGTACAGCTTCTGGGTCATGTGGCCAGCATGACTAAGCTACTTCTGGTGAACCAGAGCAGCGCACGGAAACACCATTTACCTTCCCTATTTATCTACTAGCACTTTGATGTGCTTTCGAACTGCTAGGTTGGCAGGAGCAGAGACCGAGCAACGGGAGCTCACCACGTCATGGGGATTCGAACCGCCGACCTTCTGATCGGCAAGTCCTAGGCTCTGTGGTTTAACCCACAGTGCCACCCGCGTCCCTTGAACTTATGGATATGAGTGCACTAAAATAAATCTTAATGCCACAGACAGGACAAATATCCAAAGGAAAATCTCAGCAACTCCTATGTATTCTGAGGGTTGCACTTTCAGTGATGCCATGGTATGGCAGTAAATATCATAAGAAGTTACTACCAAAATGTTTTTACATATAGGAACAACTTTATATATTAAAGCAGTTGTACAATCAATTACTCTTCAAATATTCCATTTATGCAATTATAGTAAATTATCTCATTAAATTTTATTTCCTTGCAAGGCAAGTTGTATTTGGTAACCAAAGCACTTGAAATAAAACTGCCCCTTAAATAGACACTGCTGCTGTGCATGTCGCAGTTTGCTTTGCCTCTATTCCAAAAGGACTCTGAAGAACAAAAAAGCACATTGTTAGGTAAGAGAGAAGAGATGTTTGTCCCAGTTACAGCTCAGTCAGAATAAGTTATAGCCTGGTTGAATAAATTAGGAGACAGACTCCGCAATGCCCGGCTCTTCGCCTTTGGGGAATAGGGCTTTGCGAACCGTGCTGCCAAAGCACAGTGAGTGATGATCAACCCTCCATTCATTCTCCAGAAACAAAAGCTGCACCTTCCTCTCATCCAAAGAAGAGGGAGAAGAGAGACGGCGCTGAACATTAGTCGTAACACACTGACTGGAGAGGGAGTAGTTTTTAAGCCAGCTGAAAGTGGTCTGATTGAAGTAGCATCGCTTATGCTGCACAGACTCAAATTCCTTTTGTGCTACTATTGTTCTAGCTAAAAAGATTTTTGAAGCATTCCAGAGTCATAGTTCAACACTGATCATTCCAGATCCAACTGCAAGTGGCTACTGAGCTACCATCCATCTATCAAGGTATATAAGATAATTTAATATGGATTCATTAGCCAAAATACTTTCCCGCTCTTTGAAGTGTTCTCCCCCCTGTATGCAGCCCGTACAGGACATTCCAAATTAACGTGGATGACAGACATCAGCGCATGGATACCAAATCAGGCTGCATCATCACTGCTATGTTTTCCCCATGCCTGCCACTCACTCTCATGCGGCTGGCCCCAATTATAAAGCTTCCACAGGCGACCCTAACACAAATGCATCTACTTTATTCCGCACACAGAGAAAAGCAGGGATTGTTCACAGCTTCTTAGCATGTGCAGCAAGCACCTTTGGCACACCTCTCATCCTCTCCAATGCGCACCATTGTCTGATCCCACCCACGCCCAGAAATCCCTTAAGAGATCTGAAGAGACCCCTGGTCTGCCTGCAGCAGCTGACAGCTCCTCCTTGGGGCAGAGTCCACCCAGCGGTCAACTGCAGCAAGCATGAGTTTGCACAACGCTCTGGGCGCACGGTACATATAGCGAGAGGTTACACACCCAAGTCCTGCTTATTGTACGTGTCAAAACGAAGAAGAGATGGAGGGGGAGAAGTCACGTCCCGCGTAGGAGAGAACGAATATATATATATATATATATATATATATATATATGGCAAAACCAGCAGCTGTAAAGCAAATGCTGAAAGAGGGCAGAGGAGGAGGCTGGGATATCTTTTTGCAGGCAGACCAGGAAGGCTAAGCACTAAAAGGAGAGACAAGGAAGAGATTCGATTGGCAAAATACGACTCCACCTGAGGTGTGGGCTTCTCCCTGTGCATCAAAAGCAGAGAAGCCAGCTCAACTCCGAGGGGCCTAGGTCCCTCCAGCCCCACCCCAAATAAAATATTTGATAGGAGCACCTCCCCTCCCCACACCAGGTTGATGGTCATTATTCCCTTTTAAATAGTATGCACTGTGTCTTGTGATGGATTATGCAGGTCATACCTTGGCACCCCTGATCAAGAAGCTAGGCACATGGGTGTAGCTGGGGTTTATGTTGTGGGGTGGGGGGCAGGATTCATATTAGAACCTAAGTATTTTTTATTTATTCACTTGATTTGGGGGGAGAAGGGCAGCTGTCCCTTTGGGGGGGGGCCTTGCCCATGGCTTTGAGGGAGGCACCTAGGCAGGTAGATCAACTACTCTAAAACTGGAGAAGAGCATTTCCTCCTCAGTCCCTGTAAATCTCCCTCACACACGCGCGCACACATACATACGTGCCCCCCACCCCGCCCACTCGTCTCCCTCCAAGAACTCCCGCCAGCCCCCCCCCCCCGTCCCTCCCTCTCTCAGGGCTACTCACGGCGGGTTCCAGCCGGTCCCCTTCCATCCTGGACACGCCACCGCCCCCCGCCGCCTCCGCTGCTCCCGAAGGGTGCCCGGCACGCGCGTGTGCTCGCTTCTCTCTCTCTCTGCTCGCTTCGCTGCCTCTCTCGGGACCGGCGAGGTCCGCCCTCCCCGCTTTGGGGAGCGCGCGGCGCGAGGGAGGAAGACAGAGGAGGAGAGAGGGGCGCGCGCGCGAAGCGGCTACGAGGCGCCCAGCAGCTGCCACCCGACTGCTGCCTACCCCCCTGAGGAAACTCCGGCGCTGGCCTGGAGGGTGGGGCGCGAGGGGCGGGGGAGGGGCCTGGCGCGGGAGGGGGCGGGGGGAGCAGGGCGGCGGCGGCGGCAGCCTGGCAACCACGCCCACGACACAATGTGGGAGGGGCGGCACCTGGCACCTTTGTTGGCCACCTCAGCCGGGAGGCGGGTTGCCGGCGGGACTTTACTCCTCGAGAGGGGAAATGAGGCAGGCTGGGCGGGGACGACACGTGTACACGCGTACACACGCAGGAGCCAAATGTGTGGCGGAAAGGGGAAGCGAGCTGCGCCCCGCCCCGTCTGTCCCCTTTCGCAAAAACAAGTGCCAGAATCACGTTCACTCCGGAGAAAAGTTGCTTGTTCGCTCTTTCTTGCTCTCAAATCACCAAACGCACGTGCACACGCGACTCGTAGCCAAAGCAAGATGCCGGCCAGTCTTGCTTCTCCCCGGCCTTGAGTTGCAACAGGGAGGGCTGCTTCTTCACCTGTTGAGTTGACGCCACGTGCCGCTGGGGTGACTGCAGGGGAGCTGAGCTGGGACACAGAGGGGGCTGGAGCTTTTCAAGCCACATAAACTGCTTTCAGGTTGCTTTGCGATATATAAACGTGATATACATATAAAAGCGATATATAAACGTGAACTGAGCTGCAACCGTTACTACTACAGTAAAGGGAAGCCCGGAATGGTTTAGGGGCCCAGGAGAGTCCAGCCTCTAGGCTTGGAACTTGCAAGGGGGAAGGTGTTGTAGTGTTTGGGCTTTGGGAAAATCGGCGCAGCCCTGAAAGCCCCATGCAAAATGGGTGCTTCTGGGTATGGTGAGCCATCGACTTTGTTTGGCTGGAAAGCACCACAAGGGCTCGGTTGCCTTAGGGGCAATGGGGATTGTTCCCCTTCATTCAACACAATACATCCCAGGTGGCGGGTTATCTTTGCTGTAGTTCCTCTGCAAATGAAGTCAAATTATTTTGGCAAGCCCGTTTTCCAGGCACAAAAGAATGATCATGGAACCATGGAGGCAAAGGTGAAGCTTTTTAAATAACAGTTTGTGCTGTGTCTCCACAAGAGTAATGAGTTGGCTCAAGTGAGTCACACAAACTTAAGATTGATAAGACTGTATTCTCAACAATGCTTCCCGGAGAATGATCCCTACTGTATCTAGTCACCAGCCTCTAAGTAAACATACATAGTTTTTCAGGGCTACCAACATAAGAGGAGGATGAGGGCTACCAAAAAGAGGAGGATGAGGAGCGAATGGGCTGTACTTGTCTGTTTCTATCACTGTCGGTTCAATTAGATTAATTCTTAAGCTATCATTAACCATTCAGAACAGAGGGAAACAAATTCAGGGAACTCTATCTGAATAAACTAGGCAGCAGACCTCTCCTTTATCTACATCCAGCAAACTGAATCTCTCCATCAGGAGGAGGAGGAGGAAATACCATCTGTGCTTCCATAGGGTTCAGCTTCTAAAATCACATTGGATAGATTTTTTTTAGACTGAGAGCCATTGTATTTGGCTCACATTTTTGGGAAAGGCTTAATTAAAGCATGTTGAATTAGAGTCTTAACACAAAGCTGACTTGACTACTCATCTTGACTAAGATATTTCTTTATGGAATTCATTGTTTTGATAGCGTTGCATTTTTCCTTTGCCAGTTTTCTCTTTTCCTTCAACAACTATTCAGATTGTTCACGCTCCTTGGCAGCGCTGGATCTACAAATTTTGCCTTAAGGAGCAAAGCTCTGCATAGCTGCCCTCCACCGTCTGCCCCTGAAAGAAGCATAGAAGGGGAGGGCTGGAGATGCAGGCTTTCATAAAAGAGGAGGACAAGAAGCTGCAGCAGCAATGACCAGGGCTGCCAGCAGCAGCAGCAAAGTGGGGTGGGCAAAGGCAGAAACTCTTTCTTGCCTTCATTGTTTTCACAGATCAGAACAGGGCAAGACAGTGGGAATCCTGGCAGGACAGATGCTGGGAGGGACAGGTGTCAGGTTGTGGGACACTTTTCTGACCCAGGTGGTAGAAGGGGCAGCTACCTCGTGCATGGCAGACATTAAAAGCTGCATGCCTGGCATCCTCAGCATGGCAGGGGGCAGCCCACCGCTTTTAAGCACCAGCCACCCTCTCACTTCCCCTTTACGTTCCTGCTGCTTCAGCAAGAAAGTGAAGGAGGACTACAGCGTGTGAGAGTGGCACTCCATTGGCCTGCAATACATGCTCAGCGACATTCCAGCTGGGTTCTGCCTATTAGAACAGGATGCTGTTTTTGCTGCCGCCCCCAACCTGCCGCCTGAGGCAAATGCCCCCCCCCCTTGCCCCATTCAATCAGGGCCTGCTCCGTGAATTATTTAAGTTTGTAGGGGCACTTGATTCCACCATTGCTTTGCAATTCCCACCCAGACCACAGGACGGTGATTTTTAAAAATACATTGTTTAGGGTCACAAGAGATAGTGTAGTTTTTTTATATTTTCCACACTGCAACAAAGCACTTCAACTTTCTTATTAACATTTTGTCTGTTTGGCAAACCTCCCTGTCCAGCACTGTGTTTGTTTTTGAAAGTTTACATACATATAAAGAGATGAACTAAAAATATTACTGGCTCCAGAGACATGTTCAGTCTCAGAAGAATGAAATTAGTCACCACTGCTTCTAAAAAATGGGGGAGGGGGCTGAAGAGGCGGGGGGGGAAGACTTTCCACATTAAGCCCAAAGTTTTAATCTTACATATGTAAAAATGAATTAGTTTATGGCTAATTTCAAGAAAAACAAGCAGCCCATTCCCAAAAAATCTGGTGCATATATAGTCTTACTTGTGAACTTGCACGAAGTTTGAGAATGCTAGAGTATTCCAATAGCCAGAGTATTCCAGTGGGATTATTTCATAGTACAGTGGTACCTCGGGTTACATATGCTTCAGGTTGCATACGCTTCAGGTTACAGACTCCGTTAACCCATAAATAGTACCTCAGGTTAAGAACTTTGCTTCAGGATGAGAACAGAAATTGTGCTCCAGCGGCGCAGCAGCAGCAGGAGGCCCCATTAGCTAAAGTGGTGCTTCAGGTTAAGAACAGTTTCAGGTTATGAACGGACCTCCGGAACAAGTTAAGTACTTAACCCGAGGTACCACTGTACATAAGTAGTACCCATACATACCATACGCCGCCTGTTAGTTTTTGCTGAGCTACCAATAATATTCAAGGTTAACAGCAACAATCAATTGATATAGAATCATTGCTCAGTTGTTAGGGACCATTAAAAACAAGTCTTTCTTAGGCTGCAGGGTGGGTGGGTGCACAAAGGCTGCTTGAGACTTAACACAACCAGTATCTATCTATTCACTGACCACAAGGCAACAATAGCTGCTTTTGCACGGACACAGGGACAAAGTAGATTCATTATAAAACTGGCAGATTTCTTGGCGGTCCCTCCCAACTTTTGTTATTGTCATGACTCCTTTGTGAAAAACTGCTTGCTCAGTCCTGTCACTAACAGATCAAAGGGATTAACCTGTTGATATGTTTGTTTGTTTGTTTTGGATTTAAGGAGCTCAATTATCTTGCTCTACTACTCCGATTAAAACTGCAATGAATTAAAGGTCATTTTACTTTCATAGGTAACAGAAGCATATTTTAAACTGCCTAGGACCAGGGTTATTGTGTAAGTATCTGCTCTTCTTAACTGTTTCAGCAGTAATATAATTTAAATTTCAAAGCTACTTGTAATATAATACCTTGAAAAGTTTGGCAATCCATTATTATCTCAGCAGAAAGACTAAGCACAAACCAAGCAGTTACAAATTCTTTTCTTGTTCTCAGATGCGCCAGATAGTCAATTATCCTGTTTTGCTCCAGCAGAGCAAAGCATCTACAAAACTTCCCTAAGAAAAACAAAGGCACCATCCTTGGGTTGCATTTTGACGGAATATTTCTATTGTCTATTGTTTAGTGTCATATTTGAAACCAATTCAGGGTTTTAATCAGCAGGTTGATCTTCCAGTCCACGCCAGGAGACTTCTGACTATTATGTAGGGATAAATAACACCACCTTTCAGCACAAGACTCCCAGGAAGATGTATACAGTAATTTAAAATAGCAGAACAACTACAGTAGTGCCTTGGTACTCAAACAGCTTGGCTCCTGAACAAATCAGCTCCCGAACGCAGCAAACCTGGAAGTGAGTGTTCGAGTTTGTGAACGTCTTTCGGAAGCCAAACGTCCAATGCAGCTTTCCATGGCTTCCAATTGAGTGCAAGAAGCTCCTGCAGCCAATCGGAAGCTGCGCCTTGGCTTTCGACCGTTTTGTGAATCGAACGGTCTCCCGGAACGGATTAAGTTCGAGAACCAAGGTACCACTGTACAATAACCCCTCCCCCCAAAATAATACAGAATATCACAGCAGCAGCAGCTGTAAAACCAGTGAGGTCAGTACAATCTCGCAAAAGCTTTAAGAATACAATGAATAGTGCACTCCTACAAATAGAAGCAAGCCCCTCCGAGGTCAATGGGGCTTACTCAGAGGTAAGAATAGATATACAGAATTGCAGGCTAAAGTTCAGCTCCCACCCCCACCCTGGACACACACATCTAATTTCCATTGGGATTCGACAAAGCAATTCGACAAAGCAGAGACATACACTGATTGTTCTGTTGTAATGATTACATTAAGAGCAGCTTTTATATCTCTTGGGGGAAGGGAAGGCTGGTGTAAGAAGACACAGGAAACCACAGAATACACACTCCATCCAGGGCAGAAGATGCACAGAAGCACAATCTGCCCATCTTTACTCAAAAGTCTCAGGGCACTAGCCATTTGAGGGGAAAAGGGATTCTTGCGAAGTTCTTGAAAAGAGCTGTATCTATAACTTAATTATTTACAGGAACAATAAGCAAAGGTAGCTGTGTTGGTTCATGAGGAAAAAAATCCAAGATCTACTGTCAGGCAATATATTTATTTGGATATATTATTTTATTTTATTATTTTATTTTATTATATATTTGGATATATTATATTGTCACAAAGAGTAAGCAAGAAATTATTTAAAATGCCTTTGATAAATAAACTTTCCATTTTGACATAAGTCTGAAGGGGGGAAATCTCTATCTTGCGTCTCTGACTTTCACTCAGGAAGAGATTCTGCATTCATATATTCAGCTGGATTTTGAAATATTAATCTAAATGTCATCAGAGAATTGGGAGTAAACATCATTTCTATTTGCAGCCAGTTTACTATGCTCTTTTGTTTATTACCCTTGTTTGTTCAAGAACCTCACAAATTAAGTACACAAGTATTTTAGAATACATCCTTATTTCTCTAATATGAAGTTGCTAAAATAATTTGGAATCAACATTTCACAATACGTCCGCTAAAAATATTTAAATTGATTGCATAATACTGGGGAAGCTGTTATAGCCCAGAAGCCTTAACCAAGCTTCCTGTATTTGAAACAACTTTTTTTCAGCTTCTCTGCTACTGTTGTTTCTGGTTCCTACTGGATAGAGTTAGGCTTGTGCTTAACACATGCCCTAAATAAAATATTTTGTCAAGAGTTTTACTTCCGGAATCATAACCCCATAAGCCCATGCCTGATCTTGATATGGAAGACTTGGAAGCAGCTTCTCTCTCCTGCAGAAGTGGACAGAATTTTCTTGTGGGTGTAAAATCTTAGTTACCAAATAATAATAATAATAATAATAATAATAATAATAATAATAATAATAATAAATGAAATAGGTTGCATTTTTGCTGGTAACATTATGCAAAACTTTTCTTTTGCTCTCTATGCTGCAAAGTTAAGCACTCTATCCTGAAGTGCACTGGAATATGAGCTGTCATTCCACAAGACAGTGCATATCATATGGTGTGCATTTTAAACTCCTGCTGCAACACAAAGAGCAGCGTTCATTTTAAACAACATTCCAGACAAGCAAACTTTTTTTTCCTGCAAGTATACTTTATGAATAAGCTGAGGAAGTGGTTTCTCCCTTAGCCCTCTTAGCCACAATTCATATTGAAGACTAACATCAAAAAATTAAGGCTTCAAAGCAGCTGCCGATCAGAGACATGTTCTCTCCAACATGAAGCAAGACCTTGCTTGTCTTTTATTTTGGGTCTTAGTTTCTCTTCAGCAGGGTTCCCCAAACTTGGGTATGCAGCTGTTTTTGGACTCCAACTCCCATCATCCCTAGCTAGCAGGACCAGCGGTCTGGGACAATGGGCTTGCAGTCCAAAAACAGCTGAAGACCCAAGTTTGGGGACCCCTGCTCTACAGAGTACCACCATCTACTACAATCCCTTGATCCGAAAGCCTAGACTTTTAGACAATGGACAGACAACTCAGAGCGGGACACAGAGACGACAAGATATATAGAGCCAGATTGTAACAGCGCACACAAATGTCAAAGAAATTAATGTCAGCAATATCATTATGCTACCTTGAAATGAAATCACTTTGGTTATTTTAGCTGAGAGCTTCATTCCCATTTAGTTACAGTCTCTCCTGCTGCCTTGCTGCCTCTTTTACATGAATTTGTGCAGTTGAGGCATGTTTAAGAGGATGTTCAAAGGGCTCCCCCCACAACAAACTTCATTTTTAAAAATGTAATTACTAAAGGAGAAATTACCAAACAATTACCAATGGACTTTGTTCATTAAATTGGGCAGGGGAAGTGCTTCAACCGCTTTTTAGACTGGGATGCAGTGCTGCCATTTTTCACATTCTCACCAGCAGTGGCGTAGGGGGGCAGTTAGGGCCAGAGGAACCAGCTTATGGGGGCAATGGGGGGGGGGAGCTGACCTCACGATGTCCTTATTCTATGTGCATAAGCATCGCGCCCCCCTCCCTAAGCTGGGCACAAGTTTCCCAGACTTTGGGAAGGAGGCACCAAGCTTTAATACTTTAATTTACCAGGAACATTTAGAGGACTTGCCTAGTCCCCTTAGTCTACTGACCACACACCACTGCACCAAGGCGAGTCCATTCGCTAGGACACCTACGCTTCACTAGAGTCAGCAGAACTAGTGTAGAAGAGGGCACAGAATGCCCTCATAGGACAAACACACCCTTTGGGAATGATGGAGAGCCTCAATGGATGTGGTTGAGCCTCAACAATAAATGTTTGGTTCAGGGGTGGGCCCTGGAGATGTTGCCGGACTCTCAAGTTCCATCAGCCCCACCAGTATAGCCAATGGTCAGGGTTAAAAGGAGTTAATAGGGCCACAGGTTGAGCCCCTTCGCTGGCCAAGCAATAGAAGCAAGAACAGATTCAGGGGCATTGATGCAGCAGCAAAGTATTGAAAGCAACTTCAATTCCCCCAAGTTTTATAGGCTGCTGGTTGCACACTTTGTGAAGCAGCGAAGAGAGAAAACCCAAGTTACTATAACAGGTGATATCATACTAGGAGGAGTTTGGTTTTCAGAGTGTGAAGAAGATGCAAACACCCTCAGTTTCCCCCCTGGAGCTCCATTTACAAATCATTTCCTGAAAGATGACAACTTTTCCCTAGCATATTCCCTATCTGTTGCCACAGAATGAGAAATTATTTTTAGGAGTGTCACTTAGCAACATGGGACTATTGCTTATGCATACACTAATCCTCATGATAGCCATAATTAACTTCCACTGGGAGTGGTAAGCGCTAACAAAACTTATACACAACTCCTCCGCAGGCTAAGACGAATTTGTAGGCATGAAAATAGCAGAAAATTTAGCCAGCCAAAAAAGTTTTAAATCAACAGCGTTTCTGCTGTGTCCAACACACCCTTTTTACCTCATATTCTGTGGAAATCAAGCTGTGTTCAGGGAAGCGCTAGGACTGATAGGTTTTTGAGCAGAGTCATCTTTATCAACAGAAACTTTGTAAACATAATCTTGCTCAATAAATGGTATTGTCTCAAGGGCGCTTCACAAATTGTGCTATGGTCATCAACATGCTGCTTGTGAGCATGTATGTGTCCCTTCCAAGCACCCAGAGGGTCACATCCTGCCCTCCTGCTGAAATTACACTTGAAAGAAGCCTTCCATAGCATACAGAAGACTTTTCTTCAAGCCTCATTGCAGCACAGAAGGTAATTTGGGGTGGGTGGGTGTTACAGTTGGGATGCGAAAGAGCTGTATCCTGCTTGTTGTGTCCATGACAACCCCTCTGGTTTACAAATGTCGGAGCAACTGAGAAATTTCTGAAACAACAATGGGATTATTAGCTCTGCCCAAGGCATGATGGAGAACAGCAACAACCAGGAAAAGATAGACATAACATTTTACAAGGACAGGAAGAAATATCACGGACAGAATAACTGCCACACACAGGAAGAACAATGATATCGTTTGAGTTCCTCACTAGTAAAGGTAAAGGGACCCCTGACTGTTAGGTCTAGTTGTGGCAGACTCTGGGGTTGCGGCGCTCATCTCGCTTTATTGGCCGAGGGAGCCAGTGTACAGCTTCCGGGTCATGTGGCCAGCATGACTAAGCCGCTTCTGGCGAACCAGAGCAGCGCATGGAAATGCCGTTTACCTTCCCGCTGGAGTGGTACCTATTTATCTACTTGCACTTTGACGTGCTTTCGAACTGCTAGGTTGGCAGGAGCAGGGACCGAGCAATGGGAGCTCACCCCGTCACGGGGATTCGAACCGCCAACCTTTTGATCGGCAAGTCCTAGGCTCTGTGGTTTAACCCACAGCGCCACCCGCATAGCTTTATACAAATGTGCCCTAAAAGGGTGGCAACCCCTGTGTTATGCAATACAGTGGTACCTTGATTTACAACCATAATCCGTTCCGGAGGTCCGTTTGTAAACCAAAACAGGTTGTAACCCAAGGCGCGCTTTCGCCAATGGGGCCTCCAAAAAAACATTGTTCGTAATTAAAAAAAAAAAGGGTTGTAATCAAAAAAAAGGTTGCAAACCGGGACACGCACTTCCAGGTTTGATGTGTTTGTAATCCAAAACATATGCAAACCAAGACATATGCAAACCAAGGTGCCACTGTACTTTGACTTGTTTTTGGTTTTTGGCTTGCCTTTGACTGGACTTAACCATCCAGGGGTCCTTTACCTTTACCTTTTACCTTACCTGCAATACAAAATACACATTTGCCACTGCATGCACCTGCAACAAGGAGCCATGGCTAATCCCACCCCGCTGGTGCCTATACCTGCAAGATATACTTGGTTGGAAGGATGCATTTGTCAGGTGCTTATCTCCGTGGTTTGTAAGGAACATGGAAATTATTGAGAGGGAGCATTTCCAAGCCCTGCAATCTGTGCTGTCTTAAGAGTGTCTTGAAGTAAACACAGCCAGTCATATTCGAAAGGGGGCACACACAGAACAGCTGGATAGCTCAATTGGTTAGCATAGTGCTGATAATGCCAAGGTTGCAGGTTCGATCCCCGTGAGGAACAGTGGCATATTCCTGCATTCAGTGGCGTAGCGTGGGTTGTCAGCACCCGGGGCAAGGCAAGTAATTTGTGCCCCCTAACCCGTGGATTTGCGCCCCCTAACCCTAACCCCCAGATGTTGCGCCCGGTGCGGCCGGGCCCCCCTGCACCCCCCACGCTACGCCACTGCCTGCATTGCAGGGGGTTGGGACTAGATGACCCTCAGAGTTCCTTCCAACTCTGATTATGTGATCAAATATAGACTCCTCCTTGCTTAGAAGCTTCGCCCCTTTGCCAAAAGCTCTTAGCTAGCGTGGGTCTTGAGTTTGCAGTAATCAAATTACTGAGCAGAAGGGTTCCAATTTCTCTTCCTAACCTAATCAGAATTCAGCCAGCTAAGATTTATTTAAATAATGTTTGCTTCGGGCTAAGGAATATTCTCTGTCAACCTCCACCCCAGACATGTTCAAATCAACTTATTCTCAACATAAACTACATCTATTCCTGCTTAATTCTAATTTAATCCAGCAGTCACAGTCAACACTTTAGAACAGAGGAATTACGGTAAGTATGGGTCCAGGAGAAAGCAGCTACAGTGGTACCTCAGGTTAAGATCTTAATTCATTCTAGAGGTCCGTTCTTAACCTGAAACTGTTCTTAACCTGAGGTACCACTTTAGCTAATGGGGCCTCCTGCTGCCACCGCGCCGCCACCGTGCAATTTCTGTTCTCATCCTGAAGCAAAGTTCTTAACCCAAGGTACTATTTCTGAGTTAGCAGAGTCTGTAACCTGAAGCGTATGTAACCCGAGGTACCACTGTAATGGAATCTTCCTTTGCCTAGTAGCGCAAGTCTGCCTCATGCTGATTTGTCACTTTTAACAGTCCAGTCCCTCCAACCAGAGACGTTCCCCTTGAATGCATGAAAAGCACAGAACAGGCTCTGACTAGCAGGGAAGGTGAAGAAACCGTACAGTAGCTAACACCCCAATAGCCCCAGTAATGGAAGCGAGAGACTAGGAGAAGCTGTTTGCAACCTCCCTCACACAACAACCATATTGAAAGGTAGGCCAGTCCCACCCCAAAACTATCCAGTAATCGCTGCTGTTTCCTCCACCACCCCCTCAGATGAGATAATTCTGGGGTGCTGGAGAAAATACAGTGGTACCTTGGTTCTTGAATTTAATCCGTTCTGGGAGTCCGTTCGAGTCCCAAAACAATTCGAAAACCAAGGCACAGCTTCCGATTGGCTGCAGGAGCTTCCTGACTCAATCGGAAGCCCATGAAAAACGTTCGCAAACCAGAACACTCACTTCTGGGTTTGTGGGAATTGAGAGCCAATTTGTGCAGGAGCCAAGCTGTTTGATTACCAAGGTACCATTGTACTAGAAACCAAGACTCTAGAGACAGCAGCCACCTTCCTTGACACTTTTCTCTGACCAAAGCCTTCCCAGTACAAGAGAGCAGACCTGGCACCCAGATTTCTCTCTCAAATAGATCCAAGTGGTCTTCTTTTCTCTGAACCCGTCTATACCTCTGCAGCATAAACTAAGTGGCTTATTCTCAGGGATAAGGGGTTCATACTAACCCTGTGAGTTGGCAACAAGTGAATTGTTCAATTATATTAATAATAATAATAATTTATTATTTATACCCCACCCATCTGGCTGGGTTTCCCCAACCACTCTGGGCGGCTCCCAACAGGATATGAAAAACATGAAACATTAAAAACTTCCCTAAACTGGGCTGCCTTCAGATGTCTTCTAAAAGTCAGATAGCTGTTTATTTCCTTGACATCTGCTGGGAGGGCGTTTCACAGGGCAGGCGCCACTACCAAGAAGGCCCTCTGCCTGGTTCCCTGTAACCTCACTTCTCGCAGCAAGGGAACCGCCAGAAGGCTCTCGGCGCTGGACCTCAGTGTCCGGGCTGAATGATGGGGGTGGAGACGCTCCTTCAGGTATACTGGGTCAAGGCCATTTAGGGCTTTAAAGGTCAGCACCAACACTTTGAATTGTGCTCAGAAACGTACTGGGAGCCAATGAAGATCTTATTATGAAGATATGTTCTTATCCGCTTTTCAGGTTGTCTCCACCTCCAAAACTGACCCATGCATGAGGTGAGTTGAAGCCTTCCGCCTCAGGCGGTGGATCCAACCCTTGCCATCGGACCACTGCCAGCCCCACCAGGGCTTCACTCTCATCACTGTATTCAAAGGTGAGGGTACAAGTTGTAGCAACCAGGCTGGTGGTAGTGCAGCTGCTACAGTGGGGAGAGGGGGCTCATGTCTGCATGGGGGGCATCGTGGGGGCAGGGGCAGCATTGGGCATTTTGCCTACAGCAAAACGTCTTGTGCTGGCTCTGGGTATAAGAGAGTCTGGTACACTTTAAAGCTGCCTTCCTCAACCAGTGCCCACCATATACCGTATTTTTTGCTCTATAAGACTCACTTTTTCTCTCCTAAAACGTAAGGGGAAATGCGTGTGCGTCTTATGGAGCGAATGCAGGCTGCACAGCTATCCCAGAAGCCAGGAACAGCAAGAGGGATCACTGCTTTCGCTGCACAGTGATCCCTCTTGCTGTTCTGGCTTCTGGGATTCAGAATATTTTTTTCTTATTTTCCTCCTCCCAAAACTAGGTGTGTCTTGTGGTCTGGTGCGTCTTATAGAGCAAAAAATACGGTACTTTGCACTACAAATCCCATCAACTTGTTGGCATGGCCAAAGGGCCAAGCATGTTGAGAACTAGAGCCTATGGACTATTCGGAATTGGCAAAGTTAACAGCCAAAATAAGAGACCCAAACGATGGTTGTTTGGCGGAAGAATGGAAGCCTTTCCCCCGGACTACTTAAATACAGTGGTAAAGGTAAAGGGACCCCTGACCATTAGGTCCAGTCGTGACCGACTCTGGGGTTGTGGTTCTCATCTCACTTTATTGGCCAAGGGAGCCGACGTACAGCTTCCGGGTCATGTGGCCAGCATGACTAAGCCACATGGAAATGCCGTTTACCTTCCCGCCAGAGCGGTACCTATTTATCTACTTGCACTTTGACGTGCTTTCAAACTGCTAGGTTGGCAGGAGCAGAGACCGAGCAACGGGAGCTCACCCCGTCGTGGGAATTCAAACCACCGACCTTCTGATCGGCAAGTCCTAGGCTCTTGCGCTGTGGGTTAAACCAAAAAGCCTAGGACTTGCCGATCAGAAGGTCGGCGGTTCGAATTCCCACGACGGGGTGAGCTCCCGTTGCTCGGTCTCTGCTCCTGCCAACCTAGCAGTTTGAAAACACCCCGAGGTCCGTTCTTAACCTGAAGCACCACTTTAGCTAATGGGGCCTCCTGCTGCTGGTGCGCCACGGGAGCACGATTTCTGTTCTCATCCTGAGGCAAAGTTCTTAACCTGAAGCACTATTTCTTGGTTAGCGGAGTCTGTAACCTGAAGTATATGTAACCTGAAGTGTATGTAACCCGAAGTACCACTGTACTCTAATATGATGAACTCGGGAGCAGGATTTGAACTATAAGCAACAGATGGGATTCGAGATTATAGTATTGTTATGGTATAAGAGATAGAAGAAAGGGTGCAGAAAAGGGGGAGAAATTTTTTTAAAAAGACAATGGAAAACGGGGTGGCAAGTCGACAAATGTGTAAATGCCTCTAGAGGGCGCCACGTCGGGGAAGGCTGGCTTAAAGACAGAACACCTTTTCTTATGGAATAAACTCCGTGAGCGAAAAGGCTTCAGCAAGTGCCACAAGACCTCCGCTCCAACAGATTAGCAAAGCTACACACACACAAACTTTGGAAGTTGCTCCTGGTGCATATATCCGCCAGGTTATTTCATGCAAATATATCCATATCTATAAAGGAACTCGACTGGCCGGATCCTTTCCCTTGGCTTTCAAGGCGCCACCGCGCGTCTAGTCCCCGGCTGGGCCGAGCGGGGCGCAGCAGGGAGACCAGCCGGGGCTTGGCTGCAGTCTGGCGGCTTATCGATTCCTCGGCAGCGCCCAACCTGTTGCCCCAGGGAGCAGCGCGGCCTCACTTGATCCCCTCGCTTTGCACGGGACCGGCGCTCCCGTTTCGCCTGCCACGCCCGCCCGGTTCCGCCGCCCACTGCCAGCCCCCTTGCAAATGCAAATCGCCCGCTTGCAGCCCGGCAAAAAAAAGAAGACAAAAGCGACAACGAGGAACAAGTCGTTCTTTTGCACCCAGACAGACCGTCCTCCCTCCTCTCTGGTTGTATTCCCAGCCTCGAGGGGGAAAATGACAGAGGGAACAACTCGGCAAGTCCTGCCGCTCCCGCCGCACATTGCAAACTGGAAGAAAATCAACAATTGCACCGGATCCCGGCCGGAGCAGCAAGTAACGCGCGCGCCCAGTCCCGCCTTTGCAAGGGGGAGTGACTGCAAGGTTCCCGAGTCGGAAAGAAGAGGAGTCGGGGTTCCCGGTTTCGTCGCCTTACCTTGCCTTTTTCCAGCAGATCCACTATGTAGCCAAACTCACTCCCTTCCTCTGGTTCGGACATCGTCAGTGAAAGAAACGAGGAGGCGGCTAGGAAACAACCCCGACGGCCTTCCCCAACACAAAAATAAATATATTGTAGTCAGGCTCCTTCGTCCCTTTCACTTGGCGGGGCTCTCTTTCTTCCTTCCTTTATTTTTCTCTCTCTTTTTCTTTTCTCTCCTTCCCACCCACCCCGCCGTCGGAAGCGAGAGCGCGCGCGCCCTGGGCGCTCGGAGGGAAACCAGACGCCGTTGCCTTAATTGATTCTATTTGCGAGCCGGTCAAGGCTGAGCTAACGGAAAGAAGGAACACATGAGAGGCTGGAGGGATGTGAAATTTTCATAAGCTGAACTCCCATCTCGGGATATTTAAGCTCCGCCTCGAGGCGACGAGATGATGGATCCTCTTCGCTGCCCCGCCAGCCTGGCAGGGGGCTCGCTAAGTGGGGATCAAGCGGAGGGGGGCGGCGAGGCATCCCATCTATAGGCGTCTATTTATATAGAACCCCAATAGGCCCGATCCGATTCATGTTTACTCCTAAGCAACTTTCACTCTTAAGTCTGGGGGTGTCCTTTCTTCCAGGCAGGGTGGCCCAGGGGCGGAAGAGGCGCCTTAAGAAAGCGGGGAATTTCGGCAGGTGAGGCTTCTATGACTCAGCTGTTAAAGGTGCAGAAGCCCCATTGGATCTGGCCACTCTCCTCCCAGGTAAGGGATGTGCATAGGTCTACAGCCCCATACCCTCCAACATTTCCCCAATTAAAATAGGGGTGTCCTATTCCATTATTGTTTATTGAATTTATATACTGCCCTATGCCTGGGGGTCTCAGGGCAGTTCACAGAATAAAATCAAGGTATAAAACCACAAAATACATAGTAAAAAAATAAAAACAACAACCCAATAGCCCCCCCCCAAAAAAAACACATTTAAAAATGACATATTATTATTATTTATTATCCTCCCTCCCGATCTGGGCAGCTTCCAACACACACACACACACACACATATAACACATTTATTTTTATTTTATTTTTTAAAAACTTCCCTATACAGGGCTACCTTCAGATGTCTTATATGGTTACTTATAACCTTGGCTGGGGGGTGGGTGCATTTTGCATAACTCCATACACTCCAATGAAAATAGGGACCTCTTAAGGAAAAGTGGGACATTTCAGGATCAAAACAGAAACCAGGGTTTGGTGGCTTCCATGACTCAGCTGTTAAAGATGCAGAAGCCCCTTTGCGTATGGTCACCCTAGGTAAAAGGTAAAGGGACCCCTGACCATTAGGTCCAGTCGCGGACAACTCTGGGGTTGCGTGCTCATCTCGCTTTATTGGCCAAGGGAGCCAGCGTACAGCTTCCGGGTCATGTGGCCAGCATGACTAAGCCGCTTCTGGCGAACCAGAGCAGCACACGGAAACGCCGTTTACCTTCCCGCCGGAGCGGTACCTATTTATCTACTTGCACTTTGACGTGCTTTCGAACTGCTAGGTGGGCAGGAGCAGGGACCGAGCAACGGGAGCTCACCCTGTCGCGGCGATTAGAACTGCCGACCTTCTGATGGGCAAGTCCTAGGCTCTGTGGTTTAACCCACAGTGCCACCCACACCCCATGGTCACCCTACTCCCAGGTTATTATTATTATTGTTGTTATTATTATTATTACAGTATTATTAATTTGTATCCCACCCTCCCCAACCGAGGCCAGTCTCAGAGCGGCTAACATCATAAGGTAAGGGATGTGCATAGGATTCCAGCCTTGGACATGGACAAGGCCTTCCCCTGCCCCTCTGGATTAGTTCAGAATTTGTAGATTACCTCAGGAGTCCTAGTTTAAGGATGACAACCAGGGAAGATGCCAGGGCCCACCGCTAATGTCTGTCCTGCCCCCCACCCCTCTTACTGGCAGCCTAGTGATCTGAGCAGCACCAGACTGCTGAACCTAGCTGGTATTTTAATTCCCCACTGTTCAGTTTCCCTGGTGTAGCATCTGCCTGGGGCACTGTAGGAAATGAAAATGCATCCCTCAGCCACGCGGTGTGTGTGTGTGTGTGTGTGTGTGTGTGTGTGTGTGTGATGGTGCTGCTGCCCACCACAGACACAGAAGCGGGGGTACCATGCCACAAGTTGTCCAACCACCCCCCCAAAAAAAGCTGGCTCTGTGACAAGATTCAGTAAATAACAACAAGGTCACAATGAATGACGAGGCACTTAACTGCAGTCAAACTAGCATTGTATTGATTGAATAGATCTTTTAATGGTTGGGAGCTGAAAGTGGTTTGTCCTTTTTCTTTTTTTTAAGGCACACATACTGTACCAAATGGCTTTTATAGAATTATCTGCTGCTGGGTGTAATGATTTTGTCTCTGCGCTACATCAAAATGGAGACAGCGCTCGAAAATAGTGTTGCAGCCCAACCCTACCCATGTTTAAAGTAAAGCGTAAAGGGACCCCTGACCATTAGGTCCAGTCGTGGCCGACTGGGGTTGTGGCACTCATCTCGCTTTATTGGCCAAGGGAGCCGGCGTACAGCTTCCAGGTCATGTGCCCAAGCATGACTAAGCCACTTCTGACTAACCAGAGCTGCACATGGAAACGCCGTTTACCTTCCCGCCAGAGCGGTACCTATTTATCTACTTGCACTTTGACGTGCTTTCGAACTGCTAGGTGGGCAGGAGCAGGGACTGAACAATGGGAGCTCACCCCGTCGCGGGGATTCGAACCGCCGACCTTCTGATCGGCAAGTCCTAGGCTCAGTGGTTTAACCCACAGTGCCACGTTTACTCAGAGGCAAATCCCACTGATAATGGGACCTGTTCCCAGGTAAATTTGCAGCATCAGATTTATATATGTAACACTGCTGGAATTACCCAGATAATAGAATAACTGTAACTCAATGCCATAAAGCAGGTTGAGGAACCCACGACCTTCCAGATGTTGCTAGACAGCAGCTCCTATTTTCCGCAAGCAGCATACCCAGAGGACAGAGATGAGGGGATCTGGAGTCCAGAAACTTCTGGAGAACTGCAGGTTCCCATCCCTGCCCTAATTTATATTCTTAATCTGTTCCAATTACAGCTTCAGTCCTAGGAATAGGATTATAGTAGAAGAGGAGGACATCCTTAGTTTTCACTGCACATAATGGGTGTGTGAGGATTGATTCCCATAATAACCAGTAAGGCTCATGGTGGCTGCTTGAAACAGATGCATAGGTTACCTCCCTGCCTGCAACCTGCAAGTTGCACGCAGATGTTGCCACATGCAGAACTGGTTTTGTTGCTTGTATACGACTGTTAACATTCTAGAATGCAGGTTTGCAGAAGTATGCAAATAGCATGCAAATGACATCAGTTGTACATGACCCACAGGAAAAGTAGCCAGTGTACCGAGCAATATCAAGCAGATGGTAATATGAACCGTGCATTCCAATAAATGAGTGTTTTGATCCTCCCAAAATACATGCAACTTATGAGCAATTGCAAGGTTGTTGGTATTTTGGATTAAAGCCCCAGAGTGGGTAGTTCGCTTTTAAAAAACGAACTCCTTAGATATCAACACTGTGACTAGAAAATGCCCACGTTCAGCCTTTTGTTGTTGTTGTTTAGTCGTTTAGTCGTGACCGACTCTTTGTGACCCCATGGACCAGAGCACGCCAGGCACTCCTGTCTTCCACTGCCTCCCGCAGTTTGGTCAAACTCATGCTGGTAGCTTCGAGAACATGGTCAGACCATCTTGTCCTCTGTCGTCCTCTTCTCCTTGTGCCCTCCATCTTTCCCAACATCAGGGTCTTTTCCAGGGAGTCTTCTCTTCTCATGAGGTGGCCAAAGTATTGGAGCCTCAGCTTTTCCAATGAAAATAGGGACGTCCAAAGGAAAAGCGGGATCAAATCAGAAACCGGGATGGCTTCTGTAAATCCAGGACAGTCCCTGGAAAATAGGGACACTTGGAGGGTCTGTTATATCACTTTAAAATAACAACTTCCTCCAAAGCATCCTGGTAACTGTAGTTTGTTAAGGCTGCCATGACCCTCATAGAGAAGAAAGCATGGAGCTGTGGAGCAGCTGCTGAAAATGTTCTTCTTTGTGCACTTGCCATTCAGTTATCATGGATGGCTAGCACTGATTCAGTGGGCATTCCTTACTAACAAGGAGGAATCTGTAGAACTAAGCCAAGGCCATCTCAAAGAGGCTGGTCACTTACCTTAAGAGAAGGCCCCATTGTATACAATGGTGCTTACTTGCAGATACACATGTTTGAACTGCACTGTAAGGATGACTCCTCATAATATTATCTTTTAAGCACACAATTACATTGTGTTGTGGGGTTACATCAATACTTCAGTTGTATTTGAATGTTATGTCGAAATGTGCCCTGTCCCTGAGGTAATTTCCTCTTCTCTTTTTCAGATTTGCAAATCAAACTCTATTTGTTTTATTTGAAAGATATTTGCATCCAAAGGAGTACCATGCAAATTTGCAGAACTAGAATTCAGAGGTGTTTGTGTAAATAATAAGGCCCTAAACATCCTCAGCCCAATATACCTGAAGGAGCGTCTCCACCCCCATCGTTCAGCCCAGACACTGGGGTCCAACGCCGAGGGCCTTCTGGTGGTTCCCTCACTGTGAGAAGCGAGGTTACAGGAAACCAGGCAGAGGGCCTTCTCAGTAGTGGCACCCACCCTATGGAATGCCCTCACATCAGAAGTCAAGGAAATAAACAACTATCTGACTTTTAGAAGACATCTGAAGGCAACCCTGTTTAGGGAAGTTTTTAATGTTTGATGTTTTATTGTGTTTTTAATATTCTGTTGGGAGCCGCCCAGAGTGGCTGGGGAGGCCTGGCCAGATGGGCGGGGTATAAGTATTACATTATTATTATTATTATTATTATTATTATTATTATTATTATTATTATTATTATTATTATTATTATTATTATTATTATTATTATTTGTACTTTAGCAACACAGAAGTTTCCAGGCGTCAAGAGCAAAGCTGAATCAAATACGCATCATGTAAACAAAATATAACTAGGTTGGTAAAAGACACTGGTATTGATAACAAGAGTCCCACAGCACCTTCAAGACAAACACATTTATTGTGGCCTAAGCTTTTGTTGTCTTAAACCCACCTCTTCAGGGGTAGCACCTGAAAATGTATTGGGACATATGTAAGCTTTCATGGACTCAGGCCTACCTGATCACATGCATCTGACAAAGTAAGTAAGAATCCATAAAAGCTTATCCTATAATACAGTTACTTGTCATCATTGGTTTTGCTGCAAGTAATCTGCTTTTTTTTAAAAAAAAAAGCCTTGGAGATAGGAACCATCACCAAGGCTGAGCTTGGAGGTGATGGACTCATAGAACAAACGAAGGGATGTACCATGTCAGACCGCAGGTGAGATATACAATTTTTATGTTGTCTCCCAAATGTTCTGCAGACAACAAACAAAATCCCCTACAAACGCACTTCTGTTCTCACCAAACAGCTGGGAAGGCTCATATAAAATAAATAAATCCTTCAAGTAACCCATCTTGTCTGAATTAAGCTTTAATTTGTTCTCATCTAGTCTGTTACTGTTCACTGAAGTTGATTCAGAACATTGACAGTTTCCTTGATTGTGATGGAAAGTTAGTAAGGAAGTTAGTAAGTTAGTAAGTCTTGAAGGAGATAGATTATAAACTCTGTGGGAGACCACAGGTCTATAGCCAAGGTTATAGTCTATAACCAGAAGCTCCCTAGCACAACCATCTGAAACCAACCCTCCAGAAAGGCCTGAAACCATCAGAAAACAGTGCCACCTGGTTTCCATCCCAGCTATGCAGTCCAGAAGGATACCATGATTAATGGTATCAAAAGCCACCAAGAGGTCCAAGAAAACCCAACAAGGATGCACTCCCCATATCTAGTTCCTGGTGCAGTGCCCATCACTGTGGAAAGAGCTGTCTCTGTTCCATAACTGGACCTGAAACTGGATTGAAAGCAAGGAATCTAGATAATTTGTGTCATCCGGGGAAGTAGGAAATAAGAGTTGGGACGCCACCAAACCACTGAGCACCTTGCCCAAGAATGGAGCACTGGAGAAATTGCCTGATACAAAGGAGTTCAAAAAGGACCTTGTTAACTCAGTCTTTACCTGGACCAGCTCTGTAAGGCTGAATGGAACAGTTCCCTCTCAAAGGAACATTGACCCTTACCACCTTGGCGAGTCTCCCTTTGGCAGTACCATGGTACCTTGGTTTTAGAACAGCTTAGTTTATGAACAACTTGGAAATATACGCTGCAAACCCAGAAGTCTTTTAGTTTGTGAACTTTGCCTTGGAAGTGGAACATCAGGCTTTCTGTTGACTGTTGAGTCCCGAGCACCGAGAACACAGAAGTGATATTTTGAGCTTCTTTTTTGTTTTTGTTTTTTGCATTTTTGTGTGGCTTTTCATTTTTTGACTGTGACTTGTTCTTCGTTTTACGGGACTGACATGTGAGTGTCGCTTGTGACTTCGTTTTGTGACTGTGGCTTGTGGCTTCGTTTTTGTGACTTGTTTTTGTGACTGTGTGGAACCCAGTTCAGCTACAGATTGACTGCAGAAATGGATAAAAGCCCCCCATCCAAACAAGGACTATCATCAGTGCACGTAAGGGGGGGGAAATTAATTTTTGTCATCTACAATACTGTCTTATTTATTTTATAGTACAGTACGTTGATTATTGCTTTCATTTTATGGATCAATGGTCTCGTTAGATAGTAAAATTCATGTTAAATTGCTGTTTTAGGCGTTGTTTTTAAAAGTCTGGAACGAATTAATCCATTTTGCATTACTTTCTGTGGGAAAGCACGCCTTGGTTTTAGAATGGACTTCCGGAACGGATTAAGTTTGGGAACCAAGGTACCACTGTATCTATAAGCCAGGAAGGACAAACTTAATGTATACATTAATGGTGTGTATTTTATGCATTTTAGACACACAGAATTGTAGAGCTGGAAGGGACCCCCATGGGTCATCTAGTCCAACCCCTTGCAATGAAAAAGGAAATGAAAGACTCCCATGCTTTGGCTCTCAGCCTCCTGAGTCTGGTGTTAGAGGGGATATTTCTTCGTTGTTCACAGGGAGAAAAGATAGAAGAAATTTACAAGGAACAGTAAGCCACTGTTCATTCCTCACCTACCTCATTCCAATTATGTTGTTTCTTTTAAAAAGTAGATTTCTAAAGAACAATAATAGCTCTGATTCTTCCATGCTCAGAATCTAGGTGTCTTCTGCCTTCTGAAGTGCCATTATTCTCTGTCCTTTCTGAATCTGAACATGCAGTACCATAACTTTCCCAACAGGTTTGAATGCCTGCATAGCCTCAGATTTTCTGTAGAAAAATAGCTTATTCAGAGACTGGGAGCTGAAAACCTGACCCAAACATATTATGTAACCTCTCTGTCCACAGGTTACTTTAGAATGGCAGAATGGCCCTTTTCAGAGGCTCTCGTGGTTAAGGTTACTGTAGTAACATTACTCCAGATCTTTTCTACAGGTTATCCCTGACACAATATACCCTTTATTTCTCTGGAAACTGAGTGCATGAATAGCTATCAAGCTCATTTGTTACGAGATACTGTGCGCTTCCATTAGATAATTCATTAGCTAAATAGCTTGCTGTTTGAATCTCTCGGCACATCTCCAGTACTTTTTTTCAACACTGTCTTCTGTGTTTTCTTTTTGTGACAAAGGATCCAGATTAACAACATGAGCACAGAGAGAAAGAAGAACTGTCCTCAACCAACACAGAGGAAAAGACGTTCATAAAGGCGGTAACTTTATACTGCTCGTTGTGTTTGGGCCTAGACGGCAAAGCAGATCGATGCCGCTCTCTCCGGCAAGGTAGGTGGGGGCCTTTCCTCTGCTAAAGTCCTGTCACCTCATTCTAACCTATGACAGTGGTCAGAGCGGCTGGACCTGTAACAAATTGCTTTCTTCTGCTTACAACAGTTCCTGCTGGGCCAGAGGCAAAGTTGCCGCAAAAGGAATACTGGGCAACTGCATTTTGTTTGGTTGTTAAATTTCTAGCCCACTCCCTCGTTGATTAACAACCCCAGCATAAAAAGATGCCATCACAGTCAAACAGCCAACAAAAGTAAACAGAAGATTCAAGATTACAATAATCATATTCTAGGCTGCATCAACAGAAGTACAGTGGTACCTCTAGTTGCGAACGGGATCCATTCCGGAGGCCTGTTTGCAACATGAAAAGAGCACAACCTGAAGCGCCGTATCTGCGCAGGGGCACGGCACGATTTGGCGCTTGTGCACATGCGCGAAGTGTGATTTAGCGCTTCTGTGCATGCACGAGTGGCGAAACCCGGAAGTAACCCTTTCCGGTACTTCCGGGTTGCCGCAGGACGTAACCTGAAGGAACGTAACATGAAGCAAACTTAGCATGAGGTATGACTGTATAGTGCCCAAACAAGTAATAAGGTAAAGGGACCCCTGACTATTAGGTCCAGTCGTGGCCGACTCTGGGGTTGCGGCGCTCATCTCGCTTTATTGGCCGAGGGAGCTGGCATACAGCTTCCGGGTCATGTGGCCAGCATGACTAAACCGCTTCTGGCGAACCAGAGCAGCGCACGGAAACGCCGTTTACCTTCCTGCCAGAGCGGTACCTATTTATCTACTTGCACTTTGAGATGCTTTTGAACTGCTAGGTTGGCAGGAGCAGGGACTGAGCAACAGGAGCTCACCCCGTCGCAGGGATGCAAACCGCTGGCCTTCTGATCAGCAAGTCCTAGGCTCTGTGGTTTAACCCACAGCACCTCAGTGGGACCACACCGGGAATACTCTGTCCAGTTCTGAGCACCACAGGTTAGGAAGGTGGTTGACAAGCTGGAACGTGTGCAGAGGATGGCAGCCAAGATGATCAAGGGTCTAGAAGCCTAGCCTTATGAGGAACGGTTGAAGGAGCTGGGTATGTTTAGCCTGGAAAAGAGGAGACTGAGAGGAGATACGCTAGCCATCTTCAAATATCTCTTATGCTCAACTGCATTAGAATGGATGCAGCAGCTGCAGGTGGTGCAAGCCTTGGCCCCAAGGAAAAGATCTTCAGGGCAGTTTGCCCATCCTGGCTGTACCTCCTCTCCAATTGCCCTCTTTAGGCACTCCCGGCCCTGCCTCTTCTTTGCTTTTGTTTCCTCTCCTGCCCAAACATGCTTTGCCAAGAGCCCAATCAGGATGTGAGGCCCTGCCCAATACGCCCCTTTATTCAGGATACACTCAAAGACAATTCAGCCCTCTAAAATTTACCAGTCAATTATGGGCCTAGTATGAAATCTGAGCTGAATGAATGCATGTCTAATAAGAGGGGATATTCCTGCAGCTAAGGAGCCCTTTTACGTTGTTTTAATTTCAAATATACCAAACCGAGGACTTGGAATCCTTCATATTGTTGCACGCCACCCCAATCTCCGAGTGGTGTGAGATCCCAGGAGTCCCAGGCGCTTAGCCAAGGGTTCGTGTTTCTTCAGAATGAGGCACAGTGGAATCTCTGGTGTCCTTATGATATATGGTTTATTTGCACATATATACAACTGAATGGAAGTGAGAGCTGGACCATCAAGAAGGCTGATCGCCGAAGAATTGATGCTTTTGAATTATGGTGCTGGAGGAGACTCAAGAGTCCCATGGACTGCAAGAAGATCAAACCTATCCATTCTGAAGGAAATCAGCCCTGAGTGCTCACTGGAAGGACAGATCCTGAAGCTGAGGCTCCAATAGTTTGGCCACCTCATGAGAAGAGAAGACACCCTCGAAAAGACCCTGATGCTGGGAAAGATTGAGGGCACAAGGAGAAGGGGACGACAGAGGATGAGGTGGTTGGACAGTGTTCTTGAAGCTACCAGCATGAGTTTGACCAAACTGCGGGATGCAGTGGAAGACAGGAGTGCCTGGCGTGCTCTGGTCCATGGGGTCACAAAGAGTCGGACATGACTAAACAACAACAACAAAATATACAACTGAGTCTACATTGGAGGGGCTCACAGCATCAAAACCCCAAGTGGGTCATTCTTCTCCCATAGCCACCACCTTGGAGCCAAAAAGAAAGCAGGCATGGCTTTTTCTCCCAGCTGCCCAGCCTGCAGTCTTCCAGCTTCTAGCTCACATCACTCAAAACTCCCAACTCTAGCCTTTGTCTTTCTAACTTTTCCTCTGGCACAGAGGCACTTCCTTTGTTACCTTAATGGCCCATGCTTAGAGGGCCATTACCTCACCAGGAAGCTAGCCTGGCTGTTCCAGGAATTGAATTCATGCTGGATCTAGGAATAAGAAGTGGGCTCAAAGCATGCCGTCTACCCCCACCAACTCATAACAATATATTCAAAGCTCATTTGGGCATCTTCGGAAAAACAGTGAACAAAAAACATACCGGATCTTTGGCCAGAAATATCCTGAGATGACACAGGGGAACGTTAAGGACTGTACATCAAACGACAGTATCGGTCAGTGTTCTGGAGGAAAGTCTCATGAATAGTCCAGATCCTTGGAGGAAGGGTAGGATACAAAATATGGCAAACACTATGAGCAAGAGCAGAAGATTTATCATGGTGTAGCAAATGTTTTTATTGTCCTCTTATGTGTAGGATTAGGTTATTGCCAGGCAACAGAAGGATCCCATAGCGGATCAAAGAAAGCAGTAAAGTATCTCAGTGCAACCAGCCTTCTTGCACTTAGGAATTTTCTTCTGTTAAAACAACAAACGGTGTGAAGCATTTTAAAGCTGAATCTAATCACAGCTACATTTCACTCTCAAGTGCAGAAATGGGTTTGCTTTTTATTCTGCCAGCTGCATTAAGAGAAATGTTCTGTGCTGCTGCGCCCAAGCCATTCGGAGCATAAGAGCATTCGCATTAGTAGCTTATCAATTTTGCATAAACTATTGTGGCTTTGTAGAGAGTGCCTTTGATGGAGACTGGCAGCAGCCACAAGAAAACAAGACTCTTCCTTCCCAGTGTGCTCAGGAAAACAGGAATAAAGACAGCAATGCAGATTCCTCTGGTTGGTAGGGCTAAATCTATCCTTGTGGCCTTCAATGTTCCCACTGTTAGATTGGGTATTTCAGCCTTTGGTAGGACATGGAGGTATATTGGTTAGTGTGCTGTTATAGGAACAGTGGCATCTGAAGCCATATTGCAATAATCACATAGGCTATATTCAGACAGCGCTTTATTCAATTTTCCTGATGTTTCCTTACCTGACAATTCCCACTTCTGAAAATCTAGGGGAAGTTTAATGCTTATTTCTGTGTTGTTTCCAGAAATAAATCTGTTTCCAAACCTGTTAACTCCGAAAATGACAGGAGTATTGCATTGTAATTTCATGTGGCAAAATTTGGGGTGGTATCCCACTATTTAAAATTCCCACTATTTAAAATTTTTAAATGCCTGTTGTCTTATATATATATATTTTTAAAAAAGCCCTGAGTGCTCACTGGAAGGACAGATCGTGAAGCTGAGGCTCCAATACTTTGGCCACCTCATGAGAAGAGAAGACTCCCTGGAAAAGACCCTGATGTTGGGAAAGATGGAGGGCACAAGGAGAAGGGGACGACAGAGGACGAGATGGTTGGACAGTGTTGTCGAAGCTACCAGCATGAGTTTGACCAAACTGCGGGATGCAGTGGAAGACAGGAGTGCCTGGCGTGCTCTGGTCCATGGGGTCACAAAGAGTCGGACACGACTAAACGCCAAAACACAAAATTTAAAGTTTAGTGTGACATAGTGGTATAGCAATCAAAAAGCCATAGTTCCATAATGTAGCACATACTGCAGTGTAAAAGGAGCATTAGAAATTGGGAGAGAAACGCTAGCATTATAACCAGCCGAACTAACACAAGAAACCCCACATCTGAATGCAGCCGTAGTTGTTTGGTGTTTTTGCCCATGTGTTTGGGATCTTCCCACAGTATCTCAACCAGAAGCCATACAGTTCAAGGCACTGGTGCAATTACTTAAAACATACAGTATATAACCCATCCAGAAGGAGGAAAACTCTGATCCTAAATCTTTGCTGCCTTGTGGGTTATCTTCAGGAGGAGTAAACCCTACACAAATCCAGAGTGGAGTCCCTAAGATGGTTTGGTTCAACTTCACCCTGAGAGGTGCAACTTCATTGTCTCTTGGGACAGATGGACGCCAACAATAACCACCCACTAAAATTAATCAGAACTGTAAGGGGTGTTTCAGTTTGTTGTGGTTGTTGTTGATAATAAATAAATCACTCACCCTTCAGCAGTCACCACAGGGTGGGATACAACATTTTAAAAGTCAGTATTAAAAACAGTTTAAAGAAATTACAATCAAAGGAACAAGAGGACTCCTGAAAACACTTATCTCAAATGTCAAAGACCAGGATAAAGAGGTGCAGCTTCAAACATACAACGTCAAAACTACATAATGAAGGTGCCAGACACACCTCTGTGGGAAGGGAATTCCTGGAAAGGAAATGTGTAGAGAAGTAATTACTGAGAATTACCTTAGACCTGCTTGGAGTTTGAAAAGTGTTTTGTTTGTCATTCACCACAATGTTTGCAGTGGAAGAACTAAATATGCATGGCCAGAATGTTGGGAAATGTTTAGTGACATAGTCACGTCACTTAGCTGTGCATCAAAGGTTATTTTTAAGGCACATTTTATGGTTATTCTGGCATTTTTATGGAAACTGAGATACCAATGGGGGAAAAAGCACATTGACGTCCTAGTGATTTCTAATGCAGCTCCTGTAACTATGTGTATATGATGTGGCACCAAAATAATAACTATTTGTGCATCTATATATACAATAATGCAAGTTCTATATACAGTAATGAAAAAGCCGTCAAGCCTCTGGCATTTAAAACCTATTTCTCACATGGCTAACCTTCTCAGCACGTTGGCATTCATCCATGGAAAAACCCTTTCCCCCATTATCACGTGCCCATGCAAGAAGAGTTCATGTCAGAAATGTGGGTTAAATATGTAGACCAATATGAATATTTCATGCATAATTTCCAGTGTGCTGTTACATATTTATAAGCAGCAACCCCCATCTCTATAGCTAGGCATACCATACATACGCAGCAGCATTTAAAAAAAAGGGGGGGGGACCATTTCTTGGCAGATGAAGTTAACTGAAGCTGCAACCCTATGCATGCTTATTCAGTTTTTAATGTTTTGTTGGGCGCCACCCAGAGTGGCTGGGGCAACCCAGTCAGATGGGCATGATATAAATAATAGTAATAAATAATAATAATAGTAATAAGTGGGAGTTTCTCTTGAGTACATATGCATAGGATCAGGCTGCTGCCAGAAAAATGCAGGTGCAATGAGGGTTAAAAACAGGAGCTGGCTTTAGCTGTGTGTTGCCTGAGTATATTAATTGTGCTAAAGAAAGCGACATGGTATCAAAGATTTATGGAAATAGGAAGGGAAAGTGGCCTGCTGGGCAATTAGCTGTGCCCCAGGGCCAAGGAAGGGTCTCTCGGCTGCTTTTCTAAGATAATCAGTTTCCCTTTGAAATGCATCAAACCCTGGGACTTCTCCCCTGAAACACAATTCCAGTGAGCAAAGAGTTATGTTATTGGGTCTTCTTTGATTTACACTCCCACCCCAATGCTTTTATTAACCCTTTCTCCATTTTTATGACCCACTCTTTATATTTCCGTGCATGAAGCAACACAGGTTATTTACTTCGTTTTGGAGAGGAACTCGACAGCTACATAATCTCCTGCTTCTCAAAGGACACCATGCCATTATTCAAGACGCAGAAAAGGATGAGAAGAATTATTCAGGAAACTGAATACCTCCTATAAATAGAAAAGGCCAGCGATCATTGACTCTTCAGGCGAAACGAAACAGCAAGGACACTTTTATCAAGGAAAAATGCTTGACAAGAGAGGCCAGCAGGTATGCCCCCGCTCTACCTACCATAAATATCTCCTCTACTGCTTCTTGGGGCAGCACAGTGTCTACATGGACCTGGGAACAAAGGGCATCTTGTGCAAATGTTTCTGAGCACAGCGAGCACCGAAATTCCCCTACAGCTATAGCTTTGATGTCTTTCGCAAGCAATTTAAGACATTTGCATATTGGTAGGTGCTTGAAGGCTAATAACCACACAGGATTATTTTATTTAATGAATGTGGGTTGCATTGTGAGCTGGGCAGATGGGGCAATCACAGTTCTCTCAACCACATACTTAATCCAGTATCAATGGGTGCACCAAACACCCACACCCACAACATGCAGATTGGTTAGGTGAAGTAGCCAAGTCTGTTAAAAAATAGTGCAATTTCTTGGTTGCGAAACACGGATCAGAGTCAAGCACACCTGGATTACAGCAGTGGTTCCCACACCTTTATCCAGACTTTCAAATTCCTCCCTGTTTTATCCAGAATATGATGACCATCACATGGAATATGGGACAAGCTTGATTTCTGCTGCTGTGCAAGTTGCGACATGAACCAATGGATTCAATTTAGAAGATTCCAACTAAACATAAGGAATAACTTTTTGACAGTAAGAGCTGTCAGGCAGTGGAATGGACTCCCCTGGAAGATGGTGGTGGACTCCCCCTTCATTGGAAGTTTTTAAGAAGAGGTCAGATAGCCATCTGTTAGGGATGCCAGATTTCTGCATGGCAGGGGATTGAACTAGACCAATGTTTGAGTCTCCAGCTGTTTTCGGACTACAACTCCCATCATCCCTAGCTAACTAGCAAGACAAGTGGTCAGGGGTGATGGGAATTGTAGTCCAAAAACAGCTGGAGACCAAAGGTTAGGAAACACTGGACTAGATGGCCCTCAGGGTCCCTTCCAATTCTACAATTCTGATTCGAAATGTGAAGAGCCTCATTTTCAGAAGACACATTTGAGAGAGAATTCCATGCACAGGACTTCTTCCAGCAGCTACATTCGGCATCTGAAGGAACCTCTTAACTTACATTATTTGCAGCTTACTTTTCCTCCCAGCGGGACGCGAGTGGCGCTGTGGGTTAAACCACAGAGCCTAGGACTTGCCAATCAGAAGGTCAGTGGTTCGAATTCCCACGATGGGGTGAGCTCCCGTTGCTCGGTCCCTGCTCCTGCCAACCTAGCAGTTCAAAAGCACGTCAAAGTGCAAGTAGATAAATAGGTACCGCTCCGGCAGGAAGGTAAACGGCGTTTCCATGCGCTGCTCTGATTCGCCAGAAGCGGCTTAGTCATGCTGGCCACATGACCCGGAAGCTGTACGCCGGCTCCCTCGGCCAGTAAAGTGAGATGAGCGTCGCAACCCCAGTCAGTCACAACTAGACCTAATGGTTAGAGGTCCCTTTACCTTTACCCAATTCAATAGTAAGGTAATCAAAGCAGTGTCTTGCAGCCTGTTACTTAGCGAGTTTCACAGCTGCACAGACATTTGAACCCAGGTTGTTTTTAACCCAAATCAAACGCTGGGCACTGCACTGGCTCTTCTGTTGAGAAATGGTGGCAATGTTTGCAGATGCGGACAAAACTACTTACAAGGCACACCACCGTTAAAACACTTTTAAAAATTAACTATGCTACACACTTTTAAATGTTTTAGATGTGCTGGTATTTAAAAGCAAACAAGCAATGAAGAGGTCGGCGGTTTACGCATGTTGGTAAAGCATTCATAGCCCCTCTGAAGCTGTTCACTCATCATGCCACACAGTCCCTCATTCCTCTGCTGTTTGTGAGCAAGAGAGAGAGAATTAATATGGGGGGTGGGGAGCTTCTCCACTGCCTGTTTGCTTCAGAAACCGTTGCAGCTGCTGAGAGGGCAAGGAGGAAAGAAAGGGGGAAGCAAATAAAAAGAACCCAATGCAGACTTGGTATCAGATCAACAGCTGCGGCAGAACTCGGCTGCCTTTTTTAGAAGGAAAACTGTGGGAACTCTTGATCTCCCAATGGCATTCCAGCGTCTGCATGTGCTGTTTTGAGATCAACATGCAAGGGGCCCCACATTTCATGAGCCACCAAATGTCAGAGGCAACACAGCAAAAGTGAAGTTTATGTGCAATTGTAAAACCTACTATTTTTAGACTGCAGAAATATGACCATTGAAAACGAAATTGCTGGTACGTGGAGGAGGGGCATGCAATATACACACGCAAGAGCTGTGGAGGAATAGGCAATGGGACGTCCTAATCCCAGGCACTTATATTTAGAAGTAGCCAGACTAGAGTTCCACCCATCTTGTACAAACGACTCCAAGACTACTTGAAACATCTGAATCCAGAGTGTAGTTCAAAAGCCTGGGCATACCACCATGGATTAATGTCATTTCACAAAAGATTTTTGGAGATTATGTTTAGAGTCTTAAGGATAGGAGGCACACTTGGCAGTGTAATCCTAACCATGTCTACTCAACTTAATTCAATGGGGCTTACTCCCAGGTAAGTGGGGTTAGGATCACAGCCTAAAAGTTGGTTATACCGTATTTTTCGCTCTATAAGATGCAACTTTCCCCTCCTAAAAAGTAAGGGGAAATGTGTGTGCTTCTTATGGAGCGAATGCAGGTGGGAGGCTCTCCTCAGCGCTCCCTTTAAAGAATGTGTGGTCACTGACTTGCTGCCCTTCTCCCTCCTTGGGGAAAAGCCCCCAAGAGGCTTTTCACATGCTCCATGCAGCTTGTGAAAGGGAGCGCTGAGCAAAGCCTGGGATGCATACAGGCTCTGCTCAGCGCTCCCTTTAAAGAATTTTTTTTTCTTTGCATTCCCCCTCTAAAAATTAGGTGTGTCTTATGGTCAGGTGCGTCTTATGGAGTGAAAAATACGGTACAGTGTTACCTCGGGTTAAGTACTTAATTCGTTCCGGAGGTCTGTTCTTGACCTGAAACTGTTCTTAACCTGAAGCACCACTGTAGCTAATGGGGCCTCCTGCTGCTGCTGCGCCGCCAAAGCACGATTTCTGTTCTCATCCTGAAGCAAAGTTCTTAACCTGAAGCACTATTTCTGGGTTAGCGGAGTCTGTAACCTGAAGCATATGTAACCCGAGGTACCACTGTACTTGGGTCCCACTGAGATCAATTTGAAACGTTAGTTAAGTCCCTTTCCTTTTGACGGGAAGCTCTAACTTAGACTGGATCCAATTCCAAAGCTTTGCAAGAGCTTTGCAACCCCAACCTAGTACTCTCTTGATGTTTTGAACTACAGCTCCCATCAGCCCTAGCTAACATGGCCAATGGTCAGGGGTTAGAATTGTAGACTACAACATAGGGCACCATGTTCTATTTTACAGCACGTCTGAATTTGGTCCGAACTGCTGGTGTAATTCTTGCTTGCTTTGCAATGCTAAAAAAGAGGAAATCCCCAGAGCCCTGAGAGAAAAATAGAAAGACCAAGCTACATTTTAGTTTCATGTTACATACACAGTGCTATTTTTCTGGGAAAAGAGGTGCCGGAACTCACCATGAACGCCTCCCTTGTTCTCTTAGAATGGCAATGGCACCCACCTGAGAGGTGCTGGAACTGGGTTCCGGTGAGTTCCAGCTGAAAAAGAAGCCCTGCATACACACAAATAAGATAACAATAATTAACTGGTAACTGGGGTGGAACGGAAGTTCCAATTTTATTAAGCTGCTCATGTATTTAAAATTAGAAAGAATCCCTGTGTTGTATTTTAGGGTACTGTGAGCCACACAGCGATACTAATCTCACAGATACAACAAATATTCCAGGCCATATCTAAAATCTGTCTCCTACTAAATCCTTTCTTCTTAGTAGCTGTGTTTATTTTAGGGCCTATTAAGATGGGCTGCACCAAAGGCAATATACTTTGGATATTTGTAGCTAAACTGCAGGAGGATCACATAGAGATCAGGAATCAAGTTAACATTCATTAAACTTTCAGTGCTTAGCTGCATTTTGCTAAATTTAATAATTGCATCCCCACCTTTCAAGTCTGAACAGCAGAAGTAGTGCTAACAGAGCCTTACAAATTATTAGTTGTCTCAAATGAGCTCTGAAACTTGAGAGGAATATATATTTAGAACAGCAATAGTTTTTAAAAAGTACAATCTCAAATTTGATTTTTTTAATAAAAAGAAAAATGTTGACGTTAGGTAAAGAGGAATTCAATTTTACTGAAAAGTACCACTGCATTATTTCTTATTTAAATGTGCTTGTTTAGTTAAGGGTCATCTGTTAGAATCATAAAATTGTACAGTAGGGACCCCAAGGGTGTTGTAAACAAAATCTGCCCTTATTCCCTTATGGGGTACTCAAGAGCCCTTATAGAGTCCTTTGTAGGTTCTCCATCGGTAAGAGAAAATAACAGAGGCCAACCAGAGAATATTGAGAAGCAAAGCAGCTAGTAAGCCTGATCTTTATTAAACTGTTGCAACAGGGTGCTCCCCTCACATGCAAGAGAGAGGAGGACCACCCAGAACAAAGGTGTGCCTGCTCTTATATAGACATTTTAAATTGCCCACTCTGGAGTCTAAGACCACCCCCAAAAACATCATACCTACATCACAGAAAAGGCGGTCAACAACAGAAATCTGAGTGCATTGTTTATCTCCTGTGTGGCAAGTTACCTGATTGACTTTTCTGGTAGATTACCTTTGAGATGGTAATCACTTAATTCCTGAGACAATGGGAAGGTTCCCTCACCCCCTCCCTCCTTGCAGAGAAACATTTTTGGTCAGTTTGGGAGTCAAAATGGTTTCAGGACTGTCTTCCTGTGCTGCTTCAGACATGTGGTTTATATATTTATGTACGTGTTTGCTTGGTACATTTATGAACATTTATTATATATATGAAACCTTAAAATTTTTATTACAAGGGTCATTTAAAAATAAGGGATTTAAAATAAAATTACCTTATTGGTTTAATGTTTCTGATTTCCATGTTTCAAACTTCAAATGGTCTTTTCAAAGATACCTAAGAAATAACAAATCCCAGAATCCGCATTTTGCAGATTCATCAGCTTGAGAATATAATGAACTGGGTGCAAAAAGAGACACAAACAAATAAAAGGTTAAGTATATCTCTGGTGCCCCTTTGGAAGGCTTAAGGTAGGTTGTTGTCTAAATTGCAGTTTTCAGAAATCAGACTTGCATAGTATTATATTAACAGAATCTGAACCACCTTTGTACCTAACAATTGTACTTCTTCTACTGAAGACACTTTCAAAAAAGCACTCGAGTTTTAGTTTAGAATGGGCATACCAAGCCTTTTTGCTTGTCTGCTTTTTAAAAAGCCCTTCTGAACATCACAACAGCATGCTTCACCCATTCCTGTTCCACAATGGCTTGAGCACAAAGATTCAAGCTTGTATTAAGCCACAGTTCCCAGTTAGTTCAAATCAGGGAATGCTGGCTTAATGCAGCTAAAATAAAAATAACGGAGAAATGGAAGGGGTGGGAAAAGTGCTCTTGGTATTCCATGGTTTATGAAGGCAGGAATTAGCTCCAAGAAGGCTTAGAGAACTCCAAATAAATGTGATGCAATTTGCAAAATGAGGAAATGAAATATGGCTCCTTTGCTTAAAAAAGGGGGCAAATTAAATAAGGTTATTGAATGCGCACACAGAAACAGTGGGACAACTCCCCTAATAATACAGGAAGCAGCAGAAAAAAGCCCCAAAATGAAGTGACAGAAACAAAGGGCAGTTAAGACTGCTGTCTACACTCATTTCAGTTAAGTATTTGATTGTGTGAGATAAATAAGATCACAGAATGCAGGAAAGACTGGACTACTTTTGTCCAATTTTTTGTAGCAAATCACATCAACTGCAATACTTTTTTCTTTTAGTTATTTCTTTTCAGTTAGAATGATACATCTTAAAATAGCATTAACGTTCAGTTAAAACTGTGGTACTCCAAGTGTTATCTCAAAATATTCCAACTAGCAGCAGCCAAGGTGTCTAAAAAATAATGCAAACATATCGGGTCCATTATAATGAATAAAATAATTTTTATTTTTTTATTTTTTACAAAGGTTATAGAATTGCCATCTACCTTAAAAGGACACCTTTTTTTTTAGTAATCAACACTTAATTTATTTTATATGAAGAATGTATCAAATAAATTTCAGTAAATTCAAGGGATTAAGTATGAAAATACTTAAATACATTTTAATATCCTTTTTATTATCATTACACTTTGCCATTGCACTGTTTAAAGTAATATAATAGAACAACATTGCTTTGAAGGGATTCATTAAAACCAAGACAACATCTGTAGGGGCAAGCAATTTTTTAAAATTCCAATCCAGAATAACTGGCTGAAGGCCATTTGCTGTCTGAATGATGCCAGTGACATGAACTTGATTGTATGATTCCAGCACTTAAAAAGAGCACATTGGTTATACATGGCTTTTCACCTTGGGCTACAATTATGCTACCAAGCTCAACTGGAGTCTGAAATCAGTCATGTGGCATCTGAACACTGTTTAGAGTCCTTGGTTGCCCAGATCTGATGAAGGTGCAGCAGGCGCTCCGAGGTTCGTGTGCTTACATTCAGAGCGGGGTGAACCTTGCGAATGCCCGACTCCTCCATTAGTGACAGGCCACAGATCCCAAAGTAGGCATGCAGAGCATCTGGGAGGAGACATCAGAGGATGTGCATTATTCTGCAGTAGACAATTGCCATTTTCTCAAGAAAAAAAATACCTCACTGCATGCCAGTAGTAAACATAGCATCAACACACAATATTCCTTCTTGCTGTCTGAAAACTGTCTGTAGTAACTAAAGCTTATGGGAGACAGCAAATTGGGGTGGAGGGGGAGAGAAAGGGACCACGTATGCCAAGCATAGGAGCCAACTCAGCCAAGGTCCCTTCGCGTGCCCCCCAATAGAATATTTGAGGGGGCCAGGCCCCCCTAAAGTTGATGGGTATTGCCATTCAAATGGTGTGTGTGTGCTACGCCATGTGACTGATTATGTGGGGCAGGGCTTACCTCCCCACCCCAATATTTTCTGCAGGTTGGCACCCCTGATACCAAGGAATTCCAAGCTACACAAGCGCATGTGATTCCACTAAAGTAGCACTGATCCACCCCCTGGAAGCAGTACATACTTGTCATTATTAAAAGTTTGCATTACTTAACAGGAATATTCAACAGCACTGGTTCCCAATTAGCGAAGTACTGTTGACCCCCCGTTTTTCAAAAGCCAACCCATGGACCCCCTACTTTTGAAAAAATGTTATCTCTATGGTATTTTTTGTTATGTGAATGGTGCCATGAACCCCCTGGGTGGGATAAGTGGACACCCCTGGGGTCCACGGCCCACCAGTCGGGAACCACTGTTCTACAGGGATGCCACTGAAGGCCTCCTGGGACAAAATACAGTCATGTAGTCATGCACATCACATTACACCTGCTTTTATATTAATCTTTGTCAGAATCCACACAATATTCCAGAAATGAGAAAAAGCCTGGTGAAGAGTTCAATCTCACTCAACAATTTTGGGGTCTTCCTTAAAAAAGCTCAACTACTTTTGGGGTATTCTGGCTTTTACTTTTGAAAATATGACAACCCTACATATCGTCCAAAACCAATTTGAAGTCCATATCGTGATATCAGATTCATTATTTTTGACCTTGCACTATACTGCTAATTATGATGTGTGCATCCTGAAAAAATCACAATGTAGAAAAAACCGTGAAGCCAGCCAATGCCTCTACATAGCTCCATCCTTATTCCAGACGTTGTAATGTATCAGTTTATCACAATGTTTAGCTGGTGATATATTGTGATGTTGAAAACAAGGTGTATCTCAGCCCTATAGAACAGCTAGCGGGTCCCAAACTAAAGGACAGGTGCCTAATAATTTGCTTTAAAGTTCCCAACAACATCCCACATACCAGGTCATACAGTCAAAAGACTAAAGTCATCACATGTCTTCAAAGAGATACATGGCAACTCCAAAAGGCACATAAGGGGTGTGCAGCCGCTCAGTCTGTTTTGGAGCCGCTGTGTTGTTCCAGTTCTATTCATTATTACAGCCTAAACTTGATCTGTTAAATCTGAATCTCTACACACATACCCTGACTATATTGCAGAATCTTAAAAAATAAAAAGTGGTCCACAGCACGTCTATAAAAATTCAACCCAAAACCTAGCACAGTGCATGTCAGTTGCTACAACAGGTGGAAAAACAAGTGATTTGCCAAGACCCTGAGCAATTTCAAGCAATCCATGAGGAGAAAGGTTTGGGAACCACTGTCCTACGGCATTGTACCTTGCTTAAGCCACCCAGAAAAGTCTGCATTTTCTCACCATCTGCCTTCATTCCTGGAAGTACCAAAGAGAGGGAGATTGCACTATGTTGTTTGATTCTTTATTAGGAAAAAATCAGAAAAGAAGGAAGCCACTGAAATAGTCTAACTTGATCATTAACACCCTGACCTGAGAGCCAAAATTCAGAGAACGATCACCCGTGTGAAGAAACCTCTCTTCCAAATCACTGTGAATTGAAGCTCCTAGGAAATAATTCACTGTGATTAACAACTAGATCTGTCCATCAAAGTGAAAATCCCTTCCCCCACTCCTTCCACAACACATGTAACAAAGGTGGTTGCTGCTTTTTAAATTGTTGCATATTTGGTGAATGGAAAGGACCGTTTAAATGGTGGTATCCAATGCACTCGTTCCATTAGCACATGAATTTATGCTTGCCCCACCACACACCCTCCCCCCAAAGGACTGAGGGAACCTACAAAACAGAATTAGGGAGTACACAGTGGTGGTGGTGGGAGAAACATGTTGCAAATGTAAAGACTTCCTTAGCGTTACACAGCATTCCACCCAAAACTTTACGAAATTGAATTTGTATGCGTGCTCAGAACCACACCTGAAGAGCTGATGCCAACAACCAAATAATACTAAAAATGTGCAGCTGGTCAACCAAGTGAGACAGTGTGTTGGATCTGGAGACACAGAATCTACTCCTGCAACTGGGCATTCCTGGTTCCTCCACTACACTGTAGCCCCCGCAGTATGATGAGGCATGGGAGGATGGCTTCCAAAAGCAGAAGTTCCTTCCTGCTCATGAAAGACCACCTTTGAATCTGGATAATTTCTAGATGTCAGACATTTTCCTAAGGATGATGGGTCATATGCCATGTCTGGAAACACTTCCAGAGAAGTATTAATAAGACAGAAAAAGCTATCCTGGTTTTTTTTCTTTTCTAAAAGTGCTCAAGCGTTTTGTTTATATCAAGGCTGTGTGTGTGTGTGTGTGTGTGTGTGTGTGTGTGTGTGTGTGTGTGAAATTTTCAGCCCAAAGGCCACATCCCATCATGAACAACCTCACAAGGACCACAAGGGCAAAAGCTGGTTGGGGCAACAGATTTTTTACTCTTTGATAGTAAAGTACATTCCAGCAGCACGAAAATCAAATGTTTCTACCGGTCTCTCTCTCCATTCAGATAAGCAAGAGACATCACCACAATTCAAGGAAACATTCCAGCCGGTCAAAAACACTCGAGGACCTGGGACAGCGAAGGGTGTGGCTTAGGAAGCGGCAGAGCCTGGACAGAGAGGCCTGGAAGGCTGAACTTGTTCTCAAGGCCTGAGGTTCCCTACCCTACCTTACAGAAAGGAACAAGGGTGTCAACCTAGAGGCAAGAGAATAGAAATGGAAGCAGGAGAATTTGTGCTTTGATCTGTATCTTTCTAGACCAAAACCCTCATTTTTTTACTGCTTATGCTGTTTAGACCTTAAGACTTACAAAGTTTCAATACCTGGTTAGTCCTTAGTCGTGGTGGTTCCTTCCTTCTCTCCCACAAGTCTCAAGCTGTTAAATGATGATGCTTAGTTAAACCAGCATTCTGAGCACAATTTCCAACTACTTCTATGGATAAAAGCAGTTTTAATGCCCCTCATTCCACGCAGCAAGACGATTTTAGAAGCTATCAGAACCTTCAGCTGTTTAAGGAATGGCAGAGGCTTGAAACTGCTGAAAATTAGGCCCTCTGATCCAGAAACCCAACCTTGTCAGCCATTCTCTGTAAGTGCATGGCACATAGTACAGAAGACTCTGGTTCAAATCATGACAGCAGGAAGCCCTAGCTCAAACAGAGAACTTCAGCAAGCTATTCCATTGCTCTTTGTCTAAAAACGAACTAGTTAAATCAGCTTATTGCTAACTACAAGTGATAGATTCTATCCTACCTTCCTGTAGAATAGCAGACGTCTGGAAAAGATGCTAGCTGGGACTGTCAGAATGTCCTTCTAAAGCAGGAGATACCAACACAGAGGCATTAATACCACACTTCAGAGGTTCCACGGCTGAGTTCTAGCATTTGAAAATATATTCCAGAGCTAAGCTCCAGCTCAAAAGAAGCCCTAAAAGAAGTTTTCTTGCAAGGTTGCCAAAGCTCTGGGCAGACTATCATGAACTGCCTACAGGTGCATGTGGAAGCAAGGGCATAAGCTACTGGCCCCATCCCCATACCAAACAGCACATGCTACAAGTTCCAACTATATAGGGCCCTCCATTTGTAGTCTAGCACACAAAAGCTTCAATTGGTGATGTGCACCCTCCATATTTCAACGGCACACGGAAGATGGGTTGAGAGTGGAGTTCCAAAGTGCTGCTCTACATGCTACACATGAATGCCTGCCTGTCAATTCTATCTCTCTCTCTCCAACGGTAGAAAGGTCTAGAGGACTTTGGGGGATGCAGCCCATGGCTTGCCCAGATCTGGTGTAAATGAAGAACTCACAGACAGGAAAGCTGTCATCCCAGGAGAATGGCCTCTAGCAAGTTGCAGTGTCTTCTGGCCCCTGGCAATATTTTTAAATTTACAACCGTACACATCATTCCAAATTCCGCCATACTGTAAAAGCCATGTTGTGGTCACAGTTCTAAGAACACTGAGAATGATTTAATTTTTTTCTCTGCTGCCACCAGTTTGACATTTCAGTGACCCCAAGGTTTTTCCTCATTAGCCACAGCAGTTCAGACCCCCATGCATATCTGATTAGGATTTTTTGCCGCAATTTGCATCATTTTACATTTTCTGAAACTGAACCTCGCTTGCTATTTTACTGGCTTTTCATGCAGTTTGGAAACACCTTATAGGGCTCTTCAGTATCAGCTTAGATTTTTATCATCCTGAATAATGTGAAGCCATCTGCAAATTTGGACATTCAGGAGTAAGTTGTACAGCTCCATTCTCCATACAGAAGAGCCTTGTGTGGCTGCACGACTTACATCCCTTTATTGTAACAAATGTCCATTTACCTCTACCTTGTTCCTGTTTTACAACCCATTACCAACCTGTAACAGGAAGAGTATTATCTTATGTATTTATATACAATACTTACATGGCACCCAACAACACAACTTCTCTGGTTAGTTCCTATGACTGGTAAGTTTACTTAGGAGACTTTGGCAATGTATTTTCTCAAAGGTTTTTGGGAGTTGCAGGTATACAATATATAGTGGTACAAATTTTGGTACACATTTGTTAACACTTTCAAAGGCGAGATAAGTAGTATATATTCCCTCTGTGCAAAGTGATCTCCCCTTTTCAATATCTATCTTCAATAATGGTTCCAAAACAGATGTTATGCTAATGGGTTGTGTAACTAAACAGGAACATTGTCACAACAACAAAAATGGATAGGAAAGAGATTCATTCCTTAGGACAATTACGCAAATGTGGACACCATACTCCTTTTCTTAATGTGCTACTTCAGTGCCACTATACAAACACTAATATCTACTTCCAATTTCCTTCACCTTTTGTTCTCATCTACTTTTTCGCTATGGATGTAGCGCACAATATTGTTTTCAACCAATCTACTGCTGGCATGTAACCAAAACACCAGCTGGCACAATCTGTAAAGCCAAAATTATGGCCTAAGAAGTTCTTATAAATGATTTCCGTTAGCAAGAGCCTGTTAGTGTTCAGTGTCACTACTCTCTTATACCATACCAAAAGGATTAATGTTTCATTTTCATATTATAAGTATTTGGCTATAGTTTCTCTTCCCGCCCCCTCTCCTTCCCCCTTGCCCTCTCATGTAGGTGGGCAAAAAAAGTTCATTTACCTGGATGACTATCTGGCCATTTAGCAAATCCACCAACAAGGCGATCTTGGGTTGATAAAATGTAATTCCTGTTCTTTTCATAGTTTGTATACTGAAATATTTTCAGAAGCTGAAAGAAAGGTTTGTCGTGTTAACACACATTATCAGTTTTAACATGCACCAGAAGTACAAATAGAGAATTGTAAAGTTTGTATACTTTTTTTAAGAAGAAAAATGAATTTCTAGAATTAACTATAGGATATAAAATAGCACCTTTGATATTAAAGGTCAATCTAAATTAACTTATTAATGCAGAAGTTAAACAGTCAGAAGGCAGATTATGAATGACAGTGTCTTGCTTCAACTTTCAAGTTACCTTAAGAGTTGCTCCAACCCAAAATGAGTAGCAGGTATCTACAGGCTTGTTGGGTCGGCCATGATAACCATTCTGTTGCCGCATAATGCACCATCTCCTTATCCTGTCCAGCTGTTTCTCAGAGAATACCTCTTCAAGTTTACCCATTAGGCATAGGGATGCAATACCACAAAAAGTAGAGCCACCTGAAAAACCAGACAAGATTTTCCCAAACATAGTTTTCAGTCTTTCATGGAGCTACTGAGGAAGCCCAGTTTACATAAACTACTGTATCTAAAAGACAATTTTAAGTGATACACTGTCATTCACCCTAGCAGAGAGAGGAGGCACTGAGTTAAGCACATGTAGAGCTGGACAAAAAATTTTCAAACAAAGCGACTGGTAAGCCACTCAACCATGTTACTGTTTTGTTAACCAATTGTCATCCCACTTATACCACGGTATGCATGTTTGTTACTTTACCTGTAGTTTTAGGCCAGGCGCAGATGTAACACAAGAATTAAGGAATTAGACTATGCTATCATAGGCTCCCACATACACACATTTCCCCCCAAGTCTGGGCTCACTTAAAAACTTCTGCAAAGAGAAATGCACATGCCGAGAAGCTTCCTTTTTGCGCTTGGTTTCATTGAGAGATACTGACAAAAATTGGGTATTGTGAATCTTGTGTTGAGTCCTCCTTGTTGAAGTAATGACCTTATTGCTTATTTATCACTTTCACAAGGAGGACTCTCAGCACAAGATTCATGATATCCAAATTTTGTCAATAACCTGCAATGAAGCCAAGCTCAAAAATAAAGTTTCTCAGTGCGTGCAGTTTTTCCTTGCAGAAGTGTTCTATCTCATTACCACTGTATTAAAGTGATCCTTAAGAAAACAAATACTCTTACCATGAGATTCAAGTCCAGCTCCTTGGGCAAGCCCATTGTCATAAGACTGAAAAGGCAAAAGGCAGGCAAATGTAAGCATTCATGCAGACCTTTGAATGTACACTTCATTTTAGTAAAACTACATGGCCTTGGCCAAAAGTTATTTCTAGTCTCCCACAGCCTAGGAGATTACTTTTCAAAGACACTGGACTAACTTCAAAGTTATAACCAAATGTATACAGCTAGAAAGTGCTCAAATTCATTCATTCATTCATTATTATTATTATTATTATTATTATTATTATTATTATTATTATTATTATTATTATTATTATTTGGTGGTGGTGTTCTTCCACTCTATACAGGAGCCCAGATAATGCCATTATGAAAAGACAATAAATTCATTGACAAGCAGTTGTGACTGCTGTGGGTCAGGGTTGGGGGAAGAATGCAGGCAGCAAACAATGTCCACCCTTCCCTAAAAACTAATCAGCTGACTCAAAATAATCTGCTACTTGTAGACACCGGACGCCCAGCTAATCAGGTGTGTCATAAACAATGAGAATGAAACATCACACCAAGTATAAAATAATTAGCTTGAAGGTAGGTAGAGGACCTAGTTTACTCCAGCACCAAACTCGTGATACTTAAAAAAAACACAGAACACTGACCTAAGGTTTATCTGGATGCTGAGACTGACTGTTGTCATCTTGCTTGTAAGATAACTGGGAACTTTGCCCTTTTAAAGGAGGAGCTGCAATCCTCCGCCCTTCCAATAATTATTGCACTCATATGTTTGACTGACACAAGACAGGAAATGTGAAAAGCCAAACAAACAGCAGCCTTTGCTGTTTGCACAGAATATATATTTTTAGCCTAATTACAGATTCCTAATTTTATTACTGAATGTATAGAGAAGTTTACTCTATGCTCAAACTATAGCTATGCAAAACTAAAGCACAGCCCTTTAGGACGCTGGGCAATTCTAGAGCAGACTAGAAAGTTGTTTTCAAAACAGTTCCTGGTCATTGGATTTTTCTGTAATATTTCTTGCTGCACATTACCTTTGGTACTGAAGTATTCACTAAGCCAACTTTGACAGTGCTAAAGCTTGTGTATCCCAATACTAAACAAACCAGTAAACCCAAGGAAAAAAACAGAATACATGAGGGTCAAGGGGCCCTTAGAATGGCATGGGCTGTGGTACAGAAATACAAAAAGAATCTAAGTCTATGAAAATACTGACTTGAAATAATATTTGACTTGCCAAAGGTGTTGCTACCTAACCAAATTATATTCAGCAGCATTCAAATTTGCACTGCAATGATAAAAACATATAAGCTTGAACGAGCCTTATTTTCTTGCAAACGACAACATAGGAGATGTTGAAACAAAAACTACATCTTTGAATAATAGCACCCTTCTAACAATGGCATCTGTTTTGCCTGTGATAAAGGGGACATTATCAGTACAAGCCAGAACTGTACATAAACCAACAGTTCACTATAATGAAATACATGGGCACCTCACAAACATAGATACGGTGTTGAAAAGAAATACAGGTGAAACCCGGAAAATTAGAATATCATGGAAAAGTTCATTTATTTCAGTAATTCAACTTAAAAGGTGAAACTAATATATGAGATAGACTCATGACATGCAAAGCAAGATATGTCAAGCCTTTATTTGTTATAACTGTGATCATCATGGCGTACAGCTGATGAAAACCCCAAATTAACAATCTCAGAAAATTAGAATATTAAATGAAATCAGCAAAACAAGGACTGCAAATAGAGCAATATTGGACCTCTGAGAAGTAGAAGCATGCATATGTACTCAGTACTTGGTTTGGGCCCCTTTTGCATCAATTACTGCCTCAGTGCAGTGTGGCATGGATGCTATCAGCCTGTGGCACTGCTGAGGTGTTATGGAAGACCAGGATGCTTCAATAGCAGCCTTTAGCTCTTCTGCATTGCTCGGTTTCATGTCTCTCATCTGTCTCTTGGCAATGCCCCATAGATTCTCTATGGGGTTCAGGTCAGGCGAGTTTGCTGGCCAATCAAGCACAGTAATCCCATGGGCACTGAACTAGGTTTTGGTACTTTTGGCAGTGTGGCAGGTGCCAAAGTCCTGCTGGAAAATGAAGTCAGCATCCCCATAAAGCTCGTCTGCAGAAGGAAGCATGAAGTGCTCCAGAATCTCCTGGTAGACGGCTGTGTTGACCCTGGACTTAACAAAGCACAGTGGACCAACACCAGCTGATGACATGGCTCCCCAAATCTCTTTTCTGATGAGAGCAGTTTTTGCATCTTATTTGGAAACCAAGGACCCAGAGTCTGGAGGAAGAATGGGGAGGCACACAATGCCAGATGCTTGAAGTCCAGTGTGAAGTTTCCACAGTCTGTGTTGATTTGGGGAGACTATCTCATATATTCACCTTTTATATATTAGTTTCACCTTTTAAGCTGAATTACTGAAATAAATGAACTTTTCCACGATATTCTAATTTTCCGAGTTTCACCTGTATTTCCATTTTCCATTCTCCATATTACCCTTTCTGAGAAAAATTCAGGTTGCAAGGTAAGTTGCTATTTTGAATATTAGTGCTGCAAAAATATTCTAGACCAGTGTTTCCCAACCACTGTTCCGCGGCACACTAGTGTGCCGCGAGATGTTGCCTGGTGTGCCGCGGGAAAAATTAAAAAATTCGAAAGATATTTTTTTAAGTCAAATTTTCGATTGGGGCGCCGTCACTAGATGACCCCTGGGGTTCCCTCCCTCCCTCCCGCTCTGCGCCTCCCTCCTCCTCCGGTGAGGCCCTTCCTGGCTCTCGGCCAAGGCTTGGCGGCTGCCACTCACTCAGTCGCTCGCCCACCCGTCCCTCCATCCCTGCACCCGGCCTCTCCCCCTCCGTCCCCGGCGCGGGGGCTGCCGGGATCCGTAGTCCCCTCGCCCTTGGGCTCCGCGCCCGCGCGGGGTGCGCGAACTACGTTTCCCAGCGTGGCCTGGCGGGCCTAGCGTTTTGTTTGAAGCGCTCTTCTCCCGGCCATGGAATGAGCGCGGCGGCGGCGGCCGGGCGGGCAGGGGCTCTTCCGCGCAGACCCCACGCAGCCTGCCTGCGCCCCCGCGGAGATCGGGCAGCAGGATGGAGCCCGGGGATCCCCGCGGAGGCGGAGCGGCGGAGGCGGAGGCTGCCCCCCAGGTAGGGCTGCGTCGGGGGGGGTTATTTTTGCAATGCTGCATCCGCGCCGGAGGGGACGCATCAGACCGCGGGGAGACCCCTTGGCGGGTGTGCAAGGCAATGCATGCGTGCAGGCGTTGCATGGAGTGCAGTGCAATGCAATGGCAACGCGGCGCCCTGCATGCATGCATGCAACTTCCACCGGCGCTCCGGACTTGGCAGGTGAGGGGGGTCCCCAGTGGGCGGCAGAGAGAGCCGGGAGGGCAAAGGGGAGCCAGGGGGGGAGCAGCGCTGCTCCCCGAGCCGAGCCCGGGGGGAAACTTCGGCGTCATTGCGCCGGGTGTTGGAAGCGGAGGCTGGCGGGGGCCCCTCACCTGCAAAACCTGGTCGCCTCTCATATATTTCGTGCATTGCATTCATCGCCCGCTTTCTCCTCCAAGGAGCTCCCGGGGGCACGCGTGGTTCTCCCCGTGTTATCCTCGCAACAACAGCCCTGCGAGGTGGGTCAGGCGAGTGGCCCAAGGGAGCACCCAGGGATTGTCCTGGCCAGGGGGGGGTGATTTGAACCCTGCTCTCTGCCCGGTCTTCGTCCTCATTTAGCCCCCACATGTGCATGACTGTGCATGACTGAGGTTTTCCCCCCTCGTCTTGGCTATGGTGTGAGTCTGTGCTGTTAATTAATGGGGTTCTGCCTTCGGAGAAGATGAGCCAGCCCTCAAGGAGGTGATTATGTAATTTGCTAGCAATTCATGTCCCTCCCGGCGTGACGCTGTGCGCTGACGTCACGGGGCTGTAATGGTGGTGTGCCTCGAGATTTTTTTCATGAAACAAGTGTGCCTTTGCCCAAAAAAGGTTGGGAAACACTGTTCTAGACCAGTTGGGTACTCAAAAGTACGCAGTACCAGCAACTCTTTGTTGTTGTGAAAAAATGCAACACACATACTGTTACAACTTCATGGTGAGTACCAGCACCTATTTTTCTAGAAGAAGAAAAAGCACTGTTCTAGATTAATCTAGCTTAAGAATAATTGTGCTTGTTAATTCCTAAATATAATACTTTTGCTTCTAGGAGACTCATGTCTGCTATGAAGAAACTCCACTAATGTATTCTGGGGCTGGGAATTTTGAGAGATCTCAAGCACAAAGATAACAAATACCATATTTTTCTATGTATATGACACCTATTTTTTTAAACGCAAACTTAAGAAATCAATATTTTAAATTAGGGTTGCCAAAACCACGAATGACACTGTAACTTACAAGCAGATGGAAAGGTAAAGGTAAAGGACCCCTGGACGGTTAAGTCCAGTCAAAGGTGACTATGGGGTTGCGGCGCTCACCTTGCTTTCAGGCTGTGAGAGCTGGCGTTTCTCCACAGACAGATTTCTGCGTCACGTAGCCAGCATGACTAAACTGCTACTGGTGCAACAGAACACCGTGACAGAAACCAGAGCGCATGGAAACACCATTTACTTCCCACCACAGCGGTACCTACTTATCTACTTGCACTGGTGTGCTTTCAAACTGCTAGGTTGACAGGAGCTGGGACAGAGCTGGGACAGGAGTGTGGGACACCCTGTCGTGGGAATCCAAACTGCCGATATTCCGATTGGCAAGCCCAAGATGCCCAGTGGTTTAGACTACCATCCATGTATAAGACGGCCCCCAATTTTTTACTAAAAAATAATAATAGCAAAAAACATTGTCTTATACACGGGAAAATGTGGTATATTCACACTGCTCTTAACTGACCACAAAGCAAAAGTCATCACTGTCTTCAGAGAATGATAGTATAACAGAAATCTAAAAAGGGGCAGACTTTGATAATCAGAGCATTCACCTCTATCCTCCAACCTATTAAGCTGGAAAAGAAATGGAACACTACAGGGTAGGGTAGGGCAAAGTGTTTGCATGCAAAGTAGGGATGAGGCATTTTCTGGAGTGCTTAAACTTGCTTAATTACTTTGATAAAACTCTCCAAATGACCCCCCCCCCATTTCCTAGGAACTACATGTGGGAGCCCCATGCCCTTTTCTTGGTGGTGAACAGAAGGAGTGAATTTTTGTCCCAGGTGAGAAATAGGGATGGAGTAAGTCTGATATTGCTGTGCAGTAAATGTCTCCCAGTTTGATGTTTCTTGGCATCAACTGGTAGAATACAGCAGCAGCAGCAGCAACAGCAACAACTGGGGAACAGCAGAGAGCAGGTTGCAGAGGAAAAGCAGCAGGCTCTCTGCAAAAGCCTCACTGCCTTTGCTTTATATGTCACAAGCAAAGGTAGGGCCCCAAATTCCTACGTTTGCTGCCAAATGCCTAGTTCTGCTTGTACACAAAAAAAATCTGCTATGGTCTATGAAAAGATCCACATAGCCACTGGCGGAGGAACGGGGGGAGGGGGGAGTGCACTGCCCCCGGGAAGGGGGGTACCATCGCGGCCACCCCCCAGACACGCACCGCACACACCCCACCACGCTGGGCGGCGTGCCACGCCCCTGAGACACATGCCACGCGCCTGCCTGCTCTCTGTCCCCGGTGCTGGAGCATGCAGCTTCGCCACTGCACATAGCACATTTGTAATCACCCCCCCCCTTATACAGTGGTGCCCCGCAAGACGAATGCCTCGCAAGACGGAAAACTCGCTAGACGAAAGAGTTTTCCGTTTTGGAGGTGCTTCGCAAGACGAATTTCCTATGGGCTTGCTTCGCAAGACGACAATGTCTTGCGAGTTCCTGCTGGGTTTTTTTCCTTCCCCCCCTTTTTCTAAGCTGCTAAGCCGCTTATCAGCTGATCCGATCAGCAGATAAGCCGCTAAAAGCCACTAAAAGCGCTAATCCGTCAATGGGCTTGCTTCATAAGACAAAAAAACCGCTAGACGAAGAGAATCACAGAACGGATTCTTTTCGTCTTGCGAGGCACCACTGTATGTCTCTCTCAGAAATATAGCATTCACTGTTTTCCTTATTCTACCAATAGTATTTTTGACCTTTCAAGCAGCTCAGGACGCATTCTTCAAGTTTCAGCTTTTAAAAGTCAACTTTACCACAATCGCCTCCCAGGACACAGCTTACCTAATGGCAATCTACACATTCATTCCTGTACAGCAGTTGAGAGCTGACTGCTTACGGCTTTGGCAGAATTTGAACTAAAGAGGGAAAACATAGAAGGACTATCTGTTTGACGTGCTTTTCAAGAGCAGCATTCTGGAGCACACTTGAGCATTCAAGTGTATAATCAAGTGTACTTGAAGTCTAGTGTCTCACTACAAGTGTTAACTATGCAAGAGCTACTGGCTTTCTGCACATCAGATCAAGACTAAAAATACAGCATGCCAGATTCTTGGCATTGTGCAGGATTGATGGTGCAGTGCGGGATTCTCTTTTTATGAAATAACTGGTGGCAAAACTGCAGCCTACTGGTTACTGCGTATCTCTAGGAGAAGCCCATAGAGACAGTGCCTAGGAAGTGTCAGTCTGCCATGCTAATGATGGTCTGCTGGTGCAGATTCCAAACTTGTAGTGCAAGTTTAACTCATTTATAGTATCAGCTAAAAGAGAACAGGAAACTCAGGGCCTGGGTTGTTAATCTGTAACCCATGTACTCTGACAGATAATAGCCAATAGCTCATGCTGTTCACAACACAATCCTGTATTTCTATACTTACAAAAGGCAACATTTAAATTATTTGAACTTAAACTAGATTTATACCTTAAGTAAAGCTGTGCCCAACTAGCCACAGCAATTATATTTTCACCATGCTACAGGGCAGGATTCCAGCGTTGCAATCACACTAGTATGGAAAACGTTCAGGTAAAATATGAACTGGTAGCTTTTCAGTTTTTGAAAGGTCTATATGCCAATAACATCATAAAGGTAAAGGGTAAAGAGACCCCTGACCATTAGGTCCAGTCGTGGCCGACTCTGGGGTTGCGGCGCTCATCTCGCTTTATTGGCCGAGGGAGCCATTGTACAGCTTCCGGGTCATGTGGCCAGCACGACTAAGCCGCTTCTGGCAAACCAGAGCAGCGCACGGAAACGGCATTTACCTTCCCGCCGGAGCGGTACCTATTTATCTACTTGCACTTTGACGTGCTTTCGAACTGCTAGGTTGGCAGGAGCAGGGACTGAACAACGGGAGCTCACCCTGTCGCGGAGATTCGAACCGCCGACCTTCCAATCGGCAAGTCCTAGGCTCTGTGGTTTAACCCACAGCACCACCCGTGTCCCAATAACATCATAAAAAGCAGCAATATAAGAATTTTGAATGTTGAAATCCTATGGCTATGTACCATATTTCTAAGTAAACGTACACAAGATTGTAATGTTGGAGTCTTACAGTGCAACCGTATGCAAGCATATTTAGGAATAAGTCCCACTAAGTTCAGACTTACTCACAAAGGATTGCAGTCTGAATTGCCCAGAAGGGCTAATACTATCCATGAATGAATGCACAGAATACTTAATATTTCTTGTACACAATCAGAATAGGCAACAATTTATATTAAAGTGGAGGCTATTTAGCAGTCAGGAAATCCATCATTATTTCTAGTAAGAAGAAAAACTAAGTAGCGTATATCACTGTAGCATCATAAAAATTCATGTTTTAGAAGTCCTTTGTGTCCTAAATCATTAAGCATATCCTAATGTTGTCTCTCTCACGCTGCTCATTACAAAGGCAAATCTATACATTAATGCTATAATATTCTGTATTAAATATGTTTGGATGCAGGAAAACTGGCAAAGAAGCTGCTTTATTGCTTTAGTTCCTCAATCAACACAGGAATACAAAATGTATGCATATGAAATGTTAAGAAAAGACACTCTGAATAGAGGAAGTTGAAAAAAAATTGATTTGCAAAACTCACCATGCTCCTCCTGATATAGTCAATGGCTTTCTTCGTATCCATCCCTGACCAGTTGTTAAGCATGTAGCATATACAAGCAGCACAGTACACAAATCTCATGTCATTTTCACTTCCTTCCAGGACTGCACAAAAACTAAAACATATAGAAGTTATGCAACAGTTACTGCTCTGTTCAACTGAATCTCAATCTGGGTTTGTTTGGGGGGTTTTAGAACAAAACGTAATTTACTTTAAACTGTCAGTTTCTATGGGAAAATGATCTAATTATCTGCTGAAAGCAGAACCCTGTCAGGTGATTACAAGACCTCTTTCAGTCATTTACTACAAAGCCAGCATAGTGAAAGTACCAATTTGACCAGCCAGCATACCCACCACTCACCTGAGTAGCAGGGACTAAACTGAATTATTCTGTGCCATGTCCCATTAGCAAGGCCCTCTGCTTCCTAGAGCAAGGGTTATCAAACTTTCTTCCCCCAAGGTTGTTGAAAATTATGGAGGTCCACCAGTCACAAAATGGTGGCAGAAAGAGGCAGGGTTTGACGCGGAGAAAGCCTTTGACAATCTTTCTTGGAGTTTTATGAAGAAGAATCTTCATGGGATGGGGGTAGGCCAAGGATTTGAGAATGGTATGGGTGCGATATACTCTGAACAAAAAGCCAAGTTGATTGTAAATAATGTGATAACGGAGGAATTTAAGATAGAAAAAGGAACACGACAGGGATGCCCAATTTCCCCATTGCTTTTCATTTCTGTTCTGGAGGTGTTGCTGAATATGATTAGAAATGACCAGCAGGTTAAAGGTGTACAGGTCGGAGCTAAACATTATAAGTTAAGGGCATTTGCAGATGACCTAGTATTGACCTTACAAGAGCCAAACACTAGTACGAAAAGGGTGTTGGAGATAATTCAACAATTTGGCCAGGTAGCCGGATTTAAACTGAATAAACAAAAAACTAAAGTCTTAGGAAAAAACTTAACAGTCATGGAGAAGGAGAAATTTCAAGAAGAGACAGGTTTGACAGTGGCTAAGAAGGTGAAATATCTAGGGGTTTATTTGACATCTAACAACTTGAACCTGTATAAGGACAATTATGAAAAATGTTGGTCAGAAATTAAAAAAGATCTAGAAATATGGTCAAATTTGAAATTGTCAATGTTAGGCCGAATTGCAGTTATTAAGATGAATGTATTGCCTAGAATGTTATTTTTGTTTCAAACTTTGCAGATTCTTGACAAGATGGACTGTTTCAAGAGGTGGCAGAAAGATATTTCGAAATTTGTCTGGCAGGGCAAAAAGCCCAGAATTAAATTTAAAATACTGACAGATGCTAAAGAAAGAGGGGGATTTGCCCTGCCGGATTTAAAATTGTACTATGAAGCAGCAGCGTTTTGCTGGCTGAAAGAGTGGATGCTCCTCGAGAACACAGACATTTTGGACTTGGAAGGTTTTAATAATGCATTTGGTTGGCATGCATATTTATGGTATGATAAAATCAAGGTGCATAGGGCCTTTAAAAATCATATTGTTAGAAAAGCATTGTTTAATGTTTGGATAAGATACAAAGATTTGTTAGAAAACAAAACCCCTAGATGGTTGTCACCCTTGGAGGCTAAGGCACTGAAGAAACTCAATATGGAGGTCGGATGGCCAAAGTATTGGGAAATTTTGGAACAGGATGGAGATAAATTGAAATTACAAAGTCATGAGAAATTGAAACCTAAAGTACAAGACTGGCTCCAATATTTTCAAATAATGGAGGTCTATAAACAGGACAGGAAAATTGGCTTCCAGGTGGAAAAATTGAAATTAGAGACTGAACTGTTAGAACCCAATACCAAGAATTTGTCAAGAATGTATAATTTGCTGCTGAAATGGAATACACAAGATGAAACAGTTAAATCAGCTATGATTAAGTGGGCACAGGACATTGGTCATAACATTATGTTTGCTGACTGGGAATGGTTGTGGAACACCGGTATTAAATTTACGGCATGTAATGCCTTAAAGGAAAACATTATGAAAATGATTTACAGGTGGTACATGACCCCAGTCAAGCTAGCAAAAATTTACCACTTGCCTGATAATAAGTGTTGGAAATGTAAAGAAACTGAAGGTACTTTCTATCACCTTTGGTGGACGTGCCCGAAGATTAAGGCTTTCTGGGAAATGATATACAATGAAATGAAAAAGGTTCTTAAATGTACTTTCCCTAAAAAACCAGAGGCCTTTCTCTTGGGCATTGTCGGCCAATTGGTGTCAAAGAAAGACAGAACTTTCTTTATGTATGCTACAACAGCAGCAAGAATTCTCATTGCAAAGTATTGGAAGACACAAGATCTACCCACCCTGGAAGAATGGCAGATGAAAGTGATGGACTATATGACATTAGCCGAGATGACTGGCAGAATCCGCGACCAGGGAAAGGAGACGGCGGAAGAAGAATGGAAGAAATTTAAAATCTACCTTAAGGACCACTACAAACTTGATGAATGCTAGAATGTCGAGGTTTTGTGTAAGAAAGGGTTACAGCGATATAAGATTAGACTGAAGGAAAGACTAAAAGGACAGAGACTTGACAGAAATATTTAGAGTTGCTAAAAATTCTTTGGACATTGGGATGCAGAAAAGGAGAGGTATGGGGAAGTCTGAGAAACAAGGTCTATAAAAAAAGGTTAGGAAACTATACGTGTTTGTATGTCTTTTTATATGTTTGTATTGTGTTTAAAAATTCTGTAAAACTAATAAAAAAATTTAAAAAAAAGAAAAGAAAGAGGCAGGGTTTGGCATAATCAGCAGGAATTCTGCATTTGTAATTCCAGCTTTTCATGAAAGCTCATGATTTCTACACCCCCTCCCCACAAATATTAAGACAACCAGGTGGCGTCTGCTTTCTAGAACGTATGGAAACTAGCATATTGCTGGGCTACTAAATGGAGAAGAATTAAAACAAGGAAGATCAAATTATGGTTGTTACTGCTTTGGTTGCAGCCATACCCAAGATTCAGGAGTCACTTTTTCCATCTATATAAAGTCTGCAGTCTATGAAAGGAGCCAGTCTCAGCAATGGAGGGAGGAATGCTCAGTTTGAAAGGCAAGCCAAAGAGATCAAAGTCATGTCTGTGGGTACATTGGAACAAGGAAAAGGGCTCTAGAACAGACTGGAACAGCAGTAAAGGCGTTTGAGCGTCCATGAGGGTCTACTAAGAGGTTCTGGAGATCAGCAGGAATTACCATATATACTCAAGTATAAGCCATTTTTTTCAGCACATTTTTTATGCTGAAAAAGCCCCCCCCCCCCTCGGCTTATACTCAAGTGAGGGTCGTTTCAGGCTGCTCCTTCCTCCTCCTCTGCCTTTGCCATTCTGTGGTAAAATTAGGTGCCTCAGCTTATATTCGGGTCGGCTTATACTCGAGTATATACAGTACACCTTTAATGAGTTGCTGTGATAGGAGAACCGAGGACATTCAGCAAACTATATAGCACAGTACTCTTCCCTACCTAAATCTGCAAAAGTCTCCTGACTTCCTGACTTCTCTAAATACTGTTTTTGGTAGCCTAGAGCCCTTTGACCAGTTGCCGGCAATATAGGGAACAGACAACAAGTTACTGGCGTTTAAAGACTAGGCTCTGAAACCCCCAGTGAAGGACACAATTAAATGCAAAAATGCAGGCCTCCTATCTGTGCTATGTGAAATGAAGAAGGGGACATTTCTGCTTGCTAGAATACCCTCGTCTCCGTTTGCTTTCCCTGGCAAGAAGAGACCTCAAAGTATGTAAGCTTCCTCTTGCTTACTGTGCTCAAGTCCTCACTTTCCTCACGCTGGATTCAGTCTCGCCAGTTCCTCCTTTACAGTACTGTGCATTATGTATTTGGATCCAGTTTTCCCTTTCTAAAAATATTTAACACCTGGCAACACAGAATTCACTGTACCTCCCGTCATCCAGCTGGAGAGCTCTTAGTCCTGCCAAGCAGGCTTCTTTATTTACTCGGCTCAAGTCATCGCCAAGAATAACTAAGCAGGAAAGGCCAGTGTAAGTCATTGCTATGTGCCCGCTATCATAGGGATGAGCAATACCGGGACCCTGAAACACAAGAAAATGCAATTATTATTAGAGTTTATAGTTCTCAACGGATAACAAAATAAGCATTTGTTTTAGCAGAAAACAGAGATTGTTTTCCTGAAGTGTCTTTGGGCAGGAGCATTGTTCTGGGCACATTTTGCGACAGGGAACTTCATTAGCACAAACAATTTCTGAGCTCTGGGCGCAGTACTGAGCCTAAAATTTCAGATTTAAACTGCAGAGTGGAATGAAAGGAGGACCTTTTTCTGCCTCACCACTTCCAGCTACTCTCTGAAGACCGGAGAAGAGACCCTCTTAAGAATATTAGAGGGGAGGGCAGGGGAAGGACTAGACCATGTGAAAAATCATTTTCAGCTTTGTATTCCTGTTATTTAAAAAAAGCGCTCCTGGACATTCTGTTGTTGCACCCACAACCTAGGTTTAAGGTGCCATTTAACTCCTCGTTTTCATATCTCAGTTTCTAACACTGGGCAGGAGAAACATGCAGGAGAATTGCCTGAATGGCTATATATAAATGTCCACCTCTGCATGACCCACACATAGCAGCAGCTATGCAAATAGCAGGAAGTGTGACAGTTATTTTAAGACCAGGGTACATTTCCAGCACCAGAAGAATTTTGCACAGATTTCTATGAACTGATGACGGCTTCCAGTGTGCCAGTTTAGTCTTGTATTACAGATCTCAACTACTGTACTAGGATAGATGACCAAACTCGACTTTCCTTTGCAAATATTCATGAAATGTTCAGTCTAGAAAGACAAACAGCTTGAGAAATAAATAAAATATTTTAACAAGCTGGTCCTGCAGAAAGGCAGCACTTCACAATACCTTTCAGTATTTTCTGGGATTTACATTAGTGATCCCAGGTTACAAAATTCTGGCACCATGTAAAAGGATACAATGAGTTATCACCACACATCTAATATCACTTTCAATAAATTTAGAAATATGATCACACCATATAAATAGTGACAACCTAAAAAATAATCACACTCTGTTTATGGGAATTTCAGGGTTGCCCTGTGTCCTCTTTTTCCAGGACATGTCCTCTTTTTCAGGAGGTAAATTTTGAGACAAATTGCATTTATTTGCTCTGAATGGCCATCATAGTATCTTCTTTTTTGCCCTTCAAAATATGGCAACCCTATTTTAAAAAGAGGCCACTCAAGCCCAGGCGACTTACATTCTGGTGATGTGCATTCTCTCTCACTTCCACAAGTTGATCCAACTAAGTTGGTTCTATCCAACTAAGCCATACTAAGAGTAGATTTTCATTTATTTCAGTGAGTCTACGGAGTATCTTTAGGCTGGATACAAACTTATGGAAATATGGATATGATGTAAGTCTGATGTGTTATGAAGCATTTAGAAAGTCTAGTCTTTTTTAAAGAAGGACTTCACACCTCTCACAACTGTAAAGAAAAGCCCACACGTGTTGGTTTGCCTGCCCATCATGCTAGTCTATCTTAAGGGCATCTATTTTTGTGGCTTCCTCACAAGAACCACACTGATGCTGTCCTGATAACAGCAAGACAGAAATGTTAGGAATGGAATTTCTGTCCATGCACCCAGCCTGCTAGCACACTGACACTGCAGACTTATTTGACTCCTCTGAACTTGCATTCCGTGTATTTGATTTGTGTTCCCTTTCTAACCCACTTTCAATCCTCAGGCTGTTCATACTTCAAGGACCCCACTTCTCGTGCCTGCCACAAACTACATGAGATAACCACGTTATAAAGGTGAAGGTTTCCTATGAAGAATATCCTCATTTAGAATACAACATTCAAATGTGTGTTCAGGCAATGCTGCAGTAATCTGAGTGAGGATTTGCTGCATTTTCCAGTGTATAACACCCCCCCATGTATAAGACGCCCCCTCTTTTTGGGGACTCAAAATTGAGAAAACCTACTTTCTATTCTTATTGGTTTTAAAAGCATAAAGCACATTAAAAAGCTGTGCATCCATTTCTAGCTTTCATTAAAATATGGCTTCGATAATAAGACCACTGTTCTGCCTCACAGAAATGTTTTCAATTTACGAGCAGAATTTACAAAAATAGAGTGCTATTTTTACTTTTAAAAATGCTCACCTCAGAGCCTTATTTCATGATCATGTAAATATTTGTTAAAAGGCTGCAAAGGAATGCACTGTATTTTTTTTCATGTAGCATTCACTAACCTTGGACGGATTGAATGGCATTCCCAGATACGAAGAACCACGGAATCCACAGCGATGCATGTTTGACCCTTTGTAGGAAACAAAACAACCCTAGTTTAACTCTGTGCATTCATTTTCAAATTACTAGCTATTTGTTTTAAACAATTCTACTGAAATTTAAAGTCTCTCTCTGGCTCATGATTAATGCCAAATCATATTCCCTAGCTCAGACTGCTATCCTGCAAACTTAACTTGGAGTAACTCCTATTGAACTCTGTGAACCCAGTTACTTTTGAGTAAAGGCGCTGGCAATGCAGCTCTGCATTTACAACCATTTTTCACAGAAGGCCAATGGGAGTGGTTAGTTTTTCCACCCTGCTACATACTCATCATTTTCTGCGTTCTACATACACTCCATCCTACGTAGTTGATGTAGAAATGGTCAGCCAGCCATTTTCAGTCTATCCCCTCATCAGACTGACCTTCCAGGAAAATATAGCTCCTGTTCTGGGATCTAGCCTAACACGTTTGCAGAGATAAGAGCTGTAATAAGCAGCAGCTAAATAAAAACAAACAGTGTTTTACAAATTGTTAGGAGTCATTCTGCAAAGAAACAGAAAAGATGATTGTAACTTTAAGAGCTGTTTCTGTGAGTTCTGGGTGTGAGTTCTGGGCTGATTAGATACAACTAGTGATGAGTACAAAAGGAGGAGAAGTTGCAGTTTGAATTTGTCTGCAAAAGAGAACACCCACATGCTTTGTGTTTGTAAGTTTGTAAATAAAACTCTTGCTTGAGGGTTTTACACCTGTCTCATGGTTCTGTCCTCTGCTGCCAGGAAGATACAGCTCCAACACAAATGTCATGCAACTATATATAAACTTTGAGCCAAAGTAAGGCATATAGAACCATACAAAAACAAATTTATCACAGCAATTATATTAAAGAGTTCATGTACCAATTGGTTGTCTTTTATGTATATTCTCTGTCTAAAAACTGAAAGAAAAAATCTATTATTCATGCAACAGTACCAAGAGGGGTCTCCAAGGATGACAAGCATACAAAGCATTCATCCTGCACAAAGAAGTCGTTTAAAGAGGGGTTTTTTCCATCTGAGATATACTAAATAATGAAGGTCCTCCTACATATTATTAATTTTTAATGTCACTCCAGTATTTATGGTGGGTTGTATCCAATGCATCCTTCCATTCACGGAAGACTCTTTGATTTAGTGGAGGCTAACAAAAGTGGGAAGGAGGCAAAGCAGTGATTGCAGTGCCTGTAGATGGACAGTCAGGTTGTGTATCCATAGCAGTGACCAGAGGAGGAATGAGCTCTGGGAGGAGCACAGAGAGAAGAAAACACCATGGTGCATCTGCAGCTGGCACAACTGGATGCCTTCATCTGCCCCAACTGCAACAAAACATCTCTCTCCCATATTGGCCCCAAAGCCACAGTAAATGTATAATGACATAAGTTAAACTCATGAAATGTCCTCCACAAAGGCAAATATTTATAGAGAATTTAGAGATGATTTTTCTCTTCTTTTTAATCTGACATACCAAAATGCCATGAAATACAGTGGGCTACGACATTTCCCAGAAAAGCTAAACCTATATGTGAAAAGAATGCAGCTGTGAATTGATAACCTGGGACTGTAAGTGACTCAATTTTATTTTGAGTACACCTACTGAAATTAATGGGCCCAACTTAGTCATTACAGTGGATCTCCTCTGAGTAAAACTTGGTCGATTGCCACCCTTGGTTTTGCTCTTGTATTTCAATTCAGAAAATACACTAAATTAGCATACAGAAGAAGCTTCAGAACATGGTTCTAGCTATTAACTGGCAAGTTTTCATCTCAGTGCCTGTCTTCATTGTGTTTTGCAGAAAGTTGCTGTGAAAGAAGAGCCAAATCTATTTTCAGCTCAAAGAGCTTTTCTTGAATCTTTCACTAACATCTCATTACCCATCCCAAGAGAATACTGATCACAGTCAAGAGTTTGTTTTGGGTTTTTTAAATACCTTCATTAGCTTTGTTACTTTTAAGTTTCCTTTTGCAAGATGACCTTAAAGGTGCCATAAGCCTTCAATTCTTAAGTCAAGCACTCCAGAAATTAACAACCATGGAGAACGCCACACAGAACCGGAGATTAACAGACAAACCATGATCACTATTCATTGAGTAGGAGTTAATCCAACAGTTTCAAAACAAGAGCAGCTGTTGTGAATCAATTATTATAGATGAGGTCTTATGGTAATTAGTCAAGAAGACTGTCTAAGGCTAATATTGAAGCTCCAAAATTTAAAAACAGGTTTTGGGAGATGTTAAGAAAATAAGAAGTATTTTAGCTTCAGTGGGGATGTTTCATGCATAGGCGCCGACTCCATGGGGCTTGAGGGGGCCCGAGCCCCCTCAAAAATTCGTTTGGGGGGGCTCAGCCCCCCCAATAATCTCGGGCGGCGGTGGGCGCGTCCGCGGCTTTTATAGGGCGCCCGGCGCGCACCAGCTCGATAACAGGCACCGGCGCGGCGGGGGGCGCCGGGCCGGGGGAGGGGGGCGGCCGGCCTGTCTCCTTGGCAACCCCATTGAGCAGCGCCGGCTCCCCCGGGAGGGCCATCCCCCCGCGCCGCCGATCGCCAACACCGCCGACGCTGTGGCTGCCTGAGCCCGACCCGGAGCCCGAGCCCGACCCGGAGCCCGAGCCCGAGCCTGAGCCCGAGCCCGACCCGGAGCCTGAGCCCGAGCCCAAGCCCGTCAGTCAGTCAGTCAGGAAGGAAGGAGAAATGGGGAGGGAGACGAGGGAGGAAAATTGCGCGCAGGGTGAAGAAAGGAGAAGGGCGAACGAGACGAGCTTCCAACCCAAAAAAGGGCTGGAAGACTGGGAGGATGCAGGATCGGGAAAGAAAGCGACGCCTTCCCCGCCCGCAACGTCGCCCGCTTGTCATTGGCAGCGCAGCGGGCGCCCAGAGGAGCTGGGCACCGGCGCAGGGCCGCTCCGCAGCCGCGGAGGACAGCTGCACGGCTAGCAAGGTGCGCCGCGTAGAGCGCGGCCCTTGTGTGGCCCGGTGGCCAGGCAAGCTTGGGCGGGGACCCCCATGCAAATCTAAGACGGGAGAAGAGGGCAGAGCAAAGGGGGTCCCTTCCCCAACCTCCGGCTTTGAGACTTCCCTGCGCCCCAGAAAAGCGAAAGGATTTTCTCTTCTTCTTTTTTTATAAATATTTTATTAAGGTTTCAAATACAAAGTTAGAAACATACACTGAAGAAAAAAGTAAAAGAACAAGAAAAAGAAAAAAAGAAAAAGAAGAAAAGAAAACCAACCATTCAACACATTTTTTATATAACTAACTGGACTTCCTCGCATCTCCCTTACCCTGCATTCTTTATAATAAAGATATCAGCAAATTATTACCTTGTTTCGTACCTTATTTTGTACTTTTCAAATACTATACCTCTAAATTTAACATACTTTTCACCAGTTACTTATATCTTAAATTAAACATAGTATTACCTTAGATTTTGACCTTTTCTTACTTAAAATATAATTTCCTGTTTCCCAAATCTAATTGCTGAAGCTATAGTTTCCGAATCGTGTAAATTTTTAACATTCATACAACTTATATTGTTTTTGTAAATAGTCCTTAAATTTTTTCCAGTCCTCTTCCGTTGTTTCTTCTCCCAAATCTCGGATTCTGCCAGTCATTTCAGCCAGTTCCATGTAGTCCATCAATTGCGTCTGCCACTCTTCCAGTGTGGGCAAATCTTGTGTCTTCCAATATTTTGCGATAAGTATTCTTGCTGCTGTAGTTGCATACATAAACACTTTCTGGCCAACAATGCCCAAGAGGAAGGCCTCTGGTTTCTTGGGAAAGGTATACTTAAATACCTTTTTTAACTCATTATAGATCATTTCCCAGAAGGCCTTCACTTTTGGACAAGTCCACCAGAGGTGAAAGAATGTCCCTTCAGCCTCCTTACATTTCCAACATTTATTATCAGACAGGTGATATATTTTTGCAAGCTTGACTGGGGTCATGTACCACCTATAAATAATTTTCATAATATTTTCCTTCAAGGCATTACATGCCGTGAATTTCATTCCGGTGGTCCATAACCTTTCCCAGTCCTCAAACATGATGTTATACCCAATATCCTGAGCCCATTTTATCATGGCTGATTTGACTGTCTCATCCTGAGTGATTTTCTCTTCAACCTGCCCTCCATCCTCTTGCAGAAAACTCTTTGCCTGCCCTGCCCGTATCTCGTTTTTGCTTTTTAATTCCACACACGCACCCTTCGGACTTCGTGGCAATCGGGCGCGCGGGTGCGTTTCCTAAGAGAGTGAGGACCCCCGCGTCCTCCCCACCTGCTCCCTCGCCAGCCAGCCAGCCGCACGCCCTAGCCGGAGAGCCCCGGCCGTCCCCGTCGCGCAATCGGCTGGATCTCCCTTCAGCAGGCCGTGCTCACAACTCGGCCCAGGGACCCCCCAGCAGCGGATCTCCGGCCCAGCTGAAGAATCCGGCAACAAGCCCCCTCCTCCCCAATCGCTCCGCCGAAATACGCTCCAAAAACCCCCAGATAGGCCGCCAGCCGCCAAGTCTAGTGGCGCCCTGAGCGAGGGTCTCTCCCCAACACCGCCACCTCGAACTGCGTTCTCCCGGCTACCCGAGCGAACCAGCGGCAGGACCCCGGTATGGGCCCCCCCAATATTTTTTATAAGTCGGCGCCCCTGGTTTCATGTGAGTGCATATCTATTAATATGCCAATACTATTGATATGTGCCACATAAAACTACATCTTCGAAAACCATGTTACTGAATTTTTAAGTATGGGGGAGGACAGTTTCATAATCATTTAATATTTTTAATCAGCTACAGTTAAAGATTAAATGTTAAGAGAAGTCAAAGGCATCACAACTGGCTGTATCCTTTACTTACTATGGCAAAAAATCAACAAGCTGTTGTCAGCAAGTAAGAGTCTCTTGCAGCATCTTAAAGTCTAGGAAACCTATTAAAGTATAAACTTCTGCTGTAATAAATATGATAGTCTTAAAGGTGTCACAAAACTTTAACTGTAGCTTGCCCCTTGTTTTTACTGCAACAGACTAGCACAGCTTCTCCTCTGGACTTCAATTGTGGAATGGCACCATCTAGTGGTTGTTCTGCATATAAATGGTACTACTACTGAAAACAATTGAAGCTTTAACAACAACAACAACAAAAAAAGATGTAACACACTCCAATGAGTTATACTAATCATTACTCTAAGGAAACAAAACCGGAGCCTTGTGGCATCTTAAAGAGAAAAAATATGTTTGTTAAGCTGTTGCAAGCCTCATTTTTGTGCGTGCTATTAACAGACTCACAATCCCTCTGGAATTATTCTAAAGACAGCTGAAATCAGAGGTAATGGGAGGAAGTCTTATTTTGTAGAGAATATATCCCCACCACCACACAACTAACAAACATGTATGCAGTAAGTTCAAAACCAAAACAAGATTATCATGGACCTCATAACTCTTAAGCTTTTGTAGTATAATACTGCTCCATTTGCAACACGTGTCAATATTGATCCCATTTTAGCCATAAATCTGACTGGTGAAACTGCCAATAATCTGAAGAGAGTCTTTTTAGCCTTCTGCTTTTTTCAGTATTGGCTCATAAAAAGTACAAAGAAGTCAGACCAATATCAAAACTAATTTGAAACACTTGTGGAACAGTCTTCTCCCACCATACTCTCCAAAACCCAAGTCACAGCATCAAATGAAAGCAGTACAAGACTTTTAAATATTTCACTTGACTTAAGAACGTTAAGAGCAGCATTCCTGGATCAGACCAAAGATCCATTCAGTCCAACATTCTGTTCCCACAGTGGCCAAACAGATGCCTAAGAGAAACCCGCAAGCAGGACAAGAGCACAATAGCCTCCTTCAACTCGTGATCCCCAGAAACCTGCATTCAGAGATTTGCTGAAAACAGTAAACTGCCTTCATGATTAGTAACTAGATAGCCTTATCTTGCATGTGTTGGCTTTTGGTGATCAGAGATAGAGTGGCACGAGGATCCTGATTTTATATGTATATTTCTTTTTCAAATGTTTCTAATATCTTACCACACACCAGCAGCCTTAGTGATTTCAAGATGTGGAACTAAGGAGGAAGGGGTATATACTCCCAGTACTTTTCTCTTTTTCTGAAAGCCTGCCTCCTAGATGGAGCAGAGAGCACAAGAGTACAAGACCACTGACTTCCAATAAGTAGGACAACAGTGCATTACTGTATTGACATCTGACTCAGTTCTATCAATTAGCTTGAGTTTCCCTGTTATTCTTCCATTGTTCTCTTATAGTAGTGGTGGGTTTGGCTTAACATTCATTAATGTAATAATAGTTCTGGCAAGTTATAGTAGTTGCATAGTTCTTGTACAGCTAAGCTAATAAGTCTTACAAGGAAATTCAGTACAATTAAGAAGGAACAAAGCCATTGACCCATCTAAGCACATTTAAGCAGCTTTATAAAAAACTATCATGAACATGTTTTGTCATGATTAGACAAAATACCTTCTGAATGTTTCTAATTTAACAATATATTAAGAATTTCAACATATCCTTCTAGAACCCATCAAAGCAACATTATTATTTTTTAAAGCAGAGGGCCCCCTGCTTGAAAGTTTAACCTACTTTGCTTAATACAACTGCATCTATAACTCACTATAGCTCTTTGACAGGCTTCACTGCACAGTTCTGTGACCTGGCTAAGAGCATCTACATTTTAGTACTGCTAAGCACTTTCAATTGTTACAAGTAAGATGGTCACTGCTCAGCATCTCTTTGAACAAGGGGTTGCTCTCTATTATCAAAAGCTAAAAGCAGCACAAATGAGTGTAATGAAATGTCAGTAAGAGAAAAGCTAAAAACTCACTCACTGTCTTCTGTGGGAAGGACCTGCAGGGAATAAATCCATTCTATTATATCTTCTTTGTTCACCACATCTAAGGAATCCAACATATCCAGACCGGAGAGTGCAAAAAAAGCAATTGTCAACCTGCGAGGGAAGAAAAGCAGGATATTACTACCCGCCATCGATATAAAATGGTTTGTAAGCATGAGAAGTCATACTTCTAAGCCACAAAGAAGTACCTGTGTTATGTGTCAGCTCCAGCATGAACTGAAACCAGACATGAGTGCTGCAACCTGACAATATGCTGCAGGGAGCTGGCTTACATGTAACTCTGCAGGCAGAAAGCCACGCTGCTGTCAAGCTTCACTAACCAACTCCACCTGGAGTGAAGGAGTGAAAAACCGATACCAACAAGTCTCTCTGACTGATGAAGCAGACCACACATAAACGTAGAATAACAACATGTTCAAGAAACTGTAAAATGACTGGCTCATTAGCATCAAAATCAGGGAAAAAAAATGTCTTCAGCACCAAGAGCCATGGAAGAAAAATGCAATCTGACAGGTAACAAACACAAATCAGACACATTTTGGTGCTAGAAATTACGCAGATAAAAAGGTGGTGCAGGTGTCCCTACAATGTGGCTCCATACAGTTGCGTGTGAACAATGCAAACCGTAGACCATCTTAACTGTGAGCCCTGCAAGACCTGCCTTGAGGGCCTATTCCCACCTGGCCTGGGACAGTAATGCAATGACTGATTCCAGCTACAAAAACTGTTACTATTGAAAGCGATGCAAACCATCTTGTTTTGAGTCCAGAAAAACATGATGATCATGATGCCTAAAACTATCAGAATGCAGTGCTGTTTAAGGACTTGGGTTGGGATGAAGATTTAATTTTGGAGCCCTGTTATTATTGTTGTTACTAGGATAATATTTTTGCATTTTATTGTTAGACCTTATTCTGAATCGTAAGGAGACTGATTTTGTTGCATACAATCAACTTGCAACTTGAATGATCACAGCTTTATGTTTGGCTGGCCAACTGCAATTGCACAAATTAAACACACACAAGGTGGAGAGGTTAGATGCAGAAAGAGCTATTAAGCTCTCATACTTGGTTACCAGGTTCTGGGAAGCTCCAGGAGGGAGCCTGGTAAGCAAGGAGGAGAGCTTAAAAGCGATTTCCGCAGCAAGAAAACTTGGCACGGAAAGAGCTTTAAAGCTTGCTGAAAGCACCTCCAGAGCCTTTGGAAAGGTAGAGGTGGACACAGGGACAGTTCTGGGGTTGTTCTTACTATATGTGATTTTGGCTTTACACACAATCCCTAAAACCACAGCACAAGTTGCGAGTCAACTGTATTTCTTAATGAGTTGTAAATTCAACATTTAGATCACTTAGAACAAGGGTGAGAACCTTTTGAACCCAAGGGCCACTATTCAGGGGACACATAAAAGTGACAGGCAGGTCCAGAGGCAAAAGTGGACAAAGAAAGGACGTAGCTTATGTTTGTGCAGTAGGTTACATTCCAGCATCACAAATGTCAGAGGCACACACTCATGAAACATTGGTGGGTAGGAGTATGGCATAGAGTGTGCCAAGAGCCAGCCGAAGACGCCTGAATGGCTGCATTGAAACCTAGGTCTCAGGTTCTTGACATGACATAGATTTTTTTTATTGTTTTAAAAAAAACATTGATTTTTATCCAACCTGAGATAAAACAATAAATAGTAATCTTAAAGCACAGAGCTGCTCACTACTGGTACAATAAAAAAATCACAAATACCTGAGAAAACAACTAGGTTTCATCCTTGCAATAGAACAAAGGGAAAGTTGGTGCTTGGTGCGCCTCCAAAAGGAGGACATTCCATAATTGACTTTATCTTTAATTCTCAAACGTCTTTTGTTTTAATAGTATACCTATCTGACACAGTTCCACACAAACTACTTTCAAAATTGCTGCCCAGAACATATTCTGTCAGATTTTTGCCAAGTAAGTCAAAATTAAATCTAATAAAACACCCAGGAAGTTCACCTAGTATTTTCTTAGTACAATGAGTAGTGGACAGTGTGGATGGGGCTGTATTGCCAATCTGTCTTCCCAACACTGTGCATAGCAGTGAATGGGAAGGTAGGAAAGAGAAGGGAAGGGAAGGGAAGGGAAGGGGAAGGAGAAAGGCAGTGGGAGTTTGGCACATGTGCAGCAACTAAGCCAATGTGATGCTCCTACTACTGCACACCATGCTGTGTCCAATGTGTGGTGTTGGAAAAGCAATGCAACTTCACCCACACCACCTGCTACTGAGTTTGACAATACCCCTACAGAGACGTTGCAGTACATGAGAGCTTTCCAAAATGTGTGTTGCAACACACTAGTGCGTCAGCTGCAGTGTGTAGGTGTGTCGCACAAATGCTCCCCGTGCTCCTCCCAGGGCTGAAAAGGGGATAGTTCAACCAAACAAAGGTTTGCTAGTAAAACTGAATTACTGTGTAGCAAAATGATGCACGTCTAAAAAGTGTCACCAACTTGAAAAGTTTGGAAAGCTCTGCAGCACACTCTTGGATTCACGTGACATCAGTTTTCTCTACAAACAGAGATGTCATCTAATTACATTTTGGTGGCACATAATAGTTACCAGACACAGACCAGTAGCAATTCAAGTTATTAATGATTAGGTCAGACAAGAGTCCTTATAATTAAGCATAATGTACACTTTGCTTTGCAGTCTTGGTTACAATGCTTTTATTCACCTCTATCTGGGTTCTGCAACAACCTCCAGGTCTGCTACACCCATTGTTACTTGTAACCTGTTTTGCTTTTCACAGATCACAGACTACTAACTAATCACACTGCTCGCAGAATTATTGAGAGCCATGGTATAATTAAGTGCACAGATTACCTGCATAGCTATTAGAACAGGTTCTTTAATAGGTGGCTCCATATCTGGAGAACATATTCAAGGAAAAAATGCTGCTGCCCTGAGGAGGATTCTCCTAAATCTAATATTCAGTGGGTCAGCATTCCCCAATCATTGGTAGAAAAGCTGCAACATAGAAAGTAAACATTTTTTCTCCTTGCTCTTTCATAGTACAGTCAAACCTCGGAAGTCGAACAGAATCCGTTCCGGAAGTCCATTCGACTTCAAAACGTTCAGGAGCCAAGGTGTGGCTTCCGATTGGCTTCAGGAAGCTCCTGCAGCCAATCGGAAGCCACGACGGACATTCAGGTTCCAAAGAACATTCGCAAACCGGAATAACAACTTCCGGGTTTGCAACATTCGGGAGACAAAACATTTGTCTCGCAAGACGTTCGACTTCTGAGGTACGACTATACTGTTTACAAACATTTTAAGTGAGGGGTCTCATTCCCATTAGCTAACTAAACAAATTCCTCCTGTTAGAAAATAATTTCTACTTAAGTAATTGATTTCTTTTAAATTGACCAGTAGGGGGGAAATGAACTATTTCCTAAATGGTGATTTCATTCCTAAAGAGAAATCAGGTTTCAAACTGAATTTGCTTCTTGCTGACCAAATTCAACATCCTCTTTTTTTCTAAGGGGTTCTATTTCTCCTCCAACTCTTTGAGCTTTTTCATACATCATAAAGATGACTTTAATATTCAAGTTCTAAAGTCTTAGCAGCTCTCTACAATGTTTGCATCGCTCTCCAGCAAACTACCCAACTGGGGATTTCTACAGATTGCAGACCAGAATGAGAACCACTCATAAAGGATTCTTCTAAATAAATTTTAAAATATATTTCTCACCACAGCTCTTGTCACTTCTAGAAATTTTTCTAGCAAATTGTTTCCTCTCCTTCCAAATTTCCAGACCTTCATGTTCCAAGAGCAATTCTGAAGCTGTTTCCAATCCTATGGATGTTTATTCAAAAGCAAATATCACTGCTTTCTATAGGGCTTGATCCCAAGTGTGCATAAGACTACACTTATATAAGTTCAACAGTCTTACAAGTAGGATAATAGTCCTTCTATTTAAATAGGGTTGAGGGGTTTTTTTTGTTTCTAACACTTCAAAAAAACTGTCCCAGGGTGACATAAACATGATGTTAAATATGTTCGGCATACAATCTAAGTCACATTCTGAGGGTACAAGGAGTGGGACTGTGGCGTGCAGTATCTGTAGGCCCTGTTGGAATTTATAAGCCTGCCTACCTGATAAAGCAACACTCAAGGTAGGGCATAAAGTAAAAATCTGGTTGGTCATCGTTGCCGTTAGAAAATGAGTTGAGTTCAAGAGAATAACTGAAGAAAAGAACCATTGCTCATATTTAAAAGCAACCAAGGAAAGTAGCTAAAGTGCTCTTTTTACTTCCCGTAACCTTATTGGTGAATAGATTCTGGAAGATAGCCAAGTTGGTCTGATGCAGTCAAAATAATAATAATAAAAATGTCCAGTGGCACCTTAGAGACCAACTAAGTTTGTTCTGGGTATAAGCTTTCATGTACATATGAAAGCTTATACCCAGAACAAACTTAGTTGGTCTCTAAGGTGCTATTGGACAATTTTTTTACTTATTGGTTAAGCAGGAGTAGTTGTAGCTGCCAGCATCTCCTCCAGCACCAACTAGACCACTGGTTCCCAAAGCGGATGGTACCACCCCCTGAGCGGGGAACAGGAGACTATCAGACTTTTAAAAGCTTTGATGAACTGGATCAAGTTCATCAGTTTTGTTCAGTTAAAACTATTTAGCTTAATTCGATTTTGAATACTGTAATTTAATTTTGAATTTTACTGTGTTATTACTTTCCTTAGTAGGTTGTGCAAACCACTATTCTGAATAATGCTTTTTATAGAGTAGGGGGCACTGGGGAACCAAGTTTATGGAACCAAGAGGGCAGTGGCCCAAAAAAGTTTGGAAACAACTGAACTAAACTGAAAGTTGGGTCAGGAAGCTGTAACAGAAGTGGAAGAAACTGAAAAGATCCTGGTGAAGCCAATAAAGTAAAATATTTGCATTCGTGCTGTACTAAAATTATTTCTCTTTGCATAAAGGAGGTGTTGCTCCCAACTGAGACCAAGGCTCTGAAAGAACGCTCAGCTTGTATTCCAAAGCAAGTTGTATTGTATGAAGGAGCGCTCCACTTGTATTCCAAAACAAGCTCAACTTGTAATCCAAAACAAGTTGAGCTGCGATAATCATCTTAGCTGGCACATCGGGGAACAAGTTTCTCCTTTGCACATTCTTTCTGTACCTCCTTCCTGTTTTTGTTCATCTTACAAGAAAGCAGAACAGAAACAGACCTCACCATGTCATGTTTAGCCAAGGCTTAGCGCTTGTTAAGACTCAGGGTGTTCAGCCACTAGGTTTAAGCACATGAATTTCGGGGACTTTAAAGAGAAAGCGTTCCTCACCTCTTCACCAGTGCTCTGATCTGAAAAGCTAGGGTAGAGTCAGTTTATATTTTTATGCTGTGAACCACCCTGAAGTCTTTGGATGAAGGGTGGTATATAGAAAATGAATGAATGAATACATACATACGTACATAACAAACTCTACCTTTTACCAATTGGGTTGAAGCTGAACATGAGCAAGAGTACCCAAAGAGCATACACAGAGTTCCCCTCAGTTCTGAGCGATACCACAACCAACATGGATTTGAGGGTGGGGGGTCGAGAGTTGGACGGAGGTAGGAAAGCAGAAAATCAGATTTAGAAATTAAACCTTGGGCAAGTCCAGAGGTCCGGGGGCTGCCGGAACCGTTGCGCTCCCTGACACTGTGGGGGAAACCTCCGAGGGCTATTCTACGCGAGGATGAACGTGAGGAAGAGACCCGCCACGGGATGCCCAGCCGCCTTAGGCAGGCGCTTGTCCTTCTCCCACCCCCGCCAGGGCTACCTGCTGGTCTCCAGGGACGAGTAGCGCTCGGGCAGGATCTGCAGGCAGCGCTGGAAGAAGCGCACGTGCCGCTCCTTCAGGAAATCCAGCCGCTCTCCGTCCCCGAAGCCCCCGTCCTCCTCCGCCGACGCCGCCATGTTGGCCAACCGCTCCCTAACCCCGCGCGCGCGCGCAGCGTCCGTCACCGCCGGCAGCGGCACGCGGGTCACGTGGGGCGGCGGAGGCGCGGCGCTAATTGGGGGCGGTGGAAGCAGCTCCGGAGGGAGGAGGGAGCGCGAGCACGCCCCGCGTGCGACTAAAGGGGCGGGGCCAGCCGGCATGGGCGCCAATCAGATGCGAGCTCAGAAAACTGGCCGTCGTTTAAATAGGAAGCGCGTCGATGGGTTGGGGAGCATTGACGTGAGCATTCCACGTTTTCTTGTATAGGCGCTTGAGAGTTACTAGTCTTCCAAAATAAACGCCTTTTAAAAAGAAGAAAATGTTGGTGCCGGAGTGGTAAAAAACAAAACAAAAAAACAAAAACCCCTGACCTCCATACAGAGCTGCTCCACACAATGGCAACAGCCATAGCTGTCAACTTACAGATTTGAAAATAAGGGACCAGCAGCCTCGAAAATAAGGGATCAGCAGCCCAAATAAGGGATTTTGGCTTAGCTTATACAGAAATCCGCCACTCATGGAGCCATGCTGCTTTGGCTGCCACTGACTGTGTTTTGCAGGGGGTTGGACTAGATGACCCTAAGGGTCTACAACTCCCACCAAAGAAGAGTGGCAGACAAAACTGATGAACGACGTCGAGATGGCAAAGCTTACAGGCAGAATTAGAAACCAGGAAGAGGACCTCTTTAATAAAGAATGGGGAAAGTTTATAATTTAGTTGAAAAGCTATTGTAAAGAGTTACATACATTGGTAGGATTGACAGAAAACTTGTAGTAAAAATTGGACAAATGATTTATAAAAATAGAGTTATGAAAGGGATGCAGAGGGTATTCTCACAACATTAAGATGCTGCACTGGTTGGAGGGTACGCTAAGCAGCACATCGGGGCTGCCGTCGTCCTGGCACGAGGAGTTTCATTGGCCCTTCCCCGCCCGAGAGGGGAGGGAGGGAGACTGGCATGAGGCGGTTGCGGTGCCGCCACAGCCACTGAAGCTTCACCCTTCTGCGTCCCTCCCCATCCCCTCCTCTTCCACCTCCCTCAGGCCGCCTCCTCAGCCGCCTCCAGCTTTCCCTGGCAGCGTAGCGGAAGTCTCGCAAGAGAGGGGCTGCCTGCCCGCCCGCCACCCGTCTCCTCACGACGTGCCCGAGGGGGAAAAGGGAGAGACAGAGACGCAGCAGCTCCTGCGCTCTCTCTCTCTCTCACGGTGGAGGACCCCGAGCTGCTGTTTCCCTCCCGAGCTGGGCGAGCATGAAACCCGGGAAATTTAAGGGAGATCATCAATCTGGGACAGCAGCGGGAAACGGCACTGGGATAAGGGAGTTTCCCACCAAATAAGGGACGGTTGACAGCTATGGCAACAGCTGTAATGCCATGCTTTTTAATACTCTTTTTATTCCATCGCTGCAGTGACAATCATGGCTCGAACCGAACATCCAGATTAGCTTTCTGAGCAGAAATGATCTTCTTTGAAGGATTCCCTCAATCTTTTTTTTTTAATTCAACTGCAAGATTTATTGCACAATGTGAGGGTGTCTACGGCTAAAAAGACTGCAAAGTAGTCACAACAGCAGCATTTTACAGTTTGTAAGTTGCTGAGAAAGGCAGTCCTTCCCGTCAGGCTTACAATATAAAAAGACGACACAAAAGGAAAGTGGATGTGGTGGGAGAAGGAAACAAGCAAGCCCGGTTTCAAGTTCTTAGTTACAAGTTGTTTTAATAACCACCTTAAATGGAAAAGTGCTGACAGGAGGCACCAAAAGTTGCTAATATCTCTCCTTTGCTGCAGCCAGATAAGAGTAGCAGCTGCCATGTGACAGTTGATGGAGGGAGGAGTCTGGTGCCTTAAGGACATAAGGGTACTGTTGAATCAGGTCAAAGGCCCATCTAGTCCTCCATCTTTTCAGTGTCCAGCCAGATGCCTCTGATGCCACAATCAGGACCTGAATGCAACAGTGCTTTTCCCACTCATGATTCCCAGCAACCGGTATTCAGAGGTACTCTAAGTTTATATCCTGCCCTTCTTCCCAAAGGAGCCCAGGGCCCACACTCCATTAATTTCTCTATAAACATATTTTATACAGAGCCATCCAAGTAGGTGGCCATCACTATTTCTTGTGGGAGTAAATTCCATAGTCTTAACTGTATGTTGTGTCCCCGTCCTGAGCCTTCCAACATTTAACTTCATTAAATAACTCCCAAGTTTTATGAGAAAGGGAGAAAAACTTTCTATTTATTTTCTCAACATCAGGCATAATTGTTTATACCTCCACCATACACGTACCCAACTTTTCGCTAACTTAAAAAGCCCCAGATGTTGTTTCCTTATTGCGGAGTTGCTCTAGGGCCTTTTATCATTTTAGTTGTCCTTTTCAGAACCTTTTCCAGTTCTACAATATTATTTCAATAAAATGTAATAAATAATAATAATAATAATAATAACAAATTAATTAATAAAGTTTGCTTGTTTGCTTGCTGGCGTGCCATCTGACTGGGTCTCCCCAGCCACTCTGGGTGGTTCCCAACAAAAAGTAGTAAAAACACAACACAACATCACATACTAAAAACTTCCTTGAACAGGGCTGCCTTCAGATGTCTTTTAAAAGGTGTGGTGACCAGAACTGAGTTGTTGCACCATAGATTTATATAACAGCATGATGATATTGGCAGTTTTATTTTAAATTCCTTTCCTAATAATTCCAAGCATGGAATCTGCCTTCTTCATAGCTGCCGCATACTGGGTTGCCATTTTAATTGAGCTTTTCACTTTGACCCAACTGTCTCATTCCAGGACAGTCATTGCTGGTCCAGACCGCATGAGTGTATATGTGAAGCTAATTATTATTCTTTGCTCCAATGTGCATCAATTTATACTTACTTCCAATGAACTGCATTTGCAATTTTACAGCCCATTCACTCAATTTGGAGATATCCTTTTAGAGTTCCCCTTTCTTTTAATTTCCTTGAACAATCTGATTATTAGCAGCAAACCTGGAGAGGTGTTTGCTTGACAACCATGTACAGCATCTGGGGTTCCATGTTGAAAGGAATTCAATACATAAATGTAAGATAATAAGTAAAATAGTATGGGACAAATTTGACTTATCAACTCAATAACCCAGCAAAAAAGAATTTATAATATAATTAAATTTATTATAAAACAATGCATTCATTTATAGTCACATGCCTAGAACTAAATTGCTAAATACAGATTCAAGGGGGGAAATAAGAAAATTCAAATAAGGAAAGAAACAGTGCATTTTTACACATTTTACTAGTAATTTTTGGTGTAATCTACATAAGGATGTTAAATAAAAGATAAAATATACATGACACAGAATGCAAATTTACATAAATTCATACCCTATATAAAACGTACATCATTTATTACATTATAAAGTCTTACAAAAACAATAACTGGAATAGGAAAACAATTGTACAGGAAATTTATACATGCTTTGCTTATCTTCTAATAAAACTGTGCCGCCAACCAACTATTGTCCTTGTCGCCAGCTTGGGACAGCCCTGTAAAAATAAAGAGGGGTAAACATTCTGGGATGAATTACATTAAAACATACAAATAGCTTTTGTTTCCTTACCTGTGCGGAATATGCAGAAGTGGCCCGGAACCTTCTGGTCCAATCTCTTTTGTTCGTTCTTCCCAAACTTTTGTAGGCTTCAACAGCCTATGTGGGTCTCGAGGTACATTCATTGCAACCTGTTGACAGTGAAAACTTAAAAAAACATCCTAAAAGGCAACTGCAAAAAGTAGGTATTATGTAGAAGCCAAAATGCAAGCCATCCGTTGTTGTTGTTTTACCTTGGACTCACTTTGTGATTAAAACAAATATTTAATGTGAGTTCTAACAAAAATGGAACTGAAGAAGAATCAGCATTTTCAAGGGGGAACCGCTAAGGTTTTCAGTTAAAAAAAAATTCTAAGGGGAGAATCCTCCCTGAGTCAGATCAGGGCCATCAAGGTAGGCAAAGCCTTGAAGTTCTCCACTCTCTACAGCAGATCAGACCACCAATGCCTCCTGATTAGACTACCAAAAATGATCCATTCATTCCTTTTTCAGCAATGCAAACTACAGGTATGAAGGGTTTAATATGGTTTAGGATCATTGCTGGAAGAGGCGTGTCAAGGTCCCCAATACCTCGTCCTGATCCAAGTTCAGCTCTCAGCTGCTGCAATTTGCATGCGGTGCTGGTATGGATGGGAAATTTTGATAGGGGCAATGGGAGGAGGGAATGGGTGGTGTGTGAAATGGGGTGTTAGTGTGAACAAATGGATTATGATGGAGCTGCATGACAAATTCATGTATTACCTTCTCTCTCAACTTTTCTCTCAATCTTCTTTCTTTTTCTATTTTTTCGTCTTCCTTTGCCTGTTTTTCTTGAATCTTAAACACAACTTTAGATAAATCCTAAATAAAATAGAGTGAAATAATAAAATACAGTGGAAAAAAATCTCTTTAGAATTAATAGTACTAATTTTCAAGCAAAACAAAGCATCTTCTTCTGTAACAGTGTTTAAATAACCAAGATCAACCAACTCTTTTTGAGAGTAAGGTTCAGTGAAAGTTAGTACACAAAGCCCTCTGATAAGTTAACCTTACAAATAATCAGGGTGGGAGTTCACACCCCCCCATCCTGCATACCCTTGCCTGACCTTTCCCACTTTTTCACTATTTATTCTCCAGAGGACACAGGGAGGGAGTTATTTTCATTTATACAAACTTCCCTCCCCAAGTCCTAGAAGATCATGAATGTCAAGCTGCCATGAAGCACTGTGCTTTCTCCACAACCTCAATGGGTCGCTGTTTCCTTCCAGGCTTGGCTCTACATGCTGGTGCACATCTTTTGGGATCTGAATGGCTGTATCTGCTCAATCAATTTCTCTTCATCACTCTGCCTACATTATATCTACTCTAGAGACTCTTTTCCAGACGTCACAGTAAGTAAGTAAGGCAGGCAGAGACAGGGGATCCTTTTGGGGAGTGGAATCTGAGCTGCAGAATGTTTTCCCCACAGGAAGGCTTGCCTGGCACCCACTTTGTCCTCATTTTAGCACTAGTCAAACAAGCTTTTATTTTTCCACTCTTTTAAACATACCCAACTTTTAGAGGTTTTAGTTATTTTATGCAGTGACCTTTATCTTAAAATATCTGGGTTTTTGTAATGTTTATTTTCTTAAAACTATTTCTATTCCCTCTTCAACCAACAAGGCTCCCGGGGCGGCTTACATTAATTAGATCAGTAAGAACAAGAACATACTATTAAGAGAGTACAACATGCTATTAGAAGAGGTGGCTGTTATGAACCATTTTTTCCTCCCCTGCTGCAGGGCAGTTGGTTCTAGTGCAAATACCAACTGACGTCAGGCAGGCATCTTCACTGACTCTTTTTAGCAGCCGCTTAAACCATTTTTGTTTCAGTGAGCCTATCCAGACATGTCGAAGTTACATGTGTTTTATTTCTTTTAGGTACTGTTGATTTTAATAATCTTTTAAGTATTTTAAACAACTGTTTTTAATGATAATTTTATTTATTTTATACTTCTGTAAACCACTTAGAGGCATACTTACAAGCAAATGGGATGTAAACTTTCTGACACAAACCAACCAACCAACCAGCAGTCTCTTTGAGGGGTGAAGGGGCAAGACTCCGCCAGTGAAACAACAGCAGGAGTAGGATACATGTATGACTTGCCTGAATCCAATTCTTAGCTTCCCCAAGAAAAATACTCACTTTTCTTTTACTGTTTTGTAACTGCCCAATAAGTGTCAATTATCTGATGGGTGGCGAATACATTTCAGAGATAAAATACAGAAATATTCTCTTTCTCCAACCCACACCAAGGGGATAAGGGAACTATCAGCCAGCACTATCAGCCAGATGGGCGGGGTATAAATAATATCTATCTAAATCTATCTATCTATTTATCTATCTATCTATTTCTACTACTACTACTACCACCTCTCTAACAGAGAAAGTACAGATAACAAACTGGCCACAGTATATTTTCATTTCTTTCTCTCCATTTCCCACTCCTGCAGAGAGAGAGGGCCAATTGGGGCACATTTTTCCAATGCAGAGCTTTGGAATTATTTGTCTCACCCATTGCGTTTCTCTCTGCCCACTTGAAGAATGTTGCCCGGGGAGGAGGAAGGAGCCCAGCATGCAGCCTGGAAGGTGGAGGGTGTATGCTTTGGAAACCGCACATGTAGCTAGTCCTTCTCCCTTTTCCGGGAGGAGGAGACATGCAGCTCCAAGTATTGGTTCCAGTGTTATATAGCAATTGAACGCTCACAAGTTTGTCTCAATTCTTACTCACCCTGGGCAAAGAGATACCTGGGCAAAGAGATCAACCTGTAATAGTAAGCAATGGGACTTGTTGCTGCACTACAGACAGCACCAATTAAATGCAGGTATAAAGATCAACGTGTGTTGCTAAGAAACTTGTCGTGCATTTGGATACCATGTATTTTGGTATCTTTGTTCTGTTTTGCTACACAAGGAGGAATGTGAAGTAAATATGCAGGAGATCACTACTCACTCGCTCTTGGAACTTAAGAATTTCTTCTGCAGCAATTCTTCTCTTCTCTTCCCTTTCAGCTTCCTCTCTCTTCTTCTTCTCCAATCTCAAAAGCTCTTCCTCCTCCTTTTTCTGCCTACTATAGTCTTCCAACAGCAACTTGATATGACATTGCCGCTGCCGTTCCTTCTGCTTTTTCTTCTCCTTCTCTTCCTCTTCTTGTAGCTGAGCGGCCTGTTTCGTTGAATATTCTATTGCTTTTTGCCTTTTCCACAATTCAAGTTCTTTCAGTCGTTTTTTCCTTTCCTCGTCAACTTTTTGCTTCTGGGCTGCTGCATGCTGTAGTATAGCTGTAGTGAGCCCTTCCTCTGGCTTCTTCTTCTTCTGGGCTAAGATTTCCTCTCTCTCTTGTAGCTTTTTTCTCTTCCATTCTTGAATGGACTAGAACAGACCAATTAAAGCAGATTATATTGTCACATTAGTTCCAGCTTTCTGAGGGCTATCAAAAATGAACAATATATTTCAAAATCCTTACTCACGATTAGAAACTCATGTCAATTAGGAACTTGGCTATTTTTCATGTAGAGTGAAAAAGGAGGTGTGGTTTCTTAACAGAATCTTATGAGATTTTCCTCAACAAACCACTTAACAATGCTTTGAACTCTCCGCATCAAATGCCAATATAGGAAGTTTGCAACTTATGCGCATTTAACCTGTGCATATTCAGCTTTATGTGGCAAATATTTGTGAAAAAAATTAAAGGGGTGAAAAGGAGGCGGGGTTCCAATAAAACGACTTCGGCAATCCCATCTGCCACTGAACTCAATGTGTTCTGACTATATGTAATTTTGGCTTTAGATGCAATCCCCGGAACATAACTCCTGAGTAAGTTGTATAAAGTCTGTATAAAGCCTTGCCATATAAGAGGCAGTTCTGTAACCCACTTCACTGTTGTTGTCTTCTTGATTTAAACAGGGCTGCAATAATGTAGCTGGCATTGACTCTTTCTTGCCTTTGGCATTTAACTTAAGGCAAATTACAGGTTTTGCCCCAACTTCTTTAATGCCTAGTCCAGAGGTTTTCAACCTTTTTGAGTCCACAGATCCCTTAACCGACTACATTATTTCTGCAGCGGAGCTCCTGTGGGGCTCAGGAGCCCTGTGATGTTACCCCTTGCCTGCAGAGCTGGCAGCCTCTCATCCTCCCTTGTGGAGGGCTCCCTCAGCCTCCTCTCCTCTCCCTTCTCCTTGTGAGTCCTCCGGGCAGTTGCAGCTGCCACCCCGGTCTCTGAGCTGCTCCTCCTGCCCCAAAGAGAGGTGCCTCCTCACACTGTCCCACAAGGACCTGGGACTTGTCTGTCTATTCTCAACAGCAAGGGCTGGCAGGCTGGCTGGCTGGGCTCCCTTACCTGTTTGCTTCCTTGCTTACTCTGAGGCCACCTCAGCTCCTGGCAACCAGCACCCCCTGGCCAGCCCCAGAGGCACCATTTGCCTGTGGAGCACATTGTGGCCTTGGCTGCTGCAACAAACAGCTGTGCAAGCCTTTGGGAGGCAGAGAAAGAGGGACAGAGGCCAGTGTTGCCTGTGGCACCCCTGATCATCATTCAAGGCACCCCTGGGTGCCACGGTGCACTGGTTGAAAACTCCCTTCTCATTCAAATCTGCAAAGAAGCAGCAACAGTTGGGCTTTAACACAAGGTTCAGGCAGAATGAGTAACGGGGGGGGGGGGAGTCAGTGGCTCTATAAAACTAGTTCTGGGAGGAGTTCTGGGGGGAGTTCGTTGGGAGTTGTTGGTGGGCAGTTGGTTGGTTTTAGTGGGTTGGCTGGTTGGGAAAGGCAGTTGGAAACGGCAGTTGGGAATAGAGAGACAGTTAGGGCAGTGGGTTCTTGAGCGTGGGGAGGTAAAAGAGATAGAGAGAGGAAAATGTTTGGAATGCTGTAAAAGTTTTGTTTGTGTCTGAAATAAAATACACTCTTCTTTATTAATTGAAAAGCTGACTGAGACTGAAGTGATTTTACCAGGGAAGACCTGGTTGGTGGCAGCAGATTAGTGGTGTACGGGTCAATAGTCCCTGAGACAACCGGGGGCTCCGTACGAACGCCACACATACTTATTCCCAAGTTACCTGCTTAGACTTATTGCCTAAATTCCACTTCGATTTAAGAGATTTCAGATTATGTTTGCCAGCACAAAATTCCAGAAAGAAAAGGTTATGTGCTAATATGGCAAAAATTGCCACACCGCTACCTTAAGCTGTTCCCCACAAATTAAAAACTACCATGTAATGAAGCCTCTATGCAGTGAAAGTAATGTACAGAATGACCCTTACTCTGTAAACTGTTCAGGAAATGATCAGGATTACAATTTTGTTACCCAAAACCTGGGCATGTAATCCTTGGACGAAACAATATTTTTAGCAATTTTTAATTTTTTTAATTGACAGAGTAGCTGTGTTCTTTAAAAAAAAAAATATGTTTTTATAAATAATTAAGACTAGGGTCAGTGGCCACTAGGATGAAGTGGCACATCCCTGATTGGACTGGCTCGGACAGATGTTGGGGATATGTCCGTGGAGGGCAATAGCAACTTTCATATTTCACTCAATTTCTAGAGAAGGGGCTGAGGACAAGGGGTGCTAAGGAGAGAACAGAAAAATAGAGTGGTGGTAGCTATGGAGTGGGCACCCACAACCCGAAGGTGGGGTAAGTCAAAAGAAGCTAGGAAGTGGCTTAGTGATGGCCACAGTGACTCCAGGTCAATACCAATACAGCTGGTGATTAGAGAAACAACTAAGTGTGTGTCTAAGGCTGCAAAGTTATGCCCTCTGATAGTACAAAGCCGAGGCATTGAACAATAAAGTTTGCAAGGTGGGAGGAGTGGCCCTGTACAAAACCCTATGAAGGACACGTTTTTCTCTCAAAGGCACAATACTGTTTTCTCCTGGATAAAATGACAGAATACTACCACCTACTGATTATTTAAAAAGTAGCATGTCAACCACAGAGCCTTGGACTTGCCGATCAGAAGGTTGGCGGTTCGAATCCCTGCGACGGAGTGAGCTCCTGTTGCTCGGTCCCTGCTCCTGCCAACCTAGCAGTTCGAAAGCACGTCAAAGTGCAAGTAGATAAATAGGTACCGCTCTGGCAGGAAGGTAAACGGCGTTTCCGTGCACTGCTCTGGTTCGCCAGAAGCAGCTTAGTCACGCTGGCCACGTGACCCGGAAGCTGTACGCCAGCTCCCTCGGCCAATAAAGCGAGATGAGCGCCGCAACGCCAGAGTCGGCCACGACTGGACCTAATGGTCAGGGGTCCCTTTACCTTTAGCATGTCCTGCTTACCAGCAAAGGAAAAGAAAGCCATGGCAGCAGAGCTAGAGATGAAGAAAAGAGGGTGAACTGTCTCATCGCTTTTGACACAAAGTTGTTTAAATGGTAAATGCTAATTAGCAACATTATCTCACCTCCTTTTTTTGTGCTTCTAAAATCAGAAATTCTTGATACCATTTCTCATGCTGCACAATATCCTCCCTTGTTTTGTCAGGAAGATGATCAAGGACTTCATCAATGTACGATGGTTTTCCTTTATGCTTTGTCCACAGTTTCAAAAATTCTTGGTGATCATATACATCCCAACCTCCTTGCTTGCCCCCTGTCTGTTGAAGGAATTTATCAAGCTCCACTACTCCAGGAGGCAGGTGATTTTGTGTCTTTTTATCCACTACAAGCATGCCTTGTTTAAGCGTATTTCCTGTTGCTGAAGTACCTAATGCCCAGAGCTCAATTTTTTTCTCCAATGCATTAATCTCATTAGTAGCTGTCTTCTCCTCTCTCAGAAGCTCCTCATATCTTAAATAAAAGCATAATTAACAAACCATTAACAATTAGCAAAATAACTATCCAACAATCCTAAAGACAGTAAGATCTGGATAACTATGTGACTAGTACCAACCATGCTTGCCTGGAAAAAGATGTTTGAAACTGAGTAGATTTGTAAAAGTAGTTTTGGAAGGCAAGCTGATCAAAGTCAAAAATCCCACTGAGGATGCCTACATTATTGGATGTGTTCAACAATTGGAGCCTGACAGTGGCAGCAAAACGTTGGAATAGTAAGTTTTCAGACAGTATTTATGCCAAAAGGTCATATAAACACCTCTTGTCTATGTAGATGTAGGGCGGCATGCATTCCTGAAAACTGGGAAATACCGTCATCCCTGACCACTGGTCCTGTTAGCTAGGGATGATGGGAATTTGGGAGTCCCAAACGTCTGGAGGGCTGGAGTTTGCCTATGCCTCTTCTTGAGTAAAGTTCTCATAATACTTCATCATTGGCCATGCTGGCTGATGCTGATGAGAAATGTAGTCAAAAACATCTAAAGGGCACCAGGTTGGGAAAGGCTCTTCTAGTATAACAACTATCAGATTTAAAACCAGAGCATATGATGTACAAGATAAGAGGGCTTTCATGGTAGCTGTGCCCAGACTCTGGAACTCTCTCCAAAAGGACTTACACAATGCCCCTTTTTAAGTGGCTTGCTAAAACCATTTTAAAAAGGCTTAAATTGCTAAAACCTTCCTTTTAAGGAATGGGTTTCAACCCATAAATGTTAAACTGAACAACTTTTAACTGCTAGAAACTTAGTAGTTACTTTTTATTCTCTGTTCTGCTTCTAGTGTTGTTATGTTGATTTAACTTTGCTATTAACCACCTTAGCTCTAACAAAAACAGTCAGGATATTAATGCTTTAAATAAAAATAAAATACTTTTGTCGCTGTTCTTCTTTAAAAGCATTTATTGACATTTCAGCGTCTTCCATCATTTCTCTGAGTCTGTCAACAACTACAAAATAGAGAGAAAGTTATGTTTATATAATTAAGATAGAGAGGTTTGCTCACAGCAGATGCTTTAAAAATACTAACACATTGTAAAATAACCAAATATAAAGAAAAGGGAAATGAGATAAAACCAGGACATTTCTGCTAATGCAGCCATCGTCTACAGTTCCAAATATCCTTCAACAGCTACCTAGTGAATTTATGTCAGGAATAGATCTATAATAATCCAGTTCTAGTAAGATGGGTGGGGTACAATATATTATTACCGCACAAACAAGTGAGCTTGATCACATAACGAAATGACACTTCCACCTATCACAGCTAAAGCAGAATTAACGTTCATTGAATAACAGCAGTTTGGCAGATCCCTACTCTTATACGTTGCAGGCCAACACAGAAGAGACCTTCAGCATGATATAATGAAGGTTTCCTCAGAAATAAGTCTCACTGACTTCCATTAGATTAAGTCTCTAGTATGTGAGCAGAGGACTGCAGACTTTGTAAACTGGGCTGCAACTGTGTTCAGTTTAATCCAATATCAGCCAAGTGCACAATGAAAACCCTTTCAGAGCTAAAACACAGGGAAAGTGTCAATCTGCAACACAATTATTCAGGCAAATTATAAGGATTTTCTTTTTCCTAGCAAAAACATTAGTAGTAAGACTTACATTCTGGGGTTGGCTTCACATGTTTTAATTGTCGCTGGAGTCCTTTAACATTATTATAAATTCTGCCCAGTTTTTGTTGGATATTAGCTTCTGTGAAAGTAAGCAAAAAAATAAATAAATCACCTTACACCTTCATTTTAAAACATCTTCAGTCCATTCTATGGAAATTCTACAGAAATCAGTATAATGTTTGCTGCCCCAATTCAACAATTCCTTAAGGGCGCAGGTATTCCAGTTCACAAATAAGAAGGACATGCTGGCAAATAGAAGTGAAAATAGAAAACCCTTCATCCAGGAGCAATATGAGCATATCTGAAAGCTGAAGGAGATGTGGATAATGAACAGTGTATTTAGGATCTGGGTGTTAATGATAGTTTCATATAACCAAAATACACAGAGAATAGAACATCTCTTGCAGAATGTTGTTATGTTATCCGTCATAGAGGCTATCCTATGCATATTTACTCAAATGTGCCTCCATGTTCAACAGGATTACTTTCAAGAAAGTATGCAGGCATCTGTTAGCATGCCTCTTTATACATACACTTATTAGTAAATTCTCAATTTGTAACAACAACTTTTACACAACCAGAGTGTTAAATTATAAGTGAGATCCAACCAGCACCTCCTCTGCAAGTGTGTGAGCAGAAAATATTTCTTCTAACTCACTGGTCTTTGATTAGTAGGGCAGGACCCACTACTGGGTTGTAGACTCATCTATGATGGGTGACAACAGAAGCACTACACCACACTAATATATGGCAATAATAAATAGCTTGCAAAATGCATGTTTGGGTTAAAGGCAGGGTGGAGAAAAATCAATGATTTTTTTAAAAAAATCAGATTTTTAAAATTTAAATTGGATTTTTAAAATAAAATGCTTTTGGAGGAAAAATCTTTCTAAAGATGGTTTTCTATCTAAGTTACATTATAGTCCAAAGGCTATCAGGAAATAAGGATTTGTTTTAAGTTTTTCATGTGTGCTAAAACTCAACCTACGTCTTTTTTAAAAAAAACATTTAACCACATCAGTTAACAAACATGGATACAGATGCTGTAATGTTATTGTTTTAGTTAAATAAATTGTTTAAATTGTTATTAAGGAAATTATTACTTTCTCCTTCCAATAAAGTACAGAAGAAAAGTTGTCCAAATATAAACAGTTAACTTATTAAACCTCACAATAATTTCATAATTATCTATGTATTTCTAATAGTATAACCAAATCAGTAATTTTTGATAGAAGTGTAAAAACTACTCTGAAATTTATTATTCCAAAAATGAAACCTTCATCTGGTTGTAAATATTAACATTATACCAGCAAGAATGAGTCTTTCTGTAAAAAAAAAATGATTTAAATCAAGTCTTACTGACTAGTGATTTAAATCAAATCCACCCTGGTTAAAGGTGGGTTCTAGGTCTGAAAATGTTGAAGACTACTGCTCTAACTCATGGCAGAGAGGATTAAAAAACTCATTCTGATGGTAGTTCTCATGCCTTTTAAGATGCCACTTGGGAGGCCTCCCAGTCTTGGCAGGGAGCTTTTCAGGGGGATGACATTTGAAGGAGGGGCTTAAGAGCCCAATCTGTGAGTGGAGCAACTGCTGATTCTAGTTAATCTCCCATGGCACCTAATAGGAAGTACGGTACTTCCAAAAATGATCCTAAGAAGGTGTTGCATTTGGGAATTTTGATGCTGTAACATGTGCACATACCTTTTTTTTTTAAAGCGGCGGCGGCGGGGGGGGGGATATTTTATTCTTTAAAGAAAAAGTTGGGCAAAAATATTTTATACACACTGTGAAAATGCAAATTTAAAAAATCATTTTCATTTTTGTTCATTGTAACTGACATAATAATTTAAATAAAATGAGCAGCTACAATACTACAGAGCCTTATTCGCACACGTGCTACCCTCTCCCAAGTTTCATCTTAAGGTTCTTACAAGATTCAAACTCGTGACTTTACCACCCAGCATTTTCCTCTCTCCGCTCATTGTTTTGCTTACCATTCTGGAGAAATTGAAGCTTGCACACTATTTTGTGAGACTTTAGCCCAATAAAGGTATTGCCCTAATATAGATTTTAGAAATGGGCCAACCCAGCTACCTTTACCTTTTGTGGTGATTGTGGGACATAAAATGTAGCAGGAAATGCTTTCAGCTATTATCAAACTGGTAATTGAATAAATATATATAAAGAAAACAATATTTTACTTTCTGCTTTCCGGTTCTTAGTCAGTTGATGTTCCAGTTCTTCCAATATGTTATATTCCCTCCTGAAATCACTCTTCTTGTTGAAGAGAAGCATATTTTTATCCCTTTCAATGCTCAGAAGTCTAGGGACAAAGTTTGGTTTAAAATGCATATTTGACAAATAACAGAATATACATTGGTACCAATTAAATCAAAAATAAAAAGTTTTGACCAGTTAGGTCTCCATGCAATACAAAAAAATACACTACTCATATTTTTCAGTTAAAATGCATTCACCCAAGCAAAGCAAATACAATAGATAATTTTAATTAGTCTATAGTTTGAACCTGTAAATTATTCTAGTAATAAGTAAAAAAATGAATCAAGAAATAGCTTAAACCACATCACTTTCAGAAAAATATAAAATTATAATTTCCATAAAAACACACCTCAATAAAGGGCAAACTAGGCATGACCAGGAGATCTGCATTGTATACACATATCCTGCCACTTTTTCCTGATTAAAATGCCACTCAAGCCAAATGCCCTGCTGCGTAAAACATGTAAGTACCACAAAGGTAATACTCTCCAATGTAGTCCTCATATGTCTTTAGGAATGCTAATTAATAATAAATTGGATGTTGATCAAAGCCTTACTACAAATCAAATTTCATAATGGTTATCTTAGGGACAAGTCTATTGTAACATAAAATTCAGCAGTCACATAATAAAGGAGAAATATTGCTCCTTTTAAACTAATCATACTGAGTGGAAATGTTATGATTTAAGAATTTTTTCTTATTTGATTGGGCTTTGCTAATAGCTACAATCCTATGCACATTTACTAGTGTGTTATACAGTAGGGCTTAATTCTGGGTAAACATGTTTAGGACTGGGCTGCACATTTTTTGTATTATATGAACTCTATTGGTGGGGTCATCAAAATGATCCAAAAGTCTCCTTTTTAAAGCTGAACAAAGATTATACTTCCTTTAAAGGTTATTATAACCATCTATTATAACCAAGAATATTGAACTATATGAGTTACAAGTCACTATCCTGTTATAATTTCTGACAAAAAGAACTGTTTCTTTGTAATTTTAAACTATGTTTCCTACAACAATAGAAGATATACACTTACTCTTTATTTAGTTTGTCCCCTTCTCTTAGAAATTCAGCTTTCTTAGGCTGATCAGCTTTCATCTTGCAGTTCTGAAATTTTGTTGAAAAGCAAATGAATTACTGAAAGAACCGTGATTTTACCCAAAACATGAGGAGGAGGAGGAGAAGAAGGGGAGTTTGGATTTGATATCCCGCTTTATCACTACCCAAAGGAGTCTCAAAGCGGCTAACATTCTCCTTTCCCTTCCTCCCCCACAACAAACACTCTGTGAGGTGAGTGGGGCTGAGAGACATCAGAGAAGTGTGACTGGCCCAAGGTCACCTAGCAGCTGCATGTGGAGGAGCGGGGAAGCGAACCCAGTTCACCAGATTATGAGACTACGGCTCTTAACCACTACAGAAAAACTGTGTTTTTTTATTTATTTATTTAAAGGGTACTTAAAAAATAAAAGATTAATAATAATAATAATAACAAATTTTATTTATATCCCGCCCTCCCCAGCCGAAGCCGGGCTCAGGGCGGCTAACAATAAAACAGTACAAAAATACAACACAAACAACACTCTAAAATCATTCATTATAAAATTAATTCAAATCAAGCCACTGGCAACCATTTGGTTGCCTGATTGAGTCATCTTTCACCTGAATCTTAAGATACAGGTAAAGGGACCCCTGACCATTAGGTCCAGTTGTGACCGACTCTGGGGTTGCGGCGCTCATCTCGCTTTCTTGGCCGAGGGAGCTGGCATACAGCTTCCGGGTCATGTGGCCAGCATGACTAAGCCGCTTCTGGCGAACCAGAGCAGCACACAGAAACGCTGTTTACCTTCCTGCTGGAGCGGTACCTATTTATCTACTTGCACTGTGACGTGCTTTTGAACTGCTAGGTTGGCAGGAGCAGGGACCGAGCAACGGGAGCTCACCCCGATGCGGGGATTCGAACCGCCGACCTTCTGATCGGCAAGCCCTAGGCTCAGTGGTTTAACCCACAGCGCCAAGGGTGCTTAAAAAATAAAAGATGAATGCTTGATTCAGTCATTTTTCACCTGAATCTTAGTCAGTTGAATTAAACCACTACTGTGGTACCTCAGGTTAAGAACTTAATTCATTCTGGAGGTCCGTCTTTAACCTGAAACTGTTCTTAACCTAGGACACCACTATAGCTAATGGGGCCTCCTACTGCCGCCACAAGATTTCTGTTCTCATCCTGAAGCAAAGTTCTTAACCTGAAGCACTATTTCTGCGTTAGCAGAGTCTGTAACCTGAAGCGTATGTAACTCAAGGTACCACTGTAATGGCAAATCAAATAAAGGAATTTAAATGTCACGTTAAAAGATTCTAACGCAATATCTCGTTGCAATACAGTGGTCCCTTGGGTTACATACGCTTCAGGTTACATACTCTGCTAACCCAGAAATAGTACCTCGGGTTAAGAATTTTGCTTCAGGATGAGAACAGAAATTGTGCAGCGGTGGCGGAGCGGCAGCAGTGAGAGGCCCCATTAGCTAAAGTGGTGCTTCAGCTTAAAAACAGTTTCAGGTTAAGTACGGACCTCCGGAACGAATTAAGTACTTAACCCGAGGTACCACTGTATGTATCTCCAAGATCCCTACACAGAGCAAGATTCATTCCTTTACTGTGGCATTTGGGGGCAAACTCAGAGCACACCAGAACTTTCACGCACATAATAGTTCCTGCGAACAAGCCCATAAACTGGGCGGTTGCGGATCCGCCGCCTTCCAAGGGTCCCGATCCCCGCTGCGCCATGGCGGAGCCGGTCCTGACGTCACCGGATCCCTTTATTTGCGGGAATAATAGACGCGTTAATGGAGGCTCTGACGGCATAGGGAGCAACGGTGGTAGTTTTCAGACACGTGTATGAAACCAGCGAAGTCCCGTGTAACCCTCGGTCTCCGCCTTTCCTCCCGCGGCCACAAGCAGAACCTCACTCAGAAGCCCACAAAGACGAAGCTCAATATAGCTTGAGGGTGATGGGGAGAATTTACCTGGTTGCTCCTGGTTACCGTCGCTAGCGCTGCCGTTGCTAGGGCGGCCATTGTTACAAGCCCTCAAACAGCGCGCGGCTGCATTGGCGACGTATCGCCGTTGCCTATGGACGACGTGAGGCCCGTGACTCGACGACGTCACAATGGGGCGGGGCTAAGCAGCGCTCTTCCCGCATAGAAGCAGCTAGAGCGCCAGTTTTCCCCTCAGTGGCAGTTTCCTTTCGTTGCTGCCGCCGTGCTTGCCTCCGCATAGGAATCGATAGAGAAAACCCCGCATTTCATTTATTCCCTTCTTACGTTTCTGTCCCGCCCTCAAAGAAGCCCAAGGCGGCAAACAGCCAAACAAAGCAGTTAAAAAAACATATTTAACAACATTAGGAACATCTAAAAAGCATTTTGAAAAACAGGAACGTGCTCTCATGGGTGGTAATTTCAAGGTTGCCAGGATTTTGACACATCTGTATCGGACAACAGCGTTTCATGGCACTGTGAGGGCCACAGCAGCGCACAGTACAAAATCAAAATCGCACAGCTGAAAGGGTCATCTATCCCAAAGCAGACTTCAGAGTAGACATATTTAGGATTGCACTTATTATTTAAGGCAATTCTAGGCACGGGTCCAAGCGGTTTCCCCCTTGCTCCGCACCTTTCTTGGGAAAAACCCTCTATTTAGTGTTAAATTGGAGCAAATGTCAATCTGGAGAAAATCTGAATTGCCATTTTGCTCCAATTAAGCACTAAAGAGCGGTTTTTTTGGGGGGGGGGCAGACAGTGGGAAGAGAGAAAGTGTGGGTTAGCCCTTTGCAGAATATGCATTGAGCATTCATGTGGTAAAGACATCCCTCCCACCCCCAACACCCAGCATACCATCCAACTTTTTCAGGCCCAATACTGACATGCGCTCCCTGGTGAGTCGCATGACCCGCACCTCACTCTCGCTCCAAATAAAGCACTTTTTTCGAGCCGAGAGTGCAGCACCCAAAATGACCACCACAATCTCACACGGGGGGGGGGGGGACTGGATGTCCTGTTTTTTTCTGGGGAACCTGGCAGGTATGCCCTGGCGTGAACACAAACAGAAATGAATCTGGCACTAATGAAGCCACAATGATGCGAAGAGCTGGGAGGAAAGCACTGTGGAATTCACAGATTAAACAACTTCACTGATCTCTAAGCTGGTACTGTAATGTGAACATTCCCTGAGAAGCAAAGTCATAAATGCAGGCATTACCCCTAAAGGAGTGGATGTGACACATACTTTTTCTGGCTACTCAGTACTTTTTCAAAGCTGCGTTCCTTGACCTGGAAATTCTACTGCTAAAACTCAGACTGGCTGTCATTGCTTGGCTGCATTAATTTTTCCTTCCCCCTTTGCTGCGTTTGTATGTTTGTCTTGAGACAGCAGGTGGCTGCAGATGAATTTACGGTACAGAATTGGGTATACTGCATCAAGCTTCTTAAATCTTTTTCAAGAACCATGAACCATAACAGAAATAATTTACAGTCAAACTCTGTAAACAGATAGATCAGTGACTGAACCTGCACCTCTCAATTACCTTCACTCTTAAATGTCAAAAGACTTTTATTTATTTTATAAAATTTATACACCACTTGGTTGTAAAAAAAAAGCACCTCAAAGCGGTTTACAAAAAGATAAATCAATAATACTGAGAAAAATTCACAGCTCTACTTTAAACATTAAAATTTACCTCTACTTTCTAAGCATCCAGCTTGTCTAAACAAGAATGTTTTTTGTAGACACCAAAAAGATTACAGTGAAGGCGTCTGTGCAACTTTTTTCTGAATGCTGTATGGAAAAGGGCATGAATCTGACATTGGAGAGTTTGTAAGTAAACTCTGTCTACAGTAAGGGAAGCGGAAATTTTGGAACTCACAAGTGTATATTTTAAATGTCTCACAGCCTATGTTTCCACGTTTACTTTGTTGCATATTATGTAATTTTGAATCTCTGCTTCTGTTCTCTCACCAAAGAGTACTTGCCCCCACCCCAAACCTGGATCTTGGCATCTAGGGAATTCACCTTTATACCAATATTTTTCCCCTGCCACCAACACTTTCTGCATTCACTTGTTCATGAGTTATTTCATGTTCACATTAAATCAGCTACAATGATTCAAAGAGAAGAGAGTGAGAAGAGGAAGAAAACAAACTTTTACTTCCTCCCTCATAGGACTCTACCAATTACGGTACTTTTCCATGGTCTGTTAGCCTTTTAGCAAATACAGCTCCATGGACCCCTTTCATACAGTTCATTAACTAATGCTGGGCTTGCTAGTTATGTTTTGGCTGCAAAATCTTCCACACTAACATGGGCTAACAAACAAACTCCAGATTCTCTGCACTTCTTTGTATTATTGGAATCTGTGGCTGATACTCAACTATTTGAAAAGGAAAGTGAGTGGAAATGTCTTTGCACATCAACTGGCTACATCTTGGTCACACAATGTTGTCAGAAGGTCAATGGAATGACTAGCCAAATGTACTTTTGTTTATGAAAAAGAACAGCCTGTAATTAACGTGTTGTGTTTCACCTAATTTGCTGTACTGAGTCACCAGCATCATTAATATGAAGGTGCACAGGGCACAGAGGCCAGAGAACAATGATAAAAGAGGAGGAGCAGGAGGGAACAAATCTTCCTGCTGTGTTTTGTTCATATACATGGATTAAAATCAAACTTGAAGAGCATCATCAACCAAACTTTCTGCAGCAGATATCAAAGAGAGACACTACATGATGAAAATCACTTTACAGACTGGTGTTTTTTCCAGCTGCAGGACACAAAAAATATTAATAGGTGCAAAACAAAATGGTCTATTCTGATGACATTTAATTGTCTAATAAAGTGTTTTCAGAACGCCTTCCTGCTGTATTTTTCCTTTTTTGTTTGTGTGGCTGCAATTATGTTGGATTCTTTTGTGTTGATGGTTTTTTAAAATGTATTTTACTTTGAATAGGGATTAGCAAGTAGTGGGAAGAATTCTAAAGCCTGAAAATTGTCATCAAAGCACATTAAAGAGAATTGTTCTTATTGATTACTTCATGGAGTAGATTGAAAATATCGCTTTGTTCTGCCACTGCAGGGTTGTTTAATTCTTTGTCTCAAGTTGCAATGCTGTAATGCCAGGGGAACATGTTGTGCCCTCTGATGCAGATTTTGCTTTGCTTTTTTATTGAGTCATCACCAACCATTCTGTTCTCAGGTTACTGTTGTTGCAGGGATTTGCAAACTTTTTCATACTCAATCTCACCATGTTAAAAAAGTAAATAAATCTCCAATTGTACCAAAAACAATTACATGAAAGCAAAACATACACAACTACTAAGGTTTACAGTGAAATCTATACAGTACATGTCTACTCAAAAGTAAAATTCAGTGAGTTCAATGGGACTTACTCACAAGTAAATGTGTACAGGATGGCAGCTGAAGTTACCTAGATCAGTGTTCCCCAACCTTGGGCCTCCAGCTGTTCTAGCTAGCAAGACCAGTGGTCAGGGATGATGGGAACTGTAGTCCAAAAACAGCTGGAGGCCCAAGGTTGGGAAACACTGACCTAGATGACTAGACAAAATCCTTTTATGGACATCTTATGAGGACACTTATAAACCACTTTATAGTAGTATTGGTCTGATAAGGATGTAGGTGCAAATTGTCACATTGGTGATAATTTTAAGTGAAGCTTCCAACAGTTATCTTGCCAGTTATGCTTCTTTCCTCCTCCCCAGTGGCGTAGCGTGGGTTGTCAGCACCCGGGGCAAGGCAAGTAATTTGCGCCCCCTAACCCGTGGATTTGCGCCCCCTAACCCTAACCCCCAGATGTTGCGCCCGGTGCGCCGGCCCCCCCTGCACCCCCACGCTACGCCACTGCTCCTCCCCAACATCCTTTACTTTCTTTTCTGCTATTTCTTTTCTGCTTTTGTTCACCCCTTCATTAAATACTCATGGGCAAATTTTGCCATCAGGCAAATAATCATTTTGTACATGTGAGTTGCAGGGAAACCAACTTCTCCCCCTTCTCAGGGAAGGGACCTTAAGGGTCAGCTAGCCCAACCCCCTGAGATGTAGGAATTTCAGCTAATACATCCATGACAGATGGCTAACCAGCCTCTGCTTAAATACATCCAAGGAAGGAGAGCCCAACACCTTCCATGGGTGTCCATTCCATGCTCAGACAGCTCTATCCATCAGAAAGTTCTTCCTGATTTTTAGTCGGAATCTTCTTTCTTATAACTTGTAATCATTGGTTCAGGTCTTCCCCTCCAGAGCAGGAGAAAACAAGCTTGCTCCATCTTCCATGTGACAGCCCTTTAGATATTTGAAGATGGTTATCCTACCTCCTCTCAGTCTCCTCTTTTCCTGGCTAAACATACCCAACTCCCTCAACTGTTCCTCATAAGGCTTGGTTTCCAGACCCTTGATCATCTTGGTTGCCCTCCTCTGCACATGTTCCAGCTTGTCTATTATCCTTAAATTGTGGTGCCCAGAATTGGACACAATACTCCGGGTATGGTCTGACCAAGGAGGAATAGAGCAGAACTATTACTTTCCTTGATCAGGACACTAAACTTAATGTCCTATCTGAGGAAAGCATCACATTTCCCTACATACTGAATAATTTGCTCTGGGTGCAGGGTTTTGTGAGCCTATAAATCCAGTGTATATGACATCCATAAGCCACATAGGTACAGTAATGATTTCTGCCAATCCAAATCAGTCATCAGAAGGGAGAGGATGGACCGTGAACATAGAGTCAACCCTTCTCTTAGCTGGGAAATCTCTTTCTAGATAGATATACTTTCTCCATGAGTGACAATAGTATGCATGGAAGATGGCAGAAAGATGTCTGGATTCAATGCCATGTAGATAACATAATGACACATTTATAAGCCTAAGCTAACCAGAAAGCCATTAGCAGAACTGTGATGGAGGCTTTCAGTGGAGAGATATTTCCTTACCAGGATAGTCATTTAAACAGATGTGCATGAAAGAGCTTTCTTAGTTACACAGTGGGCCTTACAAGATGTGCAATTAATTATATCTATTCATTCACCAGCAAATGTCTTTAACAGAAATATAGTCGATTCTGTCTTACCATTTTGAGTCTAATACAATTTTATTCCTTCAACCCTTTGATTCCTCTATCGATATTCCTTTCACTTACATCATTAGGCATCTAAATAGATTACCGTCTAGATATTGTGTATGATGTCCAAGGAAAATAAAGAAGGACATCTATGTTTACAAATACACATGGGGTGTATTATTACATTTCTTTAACATTCCTTTTTAAATTGGTGGCTTTTAGCTCTCTCCCTCTTTTATCTAATCTGTGTCTAACTCCTTGGAACAGAATCATCCTGGAAATATTTTTATTTTATTCTTAAAAACCCTCTTTGAAAGTTGTTTTGGGTAACAGTTTTTTATTACACTCTTTACAATGGGAATGCATCCAGCTTAGCCTCCTCCAACCTGGTGCCTTCCTGCTGTTTTGGACTGCAGTTCCCATCAACCTTGATCAGATTGCTCAGTGGCTAGGGTTTATGGGAATTGTAGTCCATAAGAGCTGTAGGGCAATAGTCAGGGATGACTGATCCAAATGCTCAATTTGCCATTTAGTCCTAGCGCTCTTTCAAAAGGATGCAATCTGACTTTTAGAAGACATCTGAAAGCAGCCCTGTTTAGGGAAGCTTTTAATATTTGATGAGCTATTGTATTTTAATATTTCGCTGGAAGCCGCCCAGAGTGGCTGGGGAAACCCATCCAGATGATCGGGGTATTAATAATAATAATAATAATAATAATAATAATAATAATAATAATAATAATATTTTGCTTGAAGCTCATAGCCTGTGCCTATGATTTATTAATCTGACCTGTTCTCACATCCGATCCAACTCGTATGATAATTGCTGCAGTGGTTTGCCAGTGCAGGGTGAACTTACTAGAATCTGGAGTGGAATGGAAGTCAAAGCATCCAGCGGAACTTTCCCCAACATGGGAGCCTGCTCTTTTGGAGGAATATAGGAAGCTAGGTTCTGTATACACTATAACTTTAAAGCACGTTCATATCACATTATTCCTCTCAAAGGATTCTGGGCATTGGAGTTCATTAAGGGTTGCTAGGAATTCTAATTCTCTGAGGGATGAACTACAGTTCCCAGAATTCTTTGAGGGAAAGAATGTGCCTCAAAAGTGCCTTAAAGGTATAGTGTGTACACAGCCTTACAACTGAATCAGACAGTTGATCCACTTAGCTCTGTGTTTTCCACACTAGCTGAAAGTGGCTCTCCAGGGTTTCAGATAGCCATCACTCCCCCACCCCCACCCCACCCGGAGATGCTAGGGATTTTGACATACAAAGCATGTGGTTTACCACTGAGTTATGGCCGTTTCTCTGGATCCAGCCCATTTTCTTATGAGCGAGCCTGCTGGGTGGTTTTTGTTTCACACTCAGGACTAAATTAGACATAACATGGGAGATGGTTTTTTAGGTAGGCTTGTGTTAAAAATGGTTTATGTATTACTTCTTGCTTTCCCCAGCAATTTAATACAATAAAATAAAAAAAGAACAAGAAAGGGAAATGTATCTTTGCTTCAAAAATTATGCTACCTACAGTTCAAATGCTTGCTTCTATCAAGCTCAACTACAGCAAGCTCAGATTTATATATCATAAGAATACAGGCCCTCTATCCTATGGATAAAAGTAGCCAATTTCCCAAGGTTAGGGCTTAAATATCTGAAGCTCTGAACACAGAAAATCCTCGTGGAAATCCTCCCATACATTCTGAAGGCAGCGGGGCGAGAACCACCAAGTGCATCTCTGTGGAAAGGATGAAATGCTTTTTGTTCTGTGATTGTTTTGAACCTCTGAGGATTCCTCATCTTATTTTTGCACAACATCAAATATCTTGGCAAAGAAAAACATTTATTTACTCTGGTGGCAAAAGGAAGTGTGTCTTTTCAAAGAATCACAACAGCAGCACTAACAGCCCCTGTTCCTCTTGCCTCTACACAATTTCCAGTCTTTTCTGAAAGGAGCTGTAAGAAATTTAACTGTAAGCGGCTCTGAGCTTTTAAAATTGATGAGAGAGAGAGAGAGAGAGAAAGAAAGAAAGAAAGAAAGAAAAGAGGAAGGGAAGAAGGAAGGAAGATGGAGGTGACTGGTTTCCTGCATAGCTTTTCAGAAAGAAAAAAAGACATTCTATCAGGAAAATAATTCTACTTACAAAAGAAAGGGGGCAGGCTAAGGTTGTCTTCAGCATCAAAAATAGCCTTGCCACAAACAGTTCCAGCTATCTTTGAAAGGCGATTCTTCATGTTGTCCTGATGGCACCAAATGTCTAAATTCCAACAAAACATTACCGAAAAAACACAAACCTATGTGTAGCAATACTTTCCCAACTAACTAACTGACTAACTAACTAACTAACTAATTAACTATATTTATAAAACAGAATTAAAGGGACTGTCTAGTCCAATCTCCTTCTCAGTGCAGGGAACTCAAAGCTAGAGCATCCTTTAGAGCAGTGTTTCCCAAACATGGGTCTCCAGCTGTTTTTTGTACTAAAACTCCCATCATCCCTAACAACCAGGACCAGTGGTCAGGGATGATGGGAGTTGTAGTCAGAAAACAGTTGGAGACCAAGGTTTGGGAAACGCAAGGATATGCAAACTCTAGCAATGGAGAGAACCAACTTACTTGGGTTCCATTGCCAGACTGTTCTTACTGTGTAGAGGTCTCTCCTTCTGTTCCACCAAATTCTACCTTTGTGGTTTTTTTTACCTGAATAGACAGATTTCTTATAAGCACATTAAGGTAAAGGTAAAGGTACCCCTGCCCGTACGGGCCAGTCGTGTCCGACTCTAGGGTTGTGCGCCCATCTCACTTAAGAGGCCGGGGGCCAGCGCTGTCCGGAGACACTTCCGGGTCACGTGGCCAGCATGACGAAGCTGCTCTGGCGAGCCAGCACCAGCGCAGCACACGGAAACGCCGTTTACCTTCCCGCTATAAAGCGGTACCTATTTATCTACTTGTGCTTTCGAACTGCTAGGTGGGCAGGAGCTGGGACCGAACGACGGGAGCTCACCCCGCCGCGGGGATTCGAACCGCTGACCATACGATCGGCAAGTCCTAGGCTCTGTGGTTTAACCCACAGCGCCACCCGCGTCCCTATAAGCACATTAGGCTGCAGTTATTTACCTGGGAGTAAGCCTCATACATAGTAGGACTTACTTCTGAGTGCTGCATGAGACTGAGCTGCGTGATCAGTGGAGAGGATAGTGAAGGAAATGAGGCAGGGGCAGGTGACGCAGGGACAGGGAGGTTTATTCACTATCAAATCATTAATAATAATAATAATAATAATAATAATAATAATAATAATAATAATAATTCCCCACCCTTTTCCCTGACAGGGAAGCAGCTTACAGATAAAACTACGAATCACTAAAAACATAGGAAAATAATAATAATTAAAAACAATTAATCATAAATAGAATTAAAACTATGTCCATATAAAAAAATCTGTTTAAAACATACAAATAGTTACAAGAAGAACAGCACTGGACCAGCCCTTTCATGAAAAGCAGCTGATTCCGAAAAGCCTGTTGAAACGAAAAGGACAACAAGGGGGGAGCCAGTCTAACGTCTTCAGGGAGTGGGTTCCAGAGTCTGGGGACAGCCATTCCAGAACGTTTCCGAGCACAATTCAAAGTGTTGGTGCTGACCTTCAAAGCCCTAAACGGCCTCAGCCCAGAATACCTGAAGCAGCGTCTCCACCCCCATCGTTCAGCCCGGACACTGAGGTCCAGCTCCGAGGGCCTTCTGGCGGTTCCCTCACTGTGAGAAGTGAAGTTACAGGGAATCAGGCAGAGGGCCTTCTCGGTAGTGGCACCCGCCCTGTGGAATGCCCTCCCTTCAGATGTCAAGGAAATAAACAACTATCTGTCTTTTAGAAGACGTCTGAAGGCAGCCCTGTTTAGGGAAGTTTTTAATGTTTCATGTTTTATTGTGTATTTAATATTCTGTTGGGAGCTGCCCAGAGTGTCTGGGGCAGGGGTCTGCAACCTTTAAGACAAAAAGAGCCACTTAGACCCGTTTCCGAAGAAAAAAAACTGGGAGCCGCAAAACTCGTCATTATAAAAATAACTATTTTGTCACTTTTTTATTATTTCTTTGTTTGACCCCTCAGAATTACTCCTCCTCATAGAAATAAATGTTAAATTAACAAGTTCCCTTTTTTGTGTGTGTGTTCTTCACTCCTCTTCAAAACAGTGACCAGAGTACATGCCCCCTTTCAATGCAGTGACCAGCGTACATGCTCCTTACAATGTAGCGGGCGGGCGGGTGGGAAGGTGACGTCGGGACGGTGCGTGACTAACGCACGCACTGCCCCCATGCGACGTCACAGCCAGTACAGTGCCCGCCACAGTGGGGAGCATAGGCACCGACTCCATGGGGCCTGAGGGGGCACGAGCCCCCTCAAAAATTCATTTGGGGGGGCTCTGCCCCCCCAATAATTTTAGAAAATTATTAGTTATATTATGCTTTGCCGCACTGGGCGCAACATCTGGGGGGGGGCGAGTCCAGAGGGCCCAGCCGCGTCGTGCCCTCGGCCTGCCCCTATTGTCAGAGGCTCAGCGTGGAAGTGTTAGCAAAGTTTCAGAGGGGGGAGCGAGTGGGGGGGCGCGGGGAGGGGAGGGGGTCCCCGCTTCTCCGGCCGCCTTGCAGAAGCGGCCACCGCCCGGCGGCTCTGCCTTTGCTCGCAGGCCTGCCTGGGGGCTCCCTCGGCTCCAGCGCTGAGCTGGCGGCCCCGATCCCGGGAGCAAAGAGGTGTTGCGGGAGTGGCTAGGCCTGCACCAGGGCCCTGACCCGACAGCTTCTCCGGCTCCCCAAGCCGAGGACAGCTTCGGCTGTGAAGCTGCGCCTTCCGGGCTGGCCCCTTCTCGGCTGGGCCTCGCCTCTCCAGCTCCCGGTATGTGTGCTCCACGGTGGTCCCCGCTCCTTCCAGACCCTTCCACCGCCCCCTGCCAAACTGGCTGTAGATACAAGAAGGGCAGCTGGGGTGGGCTATAGAGGACCCTGCCTCCCCCTGCGGGGCTCATCTCTGGCAATTGGCTCAAGGAGCCCCCTGAGTTTTGGCATTGTCTCTCCGCGCCCCCCCGCCTCTCTCCAGGAGCTTTATGGAGCCGCCTGGATCGGGTCTGCTTTGGAGGAGGGGAGCCTTCCTTGACCAGCATGGGCCCCCCCAATATTTTTTATAAGTTGGCGCCCCTGGTGGGGAGTGTCGGGGCGCACAATGCGCCTCCTCTCCTCGCTAGTATCCGCCCCGGAGCCGCGGCAAAGGTGTAAAAGAGCCACATGCGGCTCCGGAGCCGCGGGTTGCAGACCCCACTCTGGGGAAACTCAGCCAGATGGGCAGGGTATAAATAAATTATTATTATTATTATTATTATTATTATTATTATTAAGAGCATCACATTGGGATCACATTTAAGTCTAGTTATAAAGCTTTATGGCTATGCATCGAGGTATGCAAATGTGGATCTGCCCTTCCCCACATGGGATATAACGCTTGATGGGACCTAACGACAAGCATAACGTGTGAACAGTGATGAACTGCTGTGGGAAAATATTCTGAAGTGATCATTAAAGCACCCAAAAAGGCACTCTTGTTTGGGTCTTGAACTTCAGAGGGTTCAGCGTCAGGAATTGTGTACTACAAAACATTGCTGTTGTTAATCAAACATTTTCTGTTACATAGTGAGAAAACACAAATTTGAATCATAGCCAATGAATATAGAACCCCATTTCTCATCTCAGTTGCCAGTGTTCCCAAATGTTCTCATTAATTCATTCAAAGTTCAAATGTTCTGAAACCAGATTACCCTCTGAATTTGGACTGTTGTATCAGAAAGAAAAAGAAGGCAAGTTTCTCCAAAGGGATACTGAACTGAAACCTGACAGTATTGGAGATTAAATTTACCAAACGTATAAAACACTGCAAATTATTGGTACATTGATTTTATTGTCGACAAATATAACATGATGTGAGGTGTTATCGTGGGGAAACTGTGTGTCTGTTGAATTAATTAGACAGTGCACAGAAGTAGAATTTAAAGAGCCAGGAGAGAATTTCTCTTCCTCTTTTCAATTGCTCAGACTACAACGGAATAAGAATAATTGCTCAGACAAAAACAATAAGAATTGCTGATGCACAGGAGAGAGGCATGGTGAACACCATCCCCTCCATCCCCCTCTTAAGTCCCGCATTCACCCAGCAGATAATTCCACTGAATTCAACATGGCTTACTTCTGAATGAAAACACACAGGATTGCACTGTTAATAGTAAAACACTCCCCCCACCACAAGTCTAAATCACATTATTTTTTCAGGAGCTGACAATGGCTCTCTCTAAGGTCTCAAGCAGAAAGGCATTTTTTGTTTCATCTGGTACGTGATCTTCATAACCAGAGACAGCAGGGATGGAACAATGACTGTACAAATTGACAGAATTTGCAAATATGACAGCCAAAATAAGGAATCAAGATTAAAAAAAGACAAAAGGCGAATGGGACAGTTTTGGGGAATATTTTTTTTTAAATGATACTAAAAATCAATTTACAAGGAGAGGTACAGTGGTACCTCTGGTTACATACCTAATTTGTTCCGGAGGTCCGTTCTTAACCTGAAACTGTTCTTAACCTGAAGCACCACTTTAGCTAATGGGGCCTCCAGCCGCTGCCGCGTCGCCAGAGCACAATTTCTGTTCTCATCCTGAAGCAAAGTTCTTAACCCGAGGTACTATTTCTGGATTAGCGGAGTCCGTAACCTGAAGCATATGTAACCTGAAGCGTATGTAACCCAAGGTACCACTGTATTCCTATGAACAACAGTTAAATACAATGAGGGATTAGAAGAGGAAAAGTAAAGTGGACTAAATAATGCCATGGAAGGACAGGTTGGGAAGTCTGCACAAAAATTATGTATGATAGTAAAGTATGATGTGTACATAGAAAAATGGAAAATACATAAACAATAAAAAAAATAACCTGGCACCTTCATGCAAACCATGTTCTCTACCACTACGTTATTACAATCTGAATAACATAACTCGTCACCTATCCATTCTCTTCAGCCCCAATCCGTTCTCTTCCATCTTATGGACCAATCCATAACTGAGCTGTGCAGGAGAACACAGAAGAAAATAAAAAGTATTACAACGTACGAACATCCCTCTGTTCAAAACACCAGTTTCCTGATTTCTGCTAGTGAATCTTCACTACAGGAAGCCAGTGCTTGTTTATCACTGCAACCCTGGTACAAAAGGGAGAGGTCGCTCAATATTTTTAGAGCAGCACTTATTGATTACACTCATGAAAAAATATAGCTGAATGTGCATTTTGCCGTATTACGTATCATTCCAGTGCTTGCTAAAACTGGATAAAATTGAGAGCTCAGGCATATACCGCTGTTGTGTGTTTCTGTAACTGAAGCTATTACGGTTGGTTGCACTAAAGCAAAAAAGTATCAATAGACTGCCAGTGTGTTTTCGTGGGAACTTTTCAGCACTGGCCCCAACTTGGTGGAACGCTCTGTCTCATGAGACCAGGGCCCTGCAGGATCTGATCTCTTTCCGCAGGGCCTGTAAGACAGAGTTGTTCCGCCTGGCCTTTGGATTGGAGCCAATTTGATTCCCTCCGCCCCCTTTTTCTTTTTTCTTTTCCTTCTCCTGCAATGAGGCTCCATTTTAATATTTTAATGTTCCATTATTTTAATGTTGTATTTTATTTTTGTTTTTAAGTTGTAATCACTCATCTTGTTTTTATTATTGCTTGTAAGCCGCTCTGAGCCCGGCCTTGGCTGGGGAGGGCGGGGTATAAATAAAAAATTATATTATATATTATATATATTATATATATATATTAACTAATTGTTAGATTACTTTCCTTAAGTGTTCTTAATGGCTACAAAATACCTCCCTTCCTACTAGCAAAGGATGCTGCAATCTAGGTGTGTGGAAATAGATGGCAGTTTCAGGCCCACAGACCGCAATTTCAGAGTGACCCAGAGATCTGAGTGTGAGCTGTTACATTATTGGCTATCTCCCTGGAGATCTAATGTGAGAGCAGTAGACTTTGGCTATTCCTTGATGTGTTTAAGCTGTGCCTCCACCTATGTTCAACTTCATATTTGCAAATAACACAATAAATCTCCAGAGATCTCCTTGCAAAGGAAACCCAACATTGCTAAGTGTTGTAGTTTTGGAGCTTTTCACTGTTAGGAGAAGTCGGGTGAGCATAAGAAAATAATTACCCTTCAAGGTCTACGCAGGTCAATGGTTCTTTAAAAAAAAAAATGAATTCCCCAATCCCCCACCCACAATTTTTTGCTGTAGATTGATTTTTTTAAAGTCACAAATGGCAAAAAGTTTCAGTTCAGGATACAAATTAATATTGCCGTTTTCTCTCAATGGCAAAGTACGCATTGCAATCCTTTTTGCAAGTGAGTGAATCATGGAATCGGAGCTCACAGTATATTAGGATTAGTCACACAATAGAGAATGTGTTTAGAATTAAGGTGAGCTCTGTAAAAGCCAAAACCAATTTTGAAAATGAGTTATAGTAACAGATTATTAATTGATGGAAGACCAATTATCATATTTAAAGAGATCCCGATTAGATTCCTTCGAAAAAGAGTTGGATACAAACAACTGGTGACTTCACTGAAGAAAAATGGAATCCAACACAGGTGGGAGTTCCCTGAAGGAATCTCTTTTTATTACAAGGATAAAAAATTCAGATTAACAGATCTACAAGAGGTGAAGATATGAGAAGGAATTAGGCAAGATGGAAGGACGCCTTGTTGAGCCCAGATTTACCAGAGCAAACCTCTATGGGGAAGATGAAAACAAAAAGAAGAAAAAGAAAGCACGAAATAAAGAAGAAGAGGAAGAAGAAGGGGAGGGGGAGGAAGGAGAAGGAGAAGAAGAGGAAGAGGAAGAAGAGGAACAGGACATTAGCAAAACCACTCGAATTTAACTTTCTCTCTCTACATATTAAAGAGAGAAATGACGTGGAAACTGATTACTTGGAATATTCATGGGCTTAATGAAAAATCTAAACGAAATAAAGTTGAACACGTCTTGAAAAAAAAGGATGTTGATGTAATCTGTTTACAGGAAACTCACGTTGCTAAAAAACATAGACATGTTTTGATTAATAGAAGATTGGGAAAAGAGTTTGTAACCTCCGATGTTAATAAAAAAAGAGGGGTGGTGCTATATATAAAGGAGAGATTAGATCCTAAACTGATTTCCAAAGATGATGAGGGGAGAGTGATTGTGGTGCAAATTTCATTACAGGGTGAGAAGATAATTCTTGTGGGAATATATGCCCCTAATGGAAATAAAACTTTTTTTTGGAAAATTAGAGGAAAGATTGATGGAATTTATAGATCAGAAAATAATTCTGATGGGGGACTGTAATGGGGTGGTCTGGTCAGAAATAGATAGATTGTCAAAGAGAAAAAATATAAATGAGGGTAAACTCCCCAAATTTTTTTTTGAATTGGTTGAAAACTTTGACTTAATAGATACCTGGAGGTGGAAACACCCAATTACAAAACAGTTCACCTTTTTCTCGGAACCTCACCAAAGCTCGAGTCGGATAGACTATGTTTGGGTCTCTAAAGAACTGGTTTCCAGAGTAAATAAAATTGAGATCACTCCACAAACTCTATCAGACCACAATTCGATTTATCTGGAACTAAAAGGTAGAGAACAATCCTCATTTAGATGGAGGATGAATGACACTTTATTTGAGAACCCAAAAATAGTAGTGAAAGCGAAAGAGACAATTAAGGATTATTTTGAATGGAATTTACATAAAGAAACCAGTCTGGACACTGTATGGGACGCGAGTAAGGCTGTCATGAGAGGCTTCCTAATCCAGCAAAATAGCCATAAAAAGAAAGAAAGAGAAAGAAAAAAAGAAGAAATTCTGGTTCAACTCACGGAAAATGAGAAAAAATTGATAATAAAACCTAAAGATGAACAAATTAAACAGACTATCAAAATGCTACAAACTCAGTATTCCATGTTGGTGAATCAAGAAGTGGAATGGAAAGTAAAGTTAATGAGACAAAAAATCTTTGAATCGGCAAATAAAACTGGGAAGCTTCTGGCATGGCAGCTGAGAAAACGTCAAAGTCAAAATTTAATTAATAAAATCAGGATAGGGGAACAGCTGACGGAAGATCCAAAAGAAATAAGAAGAGCCTTTCAAGGATTCTATAAGGAACTTTACAGGAAAGAAAAAGAAGATATAAAAAAGATAGAAAGATATCTGGAAATTTACAAAGGAAAACAGATATCATTGGAGGAAAGAGAACAATTAAACGCCCCAATAACCAATCAAGAAATCCAAAAGTCAATAAAGAAGATGAAACAAGGTAAAGCCCCAGGACCGGATGGGTTAACCTCTAAGTATTATAAATCACTTGGTGAGCAGCTAGTACCGGTTCTAGGGGAAGTAATGAATGCTATTTTACAAGGAAAAGGGAAAATACCAAACTCCTGGAAGGAGGCTTACATAACGTTGATCCCCAAACAAGATACGGACCATCAGAGTGTTAAAAATTTCAGACCAATATCATTGTTAAACAATGACTATAAACCTTTTGCGGACATCTTGGCCAGCAGATTGAAGACAATATTAAATGATTTAATTCATAAAGACCAGGGAGGTTTCTTGCCAGGTAGGCAATTGAAGGATAGTGTGAGACATATTATTAATATATTGGAATACCTGGAAGTAAGAAATGATAAGCCAGCCATACTGATGTTCATCGATGCTGAAAAAGCATTTGATAATGTATCCTGGTCATTTATGAAGAAGAGTATAGAAAAGATGGGGATCTGTGGCACCTTTTTAAGAGGAATTGAGGAAATTTACTCAGAGCAGAAAGCAAAATTAATTGTGAACAACACCTTAACAGACTCATTTGACATTACAAAGGGTACCAGACAAGGCTGCCCACTATCTCCGCTGCTTTTTATCAGTGTATTAGAAGTACTAATAAATTGCCTGAGAGGAAGAACAGAGATAAAAGGGGTCAAAATAGGCACCAAAGAATTCAAACTTAAGGCCTACGCGGATGACTTGGTATTAACCTTAAAAGAACCTCAAGAAAGTGTAAAAATAGCATTGGAAGAAATGGGAAAATTTGGGCAACTGGCAGGATTTAAATTGAATAAGACAAAGACGAAAATGTTAGGCAAAATTTTAGAAAAAAGTGAAGTAGAAAGGTTAGAACAAGAAACTGAAATCAAGGTGGTCAAAAAAGTTAAATATTTGGGAATTTGGATGTCGGCAAAGAACATAAACTTATCCAGTGACAATTACCAACCAGTCTGGAAGGAGATTAAAAGAGATTTAGAAATATGGGACAGACTAAAGCTGTCAATGACTGGAAGAATGTCAGCGATCAAAATGAACTTATTACCGAAAATGGTATTTTTGTTCCAGACAATCCCGATAATAAGAGGTTTAAGACAATTTAAAGAGTGGCAAAAGACTCTCTCGTGTTTTATATGGCAAGGGAGAAGACCAAGGATCAAATTTAAAATACTGACAGATAAGAAAGAAAGAGGGGGGTTCGCTGTACCTGATCTGAAACTCTATTATGAAGCAGCGTGTTTATGTTGGATAAAGGAGTGGATAACCCAGGAGAACCCAGATTTGTTAGATTTGGAGGGGCACAACAATAGATTTGGATGGCACTCCTATCTTTGGTATGGTAAGGCAAAAGTGCATAAAGGGTTTACAAATCATGTGATAAGGGGTGCTCTATTTGAAGTCTGGGACAGAAACAAGAATTTGTTGGAAAGGAAAACACCGTGGTGGGTGTCACCAATTGATATGTTAACAGTTAAAAAACTGAACATAGAAGGGAGAGGGGCCACCTATGAGGAGATTCTGATGAAGGCCGAAAAAGGTTGGAAATTGAAGCCTTATGATTGTATTGCTGGACAATTGACAGGATGGTTGCAATACCATCAAGTCAATGATGTTTTTAAAGAGGACAAAAAATTAGGATTTTAAGACAAAAAAATCGAAATTTCAAATAGACATTATAGAAAGTAAGTCTAAACTACTTTCAAAAATGTATAATCTCCTATTAGAATGGAATACAAAAGACGAACTTATAAAAGAGGCTATGATAAAATGGGCTCTTGATCTAGGACACAACATAGACTATGATGTATGGGCCAAACTCTGGAATGAGAGTATAAAATTCACCGCTTGTTCTGCCTTAAAAGAGAATGTTATGAAGATGGTCTATCGTTGGTATCTTACTCCCACCAAATTGGCAAAAATGTACAGAACTAGTAGTAAAACTTGCTGGAAATGCAAGGAAAAGGATGGCGACTTCTTTCATATGTGGTGGTCATGTAATAAATTAAAAGAGTTCTGGGAATTGATTTATAACGAGTTAAAAAAGATGTTTAAGTATAGCTTTCCCAAAAAGCCGAAAGAATTCTTGCTAGGTTTGGTGGGAGAAGATATTAAGAAGACTGATCAAAGATTATATTTGTACGTGTCAGAGCTGCCCGAGGTCCCAGCTCACAAAGGACCAACGCCAGTTCGTTGTTATATACAAAAGTCTTTATTGAAGTTCAGTTTCGCTTTCACAGCCGCAGCGCGCAGCTCTACGTCTGAAACTCTAGACCGCCGAAGCTCCGTCTGAATCTCCTCCCCCCAGACACCAGTTTAAGACTCTAGCCTTGCTCCACCTCTTCCTTTGCTCTTTCCTCCTCTGGCTCCGCCTGTCAGCTGGGGTCTCGCCCTTCCTAGACTCTTCTGACGCTGAGTCCCCTGAGTCTTCCCCCTGCCTCCGGCGGGCTTTAGGACCTGGTTCCCAATCCGGGTTTTCTGCTGTCCCACGTGCCTGTACATTCGAACTTGGCGCGCGCGCCCAGCCGGCAACCTTCCTCCTGACTGTTACACTGCTCCTGTCACTGCTTCCCCCTTCGGGGAGGCTAGCTGGACCTGACCTCCCCTCCATTCCCCCACTCTCCGATGGAGGCGTGGTCAGCCCTGACTCATCTTCTCTCCCTGCTGAAGGAGACGCTGGCCCTGACACATGGGACTCTTCCCCCCCACTATGCTCTGGTGGGGAAGCTGGTCCTGATCTCCCGCTGCTGCTTTGGGAGTCCCCGCTGGCCCCTTGTTTCTGGTGTGTTCCCCCTGGGACCCCCCTTGCCCTGACCATCGGCGCCTCCTTCTGGGAATCTTCTGATTCGCTGGAGAAGCTCATGGAATCTCTCGGGTCACTGTCATACTCCCCTACGCTGCCCTCAGATTCTTCCCCTTCGCTCTCCATTTCCTCTCTCCCCTGTGCCTCTGTTCCTGAACCCCTGACAGTACGCAACAACAGCAGCTAGAGTTCTGATAGCTCAAAAGTGGAAGCAACAGGAGATGCCGACAATAGGAGAATGGCAGATAAAGCTGGTTGAATACGCTGAGATGGCTAAATTGACACACAGAATTCGCAATCAGAAGGAGACAAAGTACCAAAAAGAATGGTGTAAATTTTTGATCTATATAAGTGAGAACTGTGCAAATTTGAAAACTTTGGCAGGATTGAAGTAAATCTTATGTCATGTTGTAATATCTAATCAAAGAAACTGTGAACTATAGAATAGAATAGGAAAACTGATGGAAGGGAAGGACGGAAGTCAACAGCTCTACGGAGCATAAAGTAGGATATATGTAATAAGATTTGATGTTCTACTGGTGTTGGTGGGTGTTGGTGGGTGATCTTAAATCTCAATAAAAATTATAAAAATAAAAAAGGATTAGTCACACAAGACCACTTTCAGAACATACTTCACTGCAAAATGACAGACAAAATCACAGATGAGGTGTTAGAGAGGCTATTGGGAAAACAGTTGAGTGATCTAGCCAACCCCCTAACCCTATTCCTGGGGTCTCTTTCTGGTACATTAACGGAAGCCAGAGGTAGTAGGAAAGACATTACCAGAAAAATTAGCTTTGAAACCAAGAATGAATGGTTTCACAAGGCACTACTTGAATAGTCCTCTGTGCTGTTAGAGAAGACAGATCAAAAAGAGCAACAGCTGCTGGTTGAATTACTTTTGGCCACATCTGACATTTATTGACTTTCAGCCAAGTCTAGGCCACTGAGGAACATAACTTATATTGTTCTATTCAGGAAATGTTACAGGTAAATGAAAAGTGGCAGACTGGCTTTTATTTTGAGAGTCTGAGAGCCTTCTGTACAATTATTAATGGGCTCAGGCTTACCGCTTCAAACCATTAAGGAGAGCCAAAGGAAAGTAGAATTGCAGGGTGCATTCATTCTGCAGCTTCCTCTGCGACATCGGGAGTGAAGGTGTGTGTCCTTTTTTCCTATAGCAAAAATAAAACATTGACCTGAAAATCAATATGGCCCACAATCAGAGAGGTAAGGAAACTCTGATTGCAGAAATTCAGAGTTGAGCTTGCGGGGAAGGTGGGATGTGTGAGGAAATACTAATCTCCACAGTTGACATGACAGAGCTTTATAAAGCGGTCCTTGACTAAATGGCAGAGGGATACTTCATATGTCTTTGCAGGAACAACTAATGCGGACCCCCAACTTCCATCAGTCCCAAACAAACATGGCCAATGGTCAGGGATTATGGGAATTGTAGTCCTGAAAGGCCTACAATTGCATTGGGTACCACTGTGTTAGAGATGATGGGTAATATTTAACTAAGTCATACTCAGAGTTAGGCCCATTAAAATACAATGACTTAAGTTAGGCATGACCTACTTGAGTCCATTAATTTCAATGGGTTGCATCCAGCAATGTTCCACTGAGTAAACCCATTGATATTAGTTGACCTATGTTGTTGTTGTTGTTTAGTCGTTTAGTCGTGTCAGACTCTTCGTGACCGCATGGACCAGAGCACGCCAGGCACTCCTGTTTTCCACTGCCTCCCGCAGTTCGGTCAAACTCATGCTGGTAGCTTTGAGAACACTGTCTAGCCATCTCATCCTCTGTCGCCCCCTTCTCCTTGTGCCCTCCACCTTTCCCAACATCAGGGTCTTTTCCAGGGAGTCTTCTCTTCTCATGAGGTGACCAAAGTATTGTGTAATGAATATAGGGGTTGCTCGTGCGTAAGTTGCCGCCACTCCTGGCTATGTTGCCTTGTTAAACCTTTTCTGTCTGGACAGCCCTTCACTTTGGGGCTGCCTCAGTCGCTAGCAGAATCCGTCAGTGGGCGTTTCTTAAACCTTTTCCAGCATAAAAGCTGTTTGACGCCAAGTCTCCGCCTACTCTCCCTGCGCAGAAGTCTTCTGCGCAGGGAGGGTGTGGGTAGCGGAGGACCCGTGCTCTCCCCGCTGGTGTCCAGCGAAGAGTCCTGGAGCCCTCTCGCCGATTCCCCCATCTGCCCCCCTTTATCCCTGGTGTTGCGCTGATTTCCTTCCCCCACTGAGCTACCTCTCTCCCTGCTGGGTCCCTCTCCAGCATCACTTGAGAGCCTTCCCTCCGCCTCTGGCTCCGATGTCAGTTCCCTGACATATTGGAACCTCAGCTTCAGGATCTGTCCTTCCAGTGAGCACTCAGGGCTGATTTCCTTAAGAATGGATAGGTTTGATCTTCTTGCAGTCCATGGGACTCTCAAGAGTCTCCTCCAGCACCATAATTCAAAAGCATCAATTCTTCGGCGATCAGCCTTCTTGATGGTCCAGCTCTCACTTCCATACACCACTACTGGGAAAACCATAGCTTTAACTATATGGACCTTTGTTGGCAAGGTGATGTCTCTGCATGGGCATTTATTTTAAGGGGTCTACTGTAAATACGATGAGCATTGGATACAACCCAATTGGCCTGCTCTGAGTAGGACTCTTGTCAGTTAGTTACCACCCTACAAATGCATATGTCCATGTGACAGACACCATCATGTTTCATGTGCTATGGAGTGCAAAGATGCTGTTTACAATTACAAGCTAAAAAATAAAACATGAAGAAAATATCCAGCAGGCTCCAAGACTTTTCACACAGGGAGAGTTCAGGCCAGCATAAGCAAACAAAAGGTTATATTCCCCACTAAACATAGATGGATCAACCTATTTCTGTCCCATTACATTTTTGCACGAACTCAATCACAGGTCCATTCTACCCCATTTTTAACGTTTTTTAAAAAGCATGAAAAGATAGCATTTAAATTGTGCACATTTTTAATGCATTTGCAGCATTAAAAATACATTTTTGCAGTGTTTTTTTTCCTGGGGGGATGCAGGGGTACGCATACCTCTAAACGTTTTGTGAATCTAAGTTTGGCCTCACTGAGGGGCAGTATTTAAAAATGAGTAGGAAAATGAGAGTACCCCTAAACATTTTTTTTTAGAAAAAAGCACTGCATTTTTGTACTTTCCAATGCATTTCCCACCTACAAAACTCAAACAAAAAAAAACCCATACAGCTTTCCGATAAGTGTGCGTTTTTGTACACATTTTTCAAACTGAAACTGCACCACAAAATTCCAGGAAGTGCACACTCCAGTAACTGTGTTCTGATCTACATATAGGTCTAGCCCTGGCAAATTAAGCTGCTTCACTTAAAACGCGTGTGGACTGAACAAATTTCTCTACCCCTCACCCTCTGTTTTAAAAACCATTTCTGCCAAAAAGAGGCCTAATTGATTTTGCCCTATACTGCAGAAGATACATTGCTTCTGTGTGCAAACTAGCTGACTCATTCCATTCATCAGAAGAGTCCTCTCATACGTGCAGTAGACAGGGACTGAAATCAATACCCCTAACTTAACTTAGCCACAGTGCTGAGTGGGCCCAAGGCATTAATAGCACGCGAGGGAGAAAGCAGCCTTTCTGTAGCATACATCCAGCCAGTCATCTTTGCAGCCTTTCCTCTTTCTTTAGGACAATGCAGAGACTGACTAACATATGAGCCTGGATAAAAATCTGAAGAGATTTAAAAATGCTTCAACGCTGCCTGGAGGTTGAACAAGCAGCCCAAAGCTGTCCTTGCTCCAAGGAAGCCTGTTCGCTCTATAGCTATGATTGCCTGTGCATAGGACTTCAGAACTCCACACATTAGTGGGGGAATTATGTGGGGAATCTGGTTATTGATATGGGACATGCAGATTTCTCATTCTCTATGCATGTGCTGCACTGTTTGTCACAGGCTCTCAAAACATTTGTGTATGATCACAGCAATACAAAAACTTATCATTGCCATGCATGCTTTGGGTTCCAGGAAAAGAAACATCTGTACACAAGTGCCTTGATTTAGAATCACAGAAATGCAGAGTTGGAAAAGACCCTGAGGATCATCTACAGTGGTGCCCCGCAAGACGAATGCCTCGCAAGACGGAAAACCCGCTAGACGAAAGGGTTTTCGGTTTTTCAATGCGCTTCACAGGACGAATTTCCCTATGGGCTTGCTTCGCAAGACGAAAATGTCTTGCGAGTCTTGAGATTTTTTTCCGCTCCCCCCCTTTTTCTAAGCCACTAAGCCTTTAATAGCCTTTTAGCAGCTAAGCCGCTAAGCCTTTAATAGCTGCTAAACCGCGAATAGCGCTAATCCGCTAAGCCGCTAATAGGGTTGCTTCGCAAGACGAAAAAACCGCTAGACGAAGATACTCGCGGAACGGATTAATTTTATCTTGCAAGGCACCACTGTAATCCAACGGTACCCAATTAGCTAATTACTGTAAGGTAAGGTAAGTTAAGGGACGCGGGTGGCGCTGTGGGTAAAACCTCAGCGCCTAGGACTTGCCGATCGCATGGTCGGCGGTTTGAATCCCCGCAGCGGGGTGCGCTCCCATCGTTCGGTCCCAGCGCCTGCCAACCTAGCAATTCGAAAGCACCCCCAGGTGCAAGTAGATAAATAGGGACCACTTACCAGCAGGAAGGTAAACGGCATTCCGTTGCTGCGCTGGCTCGCCAGATGCAGCTTGTCACGCTGGCCACGTGACTGGGAAGTGTCTGCGGACAGCGCTGGCTCCCGGCCTATAGAGTGAGATGAGCGCACAACCCTAGGGTCTGTCAAGACTGGCCTGTACGGGCAGGGGAACCTTTACCTTTTTTAAGGTAAGGTAAAGGGACCCCTGACCATTAGGTCCAGTTGTGGCCGACTTTGGGGTTGCGGCGCTCATCTCGCTTTATTGGCCGAGGGAGCCGGCGTGCAGCTTCCGGGTCATGTGGCCAGCATGACTAAGCCGCTTCTGGCGAACCAGAGCAGCGCACGGAAATGCCGTTTACCTTCCCGCCGGAACGGTACCTATTTATCTACTTGCACTTTTGATGTGCTTTCGAACTGCTAGGTTGGCAGGAGCAAGGACTGAGCAACGGGAGCTCATCCCATTGTGGGGATTCGAACTGCCGACCTTCTGATCAGCAAGTCTTAGGCTCTGTGGTTTAACCCACAGCTAATTACTGAGGACTCCCTATTTTTCAAAAGCCAAGTCAGGGATCCCCTACTTTTGAAAATTTTGATTAACTCCATGGTAGTTATCTCTGCAAAGTGATAAAATGTGGGGTAGCCCCTTATAAGCAAAGGATTTTAGGTTAAAAAAAAATCAGACTAGGGCTAAGCGATATCTGGTTTTCAACATTATGTTATATCAGCAGCTAAACATCATGAAAGTCCGATATATCATAATGTCTGAAACTGGAGATCAGGCATAGGGATGAGAGAAGGAGCAGTCACAGAGATTCAGTGGGTGGAGGGATGAGATGAAACAGAGCCACCGCCACAACATGGTTTGAGTGGGAAGGGATGGGGATACATCAAGGTGCCATCAGCGAGGCAGCCAGCGAAGATGGATGTCCACTGTGGCAGCTGCTGCTTTCCTGCTGACTGAGAGAAGCTGCTGTGCCTCAGTGCCAGGGGAAGGTAGTGCTATGGTGCCTTGAAGTGAGGGCAATTGTGAGGGGAAGGCAGCATCTCACAATCATCTGCTCTGTTTTCCCTCAGCGTCAGCAGCGTTATTGGTGGTGCCTTGAAATGGGCTGCCCTGCTCTCCCTTGCACAAGGAGCAACATGTTGTGGTGCATGGTTGGGTCAAAATCATTATTGTTATATACTGAAGTTCTCACCCTGGGCTAGCAGGGGGATACTGTAGATAGTTTTCACTCAGGTCCACATATGCAAATAAGGAACTGAAAGTGACGTTCAGTGATTGGATAGTTACAGAAAGTTGCTACTGTTGTGTTGTAGTGGAGCTCTATATAAGCAGGCTGGCTGAACCCTTCAGTTCAGTTCAGTTCTGTTCTGGGTCTGTGAATAAACAAGAGCTGTCTGAAGAATTGCTGTGTCGTCTGATATGTTCACCCACAACTTAACAGTTATCGCAGTGTGATTTCAAAACTGATTTTGGCCAACATATTGAAAAACCACAGACCATAAAACAGACCATAAAATTTGTGCTATTACTGTGCAAAAATGACAAAAAAATATGGGGGGGGACCAAAGGTTGGGGCTGCATTTCATGGACCCCCAGGGGTCCCCGGACCCCTAACTGGGGACCACTGATCTAATCCAACCCTCTGCAATGCAGCTGTCCCATACGGGAATCAAACCTGCAACCTTGGTGTTATTAGCACCATGTTCTAACCAACTGAGCTATCCTTCTACATAATAATTTTTATTGTGATGTTAAGAGCTCAAATAGGTCACTAGCCAGGAATGTCATATTATAAGCACATAACTTTTTCAGAACGCCATTTGTGTTGCCAACTACCAGCAAATGAAAGCCTGTCAATACAAGGGAAAGGAAGAAAATGTGAATATTTTTCCTTAGATTTATCGCTGCTCTCTAGTTTATCAGTTCTCTCATATCATTGATTGTAGGAAGGGCAGGGCATTGGAGTGGGGTCGGGTTGTGCAGGAAGAGGCATGGACCCAATGGTTGCTACAGAAATCTCAAAACATCCAGTTGGAGTTACATTTATAACATGATCTGTGCAGGATTTTACACCAGTACTGTCTATGCATGTCGGTCCATTCTTTAGGTATCCTATACAGCCAAATCATGTCCCAACCAATCACATATTTTGCAGGAGTACTCATCCAACAGTTCCAATCCATAAATAATAGCATTAGATGGGTACTCAAAGGGTACACTCTACTACTGCTTCATTCTGCTTAAACTTTTTGTGAACCTACAGTGTCTTTCTGCCTGAATAACTTTGGAGTGATCCCTGCCATCCTTCTGGAGAGTCTTCCTGGAATTCAGGCAGAACTTGTGACAAAGCTGAGTTGGGTCTCAGCAATCTAGTTAGGAAGGCAGGAAACAATGATTGCCAAGGAAAAACACAGAACATGAACAGTAACAGTGGAGTCTGATCTTTTAAAAATGTGGCTCTAAAAACTTCCAGCTAAGTTATGTGGAAATTATCAATTCTTCACAGAGAACATGATCCTCTTGTCTGAAGGTTTCGTAATAAAATAATCTTCAATAAAGTGTGGGTATTTAAAATGCCTTCATATGTTCCAGAGAAGAGGGAAGATGTTATAGCACATTTAATTAGCCTTGCCCGGCAGTAAAATAAGTATGCCTAGGATTATGCAAAGTTATTAATATGTGAAATATAGAAACTAATTATGATGCTATCTTTTGGTGCCAGAATTCCATCAAGCATTAATTTCTATTTAAGCCCCTGTTTTCTATGGTAATCTTCCCCAGTTATATAAAACAGTAATAGATGCACAAAGTCTAGAGCACACAATTTAAAGTAAAACCAGCAACTTAGGAAGAAAGTATAATTTGGGGCACAAATGCAAATGCATGGAAGACAAGAGGTGAATAGGACAGTACAGTGTACCTCGGGTTAAGTACTTAATTCGTTCCGGAGGTCCGTTCTTAACCTGAAACTGTTCTTAACCTGAAGCACCACTTTAGTTAATGGGGCCTCCCACTGCCGCCACGCTGCTGGAGCACGATTTCTGTTCTCATCCTGAAGCAAAGTTCTTAACCCGAGGTACTATTTCTGGGTTAGCGGAGTGTGTAACCTGAAGCGTCTGTAACCGAAGCGTATGTAACCTGAGGTACCACTGTACAGTGGCGTAGCATTGTGGGGGGGGGCACAGGGGGTGTCATCCTGGGCGCAAAATATCAACAGCCTCAATACAGCTGCATGCTTCCGTTGCTGGGCTGCATTGAAAAACATCCCACAAAGGGGGAGCCACAACAAAAAAAGGCCTGTTCTCCTTTTGCCACCCTCTGAACCTCTTATGGGGGAGGCACACGAAGATGGACCTCGGATGATGATCGCAGGGTCTGGGTCGATTCATACCGTATATAAGGGAAAGTGGTCCTTGAGAAATCACGGTTCTGCGCTCTTTAAGGCTTTATAAGTCAAAACCAGCAGGTTGAAATGAGCCCAGAAAATAATTAGCAGCCAGTGCGGGCAGGCCAGGATCTATGTAATCTGCTCCAATCGTCTTGCCCTGGTGACAGAGCCGTAGCTAGGTGATCTTGCGCCCCTGGCAGAACCGTCCAGATTGCGCCCCTTGCCATAGAAAATTATCTCTTCTTTCTGCCTCTCCTCCAACCCCCCTCCACCCATTCAATTCAACCTCTATTTAAAACATTTTCTTATGAGGCAATAATCAATAATTTTATTTATGGACATATTTTTAGCTGATTTTATGCCCCTCCTTGCCTATGCCCCTAGCAGGGGCCCACCTCAGCACCCCCTAGCTATGGCCCTGCCTGGCGAGCAACGTAGGCACCAAATTCTGCACCAGCTGAAGTTTCCAAACCGTCTTCAGAGGCAGCCCTATGTAAATGCATTGCAGTAATCTAACCAAGAGGTTACCAGAGTATACCTGTCCAGATAGGGCGGAAGGCACTCTGAGCCACTGATGCTACCTGAGACTCAAGCGACAGCGAATGATTCAGAAGTATCCCCAAGCTACATACCTGCTCCTTCAGACGGAGTGTAACCCCATCAAGAGCAGGCAGCTTCCCATTCACTGGGTCTAGGGAACTGCCCACGAATAGTGTCTCAGTCTTATTTGGATTGAGCTTCAGTTTCTTGGCTCTCATCCAGTCCATTAGGCAAGAAAGAGTCCAGCACATCCTCTGCCACACTTGCAGATGTAAGGAAGTAGAGCTGTGTGTTATCAACATATTGCTGACAGCGTACTCAAAAACTCTGGATAACCCCACTAAGCGGTTGTACATACATACAGATATAGTTACAGTCGAACATCGGTTCTTGAATGTAATCCGTTCTGGAAGACCATTCGAGTTCCGAAACGTTCGAAAACTGAAAACTCAATACGGAAGCCTCAGTATGGAAGCTGCGTGGCAAGTTTGACTTCCGAGGCGTGTACAAAAACAGAAGCATTTATTTCTGGGTTTACGGCATTCGAAAACCAAAATGTTCATCAACGGAGATGTTCGAAAACCGAGTGGTACAGTGGTACCTCGGGTTAAGTACTTAATTCGTTCCGGAGGTCTGTTCTTAACCTGAAACTGTTTTTAACCTGAAGCACCTCTTTAGCTAATGGGGTCTCCTGCTGCTGCCGCACCGCCAGAGCATGATTTCTGTTCTCATCCTGAAGCAAAGTTCTTAACCCGAGGTACTATTTCTGGGTTAGCAGAGTCTGTAACCTGAAGCGTATGTAATCTGAAGCATATGTAACCTGAGGTACCACTGTATATATAAAATTTTGTACACAATTTTTCTAATATAAAGATTTTCTGCAAGCACCCTTCCCCAATAGAATGCATTTCTGTCTGTTATTTTCAATAATATATGCCTCTTCATGCATATATTTCCCCCAATATATGCATTTTAGCAGTATTTTTAAACAGAGAACTGCCAATCAAATCCTGCCCCCCCCCAATCCCTATCCACAGCCAGAACTTTGCTAATGAGTCCAATAAGCTGGACTTGTGCAGCCCAGCAAGAATTCAACTACTCATCCAGAGCTGAAAGAGTATATTAATAGCTAGTGCTAGCGTAAGAAATTGTGCAGCGAGCAACTCATATATAAGACGTGGATCAGTTGACCTTTGGAGCCATCTGCACGGAAGAGTGAGAAGGCATCGAGCGAGGATGAACTCCAGCTGTCACTGGTGTTATCATGACTGTTCCCTCTTGTTAATGTAGCTTTTGGCCAGGCGTAGCTAGTAATGTAATCTCTTGTTATATTAGAGACTCGTTCTGTTCCTTTCTTTCTGGGGAGTTAGCGAGAGGTGTTCCAAAGCAACAACTAGCAAATGAAAACTGTCCTTACATGTATGAAAAGGTTTCATGTTGCTGATGTTTTAAAATGGTATTTTACAGTCTCCTGGGGAGTAACAAGAGCCACCTCCAGCAAAGTCAGACCAGATCCACTGGAACCATAGAAAAACAGAATTACAGATTACAAAAGTCCCAAAGTGCAATGCAGTCACTTTCCTTTGTCACATCTAACCTGCAGGTATTGGGCGTTATACAAATTTGATAAATAATAATAATAATAATAATAATAATCTATTGATTGCAACCCATGTTGTTTGGAACCTGTTTAACTTTCCTCTCTTTACCCAGATTTCCCCCTTATTAAGATACAGATGGACCTGACATCCTTCCCTGCACAATATAATTGATATATTATTTTAAATGGGGTTTTCTTGTTATGTGCTTTGAGCCCGAGATGGTGGTGGAAGGGGGTTTCTAAATACCCTAAATAAAATAAGTATGTTCCAGCTCGGGTGAACCCACCAATATTTTCCTTTGGTAGAAGTGCTGTTGACATCAGCACGATTCATGTGTGCCAATCTGTTCTTAGAGTCCCCGCCTAAAGATTGGTTGAGCATCTACAAACCTCAGCATTATCCCAAGTCTGCTGAATCTCTCATGTGTGTGGAGTAGTTCTGGCTACCTAAACATGAGCATGGGAAGCCTTGATTTGGTATCAGAAGCCATGGCCATGATTGTTACCGTATTTTTCGCCCCATAGGACGCTCCGTCCCATAGGACGCACCTAGTTTTTTGGGGGGGAAATAAAGGGGGGGGAAATTCCCTTTATTTCCCCCCAAAAAGCAGGTCGGGGAAACAGAACCAGGTCGAGGAACAGCGGGATGGCGGCGCTGCGCCTCCCTGCTGTCCCCCGAGCTTGTGGGGCTGGCCGATGTCTGCCCCGCGCGAGGGGCGCTCTGCATCAGGGCGCCCCCCCCTGCGGGGCGGCAGGCTGCTATCCGCGGCGTGGGGAGCCTTGCCGGGAACTCCGGCAAGGCTCCCCACGCTGCGGATGTCTGTCTGGCAAGGGGGGCGCTCTGCTTCAGGGCACCCCTCACGCTGGGCAGCAGGCTGCTATCCGCAGCGTGGGGAGCCTTGCCGGGAAGTCCGGCAAGGCTCCCCACGCTGCGGATGTCTGCCTGGCGAGGGGGGCGCTCTGCTTCAGGGTGCCCCGCCCGCCGGACGGCAGGCTGCTATCCGCAGCGTGGGGAGCCTTGCCGAGAACTCCGGCAAGGCTCCCCATGCTGCGGATGTCTGCCTGACAAGGGGGGTGCTCTGCTTCAGGGCGCCCCGCCCGCCAGGCGGCAGGCTGCTATCCGCAGCCTAGACATCCCTGCCAGACCTCCCGTAGGGCTGCCTAGGCTGCGGATGTGTTCTTGAAGCCTGGAGAGCGAGAGGGGTCGGTGCGCACCAACCCCTCTCGCTCTCCAAGCTTCAGCAAAAGCCTGCATTCGCCCCATAGGACGCACCCAGATTTCCCCTTCATTTTTGGAGGGGAAAAAGTGCGTCCTATAGGGCGAAAAATACGGTACTCTTGCCAAAGGTAACGTACTGTACTGTAGTTCTAGCTTCACTGGAGAGAAACTTAGGCATTGTTCAAAAGAACCATTGTTCTAGGCACATTTTGCGACAGGGAATTTCATTAGCATGAGCAGTTTCTGAGCTCTGGTGACACTGTACTGAGTCTTCTGTCAACTTACATCGAAGACATGTATGCACAAGAAGACCAAGGTGAATTCTACCTCCTCTTCTGTGTGACCCAATTTAACGTGCATATTTTCTGCTTTCATCTTTGTGTGTGCGGCCCCTTGGGCAACTGGAAATATCAACCTGCAGGCTGAAAATATAAATATTGTTTAGATGCATGCACCAGGATATTTGAAGACATGAGTTCTGGATGGGTCAGTCCTATTGTCCTACTTCCTCTGCTTCAGCAGGGCTAATGATGGCAAAAACTTTAACCAGATCCTAGCAGCAGTAGCAAAAAGCCCAGTAATTGTAGTGAGAAAAAACAAACCAACAAGCAACCTTAACGAACAATACTCGCCACTCCCATGGAAACTCTAGGAACTCCACCCACCAATCACAATGTTGCTCACTGTTAGTGCCCTGTATTACCCATGCAAAGGTGACACCAATCAACACACTGGGTTGCTATGGTGCCTTCATGGAATCCATCCCGCCCTTTTGTTTCCCTCAGTACATTAAATAGGAGGTTCCTATCTCCTAATTGTTAGACTTAGGCTACGTAGGCCTGCAGTTTCATGATCGATTTAACCTGAGTCTGGGGACTCTGCACCCACTACAGTGGTACCTCAGTTTACAAACTTAATCTGTTCTGGAAGTCCGTTCTTAAACCAAAGCTGTTCTTAAACCGAGGCCCGCTTTCCCTATTGAGGCCTCCTGCCGCCGGTGCCCTTTCACCGTTCGGCTTCTGTTCATAAACCGAGGTAAAGTTCGCTAACCAGAACACTACTTCCGATTTTGCGGAGTTCGTATACCGAATAGTTCGTAAACAGGGCTGTTCTTAAACGGAGGTACAAGGCTGGAAAATGAAACTCCAATCTGGGGCTCTGCGGTATGTAAACTATAGGAGCACAAGAGGGCCAAAAAGCATTATACTGAAGCACAGCGCCCACTGGAATACATAACAAAAATTGCAAAAAGGCAGTGGTGAAATGCTGCCAAAATTCCCCACCTCTTTCTCTGACAAATCTACTTGATGGCTGGATATATAGATGCTGAACTACTAGGAGATATATGGACAGGTCTGATTTGCGCTGAACTGGTCATCATGTGGACAATCCCCAAGTTACATGTTCATAAATCAGAAGCCACAGTTAATAGTCTGCGTTCATGCACATCATGCTATGCTAGGCTTGCCCACACAGTTGCTCATGCAACTGTTGGAACATTTTACACATCGCAGTAGCTCTTTTGCTTTTGACAATACCAGTTTATCTAAGCGTTTCCTTCCGATATTTCATTGAGAAAGCTTTTTTCCATAGTTGTACTGGGCAGCCAACTGAGAGATCGCAGCACGTTAGCAGGGCTGATGATTTTCCCTTTCCCCCTTCTTGTTTAAGAAACAGGATCTATTACATAGTGAGAAAAGGACAAGATCATCAAGAAGTAGCTACGTCTGTTTTAAAGAGACTGAACTGCTTGGAAGAAAACAGGCTCTTGTTTATACAGCTGTGGGTTTCTGCAAACCTGCAGCCTGATAAAAGTGCCACATAAATATAACTTACTGAGAAGTACTTGGGGCTGTTTTGTCCCATAGCAACTGATGCTCTATAAATAGGAAAATGGTTTCCAGGAGCCAAGGCTCTCATTAAGCTGTAATTGTTTGATCCTTTTTCTGGTAGTAGCCTACTGAGTTGTCACAACTGTGTATCAAAAGTGACTCAAGGTAGGTAGGGCTCACACCCAACAAAAGCTTTAAAAGAGAGACAGAGAAGAAGAAATCTCTTTGAGACCTCTTCAGGAGAATGGAGAAGAGCACAGCATGTATTCCCAATGGCCCCTATTCAGCAGGGAGAGGCTGTTTTTGGACACAAATCTCCAGTAAATCAACACAGTTCTGGTTGTTTTTCAACGGGTGATAAGTGCCTGTTTTTCTTTTTGTGTGTGTTTTGTTGTCTGGCATTTTGAAAATTCTTTGATCAAGAAATATTGTTTTAAAATGTCCTTATTTCTGCTTCTTGGAGCAACCCTTCTGGAAATCTTGTTAATGTGAGCTGCTAGAATTGGCATCAGGGTTCAGCTTTCTCCCCAGGGTCTCTAGTGTTATGTACCGAAGTTCTCACCCTGGGCCAGCAGGGGGATACTGTAGATAGTTATGCAAATGAAGGATCGAAAAGTCACGTTCAGTGATTGGATAGTTTTGTATGCAAATGAAGGATCGAAAAGTGACGTTCAGTGATTGGATAGTTTTAGTTACAGATAGGTAGCCGTGTTGGTCTGCCATAGTCAAAATAAAAAAATTCCTTCCAGTAGCACCTTAAAGACCAACTACGGTAAGTTAGTTCTTGGTATGAGCTTTCGTGTGCATGCACACTTCTTCAGATATCTTTGGTATCTGAAGAAGTGTGCATGCACACGAAAGCTCATACCAAGAACTAACTTAGTTGGTCTTTAAGGTGCTACTGGAAGGAATTTTTTATTTTGGATAGTTTTAGAACGTTGCAACAGTTACAATTGTTCTGTATCTCTATATAAGCAGGCTGGCTGAGCTCCTCAATTTAGTTCTGTTCCAGCTTACAAAATAAAGAGCTGCTTTGGAGAAATCGCTGTGTCGTCTGCTATGTCAACCCACAACTCAACATCTAGAACCTAAATCTGCGTTTGACAATCTGTGTGTGCACATCTTCTCTCTAGCTAAGGCATGACACCATGCACAGTTTGTCCTCTCACATGCTCTCCAGGCTAATTGTGAATATTGAGGAGACAGCTAGTAGGAGACACATGCTTTTCATTGCAGATGTTTAATCAAACTTGGGAAGAACTACCTACTTGGGTTTTAGAACAGAGTAGAACAAACCGATGGAAAATACATGACTTCATATTACAGCAGAGTACAGCTTTCAGCAATGTGCCATTATGAAGAAGAAAGACAGTAATTCCTCATACAAGTATAGGAACATTACAATCGTGAATTTACTTATTTCATAAAATTTACATACCACTTGACTGCATACATACAAACAAACAAACCAACCCTCAAATGTGGGATAGTACACAAGCATGTTCTATTCCATTCACACTTGGTTCAAATGCTTAAATTATGCTTGGTTTCTCTTTCTTTCCTTATTTCCTTGGGGGTCAACACTTATTTAACAAACTGCACATCCTTCTTGATTGTAATAAAACCTCTAAGTGGTTTACAAAATATAAACTAAAACATTAAATTACCCCCCCAAAAAAAACAATTAAAAATGAGTATTTAAAAATATTCAAAAGATTATTCAAATCAACTAAGAAGAAATAATGCACACGTAACTTCTACATGCCCGGATAGGCTAACCTAAACAAAAATGTTTTAAGCAGGTTCTGAAAAAAGTACAGTGGTACCTCGGGTTAAGTACTTAATTCGTTCCGGAGGTCCATTCTTAACCTGAAGCTGTTCTTAACCTGAAGCACCACATTAGCTAATGGGGCCTCCTGCTGCTGCTGCACCACCGGAGCACAATTTCTGTTCTCATCCTGAAGCAAAGTTCTTAACCTGAAGCACTCTTTCTGGGTTAGCCGAGTGTGTAACCTGAAGCATATGTAACCTTAAGCATATGCAACCTGAGGTACCACTGTACTGTGAAGTAGTCTGCCTGATGTCAATAGGCAGGGAGTTCCAAAGTATACGTCATGCCATACTAAAAGATCCATTTCTTAGTGCCAGCTCCGCAGATTGAAGCAGTTGAGTGGGCATACATGGGGTGAGGTGAGCCCTCAAGTAAAGTGGTTCCAAACCGTAGCTAACATGATGCCCTCAACTCTCATTGACCCTAGCCAGGTAAAGGACCCCAGGACTGTTAAGTCTAGTCAAAGGCAACGATGGGGTTGCAGAGCTCATCTCGCTTTCAGGCCAAGGGAGCTAGCGTTTCTCTACAGAAAGCTTTCCGGGTCATGTGGCCAGCATGACTAAACCACTTCTGGCACAACGAAACACCGTGACAGAAACCAGAGTGCATGGAAACACCATTTACCTTCCCGCTAGAGCAGTACCTATTTATCTACTTGCACTGGCATGCTTTTGAACTGCTAGGCTGGCAGGAGCTGGGACAGAGCAACGGGAGCTCACCCCGTTGCGGGGATTCAAACCGCCGACCTTCCGATCAGCAAGCCCAAGAGGCTCAGTGGTTTAGACCACAGCACCACCCGCATCCCTGAGAATAAACCCTGGCAGTGGTGCATATACAGTGGTACCTCGCAAGACGAATGCCTCGCAAGACAAAAAACTCGCTAGACGAAAGGTTTTTTCGTCCGCGATTTGCCTCGCAAGACGAATTTCCCTATGGGCTTGCTTCGCAAGACAAAAACGTCTTGCGACTTTGTTAAGCCGTTTAAACCGTGCTTCGCAAGACGGAAAATTCGCTAGACGGCAAAAATTGCGGAACGAATTAATTTCGTCTTGCGGGGCACCACTGTATAGGCCACACATCTAGATATTTACCTTAGCTTACAGTACGGCAGGGGTGAGGAAGGAAGGAGTTCATATCATTGAAAGATTGTCTGTTTCTGTCCACAATCTATGCACACAACAACCCTGTGAGGTAGGTTAGGCTGAGAGACGGATGAAAGTAGAAAGAATCCCCAACCTTTTCCTTTCTGGTTTGAGACCACCTTGTGAGAGGCACTAAACCAGTCCCACCCTGCCATTGACTTTTTTCCCTGAGGCTTCAGGGATTCAGGTATGAAAATCCCTGCCTTGGAACAACAAAGATTCAAACTTTGGTATCTGGGAAGTGTGTGTGTGTGTGTGTGTGTGTGTGTGTGTGTGTGTGTTTAATAGGCTATGCTGTTATTCCATTTGATGAATCATCACATACTCCATCTGCAGCATGCACTGAAAAACAGAACAAAATACGTGCCTCAAATAATTAAGCACTCTATCAAAAACTTATAATCAATCCAGCATGAGCTGATGAATCAAGGCGAAATCCAAAATACATCTTCCAAATTGATAGTTTGGTCTGCTTTACTGAAGTTACCCTTTTAAAAGAAGGCAGTGTATTTTGTGATTCATATCCATACCCACTGTCATAATTGCATGCTAATTCTATTTTAACGCCCACAGATACAAGGGGTTTGCTTTCTACCTTTTTATTGCCTGCTTGATTTTTCATCTTGCTGAGGTTCAGGAAGGTCCCAGAACTTTTTTTTTTTTTTATTCGAAGCAGCTGTAACAGAAATTGCCTCCTTAAAAAGCTTTCCATACCGAGTCATGATTATCCTCTATTTTATTCACATATATTTAATTTCACCTTCTCTGCTTTATTAAGCTAGTCAGAGCTGGGGACTAAAAAGCAAAGCACTAGGGAGGCAACTAAAGATATGAACCCATTATTCTTTGTGCACATTTATTTATTTGATCCATAACTTCAACCCAGAGGTTCTCAGGGCAGAATCAAAGGAAAATCGTAGGGCATTTTTTTAGAACCACAATGTAGCTCCTTCTCTTCCCATTCATAGGACACTTCTAGCCAATATAGGTAGCATTACACTTGTACTGGAAAAAATGTGTTTGTGACAACCAAGAGGCAGGTACAAGGGACACTCATATCCTGGACCTACAGCCAGAAGAGAACCCAGATTCTGAGCCTTCACCTTTTAAAAAAAGCAAGTCTCCAGCTATCCTAAAAAGAAAGTTATGAAGCACAATGTTCAGGCAACCTTCGAAGCAAATTCTGAGAGATGAGCCAGTTTGGCTACTTCCACCTCTCAGTGTATCTTAGACAACGAGCGAATTCAGAACCGTGATTGATGGCTGAATGCCAGGCAACAGGGATCTTGGGGTGTGAGGAGGTCCCCTTCTCTGCAATGCACTTTCCCTGCTTCTGTTTTGCTTTCTGGTCCTTGGAAACTGCATCGCTTGCCCTTTGCCCCCTAGCAACCAGGATGCATCTTTCCCGTGGTGAGTTCACTTCCGTCTAGGCTTATTGTTGCCGTCTCTACATTGCACTGGTACTGCTGCTATCTGGAAGTGCTCTTGACCTGAACCAAAACTTCCCAGTGTCCCTCAGCCCCCATCCTTAGGACCAAGGGTGGATATGGACACATGCAAAGCACAATAAAACTGATGCAATAAATGGTCCTCTGAATATTAAATGCCATGTGTAAAATTAAAACGCTCATGTCACCTTAACCTTGGCTTCCAAAACTCATACTCCATGTTGGGAAGGTAATGGGGTAACACTTAGAATCAACAGCTCCATATAGCTTCTTCTAAAATAAGGATGTAACAGTGAAGAGGAGATTTTGGTTTAGAAACGAATGGAAGTTGTTTTCTGCTCATTTCTAGCTCTCAGCTGGTGTACAGAATAACACGGCTAAGGGTTAAATAGGTAAAGGTAAAGGGACCCCTGACCATTAGGTCCAGTCGTGACCAACTCTGAGGTTGCGGCACTCATCTCGCTTTATTGGCCGAGGGAGCCAGCGTACAGCTTCCGGGTCATGTGGCCAGCATGACTAAGCCGCTTCTGGTGAACCAGAGCAGCGCACAGAAACGCCGTTTACCTTCCCGCCGGAGCTGTACCTATTTATCTACTTGCACTTTGACGTGCTTTCAAACTGCTAGGTTGGCAGGAGCAGGGACCGAGCAACGGGAGCTCACTCCATCGCGGGGATTCAAACTGCCGACCTTCTGATTGGCAAGTCCTAGGCTCTGTGGTTTAACCCACAGCGCCAATTGGCTCTTCCAGCAGCAGAATAATGACTCAATAAGATTTGGGTTGATGGGAAGCAGGCTGTACAGCCAAGCCCCAACTCTACAGACATACTGTACGCTTTATAGACAAGTATACTGCATATTTTACAGCAGGGGTTTCCCCAGACGTTGTGGGACTTTCATCCTGCTGACTGGTGGCCTGGGTGGCTGAAGCTGATGGGAATTGGAGTACAAAACAGCTTGGCTACCCCAGCTCTACAGGTTGAAAAACTCCTATGCAGACATCCGTTATTACAATTGAAATGCATAACTATACCCCACACACTCCCTGTAATGGTGAATACATGCCACGCAATATTCTCATTGATTCATCCCAAAAGGGGAAATGCTTCAGGGTAAGCCAACTCTAGCATTCCAAACATGCAATTCTCCCCAATTTTCTAGTTAGAAGATTTGTTGTTCATGCAAAGTCTAGTTTTAAAAAAGAAAAAGAAAAAGCGTATCAAACCAGCCTGTTTCTGTCAGAGTCGTGACTGAGTGGGAATGCTTTCAGCTCTTTTCCTTTCATATGGCTTTTTGTTTTTAACCTTAGAAGACAATTTAGCAATTTTCCCAGAGTAGGACTGAATCATACATCAAGTAAAGGTGGCAGGAAACCAAAAGGTCAGACTTTTAAGTCCATCAGCTTTGCAAGCTATTGAGAGAGCATCTCTCAAACCTGCCTGGGTGTCAGAAGCCAAGGGGGGTGAAAGGGAGCAAAGCAAATGAGGAAAAAGGCCTGCTATTTGTACATATTTCAGAAATAATAACTGGTGCTGGAACAAAGCACAGAGGCACAACAGCTTAAGGGGAAAGTGTTTCCCCCATCACCCTTCAGTTTCAGCATAGGAACATCTCATGCGTCACTATGAGCAGCAAACCAGTAGGAGTGGGGGGGAAACTGCAGGGGTGGACATAAATGAGTCAGGCCAGGGTGGATTTCTACACAATGTTTTTCAGCTCAAAGCTCCCGTTCTAACATTGCCTGGATGGGAACCACATGCACCACCAGGAGTTCCATGTAACAAGGGTGACATACGAGTGGGACAAATGGGTGGTGTGCAACTAAGTTTTACTCAGACCCAATAGCGTTTAAGGGGTCTACAGTTGTCATCCTTCAACATTGTTATTTGCATTCATTTCTCATATTGAAGTTATGATGGTAGCAGGTTGGATGAAGACACCTGAGATGGAGGAAGTGTGGGAGAGACACCTTCTCCCCCAAAGTCCTTCATCAAGAAACTTCAGGTGTAGCAAATACTACCACTGCTGCACCCGATTTTCTATCCATTTTGGCTGGTTCCAGGGACATTGGAGCAGGCCCTGCAGCTGATTTTCTTCACCCCAGTGCAACACAGTTAAACATATTAAAATGGGAATAAAAGGTATCCTCCTATTTTTGTGACGTCCTTCAGAGCCAGGAGGGCAGACTCGCATACAATTGTTGAACCCCAATCCCTATCTTGAAGCCAATGCTCTTTTGTCTCTTTTTGTCTCCAGTTCAAAAGCACATCAAATGCAAGTAGATAAATAGGTACCACTCCTGCGGGAAGGAAAACAGCGTTTCCGTGCGCTGCTCTGGTTCACCAGAAGCAGCTTAGTCATGCTGGCCACATGACCCAGAAGCTGTACGCCAGCTCCCTCGGCCAGTAAAGTGAGATGAGGGCCGCAACCCTAGAGTCATCCGCTACTGGACCTAATGGTGGGGGTCTCTTTACCTTTACTCTATGGAGTAAGGGCAAGATCTACTCAGATCACAGTCACACACACCTGGACTTGTATCCAAGCATCCTAAGATGCTCTACAAGGAATCCCTGGACAAATCTCTCAAACTGCATCTGTTTCATTGATGCCCATATAAATGTTGTCATCCTAATATTTTGCTTGTACATGTGGGGCTGGGCCTGAATATTTGTACACTAACCGTATGATTCATAACCTGGTAACTGCCAGCGCCTCCTTTTTCTTTTGCTATGAGAGGAAATGTCTATAAACATTTGGAGGACTACAACTATTGACTGCTGACTGTAACAGCAACTAACACATAGGTTTCCAATCACACAAGGAACATTCTCTTATTCATAGAATTAAACAGAGAAGCTCCTGTGTGCATGGAGCGCCTTGCGCTTATTGGAGCCATAAGATATTGGCCTAAATGGGCTAGGAAATTTGTTTGTTGTTGTTGTTACAGTCAATGCGTAAGCTTCAGAAATCCTCAGGAGTTGTTGAGCTTCCAGAAGCTGTAGTTTTCCTGAAAATGTAATTCAGATGTTAATAGAGGGGGGTAGGGACCTTCATGGACAATGCAAGATGATCTGTAAACATCTCAATATATCTGAATATGTTCCTTGCTTTGCCAGAGTCTAAGAGCTATGCAAGGCAAGCAGATTTCTCAGCTATACTCTGAGGGCTTCCACAGAGCAGTCCTAATGTGCACATACGGATCATGTTGATATACATATACCATTAAACAAACTAACTACCTCAGCCTCTCTAACACTGTCAGAGGATGAATTCATGTGACCACATTTTATTTAGAGTCAAGCACACAGAGAAAGATGGAAAGTGATATCGTTTCTCTCTACAATAGTTAAAAGCTATTTTAACTTAACAGTGCAGCTCTGAATGGGGTGATCATACACTGAGTGCATTTCCACGCTTTTAACACTGACTCTTTCTGTAGATTATCCTGTATGATAGAACACATTTTACTGCATGTGCATGCACCAGGAAGACATGAGTTCCTGGGGCTTCCAGTTGCATGCCGGAACAAATTGCTTACGAGTAATATATTCGCCACATCAGCAGTTACTTAGGGTTGCCATATTTCAAGAGGTAAAAATCTGGACACAAAAAGATATTGAGCATTTTTAGGGCAATTGCTCTGGCCACCCATGGCAGAGCCAGAAGCTGAACAAGAGCAGTCCATGCACAAAAATAAAACTCCAAATCCAGGATATTTGCTTTAAAGTATAAAATTCCCCCCAGATGGGCATGTAGGGCCACCAAAAGAGGACATGTCTGGGAATTCCCAGACATATGGCAACCCTAAATTACTACATGACAGTACAGTGGTACCTTGGTTTAAGAACAGCTTAGTTTATGAACAACTTGGTTTAAGAACGCTGCAAACCTGGAAGTAGGTGTTTTGGTTTGTGAACTTTGCCTTGGAAGCAGAACATGTTCCGCTTCCTGTTGAGTGTGCTCCGCTTGTAAATTGAGTCCCCTGCTGCTATGGGAAAGCACGCCTTGGTTTAAGAACACTTTGGTTTAAGAACGGACTTCCGGAACGGATTAAGTTCGTAAACAAAGGTACCACTATATTGTCTAGTACTGGTGAGTAAAACAGCTCATGGTTTGTTCTAGCAGAACATTGCTAGTTCTAATGTAACACCGCAACAGCTAAAGGCATCCGATTCACCAGTCCTCAGATTTTATAATCACAGAAAACAAGCCTTACTAAAAGTAGATGCTTCCCACAAATGGACAAGGAGATTGCTTACTGGATGAAAGTCCAGCAGCTGTTAGATCACCCTACCCAAATTGAGCTACTAGTTCACCACAGTGAGATGCCATCAGTTAATACATGTGGAATGCCAGTGAAGATGGAGCCTGGTCATAAATCTTTAGTCAGTGGGGAAAATCTGTGGGGGGAAAGCACCATTAGGACACCAGTGTGTTATGATTTGCCTAAAGAAATATGACACACATACTCCTGACAAAGGAATATTTTCCTGAAGAAATAATTATGCAGTTGAAGCCACACCGAAAGTTACAGGTATAGAGTTACAGGTATGGAATATTCTACTGCAAAATTGCTGGTGAGTAGAGTGCCAAGAACAGTCTACCTTCTTCACAGATTGTACCTACCATGTCATAAAAGAGCACGGGGGACTCAGGTAGCTGGAAAGAACCAGGTTCAATGCATTACCGAGATTGTACAACTATGCCAATGTCTCTGTTTAACCCTCTTGAGATGCTGTTCATGTGCAGACAGATAATGGTTGGGAACCTGCAAAGCAGCAATAACACTTCCAGGTGTCTGCTCATACCAGGAGAGAGAAGGGCAAGCTGCAGATACAGCTTTGTCCTCTAAGGGCAGAACAGGCCCGGTCCAAGGCTGATGTGCAATAGAACCATGCACAGCAGACAGACTGAGAGAACCAGGAACGCTGGGAGCAGGAAGAACCAGAGGACAAAGTACCATCTGTGCCAGTGAACCAGCCACAAAAGCCCACTCACACTGCCTACTTGAGGAAAACCAAACATCAACAAAACCTTCTGAGCCCTCAAACACCAGAGGGGTAGCATATAACTTGTGCATTGTAGACACCTGCAGGATGTTTTTATGTAGGAGGTACATGGAAAATAAGACAGCGCCTATGCTCCACTGGGTGCAAGGCCAGCAACTGTTGAACATGTGGCATTCATTGTGCATTTTGGATCTATTTGTTGATGATGTGAGTTTCTCTTTGCATTTACCAACGCACAAAAAATGTCATTTAAAGTATATAACTGAAGGAAATAAATTGGGCGTGAGCCTAACCATAGCGCCAACTAGCTGCAGTGATGGCAGGTACCACGCATTTGGGAAGAGGGGGAGGAAGGAGGGGAGGGCAAGGGAGGGGGAGGTCAGCCAGAAAAGGCTGTCCACTTAATGTACTACAGACAATTGCCACTGAGCTCAATCATAGTTTTACTGCCATCAGCTTCGCTGTCTAACATGGCTGGTCATATTGACCCATTACTTCGGGCTTGCATTGACCACAACCGTATTTGATCTTGATCTTAAGAGATTTCCTGCAATTCTTCAAGCCTAGACAGCCCAAGAAACTTTACTATCAGCAGCTTAAAATGAAAATCACAGACTTTGAAAACACGAGAAGTTTTAAGTGCATATGGTTGAACAGCCAGTTTAGAGAAGAGGAAATAACACTATATGTGTGTACGGGTGTGTATGATACATTTTGGATTGTAACCTTGTTTGTTTAAAATGTGTATGTTTTTATGTTTGAACCAAAAGGCCTGAAGGAGGCATTATAGCATATTGTGTAACACTGTTTATTTAAGAGCACTAGGACCAGCAGAGGGAATGCATCCTTAGAACGAGGAAGAAATGTGTGAGTTTAGAGAATGAACTCAATCCTAGAAGGAGCCATTTTGTATTAATTCTTGAGGAATGAAAGCTTAAAAGAGGTCCAGGGAGCGCAAGCCCAGGGTATTCTGCACCAGGCCCCAATGTGTTGCCCATCCCCCTCTTTTAAACTTTTAAGGAACTTGGCTTAGAAAGTAGGTACAAAACCTAAGAATGTACAAATTGCCTTGCCAGATGAGACCAAGCATCTACCCAGTCTAGCAGTCTGTCTCCATTAGTGGCCAGTCTAATAATAATAATAATAATAATAATAATAATAATAATAATAATAATTTATTTCTACCTGGAGCATCTGGCTGGGTTTCCCAAGACACTCCAGGGGGCTTTCAACAGAACATTAAAAACAGAATAAAACTTCAAACATTAAAAAATTCTCTAACCAGGGCTGCCTTCAGATATCTTCTAAAAGTCAGATAGTTGTTTATTTCCTTGACATCTGATGGGAGGGTGTTCCACAGGGCAGGCACCACAACCAAGAAGGCCCTCAGCCTGGTTCCCTGTAACCTCACTTCTCGCAATGAGGGAACCACCAGAAGGCCCTCGGAGCTAGACCTCAGTGTCTGGGCTGAACGATGGGGGTGGAGATGCTCCTTCGGGTATACTGGGCCAAGGCCGCTTAGGGCTTTAAAGGTCAGCACCAACACTTTGAATTGTGCTCGGAAACATTTGCTATGGGAAGCTTATGGGTTAGGCATCACAGTCAGAGTTATCACATGATCTAGCATTAAATCAAACAATAATTGTCAGTGGAGACATTTCACACATTTTGCTAAACAGATGTGCTCCATGCGTGTGTGAATCAACCCAGAGATACACCTCTGGCAGCAAAATCTTGGCCACCTTAATTTAATGTCCTTAAATATGATTTCTGCATTCTGTAAAACAGTGTGTTAGAACTTGAAGGGATTTTCCTGTCATTTTGAATAAACCACCAACCCTCAGTACTTTATTGCTCCAACGACCAGCTGTGGAAAACAAGACAGAGAGCACACATTAAATATGTTCACAAATTAAATATGCTTTCCCCCTCTAATAAATCTAAGCCTTCCTCGAAATCTGTTACAGAGTACAATTTGTTCAAATTAAATCCATAATCATTCCACACAGAATCCTCTCTGTAGAAGGAGCTGAAAATTAGAAGTCATTCAATGATTCACGACAGAGGGAAAGGAAGCCAAAAATACAAACTCTAAAACAGAGAATATTATCTCCCTTCCTCCCAAACATTCTGTCGTCGTAATTTCAGTGCCAACAATTCTCGGTATAGTTTAAAGTGTGTTGTATTTGCTATGGGGATGAAGACACTGTTAAAGATTTATAGGTGCTAGAATTTAAGTAAGGTTTGGGGGAGTCAAAGCTATTTTCCTTGGTGGTGATAGTTAGGCTCAAGTGTATTTAAAATAGATCTGAGTGTGCATTTAAGCTCTGTGGTGGTCCCTGTTACGCCTTTAATGTGAAATCAACATGGGTTCAAAGGAAATGGATGCCACCCCAGTGCGAGATAACAGGCGTTGAAGGTGCTTTACCCAGGCTGTGTGTTTCCTTTGGACCAAGAGGCACAAAGAAGCCTGTGGTGTCTTTATGATATACGGTTTATTTATACATTTATACAACGTATAAATAAAATCATTGTTGTTGCTGATAATGTATCGAAGAATGCTGTATGGTTCATTGTAAGTCTGGCCGAAATGCAGTGCAAGTACAATTATATTTGTCAGCTGCTTAGAGGATGCTTCAATCATTTTTTAGCTATATAGTTCTTCGTAAGCCTTGTCTACTGAGACAACTTCTCAGTAGTGGTGCCCGCCTTTTGGAACGCCCTCCCATCAGATGTCAAGCAAATAAACAACTACAGTGGTACCTCAGGATGCGAACGGGATCCGTTCCAGAGCCCCGTTCACATCCTGAAGCGAACGCAACCCGCGACTGCACGTCTGCGCGTGTGCAGGTCACGATTCGCTGCTTCTGTGCATGCACATGACGTCATTTTGACCGTCTGCGCATGCGCGAGTGGCAAAACCCGGAAGTAACACATTCCGTTACTTCCAGGTCGTCACGGAGCGCAACCTGAAAGCGCTCAACCTGAAGCAACTTCAACCCGAGGTATGACTGTATCTGACTTTTAGAAGACACCTGAAGGCAGCCCTGTTTAGGGAAGTTTTTAATGTTTCATGTTTTATCGTGCTTTTAATATTCTGTTGGGAGCTGCCCAGAGTGGCTGGGGAAACCCAGCCAAATGGGCAGGGTATAAATAATAAATTATTATCATCATCATCATCATCAGAATGTATGGATATTTTGTCTACTTTATTGCAAACTTCTTTTCATTTATCAGATTGTTGTTGTTCGCAGTCATTTGCCCTCCAGCGTTTTTAGTGGAACAGTGCCCTTGCATGTGACTTGGTAACGAAACCTTTAGTGTCATCAGCCCAGCCTTGTGGAATGCTTTTTCAACAGTGATTCAGCAGGCGCCGTCTATTTTAACCTTCAAACGTCTGCTAGATGTTCTTTTCCTATGCCACCAAGCTTATGAAGGCAACTAAGAGAACAGCGCCTGCAACAGTATTTTTTAAATTTTATAGTGTGTGTGTGTGTGTGTAAAATAGTTGTAAATTACTTTGATATTTTTAATGAGATTGCAGTATAGAAGCATTTTTTGTAAAGAAAATAAATAAGAACATAGGAAGCGAAATGAGTTCTTATCTATTATGCAACTGCAAAAGGTATTCTGATAGGGCGTCAGAGCTGACTGTAGACTGTAGGTTCATTGCCCCACAATTTGCTCCACAGTCTATCCTCCGTGTAAGAGTCAGACAAAGAAACCTCTTCCCCTGTAAGATCTTGTCTCTCTGACATGGTAGCAACAAAGTGCCATCCCTTGACAGAGACAAGAAGAACTAGGATCTGTGGTTCTTTTTACACACACACACACACACGAATATAAAGGAAAACATGAAAAGGATGCCAGCCTAGAATTTGCAGCCCTTCAAACTGAACCTGCTGCCACTTTCAATTTACATCCACTACAAAGAACCTTCTGTGTAAGGATAATTATCTTTGCCCATTTCACCCAAGGACTGCACCCTCTCTGTTGTTGGTGGCATCCTGTCACCTCACAGGAAACAACTCCAGACTATCAATTGTTCCAAGACATGTCCTGGTCAATAGTGTCTCCCTCAGTATTAGCCAGCCAGGGCGCTTCTCAAACCTTAAAATATTGATTAGGCTCACCTTAAGAGGGTGCCAAGATAAATGGTTATGCCTTCAAGCCAAAGAGGGGAGGATAAGACCTGTCAGATGGGAGAGGAGGTGAACCTCTTCTCGTATTGATGCTGTTGCTCACGCTGTTGTACCAGATCGCTGTCTGCCTGTTCAGGGTTTATTGCTGCTGCTCCCAAGAGATTCTCCAGATCTTGGACCAAGGTAAAGGTAAAGGGACCCCTGACCAGTAGGTCCAGTTGTGTCTGACTCTGGGGTTGCGGCGCTCATCTCGTTTTATTGGCCGAGGGAGCTTCCGGGTCATGTGGCCAGCATGACTAAGCCACTTCTGGCGAAACAGAACAGCTCACAGAATCGCCGTTTACCTGCCCTATTTATCTACTTGCACCTATTTATCTACTTGCACTTTGAGGTGCTTTCGAACTGCTAGGTTGGCAGGAGCTGGGACCGAGCAACGGGAGCTCACCCCATCGTGGGGATTTGAACCGCCGACCTTCTGATCGGCAAGTCCTAGGCTCTGTGGTTTAACCTACGGCGCCACCCGCGTCCCTATGCTTGGACCAAAGAAAGAGTTAATTCCTGAGGATGCATCCAACTTGGATAGCCCCAGAAGCCTATGCAACTGGATATTGACAACTGGTTTGGGAACTGACCCACAGAGAACATTATGGGACTATCATTCCCAAAACCAACTATTTATTTTGTCTGGGACACCAGTATATGTTCACCTGCCCCACAGGTCTGTGGTTGTTTGACATATCAGACAGTTCACCAGCGCAACTCTCCCTCCTGCCCTGCCTCTGATTACATCCATTTAACTTAGGAGGAACAGGGAAGTGCCAAATGGCCCCAAGGGCCATAGTGCCTCATATCTCTTCCCCATCTTTGGTGCTGGAATGAACATAGCTTTTCTTTAAAAAAAATAATCCAATTAGTGAAGGAGATTTACCTCTGAGATGCAGTTATGTCATCCAACAGGTTTGTTAGACAAAGCACACCACATTAAAACAGATCCCTTGAGCTTGTAGCTAAGCTGTTTTGCACACTAAATTAGTCACCTCATTTTGAAATAATGAATTCCTGCCCTCTCATCTCTGACAAATTGTATCCAATTGTCAGGTGAGCTAAAAAGCCCTGTTCGTCTGGAATGAAATCATTTTCTGTCCTCTGCTATTTTCACTCCTCGCCTCTGTTGGTGGAGTAAACAATATGTGGCGTCGGAGCTGAAAGGCATAAAAGGAGCACAACAAAAGCAAATGGGGGTGGCCAACTAATCAACAACAACAAAATCAAATCAGAGGGATCTACATCACCGCAAGTCATTCTAAAAAGATGAGGTCTGGACCAGTTTTTTGAAGATCAGGTTAATCAGGAGTATGCAAGGAGTTCTAAAACTGCAGGCCAGCTCTCCTGTTCTCTGTTGGCTGGCTGGGCACGGTTTTATCTGGTCTTGATTGCTAGAGAGAAACACACATTTCATATAACTAGGCTTCAAGTCAAGTAGGGTACATGCCTTTACATACATGCTTTTATGTAGACTTACAACTGCTTCTTCCCAAATAATCCCATTCATACATCTTGAATTAGAAATGGAATGCGACTTTATGGTTTGCACCAAATACAGTATACTAGAGGGTTTGATGAGTGAAATATCTGTTTATTTCACTGTCCTGCTCTTCTCTTCCCATTACAAGTCTGTTTTTTAGTTTATTCCACCCACTCTTGCTCCCTGAGTGAACATTAAAATAATTTTTCTTTCCGCCTACCTGATTTTCTAATATGCAAAATACATCAACTTTCTAAATTTGGTTTTTGGTATCCATACATTCAGCAGGCCTTCTAAAAGATTCTTGTTTCAAGGTTTAGATTAAGATTCTCTTAGAAAGCCTGTGCAATTCTAAGTTGTCCTAGAATAGCTGCACTGAAGCCAATGAATTTAGCACAGTGTTCACTATGACCACAATACGCACACATGTAGACATCTCAGTAATGCCACAGTTTATGCTGCTTAATTAATACTTGAAATGCCTCATCATAGCATATGGCAACCAGCACGCACATTCTTCAGCTACTACATTCTTCGGTGACTAACCAGATGATGAGAAGACCGAAGGTAGATTAGAACTCAAGTAAACAGTGTGCTGAACTCTCATATGATGACAAATGCAATGTTAGTCCGGAGCATATTTTAGCAATTAATGAAGCCATGATGGTGGATAATTAAACACCAGAGGATGTCACATGTTAGAACGCATGGGTTTACTCTCCCATAGGATGCTAATTATGTGGTGTGTTCATAATTGGAACCTGATGTATGCATACAGATGAGTAAATGTTAGCACGATCAAAAACCCCAGAGAAAACACAAGGTCTTATATTAGACATTCCAAACAGGAGATGGAACTCTCTTGTGAATGCAAAGCATATGCAAAGAAAGTGTCTCACGCAAAGACACTTCATTTAAGGAAGGAATTAATAACCGCAAGATGTGATGGCCATCAACTTAGATGGCTTTAAAAGGGACTGGACAAATTAACGGAAGATAAATCTATCCATGACTACTAGTCATCATGACGGCTATATATTACCTCAGAATGCCTCTGAACATCAGTTTCAGGGGAACAACACAAGATATAGGGTTATCTATATTCTGCTTGTTGGCTTGCATGAAGTATACGGTTGGAAAGAAGGATACTGGAGTACAGGGATGGATTAAACATTAAGCAAAATAAGCACATGCTTAGGGCATCATGGGAAGGGGAACGCCAGATAAATTTTCCATTGCTGGATTTACCATGGACCATATGGTGCAGCTGAACTAGGTTCCACAAAAAAAGGCTCCCGCAATGAAGGTAAAAGACCCCTGGGCAGTTAAGTCCACTCAAAGGCAACTATGGGATTGTGGAGCTCATCTCGCTTTCAGGCCACAATATGGAAGTTCAGTGCAACAAAAAATGTAGAAACAAGATTCAGTCATGATGAACTTTATAAAATAATCATAGAAGACAATATTTTATGGTTTATCTTTTTTATATTTTGAATTAGATATCTATGGGGGCACCAAAAGCTTTTAAGTGCAGAGGGCCTCTAAAGGTCTTAATCCAGCCCTGCAGGATTATGATGAGGATCAGCGTCCAGCACGAATCTTCTCATGTTGTTTTTGTGATCTGTACATGCAACAGAAAACCTTAACTGACAGCCGATCCTGACATGACAATGGCATCTACCTGAGAGTTTAAAAGGAACTCAAATGTAAAACAGTACCTTCTAACAAAGTGACCTAACTTGTCCCTCAGAACAGTAACTGAGAACTAGGAAGCAGCCAATGTAACACCAATTTTTGAAAATGGGGAAGGTACGTGGGACCTGTTAGTTGGGTACCTCTCATCAGTGCTATTTTTCTAGAAAAAGAGGTGCCAGAACTCACCATGAACACCTCCCTTGATCTCTTAGAAGGGCAATGAAGCCCACCTTAGGGGTGCCAGAACTGAGTTCCAGCAACTTCCAGCTGAAAAAAGCCCTACCTCCAATCTTATTAGTACAGGTGTGGAGAACGTTTGACCCTGCAGATGTTGCAAAACTACCATCATCCCTGCCCACTGGCCATGCTTTCTAGAACTGGTGGGAATTATAGCTCAGCGACATCCAAAAGACCAGAGATCCCCCAGTCTTGTTTTGTATCAGCTCATAAAATAACATCCAGAGAACATCAAAGCTGGCTTACTTTTTGGTGTAAAACTGCTACCCTACCTAGATAATTCTTGACTTTGTGTTCTACAATCATCCCTGGTTAATTAAGGCTTTCATATGAATTTACATAATAATTCACTCATTCTTTCTTCTCCCTGGAGAGGAACAAGAATGTCAGCATCAAATCTGTCCTTTAAAACTAGTGTAAATTGCTCCATTTACGCCGCCATTGTTTCCTTCTGCCCTTCCCACTCCCACTCTGTTCCTGTGTTCTCGTTCCATGTTCACAGTCTAATAAAGTTTAAGGTTTCTCTTTATGGGGCTGAGCTAAAGGCTTTGAAAAGATGCTGAGGAATTGTCAGTCTAACAGCACAGCCTGACAGAAATCAGCCTCCTTGGAACAGACACACCGCTTTTCTTTCCTTAAGGCGCGATTAACATTTGCTTGGCACAAATAACCTGGCCTTGTGGAACACAGAAGTTTAGTCACACTGGCTTCTTTTACTTTGCTGTTACCCAGTGGCATAGCGTGGACTGCCAGCTCCCGGGGCAAGGCAAGTATTGCACTCCCTAACCTGTGGTTCCATTCAGGGCTGGGCAGTGGTGGTGAGGGAGGGAGAGGAGAGCTGGGGAGGGGACAGCATTGGTGGCCGTTTATGTTGTTATTATTTATATTCCATGAAAAAATTATGAATTGTTTTAAGAAAACCCTCAAAGCAGTTTGTTTTTCTTTTAACATTTAGCTCACTTCTGAAATTTTGTGTCTGGGGCAACGGCCTCTCTGCCCACACACCCCACGCTATGCCACTGCTGTTACCAGTCATGAATTAAGCTAATATCACTGAAAAATGTTGATCTTCCAGTCCCTTTAAATCAGGGAAATATCACTGAAAACTGTTCATCTTCCAGTCCCTTTAAACCGGGGTGGTGAACCTTTTTTTGAACCTAGGGCCACTTTCCTTCTCAGGCAACCTTCTGGGGGCCGCATGCTGCGGGTGGACAGGTCCAGAGGCAAAAGTGGGTGAAGCAACGGATGTAACTCTTCTTGTACAATAAGCTACATTCCAGCCATACAAAGTTAAGACGCTTACACACAAAAACATCCCTCCCATCTTTCCAGGCACACAAGAGGCATTGTCATGGCTCAAGCACACATTCTAGCTAGGCAAGAAAACTCAAGGAGAGCCAGGCAAAAGGTCAGTGGAAGGGACATGGCCTGGGAAGGGACTGTAGAAGAAGAAGGGGAGTTTGGATTTGATATCCCGCTTTATCACTACCCAAAGGAGTCTCAAAGCGGCTAACATTCTCCTTTCCCTTCCTCCCCCACAACAAACACTCTGTGAGGTGAGCGGGGCTGAGAGACTTCAAAGAAGTGTGACTGGCCCAAGGTCACCCAGCAGCTGCATGTGGAGGAGCGGAGACGCAAACCCACTACACCACACTGGCTCTCACCACACTGTAATCTTGGGAGAGCCTTTTCTTTCTTTCTTTCTTTCTTTCTTTCTTTCTTTCTTTCTTTCTTTCTTTCTTTCTTTCTTTAAATTATAATCATAAATAAGAATAAACATGTGCACCCCACCACTGAGACCATTCCACTGCAACTATCCAACCTCCCAAAACCTCAACACCTCTTGCGATGGTCCGACCCTTTTCCGTTTTAACACTACAAATTCTACAAACACCCTCCATATCTCCTCAGAATCATTTCTCCTGCATATTCCCCCATCTTACCTTAACAGCACATGTTAATTTATCATTAATAGCTTTATCCCACACCTCTTCATACCATTCTTCCATTTTATATTCTGCTTGCCCCTTCCACTTCCTAGTTATCATAATTCGTGCAGCTGTCAATAAATTTGTGAGCAAGTCCTTCATAGCCTGTGAACCTTCCACCCCATCGTAAATTGATAATAATGCTACCTCTGGACATTTGGTCAGCTTTAACCCAGTGATTTCTGTTATCTCCTTAAACACCCTTTGCCAAAAAAAAATTGTACATATTTACACCCCCACCACATGTGAACCTAAATCCCTGTTTCCCTGGCATCCCCTCCAATATAACACCAAATATTCCTTGTTTATTTGATTTAACCTGACTGGTGTTATATACCATCTCCAAATTAATTTATAATAATTTTCTTTTATTCTCATAGGCAGCATTTTCAACGTACATTTCTCCCATAATTCCCCCCAGCTGTGACTATCTATCTGCCCTGTTGTCTCCTTTTCCCATTCCTCTTTTAATTGAGCTCCTTGATCCTCGAGAGAGCCCTTTCTTTGGGCGGTGGAATGGCAACGCTTTAAATTCTTAGTGCAGTTGGGGCCTTAGTAGTAGCAACATTTATTGGCATAGCACTATCACTACCCTGGGGACTTCCTAGTGCATGATTGTCACCTACACTTCACTAGCTCTCAAGAGACTAAATTAGTATGTACACTGTGTATTTAAGCTGCTTTAACTGTCATGACTTCCTCCCAGGAGAGTATGGAAAAGAATGTTCAGGGAGTGAGATTAAAAAACAACAACCCACCTAGGCACTTCTAACAGATGAATTTTGGCGTCATTTTGGTCGTTTTTCATACTGCTCTCTTCATCAACCATCGGTAATGGAAATAACAGCTCAGGCTATCTCAGCAGCAGGTTTAAAACACACATCCCTTCTCTACTAAAACTGTTTCACGCATGGCACTGCAAAACGTATTTGAACCTCTTGTCTCCAACTGTATGTGAAAGGTTGACTCTGCAGATATCCTCTCCCCCCCCCCCCTTGCATACACTAAGAGTGAGTGAGTGATTTCTTTTGATAGCAGGCCTTTGAAGGATCAGGGAATGCCCACTTCTAGAACAGTAGTTGCCTGTGTCTTTTTCCATCTCCACTGGCTAGAGCCATCAAGCTGTGAAGAGCCAGGAGACATTCTGGAGAAAGGCAGACTAGTAAGTAATTTATTTAAGGTGACTGAAGTCTTCCTATCACTCAAGAGTCCTACCGAAGGCAGCAAAGAATAACATTAAAATCCTCCCCCCCCAAAAAAAAAATTAACACAAAGTTACCGTAACTAAGCAGCATCATAAACCGAACAATCATAAATAAAACAGACAGAAGAAGCAAAAGTAAAATGTCACCATGCACTTCATCCCTCCCCAAAAGCCTGGGTAAAAAAAGGTATTATGAACGAGAATAATGTTGAAGCATGATACACCTCAGAGGGGATGAAAGCTGCAGGGCCACAGAAAGAGTAGAGAGAGCATAATTGGCCCTGGTAGATGCAAGAGTTTAGATGCAAGACCCCTGTGAATTCTGGAGCATCCCTCAGGATGTTTACTGATGTACCTCCATCCGTTCAACCTGTATTTTTGTAAATAAACACGAACGAGTACAAAACGGCAGTAAACCTCTGTTGGCTTTATTTGCAAAGGAGATCAACAAACCAGCTAAATGTTGCACTCCTGGCAACTTCTTACGATCAGAAACCTGGTGCACACACAAAACAGGAACACTTACGTAGTTATATATACGCACTAATGTAGGTTTTATATTTGCATTACAGAATATAGAGAGAGGAAAGGGCAATTTAGTGTAATGACTGAAAATGCCCTTTTATTCGAGAAACTGTATTTACTGATTAAGTCATGTTTTCCTATTTTCTGCCCTGCACCAATTTCCTTGCAGAATGGACATGTACAAAAGGAATTGTTCTAAATAATCCCCCCCCCCCAGCCTTGCTTGGCTGAACAAACGAAGTCTCGGTAAACAAACAATTGAACTTTAATTGAGATCTGAATGGGCCACGTTGTTCTGTATGGAAACTATTCTGCCCTGGTGAAATCCCTTCTTGTTTCAGAGGGGAAGTGTTTATCTCTACGATGGCATCTGCTGCAAAATTAAGCATTTGCTAGCTCCGTGTGCTTAACCACATTAACCATTTCGCATCTAGATAATGATACTTAGCACCGTTGCTGGTAGGCAGGAGAACACCGCTCTACTTCCCCTTCAGCATGATTTCCAAAGTCCTGTACTTTCCTCGTACCGTTTGAACTCACTTCAGTAGGGTTTGCACAGGAGAGCTTCCTTGTGCATCATGCCTTAGGCCCTGGGAGCCACCTGTTGTCACAGATCAGGCGGAGAGAAGCCAACTTCCTGATTCACCTAAGAAGAAGTCAGTCAAGACTGTGCACCGTTCTGCTTAGGGAAAGAGGTAAGGAGAGGAGCTTCATGACTGGCGCAAGGGCCAGCAAAACAGTTCTGTTCAACACTGCTCTAAACTGACTTCACCTCTAAGAAGAGAAGAAGAATAGTTTGGATTTGATATCCCGCTTTATCACTACCCGAAGGAGTCTCAAAGCGGCTAACATTCTCCTTTCCCTTCCTCCCCCACAACAAACACTCTGTGAGGTGAGTGGGGCTGAGAGACTTCAGAGAAGTGTGACTGGCCCAAGCTGCATGTGGAGGAGCGGGGAAGTGAACCTGGTTCACCAGATTATGAGTCCACCGCTCTTAACCACTACACCACACTGGCTCACAGCATACCCTGCTTAGGTATTGTCACGAGCTGGCAGGACAACGGGGGGCAGGGAAGCCATCCTGCCCTCAGGATTGTGGGTGCCTGCCACCACAACGTGGATGTGCGACATCACACACCAGCACGTAGTGCGTGTGACGTCACATGCACACACACTACGTGCAGGGGTGTGTGTCTGTGTGACATTGCACATCCATGTTATGGTGGCCAACGGTGGCGACACCTTTTCCTCCTCCTATTTGCAGCCAGCAAGGCACTCTCTTCCACGGGGAAGGGCTCAGACTCGGAGGCACCTCTCTGCCTCCATCTGAGCCATACTCCTCAGAAAAAGGGTGCCTCACTCACTGGCTGAGGAGGGTGGAGCTGAACTGCTTCTGTCTTGGAGGCAACGCCGCTGCTGCCTGCTGGCTTTTTTCATTGACTATGTGGGTGCCCAGCCCCCACAATTACAGCCATACCTTGGGCTAAAGACACTTCGGGTTGCGTCCTGCGGCAACCCGGAAGTACCGGAAAGGGTTACTTCTGGGTTTCGCCGCTCGCACATGCGCAGACGCTCAAAATGATGTCACGCACATGCGCAGAAGCGGTGAATCGCAGCACGTGCAGACACGGGTTGTGTTCTGCTCAGGTTGCGAACGGGGCTCCGGAATGGATCCTGTTCGCAACCAGAGGTACCACTGTATATTATTATGGGTACCTGTGCTGCCAAATACAGCAGTTCTTTCCAAGGATATCAGGACAAAAGGAATGAGGAGGTGGAAGGGGAACCAAAACAGTTTTATTAACAAATAAACAGCAGGCATGCAAAGCATAAAATAAAACATACCCGACAGGGGCTACCCAATCTCCCTTTCAGCTGCCCGGAGCCCCAGGTAGAGCAGCAGGAGAAAGACCCTGACCGTCGGTCAGGTCCTTTGATCTGGGTAGAAGCTCCACGATCCCTCCCACCTATGGCTTTTATAGCCTGCCTTGATGTAATCAAGTGCACCTGGCATTACTCGTGATTAGCGCAGGACCTTGAGATGGAATGAATACAGAGCGGCTGAGAGTCTCCCACTACCTGCAGCCGGGCATCCAGCCAGCACTTGCAACACCGAAGAACCCAGAAAACTCCTGACAGGTGTGTGAAACACAAGAATCCAGCAGACCTCAAACTGGGGATGTTAAAGGGAAAGGGACATGCCATCTAATTCCTCAAAATACAATTGTCTTCTGCATTTCCACTACAGTATCCAAGCACCCACGGCTCCCCGGAGTTGGCTGCTATAATGGGGAGGAGGAAGAGAATCTCAGCAAGGGGTGTAGCTGGGACTGGGACACACCAGGGCAAGAGGGATGGAGAAGGAAGTATTCACAGGGTGATGTAGGATGGCATGGCAAGGGGATGGAGGTCAATGTACAGGAACCAGAGCAGCAGGACCTATCACCAGAGGGGGCCCTGTCTCCACAAACACGGCAGGCCCTGAGGCAAGCTTCAATACAACAATGGGGCTGTCCCATATGCCCCATGACAAACTTCTTTTGAAACCAAAAGGGATTTCAAAAGTAATTTGTCATGTATCACAAGACAATCATATTTAAAGGGAAACACTTGTGATCATGGGCATAGCCAGGATTTTTGTTAGGGTGGGGCAGAACCTCGGTTTGCTATGTATTTTTTATTGGTTTTTATTGATTTGGGGGGTGGGCAGCTGCCCCTCCCTGCCCCGCCCCCTTGGCTTATGCCCATGCTTGTCTCGAAAATAAAACACCAGAAGTTTCACTGAGCAAATGCAACTCCCTCTTTTCAGCCTAAGCTCTGCTCTGGAGTCCAGCCACTGGTGCTTTCTATTTAAACAGACAATTTTCTAGAAGGCAAACTCAGTGTACTCCTGAGGAAGGAAATTTATTTTTGGAGCAGCTCAGTGACACTGATGTTATAGACAAGCCAGATGGTGATGTCCATGTGACATCTAAAAATTGCATAATTATAACAAGGGAGTTCTGTTTACTTGCAATGATTGGGGTGAAAATTCACCAAATGATATTTACACCTCTTATGGCCAACTGACTTTAATACAACTTAATTATATTCATTGATTGGACTTCTCTTGCTTCCACAGGAGCCCTTAAGGTGTCTTGCAATGATTCATAAATAACATATATTTAGAATATACTTGCACATGACCTTTTAAGAACGTAAGAACAGCCCTGCTGAATCAGACCATAACACTGCCCACTTGTTCCAATATGGAGCACACCCTTCTGGCACGTCCCCCTCCCCCCACCTTTCATTGCTAACAAAAAACAGACAAACCCAAAGCATGGCAGCCTTCCCTAATACTGTGGTACCTCGGGTTAAGAGCTTAATTCGTTCCGGAGGTCTGTTCTTAACCTGAAACTTTTCTTAACCTGAGGTACCACTTTAGCTAATGGGGCCTCCCGCTGCTGCCGCACAGTGATTTCTGTTCTGATCCTAAAGTTCTTAACCCAAGGTACTACTTCCGGGTTAGCAGAGTCTGTAACCCAAAGTGTTTGTAACCCAAGATACCACTGTAGTGGAATCGCTCCAGGCTCCTGATCACTTTGATTGCCCCTTTTTTGCTCCACAGTATACTTCGGGGTATCCTTTCTGAGGGATGGACGCGGGTGGTGCTGTGGGTTAAACCACAGAGCCTAGAGCTTGCTGATCAGAAGGTCAGTGGTTCGAATCCCCACAACAGGGTGAGCTCCCATTGCTCGGTTCCTGCTCCTGCCAACCTAGCAGTTCGAAAGCACTTCAAAGTGCAAGTAGATAAAAGGTACCACTCCAGCAGGAAGGTAAACGGCGTTTCCGTGCGCTGCTCTGGTTTGCCAGAAGCGGCTTAGTCATGCTGGCCACATGACCCAGAAGCTGTACGCCGGCTCCCTCGGCCAATAAAGAGAGATGAGCGCCATAACCCCAGAGTCAGTCACGACTGGACCTAATGGTCAGGGGTCCCCTTTACCTTTTATCCTTTCTGAGAGATGGCAACCAGAACTATACACTATAGATTTGCATAAAGGCACTTCAATATTGACAGTTTCGCTTTGGATCCCTTTCGTAACGATCCCTAATGTGGATTTTTGGCTTCCCCACCCCTCCCCACCCCACTTCTGCTGTGCACTGAATTGGTGTTTTAACTGACCTGTCCAAAATTGATCTTTTTCCTGGTAAGTCACAGCCCCCATCAATATATTTTGATGCACAAATAAATTAATTAGTTAAAAAGCTTCTCTTAAAAGTGTTTAAACCCTGGCATATTCTGTGCCAACTCCCATGGGTACCTTGTATTTCTTAATTTGTCTTAACAAGTGGATACACTTGTCGGTTCTTCCCTCCTTTTTATTATTTTTGCAAGTAACTCAACATCAAGGTCGGAGTTATTTATTACTTCAAAATGAGCTGCAGACAATAGGATGTTTCTGGATCAAGCTGTTTCAGGGTTTCTAAAACAATTTTATGTAACATACTGGCATATATTCTTGCGTCAAGCATCTGTTGCTATGATAGTAAGCCATGAACTCTGCACACGAAGTATTTGTATTGTAAATAGCATGTGTACAGAGAATAAAAATGTTCTTGCTTAGTACTTCCAAGGAACTGTATAAATACTAACTGAGCTCAAGCTATTTTTAAATTGGCCAGTTACTTTGGGGCTCCTAGCTGAAGCAAACAGATACATGTAATCTGTATTGTACTAAAAAAAACCCTGACACTAGATGAGTGCAGAGGTGCCGTGGCAAAAAATGTTCCATTGCTTAGTGAACTGAACTGTTTGCATTCCGTGTTCTGTAACAGAAGGGAAAGCTGCAAGTTGGGCTAGAATTAAAACTTAACTTGGGATAGGCTGAGGACTTGGGAAGAGGTTCCAGGACACAGGACTGGTCTGACTGTTAGGAAGAGTGAAGCAGGGAGCTGTGATGAGAGATCTTGGAGGACAGAGTATGCAACACGAGGGGGAGAGGAGCACTAGGGAGGTTGGTCAAGGAACTGGGACAAAAGCAGGATCCTGGAGGAATGTGGTTTTAGATTCATGAAGAGAGGAGGAGAACAAAAAGATTGTAGGACTGGGGCAAAACTGTAGAAATAGGTAGGGGTGTGACTAATGGCAGGAGAGAAGTGGAGAAGCTCAAGAGGCTTGGAGGGGAAGGGATTTTGGGTCACACAACAAAGTGAGCATGGGGTTGCTAGGACAAGACTTGACAAGGAAATTCTCCTAGCTGCGCATCCTATTGTTGCTGCAGCATTGTGACCTGACATTGCTAAAGGGTGCACAAGGTGGATTTCACATACTGATTTAAACAAATCCAAAAAAATCCAATGATTTGGTCACAGACATCTTATATCCTGTAAATTTCAGATCAAATGTCAAGTGTCCTGTTATGTACTGAGTTGAATAGGATCCAAATTGCAGCAGTCTGATTGGTCCTAGAACAATAGGATTCAGAATGCAGTAGTCTGATTGGTCCTAGAACAATAGGATTCAGACTGCAGCAGTCTGATTGGTCCACAGGAGCCACCCAATCCAGCTCCAGGTGGAAGTGACTCCGCAGCCTGATTGGCCTACAGGAGAATTCCGGAATTAGCCAATCATGTGGGGGCCATTGTGTAAATAATGTATATAAAGCAGACATTCTGGGGGAACTTCCATTCCTCCTCACCACTATGAGCTGAATAAAGAGCATGAAATCCCCTCTCGACTCCGAGTATATTTCATGTCCAGAACCTGAGGAAATACTTTAAAAAAGGAAAGCTGTCAACAACTAGTGAGAACATTTCTGCCCTGGTATCTGACCAAAGGAAAGCAAAGAGCAGTGGCTAAAATAGCCTCAGGGAAGAGGACATGCTGTACAATTGCTAAAGGAGGCCAAAGTGCCATCATTACCTGGATGGATTATCAGGGATCCCACAGAACCTGTGGCCCTCAAATAATTGCTGGACTCCAACCCCCATCATCCATGACCATTAGTCATGTGGGTTGGGGCTGATGGGAGTTGGAGTCCACAGGTAGTCCCATCCTTGCCATGGAAGATGCACTGAACTTGTAAAGGAAGGGAAGATAAGTGCCATCCGTTAAATTGTTCTGCAAGCTTCCAGAGCACAAAATACACTTTGACATGCACAGGAACCTGTCGTCCTGAATAAAAGCTGCCTTTGTCTCTTTCTGCCTAGGACCCTCGTACCTACGGGACCGCCTCTCCTGGTATGCCCCACAGAGGACCTTAAGGTCCATATATAGCAACACCCTAGAGGTCCCGAGCCCTAAGGAAGTTAGATTAGCCTCAACCAGAGCCAGGGCCTTCTCAACACTGGCTCCGGCCTGGTGGAATGCTGTGTCTCATGAGACCAGGGCCTTGCAGGATCTGATTTCTTTCCGCAGGGCTTGTAAGACAGAGTTGTTCCACCTGGCCTTTGGCATAGAATCAGTTTGATTCCCTCCCCCTCTTTCTTTTTCCTTTCTCCTCCTGTGAAGAGGCTGCATCCTAATTTTTTAATGTTGTATCTTAATCTTTTAAATTGTATTTCAATCAACTTGTTTTTATTATTGGTTGTTAGCCACCCTGAGCCCAGTCTTGGCTGGGGAGGGCGGGGTATAAATAAAAATTTATTATTATTATTTCCTGTTTGAGCTTACAGTTGGATATTGTCGAAATAAGGCACACCCACACAACTGATCTATCACAGAAACACACTGCAAGTCCATAGCCAGTATCCATTAAGATGATTACGACAATGTAATGTGAAGTAATATTCAGTGGATTAATCAGTGGAAAACCAACAAGAGTGCTGTCAAGGAAATTCTGTCATTGTCAGTGGACACAAGAAAAATAATTTTATGTATCTTGGCAAGATGTTATCTTTCTTTTCAAAGCCAGAAGCATGGCATGGCATGACTGAGGTCCCTACTTCTTGGGGGGGGGGGGAATAGCAGCTCTCAGAAAATTCATTTCCCTTCACTTAGTTGCTGAAACTCTTGAGCTATTTTCTTTGAAACATATAAAGAATTCAGTCTCTTAGCAACACTCCTCCCACAGACGAGAAAGAAAGGATGATATCAATTCCTTCTGCACATTAAGCAAGGCAAGCTGAGCTTTGGAAAGCACTTTCTTGTTAGATAGAAAAGACATGTAAATTTGAGCCAGGCAAATGCCAGCTCTGTCCTTTAAAGATGTCTTTTGGATAAAGTCACACCAGGACTTGTACATTGCTCTACTGCTATAACTACCACTAGAAGGGGCCAAACCATCATATGAGTGACATCAGTGGTAGTTCGCTATTGGTTTGGTTTACTAATGGAAGAGCCAAGGAGGAACCAGCACTTTCACAGATGGTACTCGAGTTTGCAGCAATAATGAGGAATAGTCAGCTAGAAAGTCCTGATGAAGATCTAGCAGCTAACATGTGCAGTCAGAATCATCAGAACCTGCCTAATACTGCATTGTCTTCTGTTATTCCTGAATTCCTGTGTTTATAATACTGATTTACTGGGGTGTGTGGTGTGGTTTTTGTTGTTATACCTCTGTTTTTAATTATAGCATTTTATTGTTTTTGTGTTTCATTTTTGTAAATATTTTAAATACTAAGAAATTTAGAAAATATTTAAAATAAATAAACACAGCCCCGTCTTGTCCATCCTGATTGGAGCAGGTCTCCAGGGTTTCAGCCAGGGTTTTCAGCTCTATGTGAAGATTGGAGGGCAGGGATTCAACCTAGGATCTTTTATCTGCAAATCATGTGGTCTACCATGGAGCTATGACCCTTCCTCAGAGTTACCTCTGCAAAGAAATGCAAAAGGTCACAAAAGCAGAGAGGAGGAAATAGAATGCGGCATAATTGCATCAGCAGCTTCAACAAAACAGTAAGCCGAACCATTACTATGAAAGCACAATTGTTGTACTGTATGTAGTTATTGTCCGATACTTAATCCCTTAGGCAAAATCTAACCACCTCAGAGGAACCATTCACTCTGCCAAATCAGGTGAGAAATGTTTGTGCCTAGGATGGTGTCTCTGGCAATAAGCACTGCTAGACACTTTAAAGATTTGGGACATGGGCCACACGTAAACATATTTGCATATGCCAAGTTTCTATGCAAGATGCAAATTAATAATACAAGTGTTACAGAAGGCAAGCCACCCAAGTTACCCCATGTAATCTGTTCAATTAATCTGCATCCCACCCCAGACTCCCCTAAATCTGTTCCTCATCAATTCTTCCCTTCCCCTCAATTAATTGCTCAACAAATCCTGTTCCAAATCAATTCAGTTACTGCCATTCATAACCTTCGGACTTGTATCTAAATTGAATCATCTTAAATTAATCTATTCCTCAAATTACTAGCCTACTCAGTAACCCAGATTGTCCCCCTAATTCAGTTTCTCTCAAATTCATTATCTATCCAAAAAGACTTGGGCCACTTCGAAAGATTCAGGATCCGATAGGGCTTTTTTTTCAGCTGGAACTCGCCGGAAATCAGTTCTGGCACCTCTCAGGTGGACACCATTGCCATTATAAGAGAACAAGTGAGGCATTCATGGTGAGTTCCGGCACCTCTTTTTCTAGAAAAACAGCACTGGTGCCTGCTCTTCATGCTAGCAGGCCATTTGGAGTCCCAGCCCTTGCTTTCCCCTAAAACTCCAGTGGCATTGCAGCCCCTTCAAGAAATCTAGCTGTGACCAGAACTCTGGGAAATGTAAGGAACAAATGCATTCCTCAAAAATGAACACTCTCCTCCTACGCCTGTTGGGAAAACATTGGACGCAAATCACACAAAACCTGCTACCCCTAAATGCATTTGCAAGAAAAACGTTGCATTTAGCAGCCAAGGCTTTTACCCAAGTTCATGGCCCTGATTTATTGACTAAGAGACATGCCTGTACACATTCTCTATAAATAGGGAATTCACTACAGCTACCAGTTTTAGAGATTTTCTGACTCAGTAGAGAATTTTTAACAGATTGTTTTCTTCTTCTCCTTGGCAGCTTGCTACTTACATATAAAGCTATAGTGTCTATTTTCTGAGGCACAAAACACTTTCATGCAACGAAACCCAGGCATAACAGTGCTTATCACTGGACACAGAATGAGATGCTGCATACATTAACGTTTTCCAAGGCAAACTTCATTAAAATTAATTGGTGCCGAGGTGAAAAACACATGCCTTCACAGTTGTGTTTTCTTCTGGCCGTCATAAATTCATATTCTTTCCAGGTTTGCAGAAACTTACGCAGAGATGTAAGATACAAAACACCCTCAAACCTATATGACCGTTTGCTTGTGTTACTCCAGTCCCTTTTAATGTTTCTCACCATGGTATAGTTCAATAATTTTTGACTCTGGACTTAATGGGGCCCACTCTTTAGATGATTGCGTGTTATTATTTCACTTAGTTCAAAATGGGGCGAGCCAGCCCTGCTGCGTTGGGGGGGGTGGAACCCCACTTGCTCATTCTGCAGAGTGAGGCCCTGTACTTCTACCCCATACCCTCCAACATCCCTCAGATAAAAGCAGAGACATTTTCATTTGAGGAATGTTGGCAGGTATAAACACACAGAGTCATTTTTAGGGGTTTGTGACAGAACTACAACATGCTCTCTTCCTCCTTCCCCCACCTCAGAAGTGTGTCAGAGTTGGGTGTCCGCACCAGCTCCACACTTCGAATGTGCCTGTTTCATTGCTCTCTTCCCCTCGCCGACCCGACACCAGTGCCAGGGGGCGCAAGAGGGCAGTTTGCTGCTTCCCAGCCTCCATCCCACTCTCCTTTCCACACATGCAGCTTCACCCGAAATCACACAACTGAACTGCCGCAGCACTGGACCTCATGCACCGAACATGCGTAAGCTAGTCCCTCCGTTGCTTTCCCCTCTCAGCCCGTTCCTATCAATTAGGGATCGAGGATAATGTGCAGCTTTACTGCAATGCCGCAAATGCAGCCAGGAAACCGATAGACTGCACTCAGCAGCTGAACACAAGAAGGAGGAAACATAGTTTTTCTTCTTCTTGGTGTCGTTAGCCGGCTTACATTTTGCAGGTTACAAATTGGATATTGTTATGTACTGAAGTTCTCACTCTGGGCCAGCAGGGGGATACTGTAGATAGTTCAGGTCCACATATGCAAATAAGGGATCAAAAGTGATGTTCAGTGATTGGATAGTTACAGAAAGTTGTTACAGTTATGTTGTACTGGAGCTCTATATAAGCAGGCTGGCTGAACCCTTCAGTTCAGTTCTGTTCTGGCCTCTGAATAAACAAGAGCTGTTTGAAGAATCGCTGTGTCGTCTGATATGTTCACCCACAACTTAACAGTTATCAGCTAACAACGAAGCTGGGAGAAACTAGAAATGAGCCGGCAAGACACTGAACCGGCCAGAGGAACCTTTACAATAGTTAGACAAACTGGAATTGGAGGCATGGGAGTAGAGGCAAGCCCGTTCTCCCTCACCTGAAGAAAGCAGCAAGAGGAAGGGTTTGTACGGCTTCAAACAGGAGGCGTGAGGGCTCTGAAGGGGCCTTAAAGTTCACCCGCCTTCTTCCCAAAGCCTAGTAAGCACTAACTACGCTTTGGGAAGGAGGCCACAGGCCTCCTCCCAATGCCACTGCTGCCCCAGGAGCTGCTTCTGCGGCCCCCGTCCGCTGCCCAGGAGAAATCGGGGCGCCCCGGGATCAAGTCAGAAGCCATGGCAGCTTTAGGAATTTTGGAGTCGTCCCAGCAAAATTGGGACACTTGGAGGGTATGCTGCCCCCAAATGCTGCCCTAACTTCACCACTTGTTTATTGGAAAGTACATATTGTGAAGTCAATTTACAAGTGTGTATTTGTTTGCTGAAGCAACTGCAAAAGATGTAGGAAGAAATGAAAACTGCAAAAAGGCCTGGACAGGTTCTCCACCCCCAAATTGGATTAGCATTTGCTTTAGAATTTCTCAAAAATAACAGAAGTAAGTTTTCTACTCAAATATAATTACAGATCTCCAGTGTACAACTTCCCACTACGGACTCATTGTGAAAACCGTGTTTATGGAAGACAATCTTACTCGGCTACGAGTGATCGCCAAAGAAGAAGAAGAAGACAAATCCTAGTTTAATCTCTTCTCTTTTTTCTACTGTTGCCCTTTTGTTTTGCGCAAACAAAAGCTCTATAGCTGTTGCCTGGGCTTGGCACAGAAGTTCACAAACCAACTAAATAGGTGAAATGGAGCAGAGTTCATGAGTACTTAACCAGCTTAAATTTAGGGAGCCAGACGTATCCTGTTTGTGGACTGCATTAGTATTTCAATCATTCCAAGAAAATCTCCTAGACTAATGCTGGCTTTTTAAACAGGGAGAAAGGCAAATCTGGTATTAGCTCTCTTTCTCAGTGTCTGAGCAGCCATGATGTTTGGGTTTCGTTGCTGTTGTTAAAGCTGTTATTTCCAGAGCTGTTATTTCCAGTATGAATCAGCACAAAGTTATTGTGCCATATTTCTGTTTCTCTTCACATCAGATGCACAAAATCACACCCTTACACTCTGGGGAACTGCTGATCTGTGGTTCCATATGCAAATCTGGGATTACATTATTGGGAAAGTTTAAGATTTACAGCATATTCTGCTTGCATCTGAATAGCAGCATCAAAGCCTTTGTCTCAGAAATGGCAATTGATAGTAGAAGCGGTTTCAAAACTGGCTGGCTAACTGATATTTCAGATTGGGTTACACAGCATGTTAATGATTCCCTTTCAATGTTAATATAGAGACGTTTGCTTTAACGCAGAAGCAGAACTACACCTAAACTATTTCTGTGATTGTATGTCCTCACATCCAGGCTACAATGCAGGTAACTAGGCAACCAGTAATCAAAACAAATGTGGTCACTTGATTATTTAGGGTGTATTATTTGCTGAGAGAATCTAGGTTTTTCAGACACCTGTCATTTGAATCTCTAACATATTTGTCCTGACATGATAGGCACCATATTATCCTCTAGCTGGTTTTTGCATTGCATTTACTAGGAAGTCGAATAAGATATAAGACAATTGTCTGTGACTCATACTACATTATAGGCACTCAAATCACATTTCAATGAATGTACAGATGGCCTAGTCATCTCATATAAACTACTGTTATACAGATTACAAATATTGCAGATAAAAGAGGACGTCTTTATCCAGATGTGAATATAGCTGAGCACTCACTTCTGCCAGACATGTGGGCTTTTTGCAGACTTTGCTCCTCTCCATATACTAGACTGAAGAATTCAGCTTTACTCACATTGAAATGGGAAATTAACACATAAGCACCAGTTCTGTGTAATATAGAAATAACCAGGGGCAACTTGGGGGAAAATAGTTTGGGGAAACAATTGGGTGGCAAGGACCATTATTCAGAGAGCTAGGATTTTGCTATATACATTAAAATCAAATAAACTGTGACTGAAAGGTGGATGAGCGAATGGGGTATGGGCAACATTTAGAAGAACACAATCAGTTGTGTTCCTGATTGTGCATTGGCAACCAGGTCTCTCTACCTGTCTCACACCTGACCTCAAGTGGGCGCATGGGCTTATTTTGGAGGAAAATACCTCACAGGCCATATTAGGTCTATGAGCCAGAAGTTCCCCACTCCTGCACTGCTCCCTGAAATCATCCCTGGAAAGCACTGAAGCAGCTCTGGAAAAAGATATGTTGCTGTTGTTTAGTTGTTTAGTCTTGTCCAACTCTTCATGACCCCATGGACCAGAGCACGCCAGGCACTCCTGTCTTCCACTGCCTCCTGCAGTTTGGTCAAACTCATTCTGGTAGCTTCGAGAACACTGTTCAACCATCTCGTCCTCTGTCGTTCCCTTCTCCTTGTGCCCTCAATCTTTCCCAACATCAGGGTCTTTTCCAGGGAGTCTTCTCTTCTCATGAGGTGGCCAAAGTATTGGAGCCTCAGCTTCAGGATCTGTCCTTCCAGTGAGCACTCAGGGCTGATTTCCTTAAGAATGGATAGGTTTGGTCTTCTTGCAGTCCGTGGGACTCTCAAGAGTCTCCTCCAGCACCATAATTCAAAAGCATCCATTCTTTGGCGATCAGCCTTCTTTATGGTGCAGCTCTCACTTCAATACATCACTACTGGGAAAAAGATATACCTGCAGCCATATACACAGTGCTTCTTTTCTAGAAAAAGAGGTGCAGGAACTCCCACCTTTGTTTGGAACGGACAACCCTAAGTTGTTGAGCTCCTTTCAGGAGGATGTCAAAGTTGTTTTTTTTTAGGGGCAGCAACCTCCCACAGCTGCTGTAGGCACATCAATGCAGCAACATAACCCCAACGCCTTACACCGCCGTCCTCTGACTGCCACGCCGATTGCCGTGCTGCCCCGATCACTGTGCTGTTTGCCACCTCCGACACACAACCAAGGGCACCATGCCGCCCGCAGCACACAGCTACCAGCGCCATGCCACCAGCCACGCAACCCCAAGGAAGAAACGCAACGCTAAAGAGAAGCCGGAACGCACCACAGAGGGGGCAGAACTCAGTTCCAGCTGAAAAGAAGCCCATGGTTAGAGTGCATGAGGAATCGATGGCCCAGCAAGATATGAGGGCAACAGCAGCACCATCTCAAGCCTTACTGGGCAACTCAGAATATATGCAAAATAAGGGCAATGCGGGCATTTCAAAAAAAATCCTGAAAAGAAGCCGGCCTACTCAAATAGTGAGAATACTGCTTAGGAACACAGCTGAAATATTCACAAGGCAGCAGGAGGCAGCTGGCCAAGGAATTGGTACAGGAAACCCCCTAAGTGAGAGATCCTTATATGGATTTGGGAGCAAAGCCCAGTCTGATATGTGACACTTGTACTTAACTCTGTTACATAAGGCCAAAGGGAGAAGTGCTCTGGGCCTGTGGGGAGAGTTGTCCCCCCCCCCCCACAAGACCAGCTGTCTGAAGAGATTGCAGCAGGAGCTATACTGAACTTACCAGCAACAATATGGGGACTGTGACTTCTATAACTTATCAATAGTTTGACACAGCTGCTTTTATTGCGCATTATATTGAAATAACTGTTTGATTTTTTGTGCTGTACACCTATCACATTGTTTTAATGCTGTAAAATGCATTTAATAATAAACCAGCATTCCTGCAATGCTGGATTCCTGCAAACTGCTCATGTTCCCGACACTATTGGAAAACAGGGGGCTTATCCAAAAAGAGCATTTTTAGCTCTTAATCTACTTTCCCTATATTAAAATTAGACTACACTCCTGTGTATTTGAATTTGCATATGAGGAGCAATTTCAGCCTTATCCTGTTCATACCTTTTGTATTTATGTCTGCCCTCTCACTGGTTGATCTTCTTATGTCAATTAATTGCCGACAGGGCATGTGCACAGATAGCACCCTGGGTTTTTTTGTTTTTGTTTTTAAATATCCCCATAAAGAAGTGTGCAAAAAACAACAACACCCCCCCCCCACACACACACATTCAGGCAATTGTAAGATTTCTTATGCATGGTGGTAGCACATGCTACCCGTTTGCCAGTATTATTATAATTAATATAGTGCCGTCGATGTCTATAACACAAGAGGGAGGTCCCTTGCTGGGAGGATTGCAACCTGCAATTAGAAACTACAGAAGGGAAGGAAAAACATGGGTAAACAGGAAAATCACACGTTATTTCGGTTACATGTAGCGCTTAACCAAATCTGTGTGTTCAGTTCCTCAAAATCTTTCTTTCTCTGCAAAAGAGGCTCTCATTTCTCTGCCTCATTCTCAGGGAACTTGACTTTGTTTAGAATTTCAGGTGAGCGATCTTGAACTTACCTTAGTGCTGCAAGGAGGCTGGGGAAGGGTGTGTGTTTTTCATTCCAGTCAACATTTCGCCAGCACTTAGCAGCCACTCGGAGCTGCTCATTCTTCTTGCTCTGTAAAAAACACACCATGTCTCTTCCCTGGGATATAATTGCAGCACCGGCATCTGGGAAAGCTGTACAATGCAGATTTTACCAGATTTGTAAAATGGTAAGAAAGAGAGGACCTCGGCCATCTCAGAAGTAAGGGGACAAAAATGTTGCACCTGATCCTTGAGAATTTCACTGAAGTTCTCCCCCTGGGGAGTAGGGGCTTGTGCCAGCTGTTTTAAGAAAAGGAGAGTTTTGAGAAGGCCTAGTTTCAAGGCCTAGGGCAAGGGTGGCTGATCTATGACATGCTATATGCTGCTGGACTAAACAGTGGTACCTCGGGTTACATACACTTCAGGTTACATATGCTTCAGGTTACACACTCCGCTAACCCAGAAATAGTGCTTCAGGTTAAGAACTTTGATTCAGGATAAGAACAGAAATTGGGCTCCGGCGGCACGGCAGCAGCAGGAGGCCCCATTAGCTAAAGTGGTGCTTCAGGTTAAGAACAGTTTCAGGTTAAGTACAAACCTCCAGAACGAATTAAGTACTTAACCCGAGGTACCACTGTAACTCCCTGACCAGCAGCCATATTGGTCAGGGCTAATGGGAGTTGGGAGTCCTATAACAGCAAGAGGGCCGCAGATTAGCCATCTCCCTAGAAGAGCTGGCCCCAAAAATGAACCTCAGTATAGAAAACTAGGCTTGCCATAATATGGTCAGTGTCTTGAGAGAATATACAGTGGTGCCTCGCAAGACGAAAAGAATCCGTTCTGTGATTCTCTTCGTCTAGCGGTTTTTTCGTCTTGCGAAGCAAGCCCATTGAAGGATTAGCGGATTAGCACTATTAGCGGCTTATCTGCTGATCGGATCAGCTGATAAGCGGCTTAGCGGCTTAGAAAAAGGGGGGGAGGGGAAAAAACCAGCAGGAACTCGCAAGACATTGTCGTCTTGCGAAGCAAGCCCATAGGAAATTCGTTTTGCGAAGCACCTCCAAAACGGAAAACTCTTTCGTCTAGCGAATTTTCCGTCTTGCGAGGCATTCGTCTTGCGGGGCACCACTGTATATTGGAAGCTTTCTGTAAAGACTGAGGTCTACATCTCACACAGACTTCGGCATGCTTACAACCACTAAGTCCAGCTCTGTATTGGACTTAGGCCTATATGCTCTGAAGGAAAAGCAGGATAAAAAATGTTACATTATAGAGGTTTTTTAAGGGAACAGACCCAATTCCCATCTCAGCTTATTACAAATATAATAGAGGGAGGAACCATAGTCAAATTGTGATGTTCTTTTACATATACTTTGTGTAATAGGCTAAATCTTGTCTACAACACCTCCATACATCAAGGTCAAAACTTGGGAAATCAGACAAGTGAGAGAAAAGTTGAAATGAACCCATAACTCAGGAATCGGTGCTGGGGATTTTCAGAAGACCAAGGGAAGTCTGAGAGAAACAAGGTAGATCTGAGCAATCTCATTAATTAGAAAATTCAAGGGTGAGGAATTCTCGTGTGGTGACTCATCCAATAAAAACCTCGAGATTAATCTGAGCAATGAAGTAGGCACACAGCTCTTTCAACATACTGTTCGTAATTTAAGGATAATAGGTGTTCAGAACTCAGTCGCCAGACAGATAATTCTTAATACATTCAGAGCACTTTGCATCAAAAGAAAAAAGAAAAGAAAAAGTCATGCAGACTAGCTTCAGAAAGACAGGCAAAGGCACTCTCTTTATATCTCCAGCTGCATACTGCATCAATGAAGAGTGACCCCAGTGCAACCTATTTTCTGCCAACATTCATGTGGTCATAACTTTGCACTGTGAGAGGAAGGTGGTGGAGGAAAGAAATACAGCTTTTTTTTTTACGTGCACACCTGAAGCAATGCAGGCTGACCCATCCCACAATCCCCATATTTAGAATTGTTGTATACATTATTTATTTTAAAATCTGAATTGTCTTTCCTTTTTACTACATCTTACGTACCTCGTAACATTGTTCTACTTTTGTCAACAAACTTTTGAGAGGGATGGCCCCCAACTGTTAACACACCGCTCTGAAGGTTGTCACTGCCTGAACATCTGAAACAGATTTAGGGACTGTATAGCTAAGGTGAAGAGGGGTGAAGGAAGATGGAGTTTTAAAATTTAAACAGATAAACCATGCTGAACACAGTTGGCATGGGGGAATGATTCTTCTTGTGAATTAGCACAGCGTCACATTTTCTCTGTGCATATTTAAAATAAAAACATAAGCACTGCCTCCTCATAAGAAATGGTCGCTTAAAGCTGCCCTGGAACATCCTGCTGCTCAGGAAAGCGGAAAGAACAAAACTAGATTGGACTGAGCTGGTATGGTAGACAGCTTGCTTGGACATGAGAAATCACCTTCATGGCTGTGTTTCACTACTTTTGAGACATAGGCAACATACTGTTCTCTACTACAGTGGTATCTCGGGTTACAGACGCTTCAGGTTACAGACTCCGCTAACCCAGAAATAGTACCTTGGGTTAAGAACTTTGCTTCAGGATGAGAACAGAAATCGCACGGCGGCGGCAGCGGGAGGCCCCATTAACTAAAGTGGTACCTCAGGTTAAGAACAGTTTCAGGTTAAGAACGGACCTCCGGAAAGAATTAAGTTCTTAACCCGAGGTACCACTCCACTTTATGAACTTCAGCTAATTTCTGTTCAAAGGTTTTCTACATGCTGGTACGAAGCTATTCTTTACAGTTTATACTTCTATCTCAGCATCCCAGAAAATGCCATAATACCAGGGAAAATTCATCCACCAAGGTGGTTTTTTTATTATTAAAAAGAAAGAAAAAAGAAAAGCAAAATTTTGTGTTAATCAGTTTCTCACCTTTATGGAGAAGAGAAGCGACCTGGAATTTTTTTTTTAAAAAAGTCTATCACAAATGTGATATACCCCAGTGTTGTGTTTATACTAGCAAAATGGCTATACAACAAAACCCTCAAGATTTGCATTGTGTGTAGACAGGAACAGAATCTCCCCTGTAGGTCCAGCAAGTTCAATGTTTCTTTCACATGCCATTATTATTCTTTCAATATCTATGTTGTATTGTAACATTCCACAAATGTCAGCAATATTGTTAGAGGTGTTGCCATAAGCCCAAGTTCCTACAGGAACACTTATTGTGTGATCTATGCATCTGTGATCAAGCTATGCGCAGGATAGCAAGCTCTGAGCGTGCCATGTGCAGCACCTCAGAAATCTCAGCTTTCATTTGAAAATAAAAGCTTCCAGTTCTTTAAGCTGTAGAGACAGCTGGAAAACAGGGTTCAGAGAAATGTCAATGATTTATATTATTTCTTGTCTCTCACAAATTGTTTGCAGAAGCAGAATTATTACATTTATTCACAGTCTTTTCTTAGTGCAAAATTTCAATTTCAGTGCACTTACACACAGCCCTGAGTTCTTCGTTTACATACATCAACTTATTAAAGTCTGATATGTTAACTCCACAACAACACATTGAAAGACTTGTGCAAGGTTAGCAGTGATTAACTGATAAGGAACTGAAGAAACAAGATCTTTCATCTTGGTTTTTTTTTTAATGTATTAAAGTCACATCCAATCGGAAGGAAAAAAGGCATAATAAAGTATTTTCTTAGCAGGTGCGTTCCTCTATTTTTGACAGGCTTAGCATAGGCACAACTTGGTAAGACTGAAGGAAGAAAAAAATAAATACATTATACTATGAAGCAGTGATCTTATACTTTTCCGGAAAGTTCTCCTGCTTAATGGGTTCAGGTGCCCCATCTCAATTTTGGCTCATGAGGAAGGATGAGAAAACTGAGGTGTACCACATAAGAGACTAGGAGAATGACAGTAAACATACAAGGAAGAAAAGAGGGACAGATCAAATGACTGGATTGCATAGGAGAAACAGAATATGCTGCTGAAAAACTCAAGGAAAACAATGGTTTAAAGCTTTTAGTTGACACCAATGGGCAATAAAGAAAGGAAGAGTCAACAGCCAAACTTGTTTTGCTAAGCTAAAACTAATCAGGATTATGTCATTACAAGGGAAGTCAATAGCTTACACCTCTAGCCTCTTTCAGGGCTGCCTAGACTTGCCTACTTGGGAGCTTAGCATGGTTAAGTTCAGTTGTGTACCACAAATCCACCAAAATACAGGAATCAGTACCCAAAGGAGTCCAAAAATCCACAGCAACTAAAGGATTTTCCATGTATTTCTTCTAAGTGGACTGATCTCTCTCCCCCCCCCCTTTTCCCCCTTGCAATTCTGAGGGCTACAAACTAGTATTTTTTAATGTAAATATAAATTTATTGCTATTATCTTCAAAATATTGACTCATCATCAGATTCCATACAGATTAGCAGAGCAGAGCAATCAGTGGCTTTGGCATATAAAATCTGGCTACTACTTCAAAAACTTTATCTCCAAAATGTAACAGTCTTACTCCCTGGTTCTCTGCTCTCAAACAATACTAACTGAATGCACATTATCACTGTGTGGGATATTTAGCTAGTACGAAGTATGGCTGCTCTTCCCTTTCTTAATTGCTCAGTACAACATTGGAAGAAGACACTATTTGGAGCCCTCTCTGGCAACCATGCTCATGTTAACAAAGGAACTGTTGTGCTAGTGCCAAAAATTACAAGCATTCATAAATAAAAAGGGAAATACATAAAAGCAATAAATGGGATAAACTTGGTCAAGAATCAGGATGAGCCATACTGATGGTACCCATTTCTGCCTCTTTCCAAATAAAGAGATGGTTTATCTGAAAGTTATGTGAGGTTCTCAAATAAGGCATGACAGCAATTCAGTAAAAAGAAACTAGATGTTTTTAGGGGAAACTATGTTGAAGAGAAATGATCAGTCAGAATATCTTAAAGGGCTTCATTTCCCTAATGCTGGCAAGTAGATATTCCTGCAACCCATGCTAAAACACATCTTCTTGAATGGCTTATAAGCCTTATACTAAGTAATAATTTCCAGGACTACAGGAACAGCTATCATCAGTATTCCAAGTGGTGGGTAATTCCTGTTGGAAGCCACTTTTTAGTATACACAAAGAGATGGCTATCTGGTAGTTTCTAATTTACTATGCATCTAAAGCTGCATTAGTTTGAACATTTAGCAAATTAATTTCAGTAGTTTAAAGACTTAGAAAATTAACATGAAATCAAGAAGAGAACCAGACTTTGTCTTCATGAGTCTTGGACTGTAGGTGTAGGGTGTAAATTAATTGTATTGTTTTTAAAAATGAAGTAGCAAGAGTGTAAATAAATTGTATTTTTAAAAATGAAGTATGGTTGTTCAGTACGGAGATGCCATATTCAGCAAGAAGGCAAATATAAGGAGTCTTCAGTCACCATTAACTAAGGTTTCTTAAAAGTTTTACAGAATACCAATTCTTTAACTTATCAGCAGAATATATTTTTCAAAGTATATCCAATAAGTCAAGAGATATCCCCATTTCCAAACGCTTAGTATTGCCTGAGTAAAGTTACAAATGAAAATAAAACATTTTTGAGGACACAGTGTTCTACAGTCTCCCTGTTCATCTCATGTCCTATTTTTAGGCTAAAGTAGGTTAAGTTTTGCCCTTCTAGTATATGAATTAGTATTGTCTACTTGCAGGCAAGCAATGAAGATTATGAAAAATCTGACTTCCCCACCCCCAAACTGCTCAGGCTGTGAATCCAGAAATAGGAATGTGTTTCAACCAGGGTAAAAGTAATTAGTTAAATTAAATGTTCTCCTTTATACTTGTGAACCCAATTTCCCCATACGATTTGCTTTTGATAGTGACCCAGATGTGCCCATGAACAAAAAAATAACTTGCATTTCTTGCCAGTTCTGAAAATTAAACAAATAGCAATGCAAGTTTCTCATTCTTTTCTTGGTGTGATAGAACAAATTAATTTTTGTCATATACGACTAGGCAACGGCCCACTTCAAAAGCAACACTAAAACACGATTTAGCATTGCAAGAATGAACCACAGTGAACTTTGGACTTGCATCCCTTTCTCTCCACTCTCCTCCTCCTTTGCATGTGAAAAAAGGAGAAAGCAAGCTTCTACCTTGTTTTAATGCATCACATATTCCCATAGCATCCTGAATTGGGAAATGGCTAATTCTGACTGGTTTGTTTGGGAAGTGGTTAACTGATTTAACAAATGAAAATGTTAAACTATTGTTTAATCCTGGTTCCTTAGAATAAATAAACCAGTTTCCTGATATTATGATTTATTCCAAAATGAAACTGGAGGTTTCCAGTCTTCTTCCCACAAACACTAAGGAGAAGAAAAAGAGAAAGCACAAAGACAGAGTTTGTTCTCAAAATGCTAACCCATGGTTTAGCATTATTTCTGAATAGGCCAATAAAGTGATGATTTAAAAAGTCAGTGTGAGTACTAGTTAATATGTACTGTGAGGATGTGCCAACCAAATGTGATCAAACAACTGAGGGTAGTAATGTTGGAATTAAAATAGGAATTCCAGATTCACGCCAGCCTTGATGCATTGATTTGGTTCTGATTTTTCCTGCACTGTCAACTGCTACAGATTCACAATAACCTATGTGTTGTTGTTTTTTTGTGATCTGAAAAAGCACCAGGTATAGTAGTACTGGAAAACACTCACTATGTTAGATTGTGGAAATGTCAAATACACTGTATTCCATTGAAGAAAAATGAGGTGGGATTTTTTTTTCTTGAGAACCATTTTATTTTAAGACATTTGCAGGTCTAATATGCCATAATAAGTTTCATTATGAATCAACAATAAAGTGCTGAATTATATTAATTACCTGAATCTTAATCTCATTTGTAGTCTTCACTTATGGTTTCCTTATCAAGTCTAAAAAGCCCTTTCTGCTGCAATAGCTAAGCTGTTGTGCAAGTATTATAAAAATAGATAGCTTTCAGTTGAGACTATGTACTCAACATGGCCTCTGATGTTTTCCATAAATATGGCTGAAAGGTATTAGAGAATAAAATGCATGCAAATTATCTGTAAGAGTTATTTGAAAATGAAGGGGATACTACTAAACTTCTGAAGCCCCTGCAGAGGGCTACTGATTACAACCATATAGTTAATTATACTAGTTGATGGCTAGATCTGGACTGACAAGCATCATGCCAACATGCTTTAGTTTCTTTTGTACTTAAGAATCTTGAGTTGTAATTTCAGACTATGTTTGATCTAGTACTCACTGAGTTGTATGATTAAGTTTCAGGTTAAATTTGGGAAAAAAGACTCTCTATGCCTAGTCACACAATCAGCTCAAGCAAGACACTAGTGTAGAGGAGAATATGGCAGTTCCTTTCCTTTCTCTCCTCGCAGCAAGACATATTTATATGACTTTCAGACTTAATTTAAAAGTGGGATTGCCAACAAGAACACATTTTACTCCCAAATTCAGCACGCAACTCTAGAAAAATAAATGGAAAGCAACTGCAGAAAAAGCTGGGGGCAAAAAGTCACATGAGTTTAGACAGCTGACTGATGTCTTCAAGAAATGTCAAACTGTAAAGGGTATATTTTCAAAGAGTTCTCTAACAAACTGCAAGAAAACAGTGTCAGAACTGACAATGGCCAACTGCTGCATAGAAATATGCCAACACACAAACAGTCATGTTCAAGCCAGTGCATAGAGAGGATAAAAGCACTTATGGTAATTGCAAATGTTAACAAGTCCATACAACTTGTATAGTTCAGCAATGAACCCATTAGAAAAAAGAATAGAAATGCTCAAGCAAGAACAAAAAGATGACTTCCCAACTATATAAAATCCACACACCAGTAAGAATAAGACAACACCACGAAAATTATTCAGTTCAGTCCCAAACAACCAACAGGCAAACTAAACCAGAGTAGACAAGCCTTTGGCAGACAAATTTTAGTGAGTCCGAATATAGCATTACATTTCTAAATAATCCACAAAATATATTATATGGTATGTTTGTTTTAAATATTGGGCAACCAATTCTGCAGATCTGATTCTAATAATGCTTTTGCAAATGAGCAGGATGGACCAAGCTGAATGAATGATGGTGTATCGCTGGCATATCACAACAGTGCTTGAGAAAGCAACAATTGATGTTACTAACTCGTGCTCCCACAGTACCAAGGGCCTATTGTCAGACTGTCATCTATGGAGCAAAACAAAGTTCTCAAGTTTTTCTGGGATGTGCCCTTGGTAACCTATGCAATAATTCACAATTACACGGGCAGCAAGACACTGCAGTGTAGTATGGTTGATGGGCTGGATCAAGTTCTTTGCCATTTCCTTCTCATCCAGCAAGTCAATAGCAGTTTGTTTATGCAAGTTTGTTGCATCAAAATGTGATCCTGACTTGATAAGAAGATTCATGATGTCAGGATGGTTGTTCAGTGCAGATATGTGCAAAGGGCTGTTGTCATCAGAGTCTCTAGCATTTACATCAGCGCCACATTCCACTAGTATAGCAGTGACTTGCAAAGAAGGAAATTTACAAACTGGGTAGCGCCCCACACATGTGGTGTTCTTGTCAACAGCAAGGTGGAGTGGGCTGAAGTTATTCTTTCCTCTAGGATGTAGCTTAAGAAATCGATATATAGTTTGTTTCTTGAAATGATCTTGCTCGGGACTACAAGGAACTTTCTCCAGCAAGCAAATTAAATGCAAGATGATGGAAAGGGCTTTGTTGAGCTGTATTTGGTCAGGTGGACACGGAGTTTGCTTGATGGCACGTTCTATTTCGAGGACACTTTTGCACAGTATACCCATGAGATCGTCAAATGTAACTGTTGTGCCCAGCAGGCCTTTTGCTCTGTCTTGAAGCATGAAGGAGAAGAGTTCAGCAAACGAAAGCAGACTACTCGCAGTCATAGGGCTCAGGGGGTCCAAATTGCTCTGCTGCATGTCCAAAGCGTACTTCCACAGATTGATGCATCGTTTGAAGTTCCCAGAGTCTGCATAGACAGCACCTCTGTACCGAATATAGTAGGACGTATCTGGGTGAGATGGGCCAAGAATACGTTCTCTAATTAACAAGGCCTGCATTCTCATCTCATCAGGGTCTGCAATAAGGTTTTCTAGCTCTTCGGCACTGTTCACCTCCTTGGCATAATCGTAGGCCATTATTAACGTTTGAGGCACAGGTTTGCTAAGTATGTTAGTCCTATCACTGTATCTCATATCCATAGCTCTTTTCCAGTATTTCAAAGCACCGAGCAAATCTCTCTTTTTATCCACAAAGGTGGCTCCCAGGAGTTCCAGTGCATTTATACGTTCTACTTTGCTAGTTTCAACATGTTGGGTCAAAAAGTCAACTATGTTTGTGTGACCTGTAACACTAGCAGACAGAAGGGGAGTCATTCCATAACCATCTTTTTCCATCTTTGCACAATATTTGAGAAGCATCTTCATTATTTCCAGGCTACCAGATTCGGCACAATCATGCAATGCTGTGTTTCCTATGGAAAAAAGAAAGCAAAAAAATCATGTATGCTATGACACATTTTCAGAGAAACAATGAAGGAATTATGGCTGTACAGAATTCAAATTATCAAGTATGTTAGTCATTAAAATAATGATAAAATTACACATCATAAGCAGTGGTCAAATAATCGACAAAGGTGGCATTTTAATCTAAGTCATGAACATGTAAGAAAAGTAACATTCCTTATTAGTCAATTAATAATCTTCCTGTTTGAATTTAAGAAAAACAATCAGCCTTGAATATGTGGGCTTTTATAGTTGCCAACACAAAGCTCACAGCATTTTGCCAGAACATCCCACTGCAGCTGTTCTGCTGGAGCTAAAATTTTCCCCATGTTTTCCCAATACATATTACAGTGGTACCTCGGGTTAAAAACTTAATTCGTTCTGGAAGTCTTTTCTTAACCTGAAACTGTTCTTAAACTGAGGTACCACTTTAGCTAAAGGGGCCTCCTGCTGCCGCTGCGCGATTTCTGTTCTCATCCTGAAGAAAAGTTCTTAACCCGAGGTACTATTTCTGGGTTATAGGAGTCTGTAACCTGAAGCAGACGACTCTGGGGTTGTGGCGCTTATCTTGCTCTATAGGCCGAGGGAGCCGGCATTTGTCTGCAGACAGCTTCTGGGTCATGTGGCCAGCATGACTAAGCCGCTTCTGGTGAACCAGAGCAGCACATGGAAACACCGTTTACCTTCCTGCCGGAGCGGTACCTATTTATCTACTTGCACTTGACGTACTTTCGAACTGCTAAGTTGGCAGGAGCTGGGACCAAACAACGGGAGCTCACCCCATCGCGGGGATTCAAACCACCGACCTTCTGATTGGCAAGTCCTAGGCTCAGTGGTTTAGACCACAGTGCCACCCGCGTAGTTCAAATAATTATCTATAATTTTCTGCTCTACACAAGCCTAACTTTATTATGTCACTCAGTTTCAAGGCACTTCAGGAGCATCAATATCTCTGAGGTCATAGCAGTGACTGTTTCCAAGTTCTGTAGCAATCCCCTCTCTACTTTAGATAATTGTGAATAGGAGAAAGAAGAATTCTCCAATAAGTTTCACAATCAATACAGAGTCTGATTGCTGTTTGTGGGGTTGCAGTCAGCACATATCTAGAACTGTAAAATAATTATCAAAATAAATAAATTCCGGCGGGTAAGCATCTTTCTCTGTTGTATCAAGGGGCAGATTGGAGCATTTACAAGTAAGCAGATCCTGCAACAGGAAGTATTCCATCCCACCATTTGACATGATCAGTTACGGCACAATTTTACAAATATATTTGTTTGTAGGTATCTGTTCCAGCGTGATGTCTCAGATCACAAATTGGGGAGTAAATCTGCATCCAATTAGGCAACTGAAACTACAGCTGATGTTTGTTTAATTATTTCTAATAAATTTAAAGATTGCCTTTGAAATAGTTATAGTTCAACTGCAAGTATATTCCTATTATGAGTGGCCGTAATGGTTTGCTGCTTGAAATAGGAAAATGGAACAAATATGCCAGCTTGCCCAAGGAAAAAATAGGTTCAGGTACTCCCTTGCAAATGAACAGCACAGAGATATGCTGCACAATTCTATTCATGTTTATTTAGAAAGAAGTCTGACTTTCTTTAATTGGATTTATACCACAATGTGTGTGAAAGCTTGCGCCTGAGTCACTGTACTCTAATACTTCACTGCTTCCCTCCACTTATACTGGGTAAATTTCTTAGTAGATAGCCTTCTGAACATGTCTTACAAAATGTTTCTGTAATAAAGCTCTGTTTATGTATATAGCAAAAAACCCACAAACAGGAAATTGGTTGCCTATTTGTCCCACCCCATCACTACTGTATTACTGTGAAGTCAAATTGACGGGAGAGTTTTCAAAAAAGAATGCTGCTATGAGGAAAATGAAAAGACATTATGTTCAAGAAATTGTTCACATGGGGCCCTGAGACCGATCTTTGTGGACAGGCAGGGAGAGATAACTTGGAAGACAACCAAGAAGGTATTTAAAGATAGGAAGCACAAAGCATGATAGCTTAAGAAAAGGATGTAAAAAGCTGAAATTGAAATACCTAATTATTACTGACATTTGTTCCACTTACACCAATTCATATGCAGATGCCAATACTACTCAACATCCAGCTTATACATATCTGGGTAATAATGCAGCACAGAAGCACTGTGTTGGGATCATGTCCCTACGTCCCAACTTGGGGAAGGAACTTACTGTTGATAAAACACAGCCAGTATTTCACTGAAGACTCAGATTCAGCTTCTCTCCAATAGTTCACCATTTCACAGGAATTGAATTTGTTTGCTCACTAGCCACATAGTTTAAGATACAAGGCCAGCTCACCAAAATCTTAACTATTTAACAGGTTGGTAAAGTAACCCAGTGTACAATCATGGACAGAGTACAACTCACCTACAAGAGTCTAGTCATCTTTCCTAGTATATTACTACTGGCTATAAATCTGTTAAGCTTTGAATCACGGACAATGTGCCAATTTTATTTTTAACTTTCTGAAAGCCATAATACATGGATTAATCATGTCCTGTCAGAACCATCACATTTCATTGTTTAGTTATTTAGAATAAGATGCATTGAATGCTGCCCTCTCACTTGCAGGGCATCTTTTGCTCTAGCACAGGCATCTGCTAACATTAGAGGAGGGGATGAGATTTTCTCTAATTCACCTTCTAATGCCTGCCCAAATCTTTTCTAGATTATCAGGGAACCTTTTAGAACACTATGAAAAGTGGTGTGAGGGACTTCATCAGCAAAGAGAATTGGGAGAAAAATGCTTCCCCCTTTTGACATTCACAGATGCCTCTGCTGGATCAAAACCCATCCCAAGAGTTAGGTGGAAAACTGGATTTCACCCTTAAATAATTACCGTATATACTCGAGTATAAGCTGACCTGAATATAAGCTGAGGCACCTAATTTTAGCACAAAAAACTGGGAAAACGTATTGACTCAAAACTTATCGGTTCACCACACCACAAACTTGGTGGTGGTGGCAGTGGTGGAGGAAGAACAAGCAGCCCAAAAGGGCTGCTTTCAGGCTGCTCATTCCTCCTCTGCCGCTGCCGACAGCGGCAAAGGCGGCGGAGGAGGAAGGAGCAGCCCGAAAGGGCTCCTTTCAGGCCGCTCGTCCCTCTGCTGCTCACAAGAGCAGACATAGGAGCCGCGGCTGGGAGAAGCACAGCGCAGGGCCTCTCCCAACCACGGCTCCTGTGCCTGCTCTTGCGAGAGGCGGGGGCAGGACCAGTGGTGAGAAAGGGCTCCTTTTGGGCCAGCCGCCTCACTTGAGTATAAGCCAAGGGGGGCTTTTTCAGCATAAAATATGTGCTGAAAAAATCGGCATATACTTGAGTATATACGGTAACTCATAACCTTATTGAAAGACTACCCTTCCACTGCATATGACTGCAGTCTGAGGTTAACAGCTGCTAGTAAGACATACTGAACATTCAGAAGGGCAAGTAAAAGGTAAAGGTATAGGGACCCCTGACCATTAGGTCCAGTCGTGGCCGACTCTGGGGCAAGTACTTATGTGCAAATCTGCATAGGATTGTGATGCATATATTTTAGTTTTCACTCAACTTCCTTATCTGTGCAATGAAAATATATCATCTGAAATGCTTAGCTTTCTGTAAATTTCATATTTAACCTAACATGTTTGCCTTCTTCCTAAAAGTATCCACTAGGGAAGAAGTATAACATTTTCGTAGTCCTTGAATAACGTTTAAAAGATTCCTAAATAAAATCTCTCTAAATCTATGCAGCTTAATATTTCTCCAAGTGACAATGTTGCCATGGATAGACTCCGAAATGATAATCATAGATCAAAAAATGTGATAGGTTTATATAAGCAAAACAGTATGACTAACAAAGAAGGGATTCACATGGTTCTTCTGTCTGGCTCTAGAATACGCTGGACAGGCTTCCTCACACACATTTTAGGTTCCTTGCCAAATAACTAATATTTTACATATCTTTTCATGTAATACACACACCCCACCACACTGTACTGCAACTATACTATATTATAGGCACATAAACTGTTCCACACAAACCTAGGAGTTTTCAAAAGGCAGGGCTCAACAACAACATAATAAACAAGCTGGCTCCTCCACATACTGCCAGCACAATCTTCTAAGGATTTACAGAAAAGAGCCAGAAATAGAAACCTGAGACAGAAACTGCTCTTACTATCACCACTGTGGAGGACACAGTGCTGGAAGAAAGTGCTTCTCAGGAATTGAATAAAACTGATTTTCAGAACAGATATTTACCCTTTGGTAGATTTGTCTAAAAAGCATGGCTCCCCAGACACCATTGGACTTCAATTCCCATCAGCCTCAGCAACATTTGGAGCGCTGCCTGTTTTTCTAATCCTGTTAAAGTCTCCAGGCTACTGCTATTTGCATCAGGGAGACTTTGGTTGCACTCCTGCCCACACTTGTCTAAGAGTAACAGAGCAATTCAAATGCCCAAATGGCCATGTTGGGAGCGAGTGTAGATGCAGCAAAGGTGTCCCTCTATCCAGCTCTGCCTGGCTCCACTAGCCTGCACCAGCAGGGGAGTTTTGCCACTGGCAGAGCTGCAGTTCAATATGCCCACCCAAATAGCAGAAAGATGGAAGCTAGCACTGAAGTTATCACTACTACAATGAAGACCCCAAAATGAGACATTATAGGCATGGACTGGGTTGACACAAGATCAGAGCTGGTATGCTGCCATCACATGGCAGATGGGTATGACCCTGGTAGCTGGCACAGTGAAAAGGCATTTTTCCTGCCCCCTCCCACCTTGCCAAGCACAAACAGCAGGACTGTGGTTGCAGTGGTTAGCTGAATAGCTCCAGCAAATCTTGCCACTGCTAGCCAGGGGTTAGGATTCAACTGGGCTTATTTCTGAGCTTGCTTTGTTCATTAAGTGTGCTATTCTATACATTTTATAGAATAGCACAGTTAAGGAAGAAATGTGTATTTTCTCTACATTTGTGAGCTGCTTCAAAGTACCTTTAGAAATCAGAAACCAGAGTGCTCCCCAGCTGGCAAGACAGGCCTTACTGCCCCAACCTACATTTATGCATGTGTTGAAACAAAAAGCATCATGTAACTGACCCATTATGCATTGTATTAAAAAGGACTACAAATGGTATCTAACTACCTTGTTCCATCAGCACAGAGATTTCCACTAGCACAACAAAACTTCCCGTCTCCTCTCCCTGCACCCGCCTAATATCCTCCCTACATCGGTTCCAGAGGGTTGGGGGAAACCCAGAATAGTAAGGGGCACATGGAAGGATGAGAGAAGGGAGAAGTTCCATTGCACAAGTGAAAATGCTTGCACTGACAGAATGAGTTAACTGGAGACCACCCACTGCTTTCTGAACTATAAGACTACCTTTTTAAAGGTGAAATTGAGATCTTTTAAGACACCTATAATCAATCTGCATATATACCGCATGAAAACAAAAACTCTGAAATATTTACTTCCTGTGTTATTTTGAAACTTCAGAGCTCACAGTACAGAGGTGCACAAAATACTACTCAAAGTCCAAAACTGGCAGTCACGTTTAATTGGTCGCTACAAAAAAATATTCCCCAGTTTACCCTCTGAATATATTGATGTGGGAATTGAGATAATTACTTTGTCTGTTAATAATTATAATAAAATTAAGGTTTTATTTTCAATAAAATTAATCTTATGTGAACCTATGACGAAGAAAAATAGATGAAGTCACAACTTCTGGTGAATTATTTTTTTTAATCTCTAGGCCAAAACTCTTATTCCACCAATTGGAAAAAAGAGCATCATCAAGGATAAACAACCAGCAATGTCACTCTCCAATGTTTAGGAAAGGACATCCATAAAAGTTTCTGTGGGTTCTCACCTGGCATAGCTTCGATTATCTAGACACATTACTAATAGAAAGAACCCATGACCATGACACAGTTCTTTTAGTTAATGTACTAAAATAATACTGAGAAATTAAAATAACAGAAAGGGGTAAAGTTCTGCTACCGAGTGTCAGTGACAGCAGTAGGCTTCTTCTGCTTATAAAAATAGAATTCCTTTTACATTGCTATAAGGGCAGAACTTGTGTTTCAATTATGAGTCATTAAGCAGAGTGAAGAAAGACAACACCAGAAAGTCACAAAACAAGATCCAGCTGGTCAATAATAATAACACTTAGTATTTATATAAAGCTGTAGACTATTCGAAGAATTTACATAATCATAGTTTGATTTATCCCCTCACTATATTGCATCCAGGAATCTAAGCAACTGTCTAGGGGGGTTCACGACAGAAACAAGTCAAAACTAGAAATTTCCTGATTTGTAGTTACACCACTGTGCTCTCAGTTACTCAGTTACTTGGCATACAAATAATATTTGTTATTACACAGTGGAAATGATTGAACCAAAGCCCATGGATTTTCATAAGACTAAGGCTGCTATGGACTCATTTACCTGAGAGTAATCCCCATGGAACTCAATGGGTTTTACTGCTGAGTAGACCTGTGTAGGACTGCACAGTCTCTCAGTTATACGTCCTGTTTTTTAGATTAGTGTAGTAAGGGAGGTCAGATGCATGTGAGTCAGAGACAGGATGGGCAGAGTAGTCTTTGTGACTCTCTGAAGCAATAAACATTCCTAGCAAACTAGTAAAAATGTGAAAGAAAACAAAATACTGTAATAAAAAAGCAATGCCATGTCTAGAACAAATGGACGAGTAAACTACAATCACGAGAATAATCCACAGAACAATTTTGCTGACCAAAAGTGTCAACATAGCAAACAAGAAGAACAAAGGCTTCAGTTGTGACACAGTGCCACTGTCCCTTTATTGTAATTCTATTACAGCTATAAGGATAAGACTAATATGGGGTATTTCCTTACCATAGCTAGTAGGCAGATAGATATGTTTAGCTAATGGGTGGTGATGCCTAAAGAATGCCAATGCAATTTGTATTTGTAGTATTACCTGTATTAATAGTGATTAAATTCTTCCATTCAATGATCCAAAATAATCCAGTTTCTGTATGATGTTGCTTTTTAAAAAACAAGGAATTATCACCACATCATTGTAAGCATACAACACTACCTGAGCATAATTTATGGAACAATTCCCTTTAAAAACGAAACCTAAAGGAATGCTATATACAGCATGGAAAATTTAGCAAGGACAGAATTAAGCTTGGACTTTGAACCTTTGAACTGTCAAACCAAATGAACATTCTGAACAGTTCTTTAAAAGTCACTGCTGAAAATGGATACTGAACTCACCTTTGACACTTTTTCTATTTACATCAGCTCCTTTTTCAAGCAAATACTGAGCGATTTCTTTGTGCCCTTTATAACACGATATCATAAGGCATGTATGCCCGTGGCGGTTTGATACTTCCAAGTCAGCTTTGTGTTCCACAAGATACTTTACAATTTCTAGATGACCATCAAAACAGGCAGCTCTAAGAGGTGTTGAGTTTGTCAAAGTGGTATTGTTGACAGATGCTCCATGATTTAATAAAGACTGGACCACCTTCAAATGGCCAGCTGCTGATGCTGCCCATAATGGTGGTGCACCTTCAATAGTCTCACCATCAAAATTCACAGAGCCACCAACTTCTATAGAAGCACTGCACTGTTCCAGTAGATGTTCCACCATGTCAAGATGGCCATAGCGGGCTGCCATCAAAAGGGGCGTGGCACCATTTGTTTTTTCTGACACCAGCAAGGCCACTTCTTCTTTAGTTTTATTCGCCAGTAACTTGGTGAGAAGCCGCAGCTTGCCATCCCGAGCTGCATTGAATACTGCTGTCTTAAGATCCATTTAGTCTCTTCCTTTCTCTCTGACTTGTTCTTCAGAATCACAGATAATGGGATAACTGGAACCACAGAGTTGAAACTGCTCCCTGCACACTCTCCTCCAAGGATGTGCTGCCTCTGTGTACTGCATGAAGCTTTCACAGGAGACCTCTTAAAGCAAATACTATGCTCAGCAACCTAGAAAACAAGACAAAGTTTGACAGCTAAGTGAAGACACTCAAAATACAATCATTACACTTGCTTATACTGTCTCTCCCACTTGTCCCCAGAAGAAAAAGGCACCTGGATCTGAACATTTACAGGCAACAAATGCTAGCTTTTGAGATGACTATGAGGGAGATAGGATCCCCGATGCAAATTATTCTTGCCACTTCTCATACCGGTTAACCATCTATTTTGTCTGCTGAGCCCATCTGGGTTCAGACAACCTAGCTGACACGGGATTGTCACCACCTGGTGGCTACACACAAAAAAAGAAGCAAAAGCGAAGAACTTTTTAAGGCTGGGATCCGAACCTATGCCCGAAATATCACAAGACTCACAAAAGGAAAGCTTTCAAGTGCGCCCTCAGCTGGGAAGGCGCCCTCAGGAATTTCCCCGCCTGCCCTACACGGTTTGACGACATAGATGGCCCCGTCGTACCCCCACGGTCACGACCCCCCACACCCGAGGCGCTTCGCCCTGCTCACGACCTCCAGCCCACCCGCAGGGGCTGTGCTCCGGGCACGGAGCCACCCAGGACGCCCTTCGCTTCTCCGCCCCCTTTGTCCTGACTTCTCCCCTGGGGAGCCTCCCGCGGCCAAAAGGAAACAGGCAGGCGGGCGGCCGACGTCGCCTAGAAAGCTCCGCTGCCGGGCAGCCGCTCCTTACCTGCGTCGCCTCCGCCTGCTCGGCCCTCGCGTTCCCTTCGCCCGCCCCAAACCGCAGCGCTGCCTGCCCGGCCGCCGAAACTCCAACCGCCCCGCTCGCCCTTCGCTGCGACCGGCAAGGCAGGAGGAGCCTCGGCAACGCCTGAGAGCCAGGCCGGGGCGGAGGCGAAGGGAGGAGGACGAGGAAGGAGCCTGTCTCTCTCTCTCTCCCTTTCCCCCTCTGGTCTCTGCAGCCAGCTACCTTCCCGCCGAAAGGCAGGCCCGGCTCCGTCTCCTCAGAGCAACCGCCGCGCCGCTTCTCACAGCCCAGCCGTCGGTGCCGCCGCCGCCGCGCCCCGCTCGCGGCGCAGCTCCTCCATGACAGGCGCTCCCAACTGCAACTAGCCAGCCTCCTCCCTCCTCCTCCCCGCCCTCCCTGCTCGAGCGAACGAACACAGAACCCGGCGCAGCCTACCCTGCTGCTGCTGCGTCCCGCCTCGAGGCCGAGTGGAGGGGTGGCCCCTGCGCCGCCCGCCAGCCTCCTGAGGCGCGCGGCAGGGAGGGAGGGAGGCGGGACTCGCTAGGGGACAAGTTGGGCTGAGAGCGCAAGCACGAAGGCGGTTGAGGGAAGCGGTTGGGGAGGCGGGGGTGGCGCTGCCGCCGCCGCTGGGGGGGCTGCCGAGCTATTCCGGGCTGAGGAAAAGCTCCGGGAAGCCGAGCCTCGCTCAGCGCGGGGCTAAATTAGCACATAATGGAGGCGGGCGGGCGCCAAGCGAGCGCGGCCTATGGGGAGCCGGGCTCCGTGTCGCCTGGCCTGTCGCGCTGCCTCCCCTCGGCTTCCCGCCACTGGCGTGTGGGACGTGGAAGGAGGAATCTGAGGGGCTTCTTCCCTCAGACGTGTGTCTGAATCAGGGCAGAGAGCCGAGGAGGAGGAGAGTTAAGGGCCGCTAGTCGCCAGAATTTGTCCGCTAGCCGCCAAAAGGATCTGTAGCCAAAGCTGGGGGGTTGGGAGGTCAGGTGTTTTTCGTTTCTCCCTAATTTGTATAAGCTGCACTTTTAAAAGGTGGGGAAATGCAGCTGTACAGAGGAAGCACGCTGGAGATGTTCAGGGTGTTTATTATTATTATTATTATTATTATTATTATTATTATTATTATTATTATTATTATATCAGATTTAAGACAGTGGCTGGCCCTAGCTCACCCAGTGAGTTTCATGGCCGAATGGGGATGTTGTTAACCCATGTCTCCTCCCAGGTCCTAGTCTAGTCCTAGTCTACTCTAACCACTACACCACCACTGGCTCCTACACCATATTCAATTTTTTTATTTTTAAATTTTTCACATTTATTCAAAAGTTACAGTACAGCTTTGTCCGTTGGCATAATATCACAGAATGATCACTCCAACGATCCTCAGTCCCACACATAGGCGCCGACTCCATGGGGCTTGAGGGGGCTCGAGCCCCCCAAAAAATTTTTTTGGGGGGGCTCGGCCCCCCCAATAATCTCGGGCGGGCGCCCTTCCAGCAGAGCGCCGCCGCCGTCCCCCGTCTCCTCCCAGCCTGCTCCTTCGCCAGCCAGCCAGCCGCGCGCCCTAATCGGAGAGCCCCGGCCAAGGCACTGCCGGAAATCCCGCGAGAACAGGGGAATCCCGACTGGCCACACCTCCCAGCCAGCCAATCGGCTGGCTGGGGGGGCGTGGCTTGCCCTATTTAGGGCCGGAGCCACTTTATTTGCATATTCATGAGCTTATTTATTATTCATGAGCTTTCCCGGGCCCCCCCAATATTTTTTCTAAGTCCGCGTCCCTGGTCCCACAACACTGTCATGTTAGCTCACCAAATACTCTCAGAAGAACCCAATTACCGATCTAGTTTACAAGACATTTTCAATCAATATTTCCCCTCCACAGACACCTTTGCGATGAGGATGGCATTAAAATACCCTGTTCTTCAGTAAAAGAGAAAAAAAGAAGACCCAAGTTGTGTCAAAGAGATGCTTTGATTAATCGCCATGCTAACCATGAAAGAGGAAAGGCACTCTGGTTATGCGTAGGGACACTGTCTTCTGTGATTATTTTTTTTAAAGCTAGGGTTGGTTTTTATTTTTTAGAAATTACAGGTACTTTGCATTTGGGTCTCCTGTATTTTTTTTGTTTACAAGCTACTTTAAGCTTTACCCACCACCAGGATAAAGTGGCAGAATTCTTGACAACAAAAGCAAACAACCCTAAAATAGAAACATTTGCGATAGTCCTGCCACAGTTTCAGAGGTGGGGGGCAGGTTGGGTGTCTCATTACAGTGCTGTAACTTGTAGATCAAAACTTGAAAGGATGAGAAGTGGCACTGAATTATGGGAAGGGGTATTTGCCTTCCTCTGGCAAGATGCAGGAGTAGGGCCAGCTGGCACTGTCTGCTCCACAGTCACTTGCAAAATATGAAGCCCTCTGGTGCAATACGAGTAGTTGACTGTAATTTATGTATTTATTACACGTATATCTCACACCAAAGGAGCCAAGAGTGGCAAACTAATCAGTGATAATACCATTAAAAATAAAAGCCTATTAAAAGCAACCATCACATAAAAGCTAAAGGGCAGATCATGACTTTATGCTGTTATCGGTATACAAAACCTGTTTGTTCTCAGGGAGCTAACAAAACAGCAACAGCATTCCTATGGGAGATTCCAAGCCATCTTGGATTACGTCCTACAAATACTGAATGCATTGATATTTTCTCTGGGTGAGGATGGTTCTCTAGCTGTTTCCTCCATCATTCTGAAGTTGTGTCCCACTCTAGCCACCACACATCCCCAGTCCAGGTTTTGTATTTGTTGTAATTATTATTACTATTATTATTATTATTATTATTATTATTATTATTATTATTAATTACCTACCCTTCACTGTAAGGTCCAAGGGTTGGTTAGAGTATTAAAAACAACTGACAATAATAAGTTAATTTATATCAACCTTCAGACTCTCCAAGTGTCCCTATTTTCCAGGAGCAGTCCCAGATTTATAGAAGCCGTCCTGGTTTCTCATTTAATCCCAGAATGTCCGACTTTTCCCTAGGGCGTCCCAATTTTATTGGAAAAATGTTGGAGGGTATGGAATAGGACATCCCCAAAGCCATTTTTCAGCTGAAACTCAGTTCCAGCACCTCTCAGGTAGGCACCATTGTCATTCTAAGACAGGCATAGGCAAACTCAGCCCTCCAGATGTTTTGAGACTACAATTCCCATCATCCCTGACCACTTAGCTAGGGACAATGGGAGTTGTCCCAAAACATCTGGAGGGCCGAGTTTGCCTATGCCTGTTCTAAGAGAACAAGGGAGGCGTTAATGGTGAGTTCCGGCACCTCTTTTTCTAGAAAAAATAGCACTGCATATTCCTGTTTTCATCAGAGAAATGTTGGAGGGTATACTTCTTTTGTTTATGTTCATTGGCAACTTTTTTGTTTTCCTACCAATTCTCTTTTGATTCGAAATCTGTTCCAATTGTAAAAATGCTTTTGCTTGTCCTGTGTGCTTATATGAAGGGCCTGGCTCCATCCTGGCTAACTGCTCTAGGGTGTGGAGTTAGTGACGTCTTCCTGTGCGCCTTAATCACATTTGTCATTAGATGAGCAGTTTCAGACCTAGCACTTTGCTCCTGGGCTGCAAAAGGTCATGGCCATGATCCTTACAGCTCTGATGATGTCATCATCATAGGCTTAAGCTGGGTTTCATGTCCCATTTCAGCCTTCAAATGTTGCAGTACAGAAATAAAAATATAATGAGCCCCACAGGGTAGGTAAGACTAATTCTTGGAATTAAATAGTTTGGTTTAACAAAGTTCACTGCTTTAGTTCAAAAACCTCTGAACTGTATCTGAAAGTAGTTTTCATAATTGCTGAATGAATTAAGTTCAATTTCGGGTAGAACTTTGAACAATTTCTAGCTCATCCTCAAGTTCATTCACTTTCCCCCTTTTTTACTCTTTAGACTCTTCAGGCCTTTAAGTTTCCAAAATAATAATTGTTGGGGGAAATAAATACCGTATTTTCCCATGTATAAGACTAGGTTTTTTTACTTTAAAATGTCAAAAATTAGGGGGTGTCTTATACATGGATACATCTCATTTTCTTAAATCTGAGTTCCCCAAAATAGGGGGCATCTTCTACATGGGGGCGTCTTATAGATGGAAAAATACGGTAATTTACATTCCACTTCTGAAGTATATGTTATACTTCAGCAGCTTGTAACACTCGGAAAGCTCTTATTCCCCTCTTTTTGCCAAGGATCATTTGAATGAATGAGTTGAACTATGAATGGAACAGGTTTGTTTTGTTTTTAAGTACTGTAAAGGGGAAAACATGAATTGGAATTAGTTCTTTTTTGGAGAACTAGAGCTAGTTCCTTTTTAGAATGAACTTTCTAAGCCCTGGATAAGGCCAGAGGACCATTTGGTATTCTTTTCTCCACAGTGGTCAGCTAAGTACCTTTGGGAAGCCCACAAACATCAGAGCCTAAAGGCAACAGCTGCCCCCTGTAATTGGTATTCATATCAGTATCAATTGCCTCTGAGCCAACATCACAGGGCTACCTTGAGTGCTCATTGCCCTAGGGGGAGAAGATAGATAATTTTGAAAACATGTTTCCCCCTTATAGCCAGGGCTGGTGCAAGACATTACGCCACCTCTGACAGCAGGCTGTGTCACACTTCCCTGCCGCCGCCACCCTCCTCTGCTGCTGCCACCCTCATCTCTTCTCCCAGCTTCTGTACCTTCCCTCTTGCTTTCAACAAAGGGATGTTAGAGCAGCAGGCTCTCCTGGCCTCACTCTGAGGTGTCCTTGTAGGCAAGCTTGCCTAGAGGGTGCCTGTGTCACTGCCGCTTTGTAATCTTACGTTTTGTTTTTAGTTTATGCTCTAGCATCCTAATATTTTAATATTCGTGTGATATTTGTGAATTTTGCTTGAAAAGCGATTTATAAATATCTCAAATACATATGCTGATAAGGTAGAGGCCCCACACATGTCTACTAGCTTAAGCTGGGGTTGTTCTCTGGTATTTCACTCCTGTACAGAGTGAGATGTGAACATGCACATTACTGAATTAAGGTCACCTAGCTGCACAGAATCATGCAGTCAGTAGCTTGGGAAAAGTCATTGTGGCCTAGGTTAACCCAGCCTTCCTTGACCTTGTGCCTTCTAGATTTTTTAGACCAGAACTCCCATCCCTACCCTACTAACTGGGGTAGATGGGATTTTCAGACCAAAACATTGGAGGACACCAGAAGAAGAGGAGACGCATATAGTTCTTTCTACATTATTAGTATTATAGTCACTATAAAAGAAATGTTTTAGAGCTTTTTTAAAAAAAAGGCCAGTGTGTCAGATGCTGAACATATTGAACAACATGCACTGTTATTTATTTAGAAGATTTATATCCCACCTTATGAATGAATGATCCTCAAGGCAGAATACAATAGACAGATGTGTGCAAACTCACACAGCCCAGAAGCTCTTATTTTCCTGCTGATGGATGGGACCAGAGTGTACTTCCCTACAGCTCTGCAAGTGTAGAACAACTGACAGTTGGAGCTGAGTGTTCTTTCTAGCAGGGAGGGGAAAAGCTGGAGCCAGTGGGTGAAGCTAGGATTGTTTTGCCATGCTGTTCCTCCTGGGAGGAAAAGATGAAACCTCCATTGGCCCTTAGTCTCCTGTCCAATGCCAAAGACTAGAGTGTGCCTCCCTCAGCTTTGCAATTCCAAAGACTATTTTAAAATAGCCTGCAGGTCAAATAATCTTAATTAGGCCAGATGGCTTAAATATTCAAGCTGCCTTTCACTACAAGACAAGATGCGAAAACTAAAATGTGATCACAACCCAAGCTGACCACAGATAAAATGGTTTCCTGTCTCCAGATATGACAGTCCTGACAATGAAACAAGATTGCAGTTATGTCTAGCACAAAGTACACTTAACAGTCCAACCTTGGTGCAAAATGCAGTAGAGAAAGTTCTAATTTGTGTTGGGGTTTTTAATATCAATTGGCTCCACTGCTACACCAGTTTCATTGACTCACAGTTAATTTTTTTAACAGTTCCTCATTGAGTTGTGCAAGACTGCAGCTTCTGTATGATGGTGCTATTTCATCATGTTGGAAATGTGCAATTCTCCACCACCAACAACATTTTAAAGGGTGATTTATTGGTTGTTGCATTCATTCATTGCTTTCGACAATGAAAGTCCCAAAGCTAACTCCATAGAATGCACAAACGCCTAACAGATACAAAAAGAAAACAAAGTATTATAAAATGTTAGGAACCTATGATGCTACATGACTTGCAAAAACCTGAGGGTAGGTGAGGAGAAAGTTTCCAGTCCTTATCACTAGAGATACATTAGTTTAAATAATAGCAAAAATACCAGTTTCCTCTTTCAGGAAGTTGTCTTTCATTATGATTATGCATTACTGTGGAATTACAGGGTTTAGTTGTGACTGCACCGTACATGGTCAGATGCAAATTTTCTTTTTTACTCCGCCTTTCAGCAAATGGCTGTTAAGGCAGTTCCCCTTGGGAGTCTAACAGCGTACAAACAGGCTGCAGTGCAGACAAATAAAAAAGCATCGTAAGTCACTAGTGATAGCATTTTGCTGGGCCTCTCATGCAAAACAACACCACACCCTTGAATAGACTTGCAGAGATTCCTGAATCAGCATCAAGCAAGCTGCTTCAGAATTGTTGCTTAAGCTTGCACCAGAGTTAATGGGGCACCTATCAATACCACAACAGGCCAAGATGTAAAAAGAGGTGGTACTTGCTTTGTGCCTTTCTTTGTGTCATGTTTCCTCTTAAGTATATTCAGTAGCACATGTTGGGGTGGTGCTCACCTGACCTCTGGTTGGTCACATTGCTGCTGTTTACTGGGAGGTAGAAGGGCAGGGGCAGGGTCAGAGGGGTACAAATGTGTTCCCAGCCGTTCATTTGCACTGCACTGAGCTTTGTCACTGACTCACACCTACTCCAGGACTTCCTAGTAAGTGTCAGCAACACAACCAACTGGAGGTCAGGTGAATACCACAACCACCAAACTAAGGGCTCATCCACACACACCTTTTGCCTCTCATTAGGCACAGATCCACCCTTCAAAGCTCTGTGTCTGAGTGCTCTTTCTCACCTCGCCACTTTCCCCAGGAAACACTGCTCTTTAACACTGAATCAGAACAAATGGCAATTTGAGTCCAAAGGATTGTCATTTGCTCTGATTCAGCAGTAAAGAGCAGATTTCCACAGGGAAAGCACCAGAGCAATGCAATTAATAATATAATATAATATAATATAATATAATATAATATAATATAAATGTGTAAATCTCAGACACGGAGCTTTTAAGCATGGACCTGTGCTTAGAAATTCAACACAAAAGGAAGTTGAGATGAGCCCAATGTATACTATGGCTGCTTAGGCCACAGGTGTGGCAGTATACCACAATTCCCCATCATTAAAAATACTTTCCAAAGAGCAGTCTGCTCTATGCCCTTTCTAATGACAACTTCTCCCCACAGCAGGCAAAGTTATTCTGTTGACTTCTGTGTGCAGTTGCAGCTGCTTTAACCTTTCAACTGAATTGCTAGGTTCTCTCACCCAGGGCTCATCTACAGTGGAGTTTAATGTGAATCTGAAGCTACTTGGGTCTCTGCTTATTTTTGTGGCATCCACACAACACCCTCATCCAAGTGGCAGCCCACACTCTCCCTCCATCGCTGCTAAATTTGGATTTTCTGAATGAGAGCAGGAAACTGTGTAGGGAAGAGTTTAAATACCCAATCCCTGTGTGCCACCTGTCTAGTCCCGAGAACCCTCTCCAGAATTGGCTTTTCCGCTATCAGGCCAAAGGCCAAGGCATTTGCTTGTAACGTGTCATTTGGCCCCAAGGTATAAAGCAAGATGCAGCCACTGTATAGTCTCAAGCTCTGCTTCCCCACCCTCGCCCACCTTCTTCTCCTGGTTAGGCTATAGGTGTTGAGGGTTATCTGGTAACAGGTGGGGCAGGAGCTACATCCTGTCTCAAAGCATCAGCATCCTCAGGATACACTCCTCTGTGTATAGTTATAAACTCTAGCTAGAATACAGAATACATTTTGTGGACCTTAGTATCTACAAGAGAAAGACTAATTGGAGGGAAATCCTGGAAGAGCAATTAACTTGATTAAGGAGCTAGTTGTGCTAATTTATGAGGAAAGATTAAAGGAATTAAAATACATTCAGCTTGGGTAAATGCTAAATTAAGATCGAGTGGGGGTATAGAAAATACACGTAAACGAACAAAGAAATACTTTTCAGATAATGTACAGCTATTCACTAGCACAAATAGGGAGACACTTTAAAAACTTCACTGTTTCCCCGGCTTAAAAGAGGACAGCTTTGCACACCATAATCAGTACTGGGCATTAACCCAAATTGGTCAAAGTTCAGATGACAAGGTATCACTGGGTGGAGGTAAATAAACGTTTTGGCTCCTACACACTCATTTCTTCAAACAGAACTGGCAGCTCCCACTCAAGAGAGTTTTATATTACAATACTGGAAGGAAGATTCACTGGCAGGCAGACACATACCTCTAGGTTCTTTTCCATTGCTGAAGCATTCTGGCCCCCAAATATTTCTACCTATTTGTATGTGTTTTTTCTTAGCCGCCCCCCCCAACCAGTTTGCATAAGCAGGGTTGGGGATGCTATCACCCAAACTAGAGTTGTGTGTGCACCAAACATTTAGAACACATTCCCCCCCCTAAGACTCTTGGGAACTGTAGTTTAACCCTTGCCAGAGCTACAATTCCTCAACCAATTAACAAACAACCAACAGTTCCCAGGATTCTTTGGGGTGGGGTAATGTGCTTTAAATATGCCGTAAGTGTATGGCAGCCTTCCTCAACCTTGGGTCCCCTATCAGCCCCAGCCATCTTAGCCAACAATCAGGGATGGTGAGAGTCATAGTACAGACTGGAGGAGGGCAAACGTCCCTATTTTCAAAAAGGGGAAAAGAGAGGACCCAAATAATTACCGCCCAGTCAGTCTGACATCAATACCAGGGAAGATTCTGGAGCAGATCATTAAGCAAACAGTCTGTGAGCACCTAGAAAGGAATGCTGTGATCACCAATAGTCAGCATGGATTTCTGAAAAATAAGTCATGTCAGACTAACCTGATCTCATTTTTTGACAGAATTACAAGCCTGGTAGATGAAGGGAACGCAGTGGATGTAGCCTACCTTGATTTCAGCAAGGCATTTGACAAGGTGCCCCATGATATTCTTGTAAAGAAGCTGGTAAAATGCGGTCTTGACTACGCTACCACTCAGTGGATTTGTAACTGGCTGACTGACCGAACCCAAAGGGTGCTCATCAATGGTTCCTCTTCATCCTGGAGAAGAGTGACTAGTGGGGTGCCACAGGGTTCTGTCTTGGGCCCAGTCTTATTCAACATCTTTATCAATGACTTGGATGATGGACTCAAGGGCATCCTGATCAAATTTGCAGATGACACCAAATTGGGAGGGGTGGCTAACACCCCAGAGGACAGGATCACACTTCAAAACGACCTTGACAGATTAGAGAACTGGGCAAAAACAAACAAGATGAATTTTAACAGGGAGAAATGTAAAGTATTGCACTTGGGCAAAAAAAAAAGAGAGGCACAAATACAAGATGGGTGACACCTGGCTTGAGAGCAGTACATGTGAAAAGGATCTAGGAGTCTTGGTTGACCACAAACTTGACATGAGCCAACAGTGTGACGCGGCAGCTAAAAAAGCCAATGCAATTCTGGGCTGCATCAATAGGAGTATAGCATCTAGATCAAGGGAAGTAATAGTGCCACTGTATTCTGCTCTGGTCAGACCTCACCTGGAGTACTCTGTCCAGTTCTGTCAAGAAGGACACTGACAAACTGGAACGTGTCCAGAGGAGGGCAACCAAAATGGTCAAAGGCCTGGAAACGATGCCTTATGAGGAACGGCTGAGGGAGCTGGGCATGTTTAGCCTGGAGAAGAGGAGGTTAAGGGGTGATATGATAGCCATGTTCAAATATATAAAAGGATGTCACATAGAGGAGGGAGAAAGGTTGTTTTCTGCTGCTCCAGAGAAGTGGACACGGAGCAATGGATCCAAACTACAAGAAAGAAGATTCCACCTAAACATTAGGAAGAACTTCCTGACAGTAAGAGCTGTTCGACAGTGGAATTTGCTGCCAAGGAGTGTGGTGGAGTCTCCTACTTTGGAGGTCTTTAAGCAGAGGCTTGACAACCATATGTCAGGAGTGCTCTGATGGTGTTTCCTGCTTGGCAGGGGGTTGGACTCGATGGCCCTTGTGGTCTCTTCCAACTCTATGATTCTATGATTCTACAACAACATCTAGGAATCCGAGGCTGAGGATCTCCGGTGTGTTGTATGTACACAACCTAAGCAAAGAAGAATCTCATGAGTCCTCTTTGTCATACATAAACCATGTACAAGAACAAGAACCATGGCTATCTGCTGTCCCAACATGGAATATTTGGGACCGATTTCATGGCCTGCTCAGTAAATATGAAGAAAGTCAATCACTGAGTGGTGACATTTGCTTTGTGTTTTTGCCAAGCAAACTTTACTATCTACTCATCTCTGCTCCTGGCATACCTTTGCTGACAATGGAGGTGATTGCTCAGATATTTACAAAACACTCGCTGCACGTAATGCAACAGGTTAACACAGCAAGCGGCATGGAGCCTGAAATGCTAGCAAGAGAGGTTTGCAAGCAATGATGACTCAAGTAATTGAGTCCTCTTGTACACCCTTGGGAAGGGCCAAAAACATTTCCAATTGCTCATAGCATGTGGCAACATTTGGCTCTTTAATGTTAAGCTGTTCCAGTAATCAGAAGAAACTGGGCAATGACAGCGGTGAAGGGTGTAGAATAACTGAGCGAAATGCTGTTGTTTTACACTGTAGTTACCCAATAGATAAACAGAATATATCTCTCCCAAGACATAAGTGCTGGTTGTCTGGCAGAAGGATGATTATCCTTTGGATATTTCAATATTGCACGAATTTTAAAAATGCCAATTTAATAGCTATTTCTATGGAAGTACAAATAGGGCAGGGATATTAATATCCTTGTGGAGGAATTGTGAAAAGTTGAAATGGTCTCATTAATCCACGTCATTTTGCAGTTTTGATGCTGCACGAGGTGGAGGAGAACATTTGCTTTTCTTTCCAGGTGTGGTTGACAAAAGGCTGCTCACACACAGTCTTCTAAAATTCCAATGCTACTTTCTCGACACAACCCTGCAGGCAGAAACAGAATCATCATAACACAGTTCCACCGATACTCAGAGTCAGTCCAGAGGGATACCATGGTCAATGATATCAAAAGCCATTGAGACATCAAGGAGAAAGAGCAGGTTTGGAATCCCCCTGTCTATCAGGATGACCAAGGCTGATTTGGTCCATAGCTGTCAACTTTCAGATTTGAAAATAAGGGATCAGCAGCCTCACTTGTCCCGGGGACAGTCTACGGGATATCTAAGAATCCAGGATAGCAGCGGGAAGCAGTGGGAAACGGCGCTGGGAATAAAGGAATTTTCCACAAAAAAAAGGGAAGGTTGACAGCTATGATTTGGTCTCAAACCCAGGCCTAAACCCAGACAGTCATGGAACCAGATCAGGGGTCAGCAAACGTTTTCAGCAGGGGACCAGTCCACTGTCCCTCAGACCTTGTGGGGGGCCCAGACGATATTGGGGGTCTGTGAATGAATTCCTATGCCCCACAAATAACCCAGAGGTTCAGTTTAAATAAAAGCACACATTCTACTCATGCAAAAACATGCTGATTCCTGGACTGTCTGCAGGGTGGATTTAGAAGGCAATTGTGCCGGATCCAGCCCCCAGGCCTTAGTTTGCCTTCCCATGATCCAGATCGTCAATCTTATTCAGGAATGTCTGCAGTTGCTCAGCCACAATGTTCTTGATCATTCCCCGTCCCCCAAGAAGTATTTTTGACAGGGAGATTGTTGTTACAATCCATTTTTACTAATGGGGATTTTCAGAGAAAATAAAGATTGCATTCACCTAAATAAAGGGCAACACAATTATGTACAATAGATCATTTAGGAGTGCCTGTGTTAGGGGTTTGGTGGGGGGCCACATTCCCCTAAATTCCTGGGTGCCAGATCCCAGGAATTTAATTCCTGGCTGTAATAAATAAATATTCAAATAATAAAGAAATAATTTAATAAAAATTATTATTTATACCCCACCCATCTGGCTGGGTTAGAATAACTCAAGGTTGATTGAACTTTGCCAAACACAGAAAACCCCTGGATTTAGTGATGCTAAGTAGCCAAGCCAGAGCACAGAGCTAGTGGGATGAGCCATTAAAGGTAAAGGGACCCCTGACCATTAGGTCCAGTCGCAGGACTGGGGTTGTGGCGCTCATCTCACTTTACTGGCTGAGGGAGCTGGAGTACAGCTTCCGGGTCATGTGGCCAGCATGACTAAGCCGCTTCTGGCGAACCAGAGTAGCGCACGGAAACGCTGTTTACCTTCCCGCCGGAGCGGTACCTATTTATCCCCTTGCATTTTTGCCGTGCTTTCAAACTGCTAGGTTGGCAGGAGCCGAACAACAGGAGCTCACCCCGTTGTGGGGATTCGAGCTGCTGACCTTCTGATCAGCAAGCCCTAGGCTCTGTGGTTTAGCAGGGGATAAAGGTTGGTGGTGGCCCATCAAGGAAACCATCAGAGGGCAAGATTGCTGGGCAATGGGGAGTGGGACCCCTTCTTTGCTGGGTGCTAATGGGCAGAGGCAAAGGTCAGGTTTAGGGTTTCAGCTTTGAATGACACAGGCTGGGGGTGGGGTGTCCTTGGAGTCAGTTAGCAGTGAGAAGGAGAAGGAGGGGAGAACTCTGCGTGAGCTGAGGATAACAGGCTGGAACTAAGAGACAAAGGAAATGGCTTTTTGCTGTAGTTTGAATCTGGTTTTGCCCTTAAGCAAGAAGCCAGATCCTCATATGATGTGAATGCTCTGCAATCCTTCCACCTAGGTGCAGGTTGTGTATATGTGTAAATAAAACCATATATCATAAAGGCACCACAGTTGCTGCTGTGCCTAATTCTCCCAAAAAGGAACACAGGTCCTGGTAAGTGCACCTGTAATTCCTGGAATCTCGCACTGCTCATGGTGTGTAGCACATGGCTTATGCAGACATACTTCTACAACAAGGATGATTACCCCGAGCTCCTCTAGTCTGCTTTCTAAAGCAGACCTGTTTTCCACAGTGAGCTGATTCAACATGCAGTCCCATCCTTGTCTTAACACCTTGCTTAAAGAGAACAGCATAAAAAGCACATTGAGAGCTTGTAAAACAAGAGTAACCAAATGGAGCCTCAAGTGTTTACAGTATCAGGCGGAAGTTGTGATCTCATGCATTATCTACCAGGAAATGCATCGGCAATACCAGTGCATGTCATGAAACTGCACAGACTCACCTCTGTATAGGAAAGTCTCTTACCTGCAATTAGTTATCCAATGGAGCAATCCCTTAAACTTCTAACGTATGAGATTTGCAAGCTGCAAGCCCACATCCATTTCCCAGCCTTCTGTTGGCTGCTCTTTCCCACTGCTTTGAAAGTGTCATGCTACAACTGCAAAACACATCTCTTATTTATAGCCCTCTTTTTCTCTAAGCAAGGTTAAAAGGTTAAGAACAGCCTATTCAGGGTACCATTTTCATTGGGCTAGTCACATTTTCTATGGCCTCAAAGGCTCCTTCCTCCAATCAAGGAAAAACAAAATTTATCTGAACAGACACCTCCAGTGGTATGTTGGGCACTGATTGCTGCTTCTCGGAGCAAGAACAACTTGTACTGCTGATCATTTGCCAGTCAGTGTCTGTTACCCCCTTTTCCAGCAAAGCTCTATTCCCTGAAGAAAGAACTTGAAACACACTCTTTTTCTTTGGTTCCCAGGAGCCTCACGTAAGCAAATTCCTCTTGTTCTGCAATTCTGGGAAAGGTATATTTGGTCGCAGTACATGCTGAAATAAAACAACAGCAAAGCTGAAATACCCAGGCATACTATTATTTAGAGAAAACAGGATTTCTAATTGAATGAAGAGCCTATGTGCGTACAGGCTTTACGCATGTAGACTCCAGTTTCAAACTTCAAACAGTCCATATCTGGAGAGCCAGTGTGGTGTAGTGGTTAAGAGCGGTGGACTCGTAATCTGGTGAACCGGGTTCGCGTCTCCGCTCCTCCACATGCAGCTGCTGGGTGACCTTGGGCCAGTCACACTTCTCTGAAGTCTCTCAGCCTCACTCACTTCACAGAGTGTTTGTTGTAGGGGAGGGAGGGAAAGGAGATTGTTAGCCACTTTGAGACTCCTTCGGGTAGTGATAAAGCGGGATATCAAAACCAAACTCTTCTTGGGGGCCAGGTGTGTGACATGGCGGGGCAGGGCTGCTGAGCACTGATCCACTCCATCTGCAGATGTGTGCATCAGTGGAGTCATCTGAGCAAATCCTGTGGTCCTTCACACTCCCCGCCCCTCGTTCAGCATCATTGGAGACAAGTCATTTTGTAATAAAGCTGCTAATCCAAAAATGTGTGGGTTGAGCGGATAGAAAGCAAACATGCAGCTGCATATTCCTCCATTGCAGGGGCCTGGACTAGATGATCCTAAGGTTACCTTCCAACTCTCCAGTTTTGTGATTCTATGAATCTATGATTCTGTGCACACAGAACCATCATCAGTACAGCACTTCTATAGTGCCAATATGTCTCTACAAGCCAGGGACGCAGGTGGCGCTGTAGTATAAACCACTCAGCCTCTTGGGCTTGCCAATCAGAAGGTTGGCGGTTCAAATCCACATGACGGGGTGAGCTCCCATTGCTCTGCCCCAGCTTCTGCCAACCTAGCAGTTCGAAAGCATACCAGCACAAGTAAATAAATAGGTACCACTGCAACAGGAAAGTAAACAGTGTTTCCGTATGCTCTGGTTTCCGTTACAGTGTCCCGTTATGCCAGAAGTGGTTTAGTCATGCTGGTCATGATCCAGAAAACTGTCTGTGTGCAAACGCCGGCTCCCTCAGCCTGAAAGCGAGATGAGTGCCACAACCCCATAGTTGTCTTTGACTGGACTTAACTGTCCAGGGGTCCTTTAGCTATTTTTTTACCTTTACAAAACAGCCCCTCTCCCCTAATGGGTTTCTTTTCCTTTTCCTTGAGTAAATTCAAGCTGCAATTTTTAAATTTCTACTGACACACACAGAGAGCATTGTCCTTGGGTTTTATATAACTGTACAAGTTTGAATGTGATTCCTTTTACATCTTTTAAAGGAGAGTTGCAAAATTAGCTACAGCAGCTAAAATAATAATAATGCTCAGCATACAAAAAAATCAGTGGAGTGTTTTGTATCTTATATTCCCCATATTTGCAGTGGAGATAGTTCCTTGCAGGGGGAGTTCTGAAGCCAATCTTCCTGTATATTCATTGATGCATATGCTAAACATTGTGTACTCTCTATTTATGGACTGTGGTGGCCTTCAACTTGTATTGTATGTATGTATATAATCTGACAAGCTGCATCAGTCCTCTAGGAAAACACATTCAGTACACTTAAGCATCATGACATATAACTAGTCTGCCACGTATCAACACACCCTCTGAATTATATTTATAAACTGCTTTATAGACCAAGGCTTTCAGTGTTCTGATATGGAATAACTACTTTGCTGCTGAGATTTTTTACTATTTTTATCATATGCTTTCCTGACTTCAGATGTGATGGAGATCACATCAGATTAGCACTTCTTTAGCATGGTGGAGGAGGAAAGGGGGTGTTAATTCTCCTAAAATAAATAGAGCAATGCAAGTATCAAAGTGTAACATTCCACATAGTGTTAAGCACAGCCTGGTACAAACAAAGGAAGGATAAAAAAGGACAACTACTAGCCAATGGTCTTGTACTGCAACATTGCACTTGAACTGTAGAGCCTGTGCAAGCTAACAACTGCCCAAGAGCACAGTGATAGAATTTCAAGCTTTGGCTTCCAGGGCAGCACAGTGCCATGGCCTTTGCAAGCACCTGGCACCCTGGGGCAGCTGCCAGAGTGACTGAGCCCCGCTACCAGTTGACAGTGCTGACAGCAAAGAGAGCTCACTTCTCTGCCAACCACAGCATCTTTAAGTAGCCAACTCACTGAGTTTTGTAGGGTTGTGAAGAGGTTGGCTGATGCCAGTCCTTCTTCAGGGTCAACAGAACCCTCTGGGGCCAACTGTGACGAATTTGCAAGGCACTTTGAGAAGAAAGTTACTCATATTCACTCCAAACCCGATGCTATTGAGGCTGAAAGATGAGCGGAAATGTCCAGGGCCACGCCTGTTACGATTATATGAGATTGGCTTCTGTTGTTGCAACTCAAGTATATTGACAAGTCACCCAGTACGTTTCCGAGCACAATTCAAAGTGTTGGTGCTGACCTTTAAAGCCTTAAATGGCCTTGGTCCAGTATACCTGAAGGAGCGTCTCCACCCCCATAGTTCAGCCGGGACACTAAGCTCCAGCTCCAAGGGCCCTCTGGCGGTTCCCTCACTGTGAGAAGTGAAGTGACAGGAACCAGGCAGAGGGCCTTCTTGGTTGTGGCACCTGCCTTGTGGAACGCCCTCCTATCAGATGTCAAGGAGATAAAGAACTATACAACTTTTAGATGACATCTGAAGGCAGCCCTGTATTGGGAAGGTTTTAATGTTTGATGTTTTATTATGTTTTTATATCATTTGGAAGCCATCCAGAGTGGCTGGGGCAACCCAGACAGGGAATCATCATCATCATCATCTGCTCATCCCACGTTACTCTGGAGCCATGCCCATATGACTTATGAGAGCTAGCTGGGCAGTAACTGGGGGGAGTTGGTATGGGGAGTGGTAAACGCCTCTTTGTGGAAGATGCCAATGGCAGAGTTGCTAGTGCCCTCTCAACAAGGGGCCATCCCTGGACCCTGAGGTATTAAAAAACGACTGCTCAATAGCTAATGTCCCCTTTGGGGGTAAGGTGATGGAAAGGGTGATGACTGCTCAACTTTAGGTGTGTTATGATGAGACTAATTACATAGATCCATTTCAATGGGGTTTTGACACCTAAATGGCTTGGTCGCCCTGACAAAGTACTATCTCAGCAGCTTTTGACACCATCAGCTATGGTGTCCTCCTGGAGTGGCTCTCTGAGGTGGGAGTGGGAGGCAAGATGATATGATGGTTCTGCTCTTACCTGCAGTACCAGGACCAGAAGTTAGCATTGGGGGATATTTTTCCAGGTCTGTCACTGTTGCACTAGGGCATCCATATGGAAAGGAGAAGGCTGTCACGTAGGAGATGGAATCTGAGCCAGTGCGGTTTTTGCCTAACCGGTTGAACCTGCTGAAATTCCCTGTTCTGCCTAATTGTTAAAGCACAGGAGCCCTGTCCTTCTTTGCATCTGGTCACCCTAATTTTAACTTTTGTTTTCAACCAACCATCACACAGGAGAATAGAGGTGCCACAGAACGAGAGAAGCTATCTGCTAACGTATGTAAAGAGGGTTGTAGAAGTTAGTCTGCCAGTCACGTAATGAAAAAGCCTGGAGCAACTGGCACTAACTCTTTGGAGACCACAGTTGTTCATGCGGTTCATGACATGTTGCAACACGCCATTTTGTGGTTTGATGGGAATGAGGCCAATTGATGGAAGCTCTCTGCTGAGAAGCCTTTTTTCATGAATCCGAGCTGTATAAACGCATCAAAAAAGAAAGATCTGGAATGACTGAAGGAACCAAGACAGCTGCTGAAGCATCATGCTGATTTATGGTCCAGTATCTGTGCCTTGGATGTTGGAGACGAGCACCGTTACTGGGCAAGGGCCAGGCAACTTTGTCATCTCCAGCTTGTTTGTTATTTGGTTTGAATGGCAGGCACAACACGAGAGACTCTGCTCTGTTGCAGTTGAAGTAGTTTACAGTGCAAAAATTAAAATGTGGCCTAACAGAGAACATGGCACTTTGAGCTGAGTTTGGACATACAATAGTCTTTAGCAGGAAAGACTTAGGGAAGCTTTGCTTCTGCACATGACTGTGGCATGATGGGAAGCCTTGCTTCTGCACATGACTGTGGCATGATGGGAAGTTTTGCTTCTAAGCTTTTCTTCTGCACATGCTGCACAAACCGTTCTAATACTAAGACATTCCCTCATCATCCCAGAATGTTCAGTTCACATTGAGTTCATGAAAACATTATACTCTGACCTGTTCTTAATGCATAGTTGACCACATCTATCGGAATGTAATTGTTTAAGTCTTGCTATATCAATCACTAGTTATAATTTAATTAGGAGGTTTTCATGCCTGTCTAGTTCTGTGCTCCCTTTCCCAGCCTTTAATCTATTGGTGATTAATGCCTATATGTAACCTTTGCTTTGTACTTGTGTTAACCAATCAGCAATAAGCACATACGTGGCAATTGCTGTAATATTCAATAAAAGGGACTCCCCGAGACTTGCTCGGGAGATGCCTCCCACATGACACTTGCTACTCGTCTGTCGGTTATTTCAACCCAACACTTATCTGGTACCACAGTAAGTTTCTCAGATGCTGGAAAACCAAATACAGTCCCCGGGCGAACCTGATTTGAAGGCCAAAGACTGGCAGTAGTTTTTCAGACCGTTGCAACTGGTTTGAGAGCAGGATCCTCTCCAACAGTATACACCAAGCTGGGCAACCTGTGACTCTCTAGATGTTGTTGAGCTACCATTCACTATCATCCCGGACAACTGGCCATACTGGCTAGGGCTAATGGGATTTGAGAATCCCACAACTTAATATTCACAAAAGGGGAAAGAAGGATGACGGCCAACTAAGGAGAAATGGCCTCTGAAACTGACGGACTATGCTGAAATGGTGAAATTAACTGCCAAATTAAGAAGACGTTATGACTGAGTGCTTAAGGACGAGTGGAGTCCACTGATGGATTATCTATCAAATTATCACCCATATATGAAGTCACTGGCAGGATTTGAAATATAAGCAGTGGATTATTGAAAGAATTAACGATGGTGGGGTTTAGAAAATTAAAACTTACGTGTTGTAAAACAGCTAACAAGAAGGAGTAAAAAAAAAATCAGGAAAGGAGGGGTGGGAAGTCACGAAGAAACTGCATGTCGTTGTCGTTGTTGTTTTAATTACATGATGATAAGTATTTTGGAATATTTTTGGAGATTTAATAAAAATGATAAGGGGAAAAAGAGAATACCACAACATGGAGGGCAACAAGTTCTTCATTCTTGGTGTAAACACACAAGTACACAAACATTTCTTTTTGTCCCCTTGCTGTGCCTGGTTGAACAGGTTTCTGAAACAATGCAAAACCTGTTCACTAAAGATGGAAGTAAGATGAGTGTACACACAACTGTCTGTAATCCCTCTTTCAATCCATGTTCAATTCTCTCTCTAAAAAATGTCCAATTCCAGCAAAAGCTGCCTTACATTGGATTAGACCCGTGGAACCCCAACCTTTTTGGGGTCACAGCCCCTCTAGGTTCCATAAAACCATCCCTGGTTCCTGCTACTCTATAAAAAGCGTTATTCAGAATAGCAGTTTGCATGACCCGTGAAGGAGGATTATAGGTAAAGGTAAAGGGACCCCTGACCATTAGGTCGAGTCGTGACCGACTCTGGGGTTGCGGCGCTCATCTCGCTTTATTGGCTGAGGGAGCTGGCGTACAGCTTCCGTGTCATGTGGCCAGCGTGACTAAGCCGCTTCTGGCGAACCAGAGCAGCACACGGAAACGCCGTTTACCTTCCCGCTGGAGAGGTATCTATTTATCTACTTGTATTTTGACGTGCTTTCGAACTGCTAGGTTGGCAGGAGCAGGGACTGAGCAACGGGAGCTCACCCCGTCGCGGGGATTCAAACCACTGACCTTCTGATTGGCAAGTCCTAGGCTCTGTGGTTTAACCCACAGCGCCACCTGCGTCCCTCAAAGGAGGATTATAACACAACAGAATTCAAAACGGTAACGAATTACTGCACATTTATTCAAAATCCAATGAAAACTATAGTTCAATTAGTGCAACAGTGATAACAGCTTCTCAAAGTCCGATAGTCATTTACACCTCCAGAGCCACCCTATGAGCACATACACCAGGTAGCCGCTCCCCCTCCCTGGGGATGGTACTGCCCACTTTGAGAACCATGGAGTTTAGACCATTGGACCGTCTAGCCCAGTAGTGTCAGCTCTCCCTGGTTGTGTCCCTCCCAGGCAGAGCTACTTCTGGCTCTATGAAAGATCATTTAACTGGAGATGCCAAGGGCTAGATCAGTTTCTGTAACCCCTGATCTATGAACCCCCTCTGCAAAGCTTCCATGAAGTCAGCTCTTACAGCTAGGGAGAATTTTCTGCCATGAGACACAGTTAAGTGTTAGGATGATTAACACTCGGTGGGGATCATTTGAAAAAAGCAGTTCTTTGGGGCGTAAGGGGTTTTCGCAGAAATTGCCTTAATAGGTTTGCCACTCCAGCAGCTTTTGCATCTCTTCCTTCTTCTTTTCATACTGCCATATGGCTTGCTGCTGCCTGTATCTCGAGTCCTGGAAAATGTTCTTCACTTGCTGGGCAAATCCAGGGCTATCTTCCTGTAGTGTGTTAATGGTCTGGAGGATGAAAGGAGTCCTCTCCCTTGGGAGCGGGTTATTCCGCGGCCTCATGGGGATGACGGTGTATCCTTTGTGCGGTATGGTCAACGCACTGAACAGACACGTGCAGAACTGGAACTCGCACCAAAGCTCACTTAAGAAGTTTTCGGTCAGCAAGATGATTATCCAAGCAGACCCATTCATTGCATCGTTTAAATTTTCAAAGAGATGCCTCCCACCAGGCATTTCGGCAAATATGATTCCTGGTTTAATGCAGAATTCATTCTGTAGCAAGTCCTGGACTCTAGCAGCTTCCTCGACATCTTCCTCAGCATGAAGAACAACAAACCTGTAAAAAACATCTCCAGCATCTTCGTCACTGCTGTGAATTTCTTCAGTATTGGTACCGCCACTGGTTTCTTCACCCAGTGACAGTTCAAACGTTTTGGGCTTTTGCTTAAAGCCTTCTTGTCCTGGACTCGCACGGTTGTCCTTCACACTGTTTCTTGGAGAAAAAGGAAACGTTCTTTTGGAGTTACCATTTCCCATTGCAGCAAAACACCCGGATCTAAAGATGATGAAGTATCCCAATTTTTCCAGTCTATAGAATAAACGAAAAAGAAGTTCAGAAGGGAAAAGATCTCCGTCTTTTAACATAGCACAAGATTCATTCAAAGCTATTCCTGAAATCACAAGGGATCTAGGGCAGCAGTGGTGGAGGAAGCAGAAGTATTTCAAGGCAAGACTGGAAAGTACATTACAGCGAAAGCATGTGAAGCAGCAGGAAGGAGGAGGAAAAAGGGGATTTTAGAGCCTCTCTTATATACATACACAGAACAGACAGTTGACTGCAGAGCTCTGGAGAAACTACAATAGCCACATTTCTGGACTGTGACATGATAATAAGTATAAAAGGCTCAGGGAAGTTTTTAATGTTTGCTCTTTTATTGTGTTTTTAATATTCTTCTGGGAGCTGCCCAGAGTAGCTGGGGAAATCCAGCCAGATGGGTGGGGTATAAATAAATACTTATTATTAATTTATTATTGTTGTTGTTGTTGTTGTTGTTGTTGTTGTTACAACATAATACAGGATATCAGCTAGTTTCTGGTGCTATTTACAGGGTATTTCTCCCCAAAAAAGACAGAACACATGTACACAACTATTAATAAACTTTTTAGTTTTCTGCAGTCCTTTGGGGTTGTTTTATGTTATGATTTGTATTGTTTAAAATTGGTTTTATTATGGGGTGGGTGTTTTTTTAACTGAATATTTTTTTATTAGTGTTGTAAGCTGCCCAGAATGAAACACCACAATTTCAAAAAAAAAACATTATATGTCACAAACCTGGAAAGGCCCCTATTTTAGACTGCCTTTATACTTCCCCATTTTTAGTTACTTTAACATTTCTATTTGCTGTGAAAAGGAAACGGGTATCTAACACTTCAGGTGGTTAAAGCTCTGCACATCAGCAAATGGCTGCTGAAATTCTCCCCCTGCAGCTGTTTCCAAGCGGTGGCCAAAGGGTTAATTAATAGGGCACACTGTGTAGCTGGTCCCTGCCAAGGGCACACCAAAAAAAGCACTCCCAGGAATGCAGGCATCCTTTGCTCTCAGAAGCTGCTTACTTGAATCTATAATAGGAAGCCATCCTTTCAGACTACATAGCACATGCTAAAGAGTCTTTGTCCCTGTAAGTGGTGTGAATGCGCTGAATGTATGATCATAGCTGTCAACTTTTCCCTTTTCTTGCGAGGAATCCTATTCGGAATAAGGGAATTTCCCTTTAAAAAAAGGGAAAAGTTGACAGCTATGTATATGATGTATGTGAGCCAATCAACTCCCCCAAATAAGCAAACCATGGATGTGCTCACTATGTTGAATATAAAAGAAAAACCAAGAATATTCTGAAACTACTGTGCCAAAAAAAAAAAAAAAAAAACCCACAGGCCAGGATCCAGAGAGCCTAGGGTGCAATTGGAAAGGATTTGTTAAGAAGAGACCCCGAGGGTCATCCAGTCCAACCCCTGCAATGCAGGAATCTCAATATGTGGTCTCCCATCCAATTTGAAACCATACCGGACCCTGCTTAGCTTTGCAAATGTGCTAGCTGTTTTATTGCTGCAAGTACCACTCATGTATTTTTTTTTGGGGGGGGGTGTCACTTGTTTCCCTAACTCAGAGCTTTCCAAACTGTGTGTCATGACATGTTAGTATATTGGCTATAGTGTGTCACGCAAACACTCTTATAAGGGGTTAGTTTAACCCTCGGTTTGCTAGTAAAACTGAGTTACTATGTTGTGAAAGGATGCATGTCTAAAAAGTGTGTCACCAACATGAAAAGTCTGGAAAGCTCTGTCCTAACTGGTTATATTTATGTATACTGCACTGCCACTTGCATGGGTGTAATAAATAATAATAATAATAATAATTTATTTGTACCCCGCCCATCTGGCTGGGTTTCCCCAGCCACTCTGGGCGGCTTCCAACAAAGATTTAAAATACATCAAAATGTCACACATTAAAAACTTTCCTGAACAGGGCTGCCTTTAGATGTCTTCTAAATGTCAGGTAGTTGTTTATCTCTTTGACATCTGATGGGAGGGCGTTCCACAGGGTGGGCGCCACTACCAAGTAGGCCCTCTGCCTGGTTCCCTGTAGCTTTGCTTCTCACAGTGAGGGAACCGCCAGAAGGCTCTTGGCGCTGGACCTCAGCGTCCAGGCAGAACGATGGGGGTGGAGACGCTCCTTCAGGTATACTGGGCCAAGCCTTTAAAGGTCAACACCAACACTTTGATGTAAAGTAAAACAATAGAAATAACTAACTGACCAATCACATCAGTCCTGCCCCCCAACAAAAGTCCTGCATCCCTTAACAAAAATCCTGGCTACACCCATGGCCACTGGGGATACCTCCCTGACTCTCAGGTCAGCTTAAGGTGGTAGTGAGAATGAGGGACAGCAAGCGGGCAAATTCATAGATACAGCTATCAATGGCTGCATTTACCTTTGGGTCCCATGGCCCTGAATACCAGTTGCTGGGGAATATGAGCAGGAGAGTGTTAATGCGCACATGTGCTACCGATAGGCTTCCCATAGCCATCAGGTTGCTTACTGTGAGAACAGAATGCTGACTGTGGTGTAATATAGCAGGGCTCTTCTGTTCTCAAGGAGGGGTTGAAATTTAAATGATAACAACCCTTGCTGAAGAAGCCTGGAATGAGCAGTGAAAAACGAGCTGTGCATACAAGATTGATTATCTGATGAATATGTTACCTTTCTGTATGAAATGCTCATCAGACCTGGCTCAGATGCAACTGCAGACTTTGCTGTTTTATTTTTTGGGGAACAGCACCACCTTATGGCACAGGTACACTGCAAGTTCTGTATTAATAGGCACTTTAATATGCACACATGAAACCGTAGCCAAAAGCTGGCCTGAGCTCAGTCTGTTTTCCTATGGCAGTTAGTACTGTGCAGAGAATATATCTTGATATAGAACAGGTTGGAATTCCCCATCAGTGTTTCCCACATGTTACTTAACACACAACTAGGATTAAAAGGCTACCAGGCAGACATAAACCAGGCAACTTTCTTCATGGCACTTCAGATACAGCCAGGCAGCTCTGATTTTAGGAGCTGGAATGGGGTTGTTTTTTCACAGATTCCGTTCCCTCCAGCCTGAATGTTTCAGCTCTACATCCAACAGGTCTAATGTTTGTAATGAATCTGCTCTGTGAGTCTAGCCAATATTCCAGAATACAGTGGTACCTCGGGTTAAGTACTTAATTCGTTCCGGAGGTCCGTACTTAACCTGAAACTGTTCTTAACCTGAAGCACCATTTTAACTAACGGGGCCTCCTGCTGCTGCCGTGCCGCCAGAGCACAATTTCTGTTCTCATCCTGAGCAAACTTCTTAACCTGAAGCAATATTTCTGGGTTAGTGAAGTCTGTAACCTGAAGCGTATGTAACCTGAAGCGTATGTAACCCGAGGTACCACTGTACAATAAATCCACCTAGAGGGAGAAGACTTAGAAACAGTTTGGCTGAATGCTGAAATGGCTGAGCTCTCCAGTCATCTTTGGTCTTAGCAAACAACCATTGGCACCATCTATTATTTTTAAGGTTCTCGGTGGACAGAGACACAACAGCAGAGACAGGCATAGGACTAAGTGTGGCCTGTCCATCTGGAGTCATTGTCTTTCCCAGAAACACTTCCTGCACTCCTGGTTGTGAATGCAACCAGGCATGTAGAAAACTGTTGATATGCCCTGACCCTATGAACCCTATAAACATGAAATAATCAACACAGGAGTAGAATCAGCAGAAAGGACATGCATAATAGAGGAACTCAGCTGTAAACATAAGACATAAAAAAATCCATTGCAGAACCTGCATACTATTTCCTCAATCTGCTTCATTCAACAGCTCACATTTTAGCTCAGTTGGTTAGAGCGTGGTGCTGATAATGCCAAGGTTGCAGGTTCGATCCCCGTATGGGACAGCTGCATATTCTGGCATCGCAGGGGGTTGGACTAGATGATCCTCAGAGCCCCTTCCAACTCTACAATTCTATGATGCTATAGACATACCAGTGTGAGCTTCGCTGTGACTTTCAGGTGAAGTTCAATGCAGGAAACCAGCCACAGTTTTAAAGGCAAGAAGGAATAGAAACAGTCTCATTTATTTATAGCAGACAAAGATAGCAAAAGGCATGACACCTGGGAATTGAGCATCAGCTTGAGATCTCATAGGGCCCTCTACCTAATTAACTTCCTGGCTAAAAACTGCTAAATAAACTCACTCAAATTACCTTGCAGATGGCAATTGTTCTTAATAGCTGATCCACAAACCAATAGATACAAGGTGGTTAAGAAAGGAATGGCTAGAGGAAAGACATAATCCAGCCCGGGGAAAAACAACAAGAGTTAAGTTGCAACACTTTATGAACAATTTACTTTTCCCCATTACTTCTTGTATGCTCTCAATGAAAAACAAAACCTGGCACACCTAAACCCCTATGTTATATTGTGTTCTAAGTTCTCAAACATGTTCTAGTCACACTGCTCCAACATTCCTCCCCTGACCCCCAAATCAGAACATGTGAAACAATAGTTTTTCTTTAGATCAATTTGAATTGAAGAGTGCAGTATGCAGCCCTCTGGGTGATACAGAACTCTTCCTCAAACTAGATGTATGGAAAAGGAAGGTAAACCAAAGGAAGAGATGTTTTGATGACAAGGGTTGCTATGGTGCCTGTTTGGAGAAGATTTTTTACTCACATACAAACTCTGTATAAACCCCAAATCTACTAACATTAAACAGAAGCACAAAAACCCCAAGAGAAAAAATATCCAGCTACAACCACACTTCCTTTTTTTAAAAAGCAAAAGAACTCAATTTTCTCTTATCCCTAACCTCTAAAAAAATCTCTACAGTAAGCAAGTCTTACATTGCCTCTTAAATATAGTCAGGCAATGGGGAAATCCAAGTCACAACTAGAAACTCTCATGTTCTTTGCAGACAAAACATTTTTTTTACTTAACTAGTAGAATAGTTTTACCATGTTGAAAAACATTGTTTTCAACTTTTACTTCTATGAAACGAATCCTACAAACTTCTTGGCCGATTTATATTATGCACAGTGTTTTAAAAAGAAAATGGGCGGTGTGTCCAACTAAATCATACTCAAAACAGACTCGCTGAGATAAATTAAGTCAACTGATTGCAGTAGGTCTACTTTTGAGTATGATTCATCTGGACACCACACCATATGGTTCTTCAGAAATCTGAGAGAGAAACAAGAAGTTGGATTTCCAGAGAGTCCAAATCTAGGCGCATCCAACATCAAAGGGAAAACAGCAGCAGATTGTGATCCACCTCCTCTCTTACTTCCAGCATTTTCAACTTGATACCTTCACTTTCCCTTTTCGAAGCCACCTCCACAGACTGGAAGATTGTTAGGAAATATGCCCCTTTCCCTCCCGCTCCCAGAATTATGCGGGTACCGATTTAGGCTGCTCTGACCTCTAGCTATCAATCAGGCCTTTGGTTGATTTGATTTACATCTTATGCCCTTTTAAAACATGGTGGGTGTTTTTTGGGGGGGGGCATTATTGGGTTTTTGTTTTTATTTTGATTACGTATTTTATGGTTTTATATTTTGATTTTACCCTGAGACCTCTGGGTATAGGGCGGTATATAAATTCTAATTCTAATTCTAATAATAGCCTCTCAGCCTTTACAGGAGTGTTGAACAAATAAAATAACTGGGGAGGTGGGGGGGGGGAGCTCTGAGAGAAGCATCCAGTATAATAATAATTGTTTTAATAATTTGTTATTTATACCCCACCCACCTGGCTGGGTTTCCCCAGACAGAATATTAAAAACAGAATAAAACATCAAACATTAAAAACTTACCTAAATAGGGCTGCTTTCAGATGTCTTCTAAAAGTCAGACAGTTGTTTATTTCCTTGACATCTGATCTATCAATCCAGTAACTAGATTTTGGTAGCATCATCTCTTTTAAGATGCCACAATGCTCTTTTCTTTCTCTTCCCCTACGCTGCAAAAGACTGAAGACTTGTCGCCACGCGAAAGCCCACTGAAACGAGGGTTTGGGGAGGGGGGAGCCGTCTGGCTGCCAAAGGGGCTTCGCGTCGGACAAGGGGCGAGGGAGAGGAACGGGGGTCGCCACTTCTGGAGCTTCACTTGCGGCATCTGCTTGAGAAGCAGCACTTACCTGTCGAGCAGGTGAGCCTGGTCCTTCTCCCCGCGGCGGAGGCGTCCGGGAACGTCCAGCTTCTCTCCCCCTGAGGAAGTTGTGGCCGGGAGGCGTTGTGTCTCAGCGCCTTTTACGTCCGGCCGCTGCTGAGAAAAGGGGAAGCATGACAAGGATGGGGCGGGCCCAGAGCTTGAACCCGTCGCCTTTTTCTACAAAAGCAGCAAGATGGAGCTTGCCACCCCCTTTGCCAGCTTCCCATCCGGAGGGAGCTGGCCAAAGAAAGGAGCAATCGTGTCCCTCGGGTGGACCCGTCGACATCTTAGACTGATGTCAACATAAGAACAGTATGTGAATTAGGACTGTGTAACATACAATGCTTGTGCACGCGCGTGTGTCTTACTCCAATCATGCACACACACAAACAAACACACTTTGTGTGTTTTGGTGTGTGTGTGTGTGTGTGTGTCTTACGCATAGAAGCCAACTCCTAGGGGCCAAGGTCCTTTCACCCTCCCCAATAAAATATTTGACGGGGCTGCCTCAAAAAGTTGATAGGCATTTCCATGATAGATTATGTGGGACGGGGCTTACCTGGGCTGCCCCAAATTTTTATTCAAGTTGGCACCCTTGGTCTTACCCTTGGATAAATACAATAATATTTGGAATGAGTTTACATAGAATATATTAGGTTATTGACAATTATATGTGTATTATGATAATAAGAATATACATATGTACAGTGATGTATTTTTCCCTTTTTTATTCTCACTTTCTTTCCCCCCCCCCATTTTTTATAAATGGAATTCTCTTAATAAAATAATAGTAATAGTAATAATAGTAACAAGAACAACAACAGTTTTACAGATGTCATTTTACCTTACACAGCCCTAATTCACACTTGAGCCCTGCAATCCACAGCACCCCTGCTAGGTAAGAAACCCGTTTAAACATGGTGGGGCTTACTTCTGAGTGAACATACGCAGATTTGTACCGTAGTTCAGCATCTGTCTTAAGGATCATGCTAATAAATAAATAAACTGTGGGAGGCAGTGGAAGACAGGAGTGCCTGGCGTGCTCTGGTCCATGGGGTCACGAAGAGTCGGACCCGACTAACGACTCAACAACAACAATAAATAAACAGATAGTGTCACATTTCAGGGTGAAGGATGGGCAGAGTTATCCTAGAAGTAAGTACAGTGGTACCTCAGGTTACATACGCTTCAGGTTACAGACTCCGCTAACCCAGAAATAGTGCTTCAGGTTAAGAACTTTGCTTCAGGATGAGAACAGAAATCGGGCTCCGGTGGCACAGCAGCAGCAGGAGGCCCCATTAGCTAAAGTGGTGCTTCAGGTTAAGAACAGTTTCAGGTTAAGTACAGACCTCCGGAACGAATTAAGTACTTAACCTGAGGTACCACTGTATGCTGTTGTCGTCAGTGGATTGGCCTCATCCAACATGTGTTCAGCCCTAGAGAGGAGAGGGAAATATCAACAACCGGGGAGTCTTTGGCGCCAAGGCAACTGCAGTATAGGATTCCTTTTCCCCACCCCTGTCTCAGCCACAATGTTCAAAGCAGCTTCCAATGAAATAAAACACGCAGCAGTTTAAATCACAAAAAACTGTGTCACAAAAACATACTTTAAAGCTGTATATAAACCAGCAATGCAACTTGATGGCCTTAAACGACCAGTCCCCAAAGTTGAATCAGCAACAGAACTGTATGTTTTCAAATTTCTACCCTGATTTTGTTTTGTCGTCTTACTAGTGTGATGACTTTGGCCTTGTCTATTGTGGGACGCGGGTGGCGCTTGGGACGCGGGTGGCGCTGTGGGTAAAAGCCTCAGTGCCTAGGGCTTGCCGATCGAAGGGTCGGCGGTTCGAATCCCCGCGGCGGGGTGCGCTCCCGCTGCTCGGTCCCAGCGCCTGCCAACCTAGCAGTTCGAAAGCACCCCTGGGTGCAAGTAGATAAATAGGTACCGCTTACCAGCGGGAAGGTAAACGGCGTTCCGTGTGCTGCGCTGGCTCGCCAGATGCAGCTTTGTCACGCTGGCCACGTGACCCGGAAGTGTCTCCGGACAGCGCTGGCCCACGACCAATAGAGTGAGATGGGCGCACAAACCCCAGAGTCTGTCAAGACTGGCCCGTTCGGGCAGGGGTACCTTTACCTTTACCTTTATACTGTATATACCAGCATAATAAGCTGGCAGAGTTCTGAGACCATCGAGATTCTGTTGGTGGTGGTAGATTGCATGTTTGCGTATTCCTCCATGTGAAAATATCATTGCATATAGAAACCTAGCACAAGAGGAAGAGGGCTTGACTAAAACCGCTTCCTCTGATACTCAAACTTTTGACTCTCAGGGAGTCAGAATTTCCCACCCGCGGCCTGAAGTGGCACAGCTCACTTTGCCAGCTCAAAATTCTATAACCTCATTCTGTAGCATGTGAGATTTTCTCTCACATTTTAAGATGGTACTTGCCCCAGGTTTCCCCCACTCGGTCTTATGGGGAAGACTTGTGCGAGAAGAGCCACTCTTACCTTCTATAACTGCCCATTGAGTTTTATAGTTCTTTAACCATTCATGGTCTCTTTTAAAAAACAGACAGAAAAGCAAATAAACCTAATTTCCAGTAAAGTGGTCCCCTTAGCACAATGACTTCTACCTGTGCAGTGGGACTTCTGTTTCTCTCCTCTCCCCATGTGCTCCTCCAATCTGCTCCAAGGGTTCCAGTCTTGAATCACTGGCTGTAGAGTACTTAGAGGCACACAGGTGGCACTGTGGTTTAAACCATTCAGCCTCTTGGTCTTACTGATCAGAAGGTTGGTGGTTTGAATCCCCGTGTTGCGATGTTCCATTGTACCAGAAGCGGTTTAGTCATGCCGGCCACATGACCCAGAAAGCTGTCTGTGGACAAACGCTGGCTCCCTCGGCCTGAAAGTGAGATGAAATTTGGATACCCTATTCCATAATAATAATAATAATAATTTTATTAATTATACTCTGCCCATCTGATTGGTTTGCCCCAGCCACCCTGGGCGGCTTCCAACATACAGTGGACGCTCGGGTTGCAAACATGATCCGTGCGGGATGCACGTTCACAACCCGCAGCATCTGCGACCCAAACTGGCGCGTCTGTGCACGTGTGGGTTGTGATTAGGCGCTTCTGCGCATGCGCAACTGCTGAAACCTGGAAGTAACCCGTTCCGGTACTTCCAGGTTTCAGCGGTCTGCAACCCGAAAAAATGCAACCTGAAGCGTCTGTAACCCGAGGTATGACTGAATATAAAAACGTAATAAAACTATATAGGGCTGCCTTTAGATGTCTTCTAAAGGTTGTATAGTTACTTATCTCCTTGGCTTGAGGGTCACATAACTCCATACCCTCCAACATTTCTCTGATGGAAATAGGGACGTCCTAAGGAAAAGCAGAACATTCCAGGATCAAATCAGAAACCGGGACTGTAAATCCGGGACTGTCCCTGGAAAATAGGGATGCTTGGAGATTCTGCCATGCACGGTGGTTCACTAGGGACTCAATAAAGCTCACAGACGCTGCTTGCCTGGGATTGTGAAACAGAGGGAAATGTATGACAAGCTCCCAGCCATGTTTGGTAAGGCTGTGTTATCAAAGTTGCATTATGTAGAATCATTAAAAGCCACTTTCAGCACAATCATTATAGGCCACATTCACACCACACCTTTAAAGCACTATAAAACCACACTCATGGCTTCCTCCAAAGGATTCTGGGAGCTGTAGTTTGTTAAGGGTGTTGAGAATTAATAGAAAACGCCCTATTTCCCCACAGAACCACAATTCCCAGTGACTGTGTGAAGAGGGATTTGATTGGTAAACCTCTCTGAGAATTGTAACTCTCATGTAAATGTATGGTGTGGCTGTCACCTACTCAAAATTAAATCCTATGGAATTCAAGGGGACCTACTCCCCAGTTAAGTATTGCAGCCTAAATTGTTCAAATACAGGATGTGGGGATGCAGGATTAGACCAGTGTGTCACTGTACTTAGCATTCGGTTTCAGGCAATACAGTACAAGCAGATTAGTTCATGTGAAAGGCATGGTGTTGATATTTATTCCCTATCCTTACTCTTCAGCAACTGACAGATAGAAGTTTATTTCTGTTATGACACATACTGGTTCAATGACTTTACATGTATTGATTTATCTATTTATTTATTTATTACCATTATACCACAAGCAGTTGAAGTTCTCAAGCAGAAGTTTCTGTTGTGACACTGGCTCCCTGCCCCATCCTCAGTTGCAACAGCACATTTATTTTACATAAAAACTATTTTCAGACTCTGTCGTGTCACATTATTTCCAGAAGGCAATGCATGGAGTTTCCCTCTCATCAAATATTTGCTAAATATACAATTTCCCACTTCCTCTTGTGCTTCTGTGTCTCTTCCCCTTTCTTTGTGGTCTCGACATCTTCTTGTAACCCTCTGGCCAGAGCTTGTTTTGTTTCTTAATTCAACCACTAAACAGCATGTAGTTAATGGCAGTGATAATAGTAGTAATAGTAGTAGGTTCTGACTCAAGCCATCATTATAACATGAATAATACATACATTAAAGGAATATTTCTGTTGTGGTAAAATAATGTGAGGGAACGCCATTGGAAATGAAAGCTGTCTACTGATGCTGAAATCAGTTCATTTTTAGTTCTAGGAAGGAAAGATAGGAACTGCAGGAATGGATGACAAAGAGGAGTTTTCAAAGGTGTAAACCCAACACATTTTGAGTCACACTACTCTTACTCAGGTGCAACTGATCCCACCACTGCAGATGACTGCTAAAATGCTCTTGCATGCTGTCTGATAGAATATACAGTGTATGTTTTTAAATATAAGTTGTTTAGAAACCTTTTAGGGATCAAGTAAGTCTCATAGATTATTGTAACGTTGTCTACATTGGGCTGCAGTTGAAGATGACTTGGAAACTTCAATTGGCTTCAAACACAGCAGCCAGATTACTGGTGGGGTTCCCCTGTTCTAAAACAGATGCATTGGCTGCCAGTTCATTTCGGGGCACAATTTCAGGTGCTCAAACTGGTGTTTAAAGCCCTAAACGACTTACACTCCAAATACCCATGAGACTGCCTCCTTCTCTACAGACTTCTTGGGTACTAAGATCTTGGTAGCTCTGCCACCCTCATTTCAGTGGTGGCAGCCCCTAGATTGTGGAATTTTGTCCCCTATACAGTGGTACCTTGGTTCTTGAACTTAATCCATTCTGGGAGTCCGTTCGACTCCTGAAACTGTTCGATAACCAAGGCGCGGCTTCTGATTGGCTGCAGGAGCTTCCTGCACTCAATTGGAAGCCACAGAAGGCACGTTGGACGTTCGGCTTCTGAAAAACATTTGCAAACTGGAACACTTCTGGGTTTGTGGCGTTTGGGAGCTGATTTGTTAAGACAACTAAGCCATTCGGGAACCAAGGTACCACTGTACAATACTTTCCCATGTATTTCCATACAGCAGAGGTTTTCAACATTTTTGAGTCCACGGCTCCCTTGAGCAACTACTTTCTTTCTCAGGCACCCCTGTGGGACTCAGGAGCCAGTTATGTCACCCCTTGCCTACATAGCCGGCAGCCCCTCATGCTTTATGGAGTGTTCCCTCCGCCTCTCTCCCTTGGGAGTCCTCTGGGCAGTAGCTACCATTGTCCCTGGTCTCTGAGCTGCCCTTCCCACACAAAAGAGAGGTGCCTCCTCACGCTGCCTCCTAGTGGCCTGGGAAGAGGATTCTTAGTGACCTAACAGAGACTGGACAAGCGTGAGGCCTTCACCTTACCTCGGGAGGCAGCTGCGGGTGCTGCCGGGCTCTCCTTCAGCACTGGGCACTCAGCTCCCAGGCAGGCCTTGCACACAGCAAGCACAAGGCCGGCGGGCGCAGTGCCTGCCTGTCTGCCCAGCCTCCCACTTGTCTATCCATTCCCAACAGCAAGGGCTGACGGACTGGCTGGCTGGGTTCCCTTGCCTGCTTGCTTGCTTACTCCAAGGCCACCTCAGCTCCTGGCAACCAGCACCCCTTGGCCAGCCCCAGAGGCACCATTCACCTGGGGAGCACATTGTAACCAGGGCTGCTGCAACAAAAGGCTGTGCAAGCCTTTGGGAGGCAGAGACACGAGAGGGCATCAGACGGGAGGGAAGGAAAGAAAGAGGGACAGAGGGCAGTGTTGCCCGTTGCAACCCTGACCATGGTTCAAGGCACCCCAGGGTGCCATGGCACTCTGGTTGAAAACCACTGCCATAGAGGGAAGGACTCTTGGAGCCTTCAGTGAGCTGCCGTGACTAACTGGCTGGACATTTTGAGAATCAAGTTGGCCAACTACAGAGTGACCTTGCCTCTGCTGTTGCTGCAGTTCCAAGTGATGGGTAGCTGCAGTTCCAAGAGATCGGTTTCAGCTTATATGACCTGATGATGGGCTCAGAGTGCTTCTGGCTGTATACCTGATCACATGACCTCTTTCCCTCTTTGCTTATATTTAGCAGAGCAGATTTGACTGGTTGGGTCCAGACTAGCCAGCTAAACCAGTTGACGACAGCTGATGGGTCTCAAATCTTAGGGACTTCTCCTGCATCCAAAAACAGGCTCTGGTCAACTGAGCAGATGAGGCCAATAGTGGGTCCAATGGTTAAGAAAGCAGTTTATGCACGTGCTTGCAGAGGGAAGTAAGGGACAGATAGAGTTCATCAACCTAGCAAGGTAGCCCATCTAGGAGAAGAAAAACTCTGATGCTAAACCTCCGCTACAGAAATTTGGAGTGGAGTCTCCAATAGGGTTGGATGGTGCCTTGTACACATTTTTCTAGCAACTCCTGCAGCCAAACCGGCACAAAACGTATTGTTGCGCTTTCCTTTCGACCACATCAGCGAGGCTGAAAGGGAGGTGTTATCATCTAGACAAGCCAGGACTTCCATACACACTGGCCAGGCTTGTGCCCCGGGGAGGTCACTTTGGTGCTGCTAATGCAGTGATTTGACTTACCATAACTTCTGGAGGCGTACTCCGTGGTATCACAAGATGAATGGATGTCAACAAGTGGCTTCAAGATAGGATTTGTTACAGTAATTCAATGTGGGGCTCACCTTGAACCTGCTGTGGAAACTGTAGCACAAGTGCTGTTGAATTATTATTAGGTAAGAGCACCTGCAAGTGTATTAGGCAGCAGTCATGTGTAGACTCAGACCACATGCTTACATCAGAGAGCAGGAGATAGCAGACTTATAAATAATGTAGTATTTTTAGATGACTACTATTCAAATTCATCTATCTTGTGCATGTTAACAAGGTGGTTGTAAATGGCTCATTTCTGGACCAAGTGGGGCTGAAATGATCTCAGCTGGCCTACTTACAAGGGTATCATACTGTGTTTTCAACAGATATATTTTTGTAAGATTCCACCCAATTTACAGCCAGATCCTGCAAACAGTCTTTGCTTGTTCCACTGTGTGGGTTTCTTACATATGTTTCACTAACATGCAGTGGCAACTGTAGCAATTGTTGGATTTCAGCATGAGTCAGCGTTCTATTATGAAAACTGTATTCAGGATGCCTGTCTTCAGAAATAGAGTATTCTAGAGTTTTGATGCAGGAAATAGACAAGTACAGTCAATAAATTTATTTTACTCAAGCTCAAGTGGGAGACAAAACACTGTACACCAAGTTATTTCTGCAGGACTTTAACCAGTACAGCGCTGAGATCTTCCTTGCTACTAATACACAATCAATGTTGTATCTAAAAAGCTACACCCGCACACTATGTGGTAGTGAAGTAGACATTTCAAACAGCTTCAGTAACTAACCAAACTAAGAAGCTTAAAAAACTGGATGTTGAACCACTCAGTGTTAAGATCACATCCACACCTCCCTTTGATACCACATCAGCATTTAAACTCAAGACAATAGTCTTTGTTCTTACAGAGCATTAAAAGACAGGAGATTTTGTCATGTATTTTTCCAAGATTGATATCTTAACATCTACAATGGTAAAGTAGAGGGAGTCAACATTATATAAGAGGGCAATTCGACACAGATAAGATTTTTGTGCTTGTAAGCTTTTGAGCTTAGTGGTATTCATATGCTTACAAACACTGGGAATCACGTATCTTTATCCTTTCTAACAAACCTTATTCTCCAATAGAAAATATAAATACATGAAAGCAAATTCTGGTGAAATCAATTAGGTTTACTTTCAAATAGATGTGTTGTATGATTGGGGTAATAATGTTACTTATACTTTGATTGCACATTTTACTGTTGTTTCAAGCAACCTTGAACACACAGAGGAGTATGCAAGATGTTCTCTGTTAGGCATACAGAAAGAATACCAGCTATTTGGCAACTAACTCCCATGAACCTCAATGCAGCCCTCTAACCCCAAAGTGGTAGAAGCAAGGACAAGGCGTCACATTACTGTATTACACCCAGAAGAAAGAGTTTTTTTTAAAAAAATATTTAGATTCCTTAATAGGCAAATGTAATAAGCTTTCACAGGTGTCATACAATCATGTCCAGCATTGTGCATATGTTGCTTGATAAGCTACTTATTTTAGGTTACAATTCTCAAACCATTTAGGCCAACGTGGTCCCATGGACTGCCCAAGTAGTAAAGAGATGACAAGACTGGCTTTGAGTCACAATATATTAAACACAGTGCACTTTAGTTTACTCTTCTTGTTTCCAAGTGGTACGGACAGACTATAGATTATTTGTGACACAGCCTGTTCTCTTTCAGATCTTCAAAAAAATGAAGCAGCTCCACAAGCTCAAAGACCCAGCTTCCAGAATTACAAGACAGTCTCCTCATTTGTTTAATTTAAAAAGATAAATTCAAAAAATAACAACCCACACAGCTTTTTGCATTGTACAGAGAACTGGTTGCCCTGGAATTCTCAGCCTAAAATTTAGTACTGTAAAAGAAGACACACATTCTTCCCCCCGCCCCACCCCCCCCAAATGGTTCTGCAAGAAAATGAGACCAGTTTCCATAGCAAATCACAACAGTGTAGTACAAGGCTCTGAGACAATAGTTAACCACATTTGTTTTTCTTTATATTCCCCCACTTTTCAAACTTGAAAAAAATCTGAATGCCACACATTTTTAATATGGACAATCTTCTAAATCATCATTCAAAGAATTTTCTTGAAAGCACTGTGCTCCTACCAAGTAGTCTCAAAGGTTGTTTTTTATTTTTGTTTTAAAAAGCAACCTTAATTTAGATGTCTCAGCACATATCAGCAGGAGAAAACCAATATATCACACATTAAAAGCTATTTTCTCTCACAGCTTTTAGGGAGCATGTGTTCTGCAACTTTAAGAAGGGCAAAGGTACTTAAAAATGTTCCCCATGTTTCATTGCTTTGTAACTAGAAATTATTTGAAGAACAGTATATATACATATATATTTTTACAAACAGTGGGTTTTACAAACTCATGTTCTCAACATGAGTTATGATCCAACACGAGTTGTGGTGGTTCTTTTGTCTGAGAAGAAGCTTTTGAGAAGAAATACCTGCCCAATGCTAACTACAAGAAGAATGATGGCTTCTCCTACTGACCAATAAGCCACCCGTGTGTTTAAGTCTTCTGCTCTGCTGCGGCCTTGTGCTTCTCTCAACCGAAAATGAGTCTGGGAATCTATGACAGATTTTAGAGCTTCATGAATCGAAACACATGCCGACTCCATCTAGATAACAGAAAGAAAGAGGACTGATGAGTACTCTTTACTGAAAAAGGTATACAGGATTTTGCATTTTCAGCTCATTAAGCTTCATTTTATATAACTATTTTTATTAAGATTTTAATTATACATCTCAAAATAAACATTTTACATACTGTTAAATATCCCAACGACTTCCCCCTTCTCCTTCCATGGTTCATTTTGCTTGTCTTTCGTTCCTGCATATTTTACTACTGTATAACCATTTTAATCAGTTCTCCATTTTTACATCACTTAAAATTAATTATACTGTTAATTTTATCTTAATGCTGCCAGCGTTTTCAGCTATTAAGCTATCAACTACTGCTTATCTGATTACATATCCACATTTGAATATGTAGGTTTTGATTTTATGTGAAGACAGAAAGCCTTCAGAAATAAAGACATCATATACTTATTTGTATCATATAGGCTGGCTGACTACTTTGTGCACAGTAAATATTTCTTGAGTAGCACTAGGGTATGTTGATATTGTGCAGCAATTTCTTTCCTACCCCAGTGGTCCAACTCCTCACCCTCTTGCTGGGACAAAAAACAGCAACTATTTAGTAGTTGAGCAGTTGAATAACTAAGGCTGCAGAATCCTAAAACTACTTACCTGGAAATAAGCGCCATTAAATTCAAAAGGACTTACTTTTGAATAGCTTTGGCTTAGGAATGCATGGTAAAGCTATGACAAATGCCCAAGTCTTCCAAAGGCAGCAAAACTCAAAATTCTAATTGGTGGTATGAGAATTAAAGTCTAAATTTATATTTATACTCAGTTGCGTAACTACCTGAGTAAGTGCAGTAACTCTGTTTTCGCTAGGAAACAGAGGCGGATCATCTCCAATCTGGAAGTCGAAGTACACTGTTTTGTGTGTAAAGGTAGAAAACTCGTTGCTGAAACAAAACTTGTACGTCCCATTTCTGGATGCGGTAAAGGTGAAGCTATCGTATTGTTTCTTCATCTCTTTGTATAGCACAACGCCGTCTGGATCTTCTAAGCGGCAGTCAACATCATAGTGCCCTCCAGTGATCACCTATGGAACAAAGAAAACTATAGTGATCACCTATGGAACAAACAAAGAATAGTCAGCCATATCACCCTTCCTAGCAAAATATCCTTCCATAAGAAAGGGGGAAACCCATAGCATCAGGTACAATTATTAAAGGCAGTTCAGCTCCAGCATGGGAAGAGTATTAAGCTATAAAGAGAGCCAAGAAAAGGGACCACTTATAACACTAATTCCCCACATTAGCTATGCGTGGAAGACACCAGTGAGATGGTACCTATTTTACTGCTTTAACACTATTCTCCTAAACCTTCTTTATTTGAAACATTCTCTCAGTAAAGTCAATTCGATATATGGGAATAACGGTCTAAAATTACTCAACCCAAACAGCGGTGGGGGGATTTGCAGAAGCACAACACTGTACTACCTTGCTGAGTGGAAGGAATGAGGAAGTAGGTAGCATGGCAATCTAAAGTTGTCAAATAGGTCAGTGTTCTGTGGCTTCACAGAACTGGCGTTGCCGGATTGCATAATAAGGAATGCTCCCTTTGTTTCCATTTAACGATGAGATGATTCACCATTCAGGCTGGGTAAAGAAATGTATTGCTTGACATTTTAGGTCGCACCTGGTGAACATCTTTAACAGAAAACACTATTTGACACACTACCCCTGGGTTTCATTCTCATGGTTCAGATGGAAACAAAAATCTGAAACACTAGTGGGGGCAGTGGGGTTAAAGGTTAAGTACCGCTCCCCTAACTACTGATCTCTGCTGTCCACTGCTGCATCTCATTGCCATTTTACAGAGAAGTGGTAGCTGGAGTAATGTAGCAATCTGGCTTTAGGTTTTATATTCCAATGTCTCTGCTTCTTAAAAAAGAAAACAGGAATAGTAATACATGTTGAACTTCCTTGATTCTTTCAAAGTTTCTGCCTTGGCAGCACACAAAGAAATAACTTATGGTAGCAATCTTTCCCATTAGTTTTCAGAAAGTAGTCAAAAGTGTGAAACACACCAGAACGCATACGCTCTTATTGGATTACACCCAACAATTGATGCATTTTACTGGGCCATGTGAGTAACAGTTGGTTGTATATATTTTTCAGTCCTGTAAGTTATACTGCATTCCTTTAACCTAACTCTAACTTATTTAATAAGTTATAAGTTATATTATTCTCTTTTCTATGCACAGCATAGTGCAAGTATTGAAGGACACCAGATCTGATGGTTTGAAAGCCAAAAAATTGCTGTTTACTTTTGAACAGATGCAGCTGCACCAGAGAGATCCAAGGAGTCACTGAAAACTCCAACAGGCAGTTGGCGTTATATGCCCTTTACTCATGCAAACATTTAAATAAACTTGGACCTGTCTTTTCTCTCAAGAGGACTACAACTTCACTTTGAAACATCTCAACATGTTATCTTAGACAGTATCTGACTATTTCAATTACTTCACCTTTTTTATTTCAATTGCTTAATAGCTACCTTTCAGGGCTGAGCACTCACAAATTAACATACACAGAGAAATAAAACAGAACCTCAGGCACAATATAAAACGGTGAGTGGATACAGACAGACACACGAGAGATACTGAAACATCACATTTCTCTTAAGGAAAGATATCAGTTAACATTTATATTATCTTCTTTTGAAGGTTAAATGCAAGAACTGAAATAACCAAACCATGGTTAACTGGAAGAGAGTTCCTTAACCACCTGTTGGCATTTACAAGCAGCAGCAGAAAGGGAAGAATTCCCTATTTGTGCCCCGCCCACCCCCCTCCGGCCAGGAACGCAGAATTGTGGAATTGGAAGGGTCCCCAAGGCTCATCTAGTCCACCCCCTGCAATGCAGGAACCTAAACAAAAAAAGCTGCAAAAAAGAAGACAAGAAGGTAGATCTCCCCGCTCCACGTTGGTTTTTCAGTGTCTGCTTTAGGGGGTAATTTTAAATCACAATATTGCCTGCCTAGGTAAAGGTAAAGGGACCCCTGACCATTAGGTCCAGTCGTGACCGACTCTGGGGTTGCGGCGCTCATCTCGCTTTATTGGCCGAGAGAGCCAGTGTACAGCTGCCGTGTCATGTGGCCAGTATGACTAAGCCGCTTCTGGAGAACCAGAGCAGCACACAGAAACGCCGTTTACCTTTGCGCCAGAGTGGTACCTATTTATCTACTTGCACTTTGACGTGCTTTTGAACTGCTAGGTTGGCAGGAGCAGGGACCGCGCAATGGGAGCTCACCCTGTCGCGGGGATTCGAACCACCTACCTTCTGATTGGCAAGCCCTATGCTCTGTGGTTTAACGCACAGCGCCACCCACACCTGCCTCTAATTACACCACAGCACTTACAGTGGTACCTCAGGTTACATACCCTTCAGGTTACAGGCGCTTCAGGTTACAGACTCCGCTAACCCAGAAATAGTACCTCGGGTTAAGAACTTTGCTTCAGGATGAGAACAGAAATTGTGTTCCGGCGGAGCGGCGGCAGCAGGAGGCCCCATTAGCAAAAGTGGTGCTTCAGGTTAAGAACAGTCTCAGTTTAAGAACGGACCTCCGGAACGAATTAAGTACTTAACCCGAGGTAACACTGTATTCTAGCATAACCCAAAGGCAGGCAACTAAAAGACAGCTCTCACAAGAGACAAGGGCCTGTCTGGCGTGCGAGGCGCCCTTACCTGGAACTCCAGGGTACACTTGGTGCCCTGCACGATCTCCTCATAGAAGCACTGCTTGGCGTTATCTGGCAACTCGAAGGTGATCTCCGAGGCGCGGACAGACCAGCCCAGGTTGAGCAGCAGCAGCAGCAGCGCCGCAGCCGGCAACCTGAGGGAGGCTCCGGGGCCCTGCCAGCTCCTCAGCAACATCTCTCGGCCGCAAGCGCTGAAGGGTGAACTGAAAAGCGAGAAGCGAGAAAGGAAAGTGAGATCAAAGCGTCGGCTTCGCCCGAGGCCTAGCGAAGGTGGGCGTCGCACCCCAACCTCACCTGCGAAGGGAGCCGGATGTATGCCGGTTCCCACCTGCGGCGTGGCCGAAGAAAAAAAAAAAGGAGGGGAACGAAGCGGAGCCGACGACCCGGAAGTGACCTGGCTCCGGCAGCGGAAACTTCCGGGTGAGTTGTCAATTGTAGACGTGGTGTTCTTTGAAGGGAGAAGGCGGAGGGGGCGGGGAGTGGTCGGGGGCGGGGACTAGGCAAAAGAGGCGGGCGGGGCTTGAGGGAGCTAGGAGAGGTAGGACGAATCCACGCCAGCCGCGAGACGTTCTTATTGGCGCTTTCCAGGCGAGGCGCTGATTGGATGTTGCCGGGTGACGGCCGATAGGGCGGGTGAGGGAGTTTTCTGGGAAGCGGGAAAGAGGCGGCCTGTACTCAGTTGAGGTGGAGAAAGAGGCGCCGAAGGGCGGCGTGTGGAAGTCGCACCCCTCACCCTGGATGTGTGTAAACGCTTTTTTCTTCGCTGGCAGATACGCCTAAGCACATATAATCAGTGAGTAAGTCCCATTGAACTCACTGGGTGTTTGTTGACTTATGTATGTACTTAAAATAATTTTATTTTACCTCAGCGTTCATTCGTTTTCTGCATTTATACCCCACCTTTTTCTCCAAGGAGTTCACGGTGACACACATGGTTCATTTTTTTTAAGTATATGCTGACATTCAAAAGATGTCTGTCCACACAGTGACTTACAATCAATGTTTTTTATATAAAACTATTTTTTTTTTAAAAAAACCATTGCACTAATGATAATAGCAATGAAAAATTAAATCCATTAAACTAAGTTCAGTTAGCCAACCCTTGCAATAAAATAGGGTCACTACCCCTCACTATTCAAATCGCTGGTGTGAAGATAAAACACTAGATAAAAAAATAATTTTCCCCGTTCTAAAAAAAAAACCCCAACCCCGTAGGTTTTTATTAAATTGCAATTGCTGACATAAGTGTCCTTGAAGATGAAAAGTGATACTCTTATTTCCTCTGAATACCCAAGGGACTAATTTTGAAGTTGCTGCCACCTCTTGGGAAAAAGCCACAGTGTTTATAAGCTTCCTGTCTAGTTCTATAACGCTCTCTGATTTCTGAAGCATTGAGAACAAATCAGCAGACCTTAAAACCACTTGAGGAAACCCTTGATTCAAAAGCTTACTGCATTGTTACTCTGCTGCTCATGATTTAATAATACGAGGAGCACAGACTGCTTGTTGCTTGGTTAGGTTATCCAGACATTTTTTCTGCTAAGCATCTCTCTTAAAGAATAAGCAGATGATCCATTTTTTTATCTACAAACGGTAAGAATTTAGTGTGATGAAGTAACTCACTTGGTTAACCTGCAAGTATAGTTACTTTCCAGTTAAAAAACCATACCACTGGGCTTTGCCAATTAATTTAAATCACCTGGGAGGCAGGAAAACCTTTACTGAATAAAGCAGTCTTTTACTCTACAGTGGTGCCCCGCAAGACGAATGCCTTGCAAGACGAAAAACTTGCTAGACGAAAGTGTTTTCCGTTTTTTGAGTCGTTCCGCAAGACAAATTTCCCTATGGGCTTGCTTCGCAAGACGAAACGTCTTGCGAGTTTGTTTCCTTTTTCTTAAAGCCGCTAAGCCGTTAATAGCCGTTAAGCCGCTAAGCTGCTAATAGCCGTGCTTCGCAAGACGAAAAAACCACAAGACGAAGAGACTCGCGGAACGGATTAATTTCGTCTTGCGAGGCACCACTGTATTTATACCTGAGCGGGGGGTGGGGTAAAATTCCACCAGGATGGCCACCATATTCTACGTGTGCTCAGTTTGGTACAGAAGGAGGGAAACACAAAACATAAAAAAGTGGTATGAAATAGCAGGCAGTGCCCCAGCAACCCTCAATGGACTGTGAATGCTCAACAATCAGGAGATGTACTGCCGACAAAAGAGTCCACAACAAGGACATGCCCCCAGCATTGTTGCATGTACAGTGATGCCAGAGCACTCTCAAGTCATCACTCCCAGGCACACAGCCAGCAATGCCCATAGTATAGCAAGTCTCCAGCTATCTCTGTGGGTAGAGGTTTGAATCCCTTATGCTCCTCACAAGAACTATCCGGAAGGAAGGAGAGGCCATGTAATACAACTCACGCATAAGCTCCCTGGGCAGAGTACCTGCAAAGTGTATATAAATCACCCCTAGGATTCTGATCCCACCCAGGGAGGGAAAGACTGGGGGGGGGGGTCACACCGCCAAAGGGAAAGGGCCAGATGAAGAATCAACAATGAGAAATACAGATATGCACAGAGTTGAGAAGCAGGAGATGGGAATTCAGGATCCGCCAGGGGAAAAGGGGGAAGTGTGCCTGCTCCCTCTTGCTCCCAGCCCAAAAACTACTCAAAGATGCCATGATCACGTTAAGGAGCCCTGGCCAGGTGGAACACCTTACATTTTGCATGCAGAGGATCTCTGGTTTAAATCCAGCATACAACTCCGGGAAGCCTTCATGGACCAATAGCCTGACTCTTGCAAGGCCCAGTCCTTTTGACTGTCTCTCTCCTGGTGGTAACTTGCATAACCAACCTTCTCCCTCATCTGTTTTGCACAATAAGCCAACCTTGCCAGGCAGCATCTCAATAATTTTCATTAACATTTCTCCACCGCTTCCTCCTTCCCTCCTTCCGTTTGACTTCCTCAAACACCCTGGCAACATCACACTCCAGGGTACTTGAGAGAGCAGACAATGGAGTGTTCCACTGGTGTATCTGTCATGGTGACAAAATATCTCGTGTTCTGTCAGTGTAGTGGGGCACCTGCCAAATCCTACGGCCCCATAGCCAACCGTTGTTGAGTATAGAGTATTTCATAGAATTATAGAATTGCAGAGTTGGAAGGGACCCCAAGGGTCATCTAATCTTTCCCTGAATCATTGATTTAATCAGCTTTCCAGTTTTTAATTTTTTAAAAATTTCTATAAGAATTGCAAATCACAAAGTTCAGTAAAAGTCCTACCCTGCTAATTCAATAAAAAATATGTGAGGGAGGGAGGGGGGTTGTTGGTTTGTGTTAGTTTTTATTATGTGTTTTGTATTCTCATTTTGTATTTTTATGTTGTGAGCTGCCTTGTGATCTTCGGATGAAGGGAGGTATACATATTTAGCAAACAAACAAACAAACAAACAAACAAACAAACAAACAATAAAAGACTGAAAATAATGCTCTTAACTCTCCAGGCCTATACTATTTCCAGTAGGGAATATATGGGGGGGGTGCTTTATGGGGGGTGCTTTAAATGTATGGTTTGTATGTAACCAAAGTCTCAGTGCAATAGACACACGTGTCTATTTAGACTTAAGTTCCATTTATTTCATTGAGACTTTTTCCCAGGCAAATGAGTACTGGACTGCAGTCTCAGGTACACAGATAAGGTTTTCCAAAAGTTGCTGACCTTTGTAAAATAAGCCACCATCTTGGAGTCACTTAACAAGGTGGTCAGAAAAAGCACACATGAAATATTGAAAAGTAAACTTCTCAGTTGAAGCCATAATTTCTGTAATTCACTAGAGGGAGCTGTTGAATCAGAATACAGTGGTACCTCCGGTTAGGAAATTAATTCGTTCAGAAGGTCCGTTCTTAAACTGAAACCGCTCATAATGACGCCTGCTGCTGCTGCGCTGCCGGCACGCGATTTCCGCTCGCATCCTGGGCAAATTTCGCAACCGGAAGCATCTACTTCGGGGTTAGCGGAGCTCATAACCCAAAGCGTTTGCAAGGAGGACAGTACGTAACACGAGGTTCCACTGTAGTTTTCCAAAGTCTAGTTCCTTATAAATATTGTAAATAAAACATATTCTTTTAAAATTCTGGTTATACTCAAATAATGTTTTTGTGAGCTAAGGTGGGATAATATGCTAGTAAGAACATCCCTCAGAAAATAGACAGAGCACCACAGGAAGGTGTAAAATTCCAGGGAATAAAAAAGTTATTCCTATCAGGTAGCTATGTCACAGGTAATTATGATGATATAAAACATTTTGGCAGCCCCAACCACCAAGAAGGGATTGTTAGCACAATAAGGGACATTTACGTATTGGACAAATACTCCTTTGTTGCACTTGCATAATCTACAGATTTTGAAGATTTGTATCCATGTTCCTCAAATCAGTGGAAGTAGATCTGGTGGAAGAAGGCATAGTACAACCTGTCGAGTTCCTTTTAAAAATTATTCTGTCTACTTTGGTGATAAAAAGCAGGAAAAGCTATAGGGTTTTTTTCTTTTCAAGCTCTGGAGGCGGGGAGGGGGGAAAGCCTGGTTGTAGCAGACGCTGGCTACGTAAGCACTGATTTGTGACAATAATATGTGTTCATTTGTATGAATAACCTTGTTGAGTCACTTGAGGAAGTTTTTGTATACACACTTCAAGAGGAATTTAGTGATCTAGAATTAAGACTCAGATACATTCCATTCTGGAAATAAACAGAGTAGGATGGTATTTTGTTTTTGATGTTGCCTGAGCTTGAAATGAATGAACAGCCTGCATGATCATACACAAGTGTGGACTAGAACTGTTTGTTCCTTGTAATGAGAAATATTGTGTGGATGTTAGTAGGGGACTTAGCTCCAAAGAAGTTTTTGTAATTAATTTTCTATATTTGATTGCTTTTTGTTGAATCTGTTTGGATTAATGTTTACAATTGGGTATCTTGTAATGAATACAATTGGGTATCTTGAATAGCCTTCTATCTTTTTTTCAAGCTAGTATGAATGTGATTGTTGTCTGTTGCATCTTTTCAAAGCATTCTGACAAATGCCATAGTCCTTAGAAAGGAGGAAGTTTTAAGGGAATTACCTGGATTTTAAATTCTGGTAAACTAATGACTGTCTCTATATTTGAGGCCTAAAACCCTACTGGAAACCGCCTGTGCTTGGACATACCGTATTTTTCGCCCTATAGGGTGCACCGGCCCACACCTAGTTTGGGGGAGGGGAATAAAGAAGAAAAAAATTATCCCCCCCCCCCAGGCGTGGGGCTGGAATCCGCAGGGCTGGCTGCTATTTTGCCCCCCAGGTGCGGGCTTCGGACAGATATCCGCAAGCCTGGGGAGACCAGCAGGAGTTCCCTGAGGGAGGGGGTTCCCTAGGGAGGGAGTTCCCTAGGGAGGAACCTGCGGGAGTTCCCTAGGGAGGGAGTTCCCTCCCTAGGCTTGCGGATAGCTTCCTGAAGCCTGGAGAGCGAGAGGGGTCGGAACTCCCGCCGGTCTCCCCAGGCTTGCGGATATATGCCCGAAGCCTGGGGCGCACTCTGCTGCGCTCCCCAGGTTTCGGGCTGCAGGCTGCTGTCTGCAAGCCTTGGGAGCCCGGCGGGAACTCCCGCGGGCTCCCAAGGCTTGCGGATAGCTTCCTGAAGCCTGGACAGCGAGAGGGGTCGGTGCGCACCGACCCCTCTCGCTCTCCAGGCTTCAGCGAAAGCCTGCATTTGCTCCATAGGACGCACACACATTTCCCCTTCATTTTTGGAGGGGAAAAAGTGTGTCCTATAGGGCGAAAAATACGGTAGTTTGAATGTGCCATTTCCTTTGAGCATTAGTCTTTCACTCACAAGAAGACAATCCCTTCCTCTTTTTGAATTCTGTTGGATAAGTAACGATAACAGGTATGGAAAGACTTCAGCATGTTGAATATTCCATCAGCCTGGCTTTTCAGCTTGCCAGAAGGAATGAACTCCACTCTGCTTCTCCTCTGTTAGAGGAATTTTAAGGTCTTATTTATATAAAATAAATGTTCATTACTGTACAAGGCAAACACATAAACAAACAAACAAACAAACAAACAAACAAACCACATGTCTGGAAACAGTACAGGAAAACAGTCCTAAAGCCATTTTGAATCTTTAAGTCACCTCAAATATTTCTCTGCAAGGAGGAAGGAAATGGAAAAGCCTCCCCATTGTCTCATTGTTCACAAACCCTGTCTTAAGGGTGTCTCTGTGTGAATAGGGTGAGCCTGTGACCTGGATTCAGGAATTAAGTACCGGTAGTTATCATCACAATTTGTTGATGTTTGTTGTTGTTTAGTCATTTAGTCATGTCCGACTCTTCGTGACCCCATGGACCAGAGCATGCCAGGTACTCCTGTCTTCCACCGCCTCCTGCAGTTTGGTAAAACTCAGTTTGGTTGGTAGCTTCGAGAACACTGTCCAACCATCTCGTCCTCCGTTGTCCCCTTCTCCTTGGGCCCTCAATCTTTCCCAGCATCAGGGTCTTTTTAAGGAGTCTTCTCTTCTCATGAGGTGGCCAAAGTATTGGAGCTTCAGCTTCAGGATCTGTCCTTCCAGTGAGCACTCAGGGCTGATTTCCTTCAGAATGAATAGGTTTGATCTTCTTGCAGTCCATGGGACTCTCAAGAGTCTCCTCCAGCACCATAACTCAAAAGCATCAATTCTACGACTATCAGCCTTCTTTATGGTCCAGCTCTCACTTCCATACCTCAGAGAGACATTCAGTGAAACAAAATATGTACTATTTTCTGAAGTATGTGACGATCTCCTAGCCAGACAAACATCAGAGCTCAGGCAATGTGAGAACTTGCATGGCTACTCTTATGTTTTATGCTTTTTGTTGTTGAACTTTTCTGGCTTTTTCTTTCAAATACCATGTAAACTCAAATTTTCTTAAATACGGGCTGATTTATTTTTTATTATTAAAAGTATGTGCCTGCAGTCTTTCCACTCACCTTCTTGTGCTTCTGCTCTGTTAATGCACAATGAAGAGGTTTGAACTACCCCAAAATATGGAGGGGAGGGATTGCGTGTAAAAGGATACTTAGTAAGGCATTATAGAAATTCTAGACGGTGAAAGCTGATATATTTTGGGAGTCCTCCTGCCCTCATTCTATTGCTAATCTGTCACGTTAAGATTTAGGTTATTATTCTAAACTGATTATTCTAAAACCTTTGTTTAAGATAGTTTTCAAAACAACCCAAACTGGTTTAGTTTATATTCCCTCATCTTCAAGTGTTGTGATCATGTGTATAAGATGGTTTTTACTATTTTTCTATATGAATAAATGAGTCAATTAATTTACTTTTTTTCATTCATCACTTCGTTGTAAACAAAATCTGCCCTTTTTCCCTTATGGGGTATCCAAGAGCCCGTATAGAGTCCTTAAGTGGGTTCCCTATTGGTAGGAGAAAATAACAGAGGCCAACCAGAGAATATTGAGAAGCAAAGCAGCTAGTAAGCCTGATCTTAATTAAAACAGTTGCAACAGGGTGCTCCCCCCACATGCAGGAGAGAGGAGGAGGACCCAGAACAAAGGTGTGCCAGCTCTTATATAGACTTTTGAAATTGCCCACCCTCAAACTCAAGACCACCCCAATACATCATACATACAGAAAGAGGTGGTCTCCAGCAAAATCCTGTCTGGCAGAAAACCTGTCAACGGTCACGGATTGGATCACCCGGGCAGCCTGGCCATTCTTTTGTAATGATAAATACTTACGGTAATTCCTGAGCCAGGTCACAGGCTCACTCTATTCACACCTTAAATGTGACTTTAAGCCAGGATTTGTGAGCATAAAGATAGTGGGGAGGTTTTTTTCATTTCATTTCCTTGCAGAGAAACATTGGTCAATTTGGGAGAGTCAAAATGGTTTCAGGACTGTCTTCCTGTACTGTTTCAGACATGTGGTATATATATATATTTATGTACGTGTTTTCCTTGTACATTCAATTTATATATTTGAGACCTTAAATTCTTATAACAACTTTGTGTTATTAATATGTATAGAATTTCAGTTACATGAGTCTAGTATAAGGGATAGATGACTCAAAGTTTCTGATAATAAACCACCTTATCTTATGTTGCTTTGTCTTCTACTAGTCTAGCTCTTGTCTGAGAAACCTCTGTAGATAATTGACCAAACAAACATGACTGGTGATTTTCTATCTTATTTTCTGAATTTCCAGTCTTTTGAGCTTGAACATCTGCAATGTTCAGAGCCACTCTTACAAGGAAAAATTAATCTACCTACATTTTCTGATATGATTTTTAGTTATGAAAACACAGTTTTAAAAAGCCCTAAAGATAATCAAATCCTTGAATGTCTGCCTAAATGCAGAACTTGTGTGTCAATTTTTTAGCTAGGCATGGATAGTTAAGAATTTCAGCTTTGTTTTTCCTCTTTCTGTCAAAAGATGTTTTGTTTCTGCTCTGTATACTTTCCAAGGCACACACAACAGAAGCATACACAAAAGCTCCATTCATGCTGGTGTTTATTTAGCTACTAAGCAATGTCCCCTTTCTATGTAGCTGATGAACCTTGCAGCAGTGTGGCATTGACCCTCAGGAAACCTTGAGAAATTGAAGCCACATTTTTTAATATCTGCATAATCACCTCTCACTTCCAGAGAGTAAGAAGCACATACATATTAGCTGGCTTGCTAGCTGCTGCTGAAACACCATTCTACTTGTTCTTTCCTTTTACTACTGTAAGATTCACTCAACCCAATCCAAATTTGTCAGATTTAAATGTGATTCCTAATCCATCAGTTGATATAAATGGTGAGGGGGGAGAATAATAAAGGACTAATATTTGGCTCATTGTTAAAGTATCCTTTAAATATTAATATATGGAGAGACTTGGCACCAGGACCAGCTCTGTCATTAGGCAGAGTGAGGTAGTCAGCTCAGGCAGCTGATTTAGGGTGCAGAATGCTGAAGCCTGGTTGCTGTGGGAGGCAATGAGAAGGGATATATGACCACCTTAAACCACAATACTCACTGTTGCTGAGCTACTGATTCAGGATTTTGTTATGAGGATATAAAGTCCTTAGCAACTTGGGACTCAATTCTGATAAGGCAGTGTTTCCCCACCTTTTTTGGGCAACGGCACACCTGTTTAATCAAAAAAATCTCGCGGCACACCACCATTACTGCCCCGTGACGTCAGCGCGCAGCGTCACGCCGGGAGGGACGCACGAAAGTGAAAGTTTTCACTTTTTCCCCCTCCCCCTTGCCGGGGAACCTCCAAGCTTTGGGGGTGGGGGTGGGGAGGCAGCAGAGCGAGGGACTGAGGGACGGCGGCAGCTGAGGCGGCGGCGGCTGTTGTGGTGGTGGCGGCGATAGCGGGCGGAGGAGGGGGCGGCGGCGGGAGTTGCTGCTGCTGTTGTTGCTGCTGCTGCCCGGACATGCCGGCCTCCTCCTCCTCCGCTGTCTCGCGCTCCTCCATTTGCACGCGCTGCCCCGCCGCTCGGCACCACCACCGCGGAGCCGCCCCCGGCTCGACGCGGATCCTCGCCGCCGCCGCCTCTCACCGCCCGACTCGCCCGCCTCCCTCCCACGGCACACCAGCCGATGTCTCACGGCACACTAGTGTGCCGCGGAACACCGGTTGGGAAACACTGTGATAAGGAGTATCTTCCCAGATTTTAAAAAAGAGGAAAAACTAATTCACATTTAAAGAGCTATATAATAAAAGCTAGAAAAATATGTTTTACTCCAGGAATCTTAAGAAACTCAAAGTAAAAACTGGCCCAGAGTTTGTACTAGTATGTCTGACCACCAGGGATTGCTTAATTTGCAAATGGGTCACTGAAATATTGCCAATTTCACATTGGCAGCAGGATGTTTTTTACTTAGTGGATTTCCTTTGGTAAGGGGAAATTTGGGTTATATATAGGCTGGCATTTTGATACCAAAGGTGGTGTATGGGGACTACAAAAAATTGTATGTATGGTGGACATTAATCCCACAACGGACACCCATCTGGAAGGGTCACTGCTTTCCATAGCCAGGTCTTTCTGGGTCAACTGCGGGATTTGAGCTGCCCGACTCTTGTGCAAACTGATTTGGGGAGCTGACCGCTGTGCTGTAAGCACAGCTGTTGCTAAGCTTTGTTTGCTATACTTGATCAAATGATTGCCCATATTTGCACTATGAGCTTAGGCACGTATTAACCCCAGGACAGTTACTGTGTCTAGTCACATCTTTTTGTTGGACTGACGCAAAACTTGTGCTTGCATTACTGTATAATCAAGCAGGACCACTCTGTTCTGAAGCCAAAGCTTCCTCTGTCCATCAGGGTAGATGAACATCTGTGGTTTAAAATTATATCTGATGAGTCTATCCTCAGGCCCTTAAAATTTAATCTATGACCCTTTTATCAAGTAGACTGCTTTCTTAAGCAAAAGAACAAAAACAGGAAAAAATAATCTTCGGGTATTCTGGCACAAAGATAATGATTATATCCAAATATGCTAAACCACAGAGCCTAGGGCTTGCCAGTCAGAAGGTCGGCGGTTCAAATACCCACGATGGGGTGAGCTCCCATTGCTCGGTCCCTGCTCCTGCCAGCCTAGCAGTTCAAAAGCACAAAGTGCAAGTAGATAAATAGGTACCACTCCGGCGGGAAAGTAAACGGTGTTTCCATGCACTGCTCTGGTTCGCCAGAAGCAGCTTAGTCATGCTGGCCACAGGACCCGGAAGCTGTACACCAGCTCCCTCGGCCAGTAAAGCGAGATGAGAGCCGCAACCCCAAAGTCGTCCGCAAGTGGACCTAACAATCAGAGGTCCCTTTACCCTTTTATGCAATAATACTACTGCAGGCGTGTCCAACAGGTAGATCGTGATCTACTGGTAGATCACTGGACGTCTGCGGTAGATCACTGGTAGATCATTGGCTCCCCCCAAAGAAGCTGAACAACTGTGATTCCCCTAGAAAAAGCTCAACATTTTACCTCCTCCCTGAAAAAACTCAAGAACTTTGACCTGAACCCCCAAAAAGGCGGTAGATCACTGCCAGTTTTTAACTCTGTGAGTAGATCACAGTCTCTTGGGAGTTGGCCACCCCTGTACTACTCGAAAGCTGCTTTTGCTCATGGCAGGATTGGTTATGAACTAGAAAAAGAAGAAATTACTTTCCCCCCTCAGGCCCTTCTAATAGCCTACTCCAGCCTGTATATATTTTCCATATTCTCCTTGTTTCTCATTCTGTAATACTACCCCTAAGCATGGTGGTGCTATTTTGAGAAACTTTAGCAGTTTTGTAAGAGTCCATGGAATAACACTATATTCTCCACTTCCACTCACGTTTCTTTGTATCTAAACCATTGCATTAAATGTTTTGGAAATTATTAGTATTTGGGCTCTGTCAACTAAAACAGCATGAACATTCGCTTTCCATATCGTGGAAAAGTATTTTTCTGCCCAGTTAACTAGCCTTTGCTTCTGAAAAGTTCTGTGTGCTTAGGCTCAGTCCTACATATAGTTACAGGCAGTAAGTTCAACTGACTTGGGAGGGACTTCCTTCCAAGTAAATAGGCATAGGATTGTATTGTTGTGTTATCTCTCTTAAAGGGAGCGATCCTGCTTAGGCTAGACTGCATGTGATGCTACAACATACACAAAGCCTCTTATGTGTAAGTAAAAAAGTAAAGTAAGTAAAAAAAAGTGTTTATTCAGGCAAGCAGTGGTAAAGGCTTGGCAGAAGTCACACCATTCAGGAGTCATGATTCAGAAGTTCAGGAATTAGGCAGGGTGTTCAGGACTGGATGGAAGCAGTGAAGATGTCCCAATGGAGACAGAGCCCATGAAAGTAAATGCAACTTAGAAAATTCATTAAGTGCTCCTGCAGGGGTGAAGGTCAGGATGACCAATAGAGAGCCAGGCTAAGAACCTCTAAAGCCATATTATAGGGCCATCAAAAAGCTAAAAGCACAAAGCCATTTTAGAAAGCTAAAGACTATTTCTCTTTCTCATGTTTGTCACTTTGCCACCTTTTGCAGAGGCAGCAAGCATGCAAGCTTGTGGGTGCCGCTAGCTTGCCCCTGCAGGAAGTTGCTAGTTGAGGTTAAGCCATTTCTGAGAAACGACCCCTGACAAAGGCAAGTAGCAGGATGTCTGCTGACCGCCAGGCTCCAGATATAACGCTTAGGTGTGAAGTTGCTAAACCACAAGGACATTTCTTGGAAGCGGGGGGTTCAGGGGCACTTCCTGGAACTAGTACAGAGGTTAAGTAGATTATAAGCCAGTAGCGCCACCTAGTGGAATAGGCAACTTGGAACCAAAAGGACACACCAAATTTATTCATTGGTTGAGCTTTAATGAATATGTATCAATGACCATAGGAAATTGTCAATCATTGGCTAAAGGGATGCCAAGGGGCTGAACTGTGCTTTGCAGAAAGATATATAAGTTGACTGCCCCAAAGGGGGGGCGGGCATTCTTCATTTTCCTGAATGCACCCTATTTGCTTTTTGTCGGACAAAAATCCAAATAAAAACTTTTTCTTTAAGAAACTTTGCTGCCTGATTTTTACATTCCTGGTCTGAATACCGATGTCCCTTTCATTTCTGGTGCCAAAAGTGACTCGGATCAGAAGGACTTTAAGTGTCCTCAGAGACCAGGAGGCAGCTCCCTTGCCCTCTGGGCAGAGACAGGGGAGGGTCAACAGACCTCCTGGCTTCCACGTGCACACCGAACCTTTTCTTCGGAGGGGGGCAGAAGGCAACTTGACCCTCTTGCTGTATCCTGGGACAGAGGACAACGGATTTGAAGAGCCGAGGTTGGGAGGACAGGACAGAGAAAAGCCGGCTGGGGTGAGTACATGGCAATAAGCCCTGAGGGGATAGGAAATCCTCCTTTTAATTAAGGAGAAGGGAGATACTGATCACATCTCCAGCGTGGATAGTGGCATTAAGTAGAAGGGTTGACTGCTGACAACCACCCACGCTTTGGTATTAGGAAGGAGAAAAAGGGGGGGCACAGGGTGGATAGTGTGTCGTGCAAGCGTCCAACGAGAGAGGCATTTTGTGCATGTATGTGTGTTACCCCGGGGCATTCCCCTGGGGTCGTAGCAACAAGTACTCCATTTCCCAGTCGGGCGACTGCACCTGGGTGAGAAAAGTTGCGAAATGAATGTGTGAGTGATTGGTGTGGGGACGCTGTACAGGGCCATACTGAAAATGGGAGGGGGGAGGCTCGAAAGCCTTGAAAGGTCCAGTAATTCCCCTTCAATGTATGTTAAACAACTTCAAGGAAGGACCAAAATCAGCATAGACCAGGGGGGACATCCTGACCAGATTCCCTATATAGACAACTGGCTGAAGGTGGTAGATGACAATCACCCCCCCCGGTTGAAGAAATGCAGGACTGAACATTGCAAAGTCACTCCCTCATGTCAGGTTTTGGAGAGGGAAGATGTCCAGAAGAAGTGCAGTGTTTATGGAGAAGAGTGTACAGAACAGTAAGCAGTTATTACTGCATTAACAGAGGAAAATAAAAGAAAAGAGCATGAAACAGGATGCTACTATAGAATTAATGTAACAGGATCTTGAACAGACAAATGAAGGACTTAATAGATTAAACACAAGTCATTTAGAAGAGAGGTCTCAACTAATTCAAGACCTCCAGAGGTATGGAAGAGAATTTGACAACCTCAGAGAGGTTTTAGCTGAGAAAGACAAAGAAATTTCTGCTATTATTTCAAATACAAATGTGTATTCTGAGCAGATTAATATTCTGAAATGTCAGATCAAGTGCAAAGAGGATGAAATGCAAGACAGGGAAATAGTGTTGTCTAAGGCTGAAAGGGAAGTCCAGTTACTGAAAGATCTACAAACCAAAGGTGTGAACAGTGGAGGCAGAAAGCTTTCAGAACTTTCTGACCAGTTAAGTGCAATAAAATCAGAACTGGCTGAGGAAAAAAAAAAAAATTGAAAACGTTAGTAAAACAAAAGAGAATGAAGAATTTGTTAGGCAAAACAAAGAGACTAGCCAAACAGTTAAAGATCTTCATTCTACAATCAATACTTGTGATGTTACTTAAAACAACAAACTCATGGAGTGTGAGTCACAAATTAAATTGCTTAAAGAACAAATAAGTAAATCAGCTAAAAATTGCAAGAAACAGAAATAGAATGTAAGGAGGAACAGACCATCTTAAATCTCAGGTCGATGAACATATCTCTGTAAAGGAGAAATTGAACAAGTTACTAAAATTAAAAGAAAAACAAAGAACAAAGTTTTGTGAATGAGCTGAAATCAGTGAAAGATTCACACAACCAGCTCACTTTACAAAATGCAAAAAAAAGGGATGAAGATTTAGCTAATTTATCCAGACAACTTGCTGAACATACTGACCATCTAGAAATTGTCAAAAGGTCACTGCAAAAAAAGAGGCAGAGATTGTGATATTCCTAAAAGACAAGTTTAAAGTTGTGGAACAGCAGGCTTTTGCAGAATCCTGATCCAAGGCTTCAGTATTTTAGCAAAACCTCTAAATGAAGTTACCAGAGGAAGGGAAAGTGACCCCTTTGAGTGGGGACCGGCCCAACAAGAAGCCTTTGAGACTATCAAGTAATTAGATTCCACAGTGAAAGGCTGGCCACCCTGTCTGTGGCCTGTCACTGCCACCACCACACTAGTGGAAGAAGCAGACAAGTTCATGTTTGGCCAGGAGATGCATGTGAATGTGCCCCATTTGGTTCTCACCCTTATGGAATATAAGGAGGCTGAAACAGGCTTTGCCCAACCCATTGAGAAGTCTGCAGGCGCAGTGGAAGCTTGTGAAGCAGACGTGCCTGATGTTCTAGAGAGACCAAAGGGTCCTAGCCATTTTAAGGGCCAGCGTTGATTCTTGGCTGTTGGCAATACTCCAAGGGAGGAAGCCCTGGGTAGCGTGGCAGCCACTGAAGACAGCATGTCAGGCCACAGTGGCAGCCAGACCAGAAGGGGCTGTGGGACGCCCAGAAAGCCCAGAGGGGGCTAGAGAATGCCCAGAAAAAGTACCAAGCCCAGAGGGGGCTGAGGCTGTTTTGGGAAGCTGTTTCTACGCTTCAATAAGTTGTTCCTCAGGCAGCAGAGCACCCAGAAGTGGGGGTGCAAGGCAGGCAAGCCGTTCCAAGAGCTCTAAGAAAGCCAAAGTCTCCAAGAGTTGTTTGTGTTTTGAGGCGAAGTCCAACAGCAAAAGGCATTGCCCTGCAATTGGCAGCAGGATGCAAGGCTAATGTCCAGAAGTTGAGACGTTACTGGAAGCAGTATGGGGTCCCGAAGAGATTGCCGTGATGCACTGCAAAGCCCATGGGAGAGGCCGGGACATGGTCACTAGGGGCAACCGGAAGGCAGACAACGCAGCTCGTGAAGCAGCTTTGAGACCTCCACCAGCACTCAACGCAGCCCTCATCCCACAACTCACTCCAGACGATGTGGAACCACGCTACACACCGGAGGAGCAACAGTGGGCACGCCAGGAAGGAGCAACACTCCAGGAGGGATGGTTCCGTCTACCAGAAAACCGTGTTTTTGTGCCCCAACATCTGGCTACCGTGATTGTGAAGAATTACCACGAGTCCACTCATCTAGGGGGTCCAGCTGCCAGAGCACACCTTGGGAGACTTTTCTATATCACTAACCTTTCTCAACTAGTTGCTGCTATATCCCAGGGGTGTGTCCTGTGCGCCAAGAACACCCCCAGACAAGGCCACCTCCCCCCACCGGGTGTACAACACGTGGGCTTTACCCCTATGGAAAGCCTGATTGTGGACTTCACTGAATTGCCTCCAGCTAGGGGTATCAAATACCTGCTTGTGTTTGTCTTCACCCTGACGGGCTGGACAGAGGCATACCCCACTAGAACAGAGATACCTGTTACATGAACTCATACCCCGATTTGGCCTCCCCAGAAGTATTGGCAGTGACAATGGCCCTGCCTTCATTGATAAAGTTGTGCAAGAAGTGTGCAAGGCGCTGCAGATAAACTGAAGGCTACACACAGCCTACAGACCCCAGAGTTCGGGAAAACCTGAGCGTATGAATCGCACCTTGAAGACCCACTTGGCCAAGCTGACCCAGGAGTCAGGACTACACTCCAACCAAGAGACTGAGACTATCACCCTTTGAACTTTTGTATGGCAGGCCACCCCCTTTCGTCTGAGACATCCCCGCCAGTTTGGGGCGGGTGGGAGATCACATCACTCAGGAACAAGTGCAATTCCTGTCCCCGTGTGTGTTTGCTTCCCTTTCCAGGTACTACCTCGAGCCTACACCGTGCAGTCTCGCTGAGCCGGTCCACCAGTTCCAGCCGGGTGACAGTGTGGAAGCGCAACCCCCTCATCCCTAAGTGGCGAGGCCCGTATACCGTCCTCCTCTCCATCCCAACTGCGGTGAGAGTAGCCGACGTGATTCCCTGGGTGCATCACACGCGTCTGATCATCACCTTGTGTCTGACGCTACCGGAAACGCGTTGGGCCACGGGCAACGTGATCCTGCGACTGATCATCACAAGGACTTTCACAAGGACTTTCCCCTTTTCTCTATTATGTTCTGTATTGATTTGCTCTATGTCCTACTGCCCTTTTTGCTCTATGTCCTATTGTCCTGACCCCACTGAGCCATACCAACCCTATTGGCCTGCGGACCTCTGCTACGACTGGTTGGGAACCAACTGTCACTCAGGGGGTAGAGCACTGTACCAACCCCATCTGGTAGACCAGGTCCTAATCTTAATCCAGGTGTTGCATGGGACGGAGCCCATCTTAATGCAAATATTGCAGGGGAGGGAGCCTGAACCAGGTGCGCATTGAAATTGCTGAACAAGTGCCAGTAAATCCTGCAGCCCCACCTGTGGTTGTCGTGGTGGCTCGAGCCTCCCAAAAATCCCAGAATACTGCCTGAACTACTGGGCCTGGTAACTCCACATCTAATACCCTTGAATGTGGTAGGGTATTCTTGTGGCTGCATAAGGGTTGCCACCCCAGGCTTCAGCCTCCATAGGCCCTGGTCAGAGACCACATAGGTGACCTCCACCCAGTAGGACCAGCCTTTGAACTTTACAGAGTCTATTGCCATCCCTATAGCTCCCGAGGCCTAACAGTGTATCAGTGCCAGGCGGCCACTTTTCCCTGTGTAGAGTGGGAATGTTTTGTGTGTAGACGCTGCTCACGCCTCAGTAGGGCCAGGAGTTAGAGGCCCCATGACCTGGCCTTCGTGGGCCACCATCCCTTTGGCTTGTGGTATTACCCTTTTTGTGGTATTTCTGTGTTGGTGGTACAGTTCTTTGTTCTGGGGCACCGAACATTCCTCGAATCAGGATGTGGATCATACCCCGCCTCCGGATGGTTCTCACCTCTCAAATGGCCACAGGGTGGAAGGAAAACACCTTCCTGAATATGACAACAGCTGTAGCTAAGAGCCTGAACAGGTCTGAGTGTTACAGGCTGATTTGTACCACAAAATTAGTCTAGATGGTGCAGGTCTCCCCAGTGTATGTAGTTGAATTAGTTCTTAACTCCCAGGTTGGTCATGGTTAAAAGAGATTTTGCTTGTGATTTTACTTCTCTTCGTTACCGTATTATTCTTATCATGCTTTTTGCCTTGCCTTATTCAGATTGTACGCCAAATGGTGAGCCGCTCAGTTAATGCAGCAACACGTACCTATATCCTGGCTCTCTATGATGTTGCACCTATAGGTCCATCAAGCGAAAATGGAGAACCGTGACCGGTCAGCATTTTCGTGATGGAAAGGGGGGAATGCAGGGGTGAAGGTCAGGATGACCAATAGAGAGCCAGGCTAAGAACCTCTAAAGCCATATTATAGGGCCATCAAAAAGCTAAAAGCACAAAGCCATTTTAGAAAGCTAAAGACTATTTCTCTTTCTCATGTTTGTCACTTTGCCACCTTTTGCAGAGGCAGCAAGCATGCAAGCTTGTGGGTGCCGCTAGCTTGCCCCTGCAGGAAGTTGCTAGTTGAGGTTAAGCCATTTCTGAGAAACGACCCCTGACAAAGGCAAGTAGCAGGATGTCTGCTGACCGCCAGGCTCCAGATATAACGCTTAGGTGTGAAGTTGCTAAACCACAAGGACATTTCTTGGAAGCGGGGGGTTCAGGGGCACTTCCTGGAACTAGTACAGAGGTTAAGTAGATTATAAGCCAGTAGCGCCACCTAGTGGAATAGGCAACTTGGAACCAAAAGGACACACCAAATTTATTCATTGGTTGAGCTTTAATGAATATGTATCAATGACCATAGGAAATTGTCAATCATTGGCTAAAGGGATGCCAAGGGGCTGAACTGTGCTTTGCAGAAAGATATATAAGTTGACTGCCCCAAAGGGGGGGCGGGCATTCTTCATTTTCCTGAATGCACCCTATTTGCTTTTTGTCGGACAAAAATCCAAATAAAAACTTTTTCTTTAAGAAACTTTGCTGCCTGATTTTTACATTCCTGGTCTGAATACCGATGTCCCTTTCACTCCCCCCTTTGTTTACTAAAAAGATGCAGGGGCCAGTTTTCATTAGGACTGCAGCAAATAGGGAGCAAATAGGACTGCAGCAACAGCAACCCCAGTTAAAATCTGCTCCCTGCTATTAACCTGAGCAGTAGAGAACTCCCACTGACACCTGCCAGGGAAAGGATGACAATGCCAAAGGGCTCTCCCAGACAACCTGTTTATTGAGCATTCACTTTGATTTGCTTGCACAAAGCTTACACAGAGATTAGACTATGTCTAGTCTTTATGGAGCATTTGTTCTTGTTTGTTTGTGGGATGATTATACAACAATCTGCATTCATCCTGATTTCTTTGCAGAGTGCTTATAATCTTTCTATTATTCATTGTTACTACACATTTCAGTGCATTTATAAGTCATTTTCCTAACTGCAAAAAGTTAATTTCTTTTTCAAAGTGAATGTTTAGGGTGACAAAGCAATTTAATCCACTTTAATTGTGTGAACTTAAATTTCCCGTTATGCATTTGACTCATTCCCAAAAAATATTTACAACCCCAAAAGTCTTGTGGCACCTAACAGGAACAAATTCAATATGGCATAAGCTTTTGTGGACTAGAGCCCACTTAATGAGATGTGATCTTGCAGCTAATGAAGTAGATTTTAAATTGTGAACTCTCACATCACAATAAATTTGTGTATTCTGTAAGGTACCACAATATACATCATTGGTTTTACTGCAACAAACTAATACAGCTACAGTACCATGAAAACAGCATAATAAAATACATGTAATAAAACACATATAATGCATAAAATATACATGCAAGTATGGCATACCATATATTTCAGGTCACAAGGCTAAACTCCTAGGTTTTCCTGAGTTGGGAAGCTTTTACTGCAAACTTAGCTAAACATAACAGGCTTAGCTACGCTAGACATCAGATGTTTTATTTTATCAACGTCACTGTGAGTGATGGTTGGCTCTTGAATTTTCTTTAAATATTTTGCCTTTGGAATTTTGTAAAACTTGCAATATAACATATAATGAATGATGACCCCTACTATCTGGTATACACAGATCCAGAAGCACTGTCTTTCAGGAATTTTCTTGTAACACCCACCTAAGAAGTTGGTTTTGATAGTCTGAAATAGAAGTTTATAAAATAATGCATGGTGTTGAGAAAACAGACAATGATTTTTTTTTTTGGTCCCTCATAATACTAGAGCTTGGAGTTATATGAAGTTGAATGTTGGAAAATTAAGGCAAAACAAAGAAAGTCACTCAGGATATAGTTACAGAGGAGGCAGTGATGGCCACTAACTTGGATGGATTTAAAAGAGAATTAAGACAAATTCATGGAGGTTGTGGCTATTAGTGGCTACTAGCCAACTACCACTGGCATGTTACCACAGAGGTTTGACGATAATGGAAAGCAAAAGGTTGAAATAGGTTCCCAACTCCTGTTTAAAGCCTTATATCATGGGTAGGCAAACTAAGGCCCAAGGGCCGGATCCAGCCCAATTGCCTTCTAAATCCAGCCCGCAGATGGTCCGGGAATCAGCATGTTTTTACATGAGTAGAATGTGTCCTTTTATTTAAAATGCATCTCTGAGTTATTTGTGGAGCCTGCCTGGTGTTTTTACATGAGTAGTGTGTGTGCTTTTATTTAAAATGCATCTCTGGGTTGTTTGTGGGGCATAGGAATTCGTTCATCCCCCCCCCAAAAAAAAATATAGTCCAGCCCCCCATAAGGTCTGAGGGACAGTGGACCGGCCCCCTGCTGAAAAGGTTTGCTGACCCCTGCCTTGGATAGGCTCTGTGAAACATATATCAGAGGCTTCTTCCTTTTCTTCTTTTATGCCCCACTGTAACTCTGAGGATCGACAAAAGAGTGTCCTCTCTAGTCTAGTTGCAACAAACAGCAGTGGTGAACCTCTTCACATTGTAGGTGGGGGTTCACATCCATTTCACCCAAGGGTTCCCCACACAAAGGAATTTAGCATATCAGCAAGAGTGATTCTAGTCCAACCTTCTCCCTGACAGGGTAGCTTTCTATGTCTAGGTTCCCCACCCTCCTGCATAAGGCAATATTCTGCCATGTGAACCTACAACTAGTCTATGGTGGTACAGTCCAGATCTTGGTTTTACTAATTCATTTGAAAATTTACATACCACCTTTTCAATGTATATGCCTTAACCATGGCAGCTTACATCATTTCATTACACACACACAATCTCAAAGCAACACAGTAGTACCTCAGGTTACAAACACTTCAGGTTACAGACTCCGGTAACCCATAAGTAGGTTAAGAACTTAACCTCAGGATGAGAACATAAATCACGCGGCGGCGGCAGGAGGCCCCATTAGCTATAGTGGTTCCTCAGGTTAAGAACGGTTTCAGGTTAGGAACAGACCTCTGGAACTAATTAAGTTCGTAACCAGAGGTACCACTGTATAAAAATGCAGAGAAGCTAAGCCGAAAAGAACTAAGTACACCATATAAAAACAAACATAACATTCCAGGCCTCAACGCCCTTAGAAAGTTTATGACTACTAACATAACCTTTTAATCTTATAATTGAATAGATGGTGCCTTCTTTTGCCATGTGACAGCAACGAAAGCTGCATTTCTATGCTGATAACTTGAAAAATGACTCCCGTGTGAACGGATCTACCATTAAACATTATAGCAAGGTAAGCTTATGGAAAACCAATTCCCATAGCTTGTTTCTACTAGGGACATTGCAGTATTCTACAATAGCAATAGTTACCCTGAAGATAGTCATATGAAGCCTCCAATTTGTTATCACTTGCATCTTTATGCAGAAGTTGAAAAACTGGCTTGGCCCAGGATCTGTTAGTCATTAAAAAAACAACAAAAAAAACCTTGGAGGTAAAACTATTATGTAAACTTTGAATAAAGAGTACTCTGTTACTTTCCTTAGTAACTCTTGTTTCCATAATGCCATACAGAACATAACTGAGGGAGTTGAAACCTCTGAGCCCTACTGTGGTTCTGTTCTGCATCAGGGCAGGACTATTTCTGGAGATTTTACTGCACTAGATAAGGCAGGAAAGATACAACCCTCCAAGGTCAGTTAACATATTGACTCTGGAAAATTATGGATTCTCTTTGTATAACGGTCTCTATAGTCTCTCACAAACATCGTAGCATGATTCAGCACACCAAGTAGTTACCAGCCAGAAACAACCACAAACAGTGAAAGCAAGAGCATAATGTCTTAAGATGCTTGCTCCAGTCATTAGGAGTCAGTGTGATATAGCAGAAGGTCAGTTTAGAACCGAAAAGACTCACGTCCAAATCTTTACGCAGCTACAAAACTGTGACCTTGTGCCAGTCATACCCTCTCAGTCTAACCAACCACATAAGGCTGCTGTGAGGATGAAATGTGAGAGGGAAGAACCATGTATGCCTCAATGAGCTCCTTGGAGGATGTGTGAAATATAAATTTAGATTGAAAATTAATAATATATGTATTATTAATAAATGTCCTGCTTGGCCCTGACAGCTGCCAGATCTTTCCAAAATAAGGTCACCTGTATTGCCTGGTCAGTTTGTAGGGTCACACATCCAGAAGGGAATCCTTTATCTTTAGACAGGGAAACTGCAGAGCAAGCCCTTTTACCTCATGATTTGCTGAGGATTTCTCCCAGGTCCCTGCTGACCTAGACTTGTGTGTGTATTTATCTTCGTAAAGCCTCCTGGGTTACATCACGAGCAAGTTAGACCCTACAGGTTCTTCTCCTGCAAGATCACACTTATACAATTGTATTGCGTTTCATAATACATATGTCACAAAGTCACCCCACAATGAACTCCATGCCTCACAGATCTAAAGAGACCAACAGCCAATATTAACTAATACTAGCACAAATCTATTCATTATCATGTCGAAAAGTGCGTACATTTATGTCAGATGAAGGTCGTTTTTAAGCCTCTGATCCCAACTGTGTGCCATACTATTCCCATGTTATAATAAGAATCCAATATTCATTTCAACCCTAACCGATTGTTTGAAAAGATATCATGCTACTTATGCATGCGTGCCCCTTCTCTCAAATTTGGCAGACATTGAGTCTAGAGTTCAAGGCAAGTTATCAGCTCCTGCCACAAGGCATCAGTGGTAGCTTACACAGTCACTAGCTGTTTGCTGTTCTCCTCCCCACACCCCAGCATCCCTATTGCTTCATGGTTTGTTTCCAAGAGCAAACAGAGTCAAAGCAGCTACACACACACACACACACACACACACAAAGTCACAGTCTCAAACATATTCTGCAAGTTATATAACAGAATAAGCTTTTCCTTAGTGAAAGTTACCTGTGAGCTGGACTTCCTTTGGGTGTCTTTGAATCCAAAGCATGCTATGAAATGGTAGGCTGGATGCAACCATATCCTTTTAATTCCTGTTTGGCTTCCTTCCTGATAGTTCTGTTGACATCTCTTAAGAGTCCCTTGACTGTGTTTATTAGATTCTTGAGGTCATTTCCAACATTCTCTATGCGATCTGCATAAAAATTAATTTGTTGTTCCCTGTACAGAAATTTAAACCACTTTCTGATTATCGGTTCTGCCCCATGAGAGATTTGACATTATCACCAAAAGATTCCTTCCTTTATTAATAAGTGTTATTAAAGTGCACTGTATTGACTCTAGCATTTTAGCTCTGATCTATGCATTTAATGTACTAAGCCAAGTCAATATGTTAGATAGAATGCTATATTCTGTCTTTTTAAATTGTTAACATACGCCTGAATTTGTGTTCCATTTTCCTAAATAAATCTTACTGTTCCTAATATTAACAGTTTTTGTGCCCCACCCCACCACACAATGAAGATGCAAGACATTAATTGAGTTTGAGGGGACAACTTTATTAATGTAAAAAAGGTATGTGCAGTGAGGAACTTTTTGTAATTGGCATCTGTCTGTCTCAAGAGACAATGGAGTGTGCCTCCAGGAGTGAAGCCAAACCACTGTGTTAACAGCATCAAAGTGACCTCCCAGGGACGCAAGCTTGGGCAGTGTGTATGGAGGTCCTGAACTGCCCAGATGACAACACCCATCTTGGCTCAAAGCCCCTCATTAAAATGTACTGATCAGAGCCTTTCTTTACCCACTTCTCTAAAATGGCTGGTTGAAGGGGTTGCCCTAGAGGAGCACCTCTCCTCTCCCCTGGTGTCCAGCATTCAGAAGGGAGAACCTCATGGGGTTCAAGGTTTGGTCTGTCATGTTTCTCCTTGAGCAATAGCTGTGGGAATCCCTCCCCACTGAGGTGCATCTGATCCCATCATTATATAGCTTTCATCACATTCTGAAAATGCACCTCATCCCTTTGACCCACCCTTTTCTGCTGATGATTGATGGTAAATTGTTTTAACGGATTTTAATATTGTATTTCTGGATTTTTGTAACCCACCCTGTAACCTTATGGTTAAGTGCAGGAAAGATATTTAACCAATAAATAATAGATTGGGAAAACATCCCTTCACTATGTGAGTGCCCTTGAGCGCTCACCAGGGAAGTCACTCTAAACTCCTCCCTCCCTGCTCACACTACTTGTCACAAGGCATGACCCTCTCCACCCTACCTGCTGGCCATAAGGTCAAGCAAGCAGCACTGCAGTTCCCTGCCCCAAGGAACCTACCATATCCCACAATAGTGAGCTTAGGCTGCAGTGCTTGATCACATTGTAATGTATGTTCTGTTTTCCTGAATAAATCTTACTATTGCTAATTCACCTTTTTTTCCTTGGTGTGAGTATTCAGTACTTCTTGCTTAGCTATTATATATATGTGTGACTTCAATACATTTAAATTTTGAATCAATATAGAGAGACAGCACAATTAGCTACCTGTGTTGATTAGGAAAGATGTGCATTGATATAAGTTTTATATTTATATCTGACTCTCTTGGATCCCTAAAATCTTATTTCATGCTGAATAAAATAATTAAAAATTGTTAGTTATCAGTCACGAATACAAGTGAATAAATGATTTCTGCACTGCAGGGGGTTGGACTAGATGACCCTTATATCCCTCCCAGTTCTACAATTCTGTAAGTAGAAGTCACCCCAAAGTAATTCAGATAGTGGCAAGGATTAGAGTCACCAAAAACAATTTCTAGAACCCTCCCATTGATATTTCTACTTCAGTAAGGGAGACATATGCAAAAATGTACTAGGATTTACAATACAATGTTCTCAGGCTAAGCAAAGAATTTCCTTTGCCACTAAAGCAAGTCAAATCTTGCTGTGCTGTTACTGTTTGGTTTTCAGGTTTTGTTCAGACATTTGTTCAGTCAAAGTTATATGTGATACAGGAGCACATGCCAACAAGTGAAATCTGTTTTTTTTCCTTAGCCAATGAGCAAACCCAAGATCCTGACACAAAACACATGTTTGCAATTTAATACTGCACTCAAACAAAGGCTTCTTCAGCCAAGGACTTTGCTTTGCTCTTAGTCAAGTTATGAACCTCTTTTGTAAATACTTGTAATGAAATACTTTACATAGACCCTGAAAACAGAGAAAGCCAGTTAGACATTCCGGCCTTGTTCCTATACAGAAGTAGATAGTTACAAGTGCTTTTTATTGATCAGAATAAACAGGGAAATATTTTTGCTTTTTTGTATCTTTCACCTACCCACTCTCAAAAGTGTCGTACTACATATCCGCTTACTTTCAAGGTACTTGACCAAAATTTTAAAATACACATAGTGAGCTAAAAAATGTAAAAATCTCATTTGATCACATTCTGAATGATGCAATTATATTTTCATTGTTTTCTGACAAATTTCTGAAGCAAGAATGCCCTTGTGGTTAAAGCATCATTTGTGGAATCTTTAATTAAAATGGATACAAAAAAGTAAGTTGGGTGGAACTGTTTAAGAAAATATAAATATTGAAAGGAAATATATTATTTCCTATATTTCCAAAGTTCAGGGGAGAGTATACATATTTATGTAGTCTTACTACCCATGTTAAAGTAAGTTTACAACAAAAAACTGAGGGAAAGTTAATGGATAAAATCCAGTGATGTCCATATCGGTCAGCTTGATAAAAACTAGCTGCTTTTACTTCCACCAGACCATTTATGTGTGCATTGGAAAAGTAGTTTAACTACATTCTCTTGTGAGTCACTGATCACCCTTCCAGTTCAACAAGATGTATATCATTTTTGTAAAAACTGACTGCAGAGAGTACTATGTACACACTGACAGGATTATCCCACAGTTCTCCTTATCACTTTAGGAAAAACTTAATCTTTTCAGAACACTTTTGATTTGATAACCCTTTATCAGTGAACCGCTAGGCCCATACTCACCAATGTAACTTTTAAAAACCCATATAATCCTTTACGCAAACTAGAATTCCAAATCTCCTCTTGCCTCTCTCTCAATTGCAGGATCTTGCTAAAAATTAACGGCACAGTCCTAAGCATCAATACTCTCAGCAATAAGTCCTATTGAATATATTGGTGTGGCCCTCCATACCTCTCTAGATGGCACTTTAAAATGTAAGAGCCTGCTGGATGAAGCCAGTGACACATGTAGACCAGCATCCTGTCCTCACAGTGGCCACACAGATGCTTATGAGAAGCCCACAAGCAGGATTTGAGCACAATAGCATTCTTCCCTCCTACTGTTTCCAGCAGTAGTATTCAGAAACATACTGGAGGCAGGGCACAGTCATTGTGCCTAGTAGCTACTGATAGCCTCTATGAATTTGTCCAATCCTCTTTTAAAGCCATCCAAGTTGATGGTCATTGCTACATCTTATTGAAGCAAATTCCATGCTCTTTGAGTGCCCTTGCCTGGCTGGAATCTGCCCCTGAACTTTAATGATTCCTCTTGCTTGCCTGGATGAAAGTGGTGCATCAGTATGTGTAGAAACCAGCCTACTGTGCAAAGGGCAAAATTAATGTCCACTTTTCCCTTTGGTATGTGGCTACCGATAGGTTGCTAAGAAGGGGATTGTAGCCCTTGGGGGGCTGAGAAAGGTTCTCCATCCCTGGTGTGCATGGTCCTTTTGTGACTTGCAACAACTGCTGAAGGCCCATTGCTGCAAACATTTACAAAGGTCACCGTAGCAGTTAATATATTTGTTTGCAAATCATATCATAAAGTCACTTAGCGGGTTGTTTTAGTGGCATATTAGTCACATAATCAACCTCCTGTTGGCATGACTGTTCTGTAAATATAAAGTATTCTGTAAAGTATTTCATTTTCCATTTCCATAGCAGCTGGCATTAATCTGACTTATAATGATTTATACTTTAAGGCAGGGGTGGAACCCATCTGGCCTGCCAGTTGTTGTTGGACTAAACTTCCACCATCCCTAATTGGCTATAATAGCTGGGGCTGATGGGTGTTGTAGTCCAACAATGCCTGGAGGACTGCATTTTAGCCACCACCACCCCTTTATGGGTTATGGGTTGGTGGCATAATGGGTCCTTGCTGCCAGCTTTCAATTTCATTCAAACTCAGAATGTTATAACTTAGATTGCTCAAGACAGGAAAGTGCCAAACAATGTAATAAAAAATCATTTCAACATGTAATTCCAGAGAGTAATCACAAGCAGGTTGCATGTTTTAACCTTGAAAAGGCTGCACCCCAGCAGAGCAAACAACTTTCTCCCAGGCTTGGGAGAGGCTACAAAAATAAGCAAAAAGAATTAGCAAATGAACAGGGTGTACTTTTAGCTTAAAGAGGAGAAAAGCACATTGCCAGGCTCCAGATTTCAGCTCCCCAAGCCAATGCCAAGGACGAAAGGCACAAGTAGAGGTGAAGAACAAATGTTTACTGTGAAGAGTACCTCCTTACCCATTCTGCGCTTGCTGACTAATGGCATAAATTCATTCTCCACCCACCTGCACACATGCCACTTTTGAGAAAATGGAAGCAGATAAAAGAAAAGCAAACAAGAAGCAGTCAAACAGTGTAGCCTCTGTCTCATCTCCACCAGCTGTCTCCAGTGGAAAGTTAGCGTTAGTAGACCATTTTTTTTCCAGCTGCAAAAATGAATAGCTGTGATGGCAGTATTGGTTATTCAAAAACAAGGAAAGCTGGGAAAAGCTTTGACCCTGCAGATGTTGCTGAACAATTCCTATCAGCCCTAGCAAGCATAGTCTATGGCCAAGAAAAATGGGTCCTACACCTGATCAAAAGGGTATGCCGTGCTTATTCTAGTCCCAAGCATGTCATGCCATTAAAACAAAAAGTAATGCAGCATAGGAGGAGACTCTTGAGAGTCCCATGGACTGCAAGAAGATCAAACCTATCCATTCTTAAGGAAATCAGCCCTGAGTGCTCACTGGCAGGACAGATCCTGAAGCTGAGGCTCCAATACTTTGGCCACCTCATGAGAAGAGAAGACTCCCTGGAAAAGACCCTGATGTTGGGAAAGATGGAGGGCACAAGGAGAAGGAGATGACAGAGGACGAGATGGTTGGACAGTGTTCTCGAAGCTACCAGCATGAGTTTGACCAAACTGTGGGAGGCAGTGGAAGACAGGAGTGCCTGGCGTGCTCTGGTCCATGGGGTCACGAAGAGTCAGACACGACTAAAAGACTAAACAACAACAAATGCAGCATAGCTGGAATGAATGGCTGATTCTTAACACACCATGTTTGACTGCTGGACTAATCAGTCGAGAAGTCTGACATAACACTTATATCCCTTCAGCACATTCCTAAAAAAGTGGCAGTTTGTTGTTCAGGAATAGCTGATCACAAATGTCAGAGTAATACTGTCTGCAGGGTATGTGATCTATGTTCCTACTGTAGCAGGTACCTTTCCACAAGTTTCCCAAAGCTGATCAAATTTCTGTTTTTCACAAACAGCCTATTCAGTCTGATTTGTAATGTAATCGTGGAGCTTAGACTGCATCTGATGCAGACAAATGCTCTTTTTTCAAACACAGAACTGGAAGCATATATTATAAGTAAGAAAAGATACCTATCCAGCTTATGCTCTTAAGCATTTATTTGTATTTGAAAATAGCATGTTCTAGGAGAGAAAAAAAGGCAGGAATGTGTCATCGCTCCCAAAAATTCAACAACACCTTTCCTCCATAGGAATACCAGATCTAGGACCTGCAGAAAGCAGGCTATGGCAGACGCTTGGCTCTGACTTAACATTTTTACATGCTTACATAGAGAACTCTTTGTTACTTCACACAGTCCTTAATCCTTTCAAACAGGCAAACAAAAAGGGTTTGGAGAGAGAGCGCTTTTGGGGCTAATTTTCACCTGTAAGTAAGAAGCATGGTGTAATAAAAATAAAACTAATCAGATGCAGAGCAAGAGAGGAAAGCCCCCTCTGCAGCAGAAATCCAACACATGGTCAGGCAGTAGGACTACACCTCCAGACTCCATCTCCAACATAGCATATTGCTTCACTAATCCAGCTCAAATGTTGGAGCTCTGGCACACCAGCGAGTTGCTGTATATTCACCTTTTGCATGATGGGGCCTTAACACAGCATCTGGAAGCCATGAAAGGGTTTGTTTAACAGACAGATGAGCAGCCATCAATTATGCTAAATTATGCTACAGGACAAAAATGAGAAAGTGTGCCCGTATTCAGTTTTATTCAGGTTTTGGGGCAAGTTATGATACAAACCACTTTAAAAACTAAAAATTGATCCCATTCAACATCATTAACGTTTAACAGATATTAACAGACATTTTCTCCAGGACATAAGTGTTGGTACAAGACATTATTGCTCCTATTTTATTCTTTCGTTTTAAAAAATAATCAGATCTTACGCATAAGATTTTAAGATGCCCAAACAATTTTTAAAAGTTCCAACAGATCATTGAACCCTGGTTAAAATGAAGCTGCTAACAGTATACAGTACACAGTACAGATGACACCAAAAAGTTACATTACTAGTAAAAATGGCATACATTCAAACAGGTAGGGCTGTTAAGAAAGTCAAGTCATACTTAGAAGCCCAAATGCTGATGTTTGTGTACACAGTCTCAAAAGTAGAAATGGTGGGGAAAGGACCCTGGTTTTATGGTAGGTTGCGAGAGTCATTTGAACTCTGCAGCAATACATGGCACTACTCCCTTTAGTGTTCAAGAGGACAGGAATCATGAATGATAACTACTTGACCAAATAGCTGTTCTACTGTTGTCCTACATAGAGATTATTCAGACACAGCTTGGCACTGGCATCAATCATACAATCCTTCTGCTCCAGTTCAAATAATAAACCATCCAGCCGGCCTTGTGCTTTTCAGTTGTTCTCTTGTGAAACTGATGTTGCCTAGAAAGAAGAGAGAGAATCTTTGTTGTCTAGATTTTTCAGTTATTTCAAGTAAAGAAGTCTCTGAGGTACAAAATCTAAAAACATGTGAGCGAATAGAGGGTAACTAAATTCTGCCATGGCTCCCACTTGATAGTTTTTTGCTGTTTGGTCCTGTGCTCCAACACCAAGCCCTTTTCATACCTGGGTGTGTTTGGAATTTACTTATATTTCTTATGCCCAAAGACTTTTGGGGATGTTACTGAAGGCTGAAATCAGCACTATGGTGTAACAGTCATTTGCAGCAAGCAGAGCAGTGAAGGATCTCAGCAAAGCAGAGGAAAAGGACTAGAGGCTAAAAGACTTGACAGATATAAAAGTCCTAATACAGACCTCTAAGGAATAGTATAAGGGGCAGCCTCATGAAGTGGCTGCTGTAAAAGACACTATAGGAAAGCCTTCATTAAAAGTTGCTTGAAAAATATCCACATGCTCTCATTTCATTCCACTACCCATGTTCATAAATGTTACATGGAACAGCCCTTTCAAAACTGAAGATAAAATTACCTCATTTTTTAATATTCCCATAGGGCAAAGCCCTGCCCAAGGAGAGCTACAGTGTCTGGGATAAGAATTCTGGCATAAACATTTAACAAAAGGCTAGTTTTCTATGTTCAGAGAGCTTTTGGGGTTGCTGTTTTTCCCCCTTGAAATTTTAATAGTTTTAAAAATATTACTCTTCTGGCAGTCTGACATTGTGGGAAGAGCTGTAGCTGAACATTTAAATCAAATCTCAGTTTGCTGTGTATTTTTAATGTGAAATTGCAGAACATATTTAGCTATGTTTTAACTCTTAGGCAAATATACAAATGCTCCATCCTGGAGTTCGTAGCCCTGCAAGTCTTTTTTTTGCAGTGGCATAATGAGGCCTGACGGCGTCTGGGGCGCGCATGCAGTGCCATAGGGGTGGGGCACCAGCTAGGAAAGGGACTACAACAGCTTGGGCGTGCTGCGAGTCCAGCCCCGCACTGCTTTTAAGAGCGCCATGCTGGGCTTGTGCGCCAGCTTGGGCTCCGGTGTACCGCCCTCAAAGGTAAATGCTGCTCAGGGCCATTTACTCCCAGTGCACCCCTAGCTATGCCACTGGTTTATTGATTTCCAAGTTGGCTTCTTTGCAGCATCCCCTTTCCTTCCAGAACAACATGGCAGTTCATGGCCCTCTGCTCTGGTCCCTGCTCCAGCACATTTGCAACTCATCAGAAATCCAATGAATGTATTATTTTTATGTTGTGAAACACCCTGTAATCTTTGGATGAAGGGCGGTATACAAATTTAATAAATAATAATAATAATAAAATAACATATTGGGCCTCCAACAAGGGGTTCATTTATTAGCATGATGTGCATCAGCCAACTGCCTTCTTTCCATAGAAAGGTTGCAGTGATCGGCTAAATGGTACAGGCAAGGTGCAAATCCTTATACTTACATATGGGGTCCTTTCTCCAAACTGACTATAAAATGTCATTTTAACTTTTTGCTTGTGTCCCGTTCTTTGGTCAAAAGTGTAGCAAGATTCAAAGGGTGGGCTGTACAAATGGAGACTAACAGCGGTTTCCGTATGGCTTGGGTTCTCCACACGGTGTAAGCCAATGCAGTCTAACAAAAGAAAACACAAGAGCACTGGGTTAGATAATTTATCCAACAATTTTACCCTCAATTTTAGGATCTTTTAAAATAAAATAAAGTAAAATGCCTAGCTTCTATTAAAAATCTAGGTGAATTATGCATAGTTACAGTCTGATAAAGGCCAACAGGATGTCTCCATGAATGTTAGTGAGATCTCAAGTGTTGTGAATTTAATCATCTGCCACCAGTACAAATGCAGTATTCTCTTTTAAAGATGTTATAAAAATTCTAGGGAAAATAAATGAAATAGAAAAGACCATTATTTTTCCAAGAACTTGGGTTGGAAAAGATGCTATATTTTAAATCAAGTTTGGAAATTCTCAGGGCCCCACCAGGCTTCTTTAACTAGCCATCAGGCTTCTCTAGGCCTCCCCTTCACCAGCCGTATTCTACATTTGAGTTCTTTCACCAAGCTGAAATGTGTCCTCCAACTCTTGCTCGTGGGGATAGAGGTAGAGAGATGTGTGTAACAACACTGACTTTTGCATGGTGCTGGAATGTAGCTCATTGTGCAATGGGTCACATTCATTGGTCGGCTCACTTTTGCCTCTAGTCCTGCCTCTCACTGGAATGCTTCACCTGGAGCGTTGTGCAGAGGAGCAAAGGGCCCTCTTACTCAAAAGATTCCCCAAACTGTATTTTAAGCAGATAGTAAGGACATTGGCCCTAATATGAAGGAAATAATTCTTTTGGGTGAAGCCTTTATTCTTCCAGTAATTGGTTCTGCCTTTTCTAAGTATAACTAGCCATTTTAATGCCTTATGTAAAAATATCAAGTTATTTACCATTGTGATGTCCTAAACAGGTCTTTCAAATATGGTACCATATTTTGATATCCCAAAAAATCCACAAAACTTGGCAATCTTCAGGTGCTACCTTAGCACCAGTAAACATATCGTTGCTTTATAAAATCTGAACACATGAGCTGGCTTAATGCAAAGGTTATAGTTGAATTAATATTGTATAAAGGAAGCCAAATTGTCAGCTACCCATCTTTGAGCTGTAAGTTGTGGACATCCATTTGTTGTAAAGTCTCATAAGCAACACACTCCCATACATGTGATTCCACCCCCCTTTTTGCTTGGCATACCTTTCTGTGTAGCAACTATTTTAGTTTGAAGATGTTCAGAAAGAAGAGACAATGCCTTTCGGCAATGTTCAAAGTTGCTTGTGTGCATACATCATTTGTTTTTGATTTCATTCCAAATCAAAGTGTTTGGACATGAAAACAACAGAGAGGAAAAAACATAGCTGAGATTTTAGTTCCTTGTAAGAGGTGTGTGTGCGCCAAGTATTGAACTGGAGTTGTTTCCCCAGGGAAATGCAGAGAGGACATTTTTCTCATCTGGCATACAAGAATAAACCACAACTGAAAATAACCAAGATCAACTAAGGCCAATGTGGCATGTGCCATCTTGACATTATCTTGGGGAAGATGGCTTCTGTAATTAAGATGGAAGGGTCAAATCATGTTCTACCATTATTTATTATTATTAGTTATTCATACTCCATATTTTTATTTTAAAAAGCCCAAGGCAACTAACAGTTATGGAATCCCCAATGCAAAAATAACCAGTCCACTCCATGTAAGCTCAGACATTCTAATCCTCAAAGTCAAAATAATGAATCCCACCTGAAATAAAAGCATGGAGAATCTGGGTGGTAAGCATGATAAATTGGCCAAGTTTCACAAAATTCTGAACAGAACTGAGATACAATACTTTGAATATTTTGCCTTGAAGTGCAGCCCTCACTCAGTTCTGATGCTCCTTTTGTGACCCAAACATATTTCACTTCCTTCTCTTGTCTGTTAAGTTTATGTCAAAAATTCCCAAATATTACAAGAGTCTGCCTCTCCATGACTTGGATGAAAATCCATTGTGTATGATTTAAGTTGTGAGGCGTTAGAGTCCCCATTTTAATCCATGGTGAGTGCAGAATAAGCAACTAATGTGATGGATGCTATCCATTGGTTCTAAAACAGGTACTATACAGGTCCCTGCCAGTGCTGTTGACAGCCATGCCAGAAAATGGCTGGAAGGATGTGGCTGGGGAGTAGACTGAAGACAATGTTGCAGTCAGCCCCAGATAAAGATCCTATTCCAAAAATTGTCCATGAAGCTTTAGTATTTCTTCCTTACCACAGCCCTGGTTTTGCCTGCAGACACTACCTTGGGAGTCTCTTTGTTTTTTTATGATCAAGACACTTGCTACATTGCTTAAATTTGATTTTTTTTTGGGGGGGGGATGAGGGAGCTCTACCTATCATCTTAGTTTTCAGAACCACCACAAAGGTTGGTGGGATATAATGGAAGGTTCTAAAAACATATGAGGATAAATAACATTTTTGGAAGTGCTGCATGCAACTGTGGTACTTGTAGCAGCATTTAAAATCCATTCCATGGCCTCTGTAACAGTGGGTACCGGTCAAGGTCAGCAACACTATGCACAGGAATCTTATGCCTAATTTGTAAACTATAAATTCTGCACATAGTAGTTCAGATCATAAGGAGGAAACGAGTGGGCTATCAGCAGAGGAAAGATTAGACTTATTCTATAACATGAAATGTCCCCATGTGCCCTGTTCTTTTAACCAAGAAACGAAAAATGCCTTCCAAGACTTGAAACATCTAGCCAAGAAGTTATAAGGTTATTTGGGTATCTATGATGAACCAAAACGAAAGGGCTTACCATTAATATAGGCACACTGGTTTTCCTTCAAAACCCTTTCGGATTTCTTCAGCAGCTCTCCAGTCCCCTTTTTGCCAGGCCACTCAAACAGCGTCTCTTTTAGATTTCCTTGAAGCATTTTCATAAAGCAGTGTGAATCTGTGTGATCATGGATACTGCTGTATATGTACACAAACACAGAAAATACCATTATGAAGTTAGCAGGGCTGTTGTACTTTTACATATACAGCTGACTCTCAACTTGCATAAGGGTTGTGTTCTGCGGATAGCACGTGAAGCCGAAATTGCATATGATCAAAACATTCCTGGAACTGCCCCCATGCAAGCATCCTTTTCTGAACCCCGCAGGCTTACCACGCAAAAAAAGAGCTCTTAAGCTTTCTGACATGCATTTAATTTGTGCAGTGTCAGCTGGTTGGTCACTAAGCACATAAAGCTGCAATCGAGTAAGTTAAATGTGTGCAAGTTGCAAGTTGACTGTAGTATAAACATAATGTACCATAAAATGATTATGGCTGCAACCCTAACCCCATTTATTTGGGAGTAAGCTCCATTGAAGTCAATAGGGCTTACTGTGTTGTACATCTAATACAAGAGAAATATTGTTATTGCCCACATCACTTTATAGTGGTCTTGAAAGTGGGATGAAAATGAAAAAAAATCAAAGTGAAAAAAGAGTCAGATTTAAAGGGAAATATTAGAATTTCTGCAAATATGAAAAGAGATTGCAGCTGTTGATGATTTTGAGGAAACACACTGTGATGTTACTGACAAAATTTGCTAATAGTCTGTTCTTTGGCAATGGCTGGGTATGTCTAGATAGGAATTCAATTAAACAATAGGACCATAACTCAAAGGCATTACCTGGGCTGCAATGAAGGAGCTACTTGACCAGCATCTACACAATGTGTATGAATGAGAAGTGAAGGGGAAATGGTGCCTCAGTGAAAAGGCACTAATTTGTATGAATTGAGGGCAAGAGAGGTGAATGTTGCTGGCTAGTACTATGCTACTCGTCGACAGCAACCACCCCTAGAACTGGCAGTCTCTATGTTGCTTGTGGGTAGCAAGAGTGCAGACACAGCCTGCCTGATACTTACACAACCTTTTGCCTGGAAGCTCTCTTATAGTTGTCCATTGAATTGAATTCCATTTAAGATAAAAACCGATGCTATATTTATGTTTGGCTTTCGGACCCAACCCTCTAACAAAAAAGCACCACTACCTCCAGAGATGAAACTTCTCATTTCAGATACACATAATAATTTTCTTTTACATCATGAACTCGATTCAAAACAGTCACTCATATTTTCCATTGGAAAATATGTGGCAGTGTTCTTTCTCTGTTACTGGCTATATTCTGGAGCAGGGGGGGGGGGAAACGCCACGTTGTCACTCCCCCATTCAGATTTAATTGACTCCTTGACTAACTGGTGCTGCTTGTGCAACAAATTAAAACAAGCTGTGGTTTCTTATTTTTAAGCAGCTGCTCGTCTGTCTCGCAAACCACAATGCACTTGGCAGAAACTTGGAGTGCAATTCTGGAGAAAAACCACAGATAACCAACAGCCCAGTTTGGGCACAATGCTAGCTAAACGAACCTTGAACTCAAGCATTCCTCCTTTGGCGTGGCCACTAGCAGAAGATTAAGAGCACTCACTTCCTAGTTTAAGCTAGCCAATTTTGACTTACATCTAGCCTTTGATCTCAGTTGAAACTGTGGTTTGTTGCATTAAACTAGAATAATAAACTATGGTTTGACCCAGGCTTGTTTCAGTATATCAATTTTAACTGGCCACAGTTTGCCCTTGTCAGATGCAATGATAAAATGAGGTTAACCTGAAAATTATTCTGTAGGTTCATTCCTGTAGCAGTAAACTGTGGCCCAACATTACATTCAAACTGAGTCATTAGCTTGCAGTGTTGAAAAAAGTAATGATCCTATGTCAGGTTTGCACAGTTTGTGACCTGCCACCAAGCTCAATACAGCCCAACAGTCACATACGGTTGCCTGCAGCAGCCTGTTGTTTTTTCTGTAGTCACAGAAAGGCAGCAAAAGCAGGTTATTTATTCGGCCTCTAGTAGGCTACCATACATGGGTAGGTTGTCTGTTTAGTTTGAATGGTCACAAGTGGGACAGGGCGAGGCAGCCCTAGATAAATCTGCATAGCAATGTGCCAGATGTGCTTCCACTCCTCATTAGGGGAGGTTGAAACTCTTGTTCATTATTGGTTTTAACTTCAGTAATCTTTGTGCAGACTTGCACCAGATCAAGTCATAACAAGATTTATTAAGAGAACTAAGAACTTGTTCACCTAATGAGTCTCATCAGCACAAAAAGTTCTACTTGTGTAATGGGGTTCCCCATTTTCCACCCATGTCCTCACAAATTGGCTTAGGATATGTATGTGTGTGTGCTCCAGGATCAAACCAAGCACAGGGATCACAGGTAATAATGTAAGGTTCACAGCGACCTAGGAGTTAAAGGCAGGTAACAGTATTGTTAATAAAGACACCCCACCCCTTGAAGGCTCATTGGACACTAGATTAAAAGTGAACTAATAATAATAATAAATAATAATAATACGCGATGATAACAAACTTTTCCCCAAAATAATTTCCTGAACTTCCTAACATCCAAAAGTATATTCTCTGCCAGCTTATCTTGCTGGACAGCTCACTGTGGTACCAAAAGAATCCTATAGTTCAGCTCTTTCTCACTGTCCATAACTGTAATTGTATGAAGACAAACACAAGCTCCATCCCCTCCCCAGGTATCTTTTACTGCCCTCAGCATCTTCTCTGATGAATCTAGGTAGCTAGAGGTTAACTCAAATCTTGGAATCTGAGCTACTTTTTCTTTGCTATTTAGGGGTGCGTGTATACACCTGCACATATTTTCAGAAGAAAGATAGCAGCCAGGAAAGTGTCACCCTTCCCCACCTACTGAATCCCCTTGCCAGCAGTTTTTTCCTTCCTGATGCAGCAAAAACACATCTGGGAATCCCAACTGGAAGGAAAAGCAGTGGGATGGGAGAAGGGTTAAGCAAACACCACCTGTAGCTTTCCTAGTGCAAATTACATTTTTGTGAAAACGGAACTCCTCACTTCCACAATCCTCAGAGTCTTAAATCATCGCATCACAAGACAGCATTTTACCCAAACAGAAAAAGGGCATTTCAGGATTCAATGCAACAGCTGCAGAGGCCATTGAACCCCAAAGTTTGGCATATTGGGTAGCATGCAATTCTAGTCAGTGTAGAGCCATTGAAATGAATGAACATGCCTAACTTTGGTCCATTAATTTTGATAGGTCTACTCTGAACAAAACTTAATTGAATGCCACCCATTGTGTTCTGGGAATTGTCAAGGGTACATTGACCAGATCTTACTGATTTACAAAATTGGGATTCTGAGGGGGAACTCTCTCATTTGACAAACCCTGCTTTAGACTAGAGGCAGAGATAGCACAATGCCCCTTTAGTAAAACACTGGGGCTAACATACATAGAGCAATGAAAAACCTACTACCATTGTAAGAAAGCACAAAGAAGGAAGTCACCAAGTGGTTCTACAACAGTTTGCTCTGACAAAGAAGCATCACATTCCTCATGCTTAAGAGATGTCTGATAATTGTCTGTTTTGCAGAGGCAAGAGAAAAAGGGCATATATATCTAGTACATAGAGAGAAATGGTTCTCAGAACAATAACATATGGCCTTTTTTTTAAAGGGACTTTGGGAAATCTGGTACCTCTGGCTTGCAGATGAGGCTGGATCTGCACAGTGTTGATTGGCCAGCCCTTGTGTCAATGACATATTCACCTGCCCCACCCTTCCCTGAGCAGGATCACACACAGAACTTGGGTTACTCACAAAGCCATATTCACCTTTTCACATGGTCTTTTAAAGTGTTTTTAAAAAGTGTAAGGAACCCAGAGATTAAATGCTGATTAACTGAAACAATCAAATATGCAAAAATGGATCCTTAAGAGCTGGTGTACTGCTTTGGTTTTGTTTTAAATAGTTGAATTTAAAAAAAAAATCATGTAGAGAACCACCCAAAGCTTTTGGAAAGGTTAGAGTTAATGGAATTTTATAATATACCGTATATATAAGGCTACAATACATTTTTTGTGGCACAGATGCAATGTATTATATAACAATCATCATCATCATCATTTTATACCCTACCCATCTGGCTGGGCTTCCCCAGCAACTCAGAATATTAAAAAACACGACAAAACATCAAACATTAAAAACTTCCCTAAACAGGGCTGCCTTCAGATGTTTTCTGAAAGTCAGATAGTTGTTTGTTTCCTTGACATCTGATGGGAGGGTGTTCCACAGGGCGAGCGCTACTACCGAAAAGGCCCTCTGCCTATACAGCTTTATATTATTGGGAAAATATATAGAGCCACAAACCTGCCATGGCCTTCACCCCAGCATAAGATCATCAAATTGAATTTTCCATTTCCTTTATCCACAAGATTTCTTGTGTACCTGAAAGAATAAGATGCAGGGTTTTAGTTTAAGAGCCATCACTGAGAAGCAGAAACAGATGTTAAGAGCACCACTCTCTTGAACAGTATATACAAATTAAAAAAATTAATGGTTGCTAATTTCCAGCCTGCTCCCCTACCCCAACCATCTAGTAATATTTTCTGATTGAGCTGTATGACAGTTCTACTCACTGCATTGTTTTGAACAATTAGTGCCTACTGCATACAAATTATCTTGATAATACTCTGCTACCTTACTGGGTAGTTCTAAGGTTCATTGAGATAATATATCTGATAATATAGGTGAAGTGCTTGTATTTCTCCCAAGTTTTATCTTTTAAGGGGAAAAAAAACCACACATACACATAAGCACACTCTTGCACTTGTCCATATATTCTGACCTATTTTCTTTCAGTCAGTGGCATCCTAAAACTGCAATGTATTTATACCTTTATCACATAAGGGTAATAAAAATATATCACAGTGGTTTACAATGCTGAGTGAGTTGTATCCTTTGCAGGATCTTTCTCATAAAAAGGAGAGTGAACAGAATCAAATGAAAAGTCAACAATAATTAACTGTTGTGTAAAATACAAATTATTAAAAACTAGGTTGTAAGTCTTAAGTAACAAATTTCAGGAATTCAATTCCAGTGATTACGGACTTGGTACTTTATAAATCTATGTTAGATGTTTGCATCTGTCTGTCTCAACAAGCCATTTAAGTTAGTAGTACATTATATATACACATACAAGTTGAACCATTGGTCCTTACCTAGGTCAGTACTATCTATAGTGACTGGCAGTCGCTTTCCAGTGTTTAAGGCAAGAATCCTTCCCAGCCCTGCGTGCAGATGTCAGGAATGGAACCCAGAATCTTGCTTATGCAACTCATGTTCTTGGCTTCCACTACTGAGCTACAGCCCCCTTTTCTCATGCAATTTTTGCATTTACCTAAGGGACTCTGAACATGTCTTTCTCAAGGAGCAGATCCTCATTCCCTTACTTTTAGGATTCCAAAGGTTTGTGACATGGCATAGTGGTCCACCATTCAAAGGAAATGAATAAAGAAACCCCACTGGCCTTATGGGATAGCTAAAGTAGCTCTGAATCCCAGCCATCATGGAAGCACAGAAGTCAATCAGGCCCACAGTTGTGTGATCAATGGGTCTTGGAAATCGGTAAGATTGAATAAACAAAAATTTGGATTGTGGTGTAAACCCCATTAATTGCAGATCTCGTTGAAGCCCAAATATCTGGGTTTCATTTATCCTATTGCTATAGTTCAAGAATGCTGAAAAAGACTAGATAGATATAAATTAAGGTGTGGAGTGGTGGTTAACATTTGGTAAGCATTGGAAAGCCAAGAAGACATAGGGGGTTGGGATCTCCAGGCTACTCTGTAAATGAAATTCAGCAACACAGCCTATAAATGGAAAAGCACAACATAACCCAAATACTTCTTGGGTGAGGTAATTTCTGCAATGAGATTGTAACTACAGAAGCTTTGTAACAACAAGGAAGTTACTGATTTCTTTTACAGCTTGTTATCAAATGGTCCCAACCATTTAAGCTACTTTTCTGCAGAAGATATATATGCAAATCCAAAGTGTGTGTGGGGGGGGGGGGTGAGAGACTCTCCTCCTGATAAAAAGCCAACTTTACAGGGAATTCCGCCAAGCAAGAACAGAACAAACTAGTTTCACAATGCCAACAGCAAGTGTTGCACAATAATCGAAGATTAGAAATGGTATGAAAAAGACTAAAGGATACAGCAAAGGGGGACGGGGGAGCGGCGCGCGGCAGACTGAGCTATTGCACCCGATTTATAATTAAATCAAAGCCTGATTTTTAATACGGTACAGTAGACACACCCTGTTTTCACTTTTAAAGGTCAGGTGTGTGCACGCAAGTTTGAATCGGTACACAATCCAGTGGAGGCAAGTTTGCAGACGAGGGTTCCAAGGGGACCTTTCCAACAGTGGAACGCCAGAAGGCTGGGAAGCCAGAAAGCCCCTGATATGCTGCCAGTACCTTGTCCCAAAAGTATCTGTTAGAGAACACAATAACCTGACACAGATCAGGAAAAACAAAAAAAAACTGGCTTGATGCCAGCCATTCGTTTTCCTCCTCGTTAACATTTCGAAAGCAGTTTATTTGCAAAAAGCGACCAAGAAGGCACATCCGATCAATTCGCGCAGTAATAGCCTGCTGCTTAAGTCATTTGCGGGCCACAGCCCTATGAACTAGACATTGTCCTCCAGGACTGCCAACGCCCCTCCATCGATTCTTATAAAAGTACAAAAAAAAAAAAATACAAGTTCCAGCCTCCCCGGGAGGCTCGGGCTGCTATTTACCTCGAGCCAGCTCTCATTGGCCCAACCCTTCAGGGGTGTTGCTCAAAAGCGGCTCTGATTGGCCACCGGGTCCCCGCCCTCCCTCTGCCTCTAAACCAGTGTTTCCCAACCACTGTTCCGCGGCACACTAGTGTGCCGCGAGATGTTGCCTGGTGTGCCGCGAGATGTTGCCTGGAGGCGGGCAAGTCGGGCGGCGAGAGGCGGGGTGGCGGCGGCTCTCATTCCCTGCCCCTGCCAAAGCTCACCCAGCCAAGCCGCGCTCTCCTTCCTGCCTCGCTTTGCTGCCTCCTCCCCCCCCCACCCCCAAAGCTTGGAGGTTCCCCGGCAAGGGGGAGGAAAAAAAATTGAAACTTACACTTTCGTGTGTCCCTCCCGGCGTGACGCTGCGCGCTGACGTCACGGGGCTGTAATGGTGGTGTGCCTCGAGATTTTTTTCGTCAAACAAGTGTGCCTTTGCCCAAAAAAGGCTGGGAAACACTGCTCTAAACCTTCAATGCGTGGCACTTGGGAGAAGCCGGGAGAAAGCAGTCAAAAGGAGTGGGCGGGGCTGCGGGCGCCGTGGATGCGCTGCTCTCGCGCCCCAGTGGGGTCACCCAGCAGCCCCCAAAGAGAACCCCAGCCTGCACTCTGAGGGTGAAACATACTGTTTCCACACGCCATGGGAAGGGGCCTTCAAACAAGGCAGATCATAGGTCTATCTAGCTTAATATTATCTACCTTTCCGGGGTTTCAGGCAGGGGACCCTCGTAGATCTGGGCTATGGCAGCCTGGTTGTGAGATATTTCCCCTACAAGGGAGGCTTTCCTGTGAGTAATTCTCGTGTCTTCAGGGCCATAGATCACAGAATCAGTGTTGGAAGGGACCCAAAGGGTCCTCTAGTCTAACCCTTTGCAATGCAGGAATCCCGCCCACAGCCATTCCTGGGTGGGCTCGAAACACCAACCATCTGGTTGACAGCCACACACTCACAAAAAAGGCTTAGCTGAAATTTATCTGCTGTGTTTAATATTCATTGTGAATTGTTTTTACTTTTTTATTGTTAGCCACTTTGCTAATATTCAGCCTTCAGGGCTGGTGTAAAGCCCAATAGGCAAGTATGCCAGACTGCTACAGACCATCCAGCATGTTTTGCAGCACATAATGGATTGAACTTAAGTCTCCCTACTAACCCCCTTTCCAAATAAGATACTCTGAACTAAAAGCAGAAGTGGAATCTGCATCTTAGAGCCCCTGCCATCCTCTTGATTTGATTATCAGCCTCCCTAATGAATTGGCTATTCATGTGCCTTTTCTGTTGCTGCTGCTTACAAAGAAACACTGAAGATGACTTATTGTCACCTACATAAGTTAATCATTTAGAGGGAAAGTGTGCCAAAGAACAGGAACCAGAAGAGAGGAGGCTTGATATGGGATTAAGAAATACCTGTTTTAACTTCTGCTAAAAATGCATTTGCAGAGAAACTGGCATTTAAGCTAATTATAAATGTATTATCAACACCTACCCACCCACACTTTTCTGTAGGGAGAGTATCAGAATAGGACCCCAGTGCCATCCAGTGGATCATTGTATGGTTTATGGTCTCTTCAGTGAGGCAGAAGCTGGAAATAACAGGTCACGGGATAAGGTTCAGTTTGTGCCGTACACACTATACAACACACATGATAATCTGGATGAACCGAAGAACCCACTTTTATGTTTCCACTAATCACTATGAATAGCTCCATAAAAAAGATGCTTTAGTTTCAGCATTAAGGGTTAATCAACAGTCATGCTGATTTATTCAAACAAACTGCTGTGCATGCAGCCATTTGAGTGAAGCAAGTTCTGAAGTTGCTTTGGTGATTTTCACCACATTACAGACTGGGAGAGCCTGAACACCATGAAGTGACCATATACATGTATACTGCAGGAGTACCTATACTCAAAATGGTTAAGGGATAAACAATGCAATTATGATTATAGGGGCACATCTGATGTGCATGTAATGTCTTGGGCAAGTTTTAGAGGAAAATAGCCAGTGATTGCTCATACCTGGATTTCTGGTCAGGTATAGCTAAGCTTGTGCAGTAAAATTATGTACTCATTATAGTAGCAGCAGCATTGCATCATCATTAATGAAAACCACCAACTGGTGATGCATGCTGCTTCTGCTTATATTATATATAGTTATGTATTAATAATAGATGTGGATTGTTTTAAAACTTTAAAATGCCATATAAATGATATATCCTATTGTTCATTGCCACTTGACAGGAAGTACAGACAACTAGCCTACCAAGTGGCTGGAGGCACTTTTGGTCATCCAAATTCATCCTCCATCACACTCAAATTAGTATGGTCAAATTGTGGTTCAGTGGCCAGTTATTAAAAAAATATTTATAACCTGCATTTCTTTCTTTAAGGGGAAAAAACTCCAGAAAAATAAGGTGGACTTTGCACCATTTGCAAAACCCTGCTTAAAAGTGACAATTCACTTTTGGCAGTGAACCTCAGACTGCAAAAAAAGGTAAGCTGCCTTAATCCATGCTCTTGATTAAGGCTAAAATTTAATGTTTGAATAGTTGTACTAGTGCTGATGGAGAGGGAATTACTGTATGACTAGGAGTTCACACTGCTGCAATATTTTGTGTGACTCTGATGCATTGACAATTCCCAGAGAGGGGCTTGCTGGGGCAGATACATTTCTTCATGCAGTCCATATGGAAAGGAAATGTAGATGCGAATCACCAACTATTTAACAGCTACCAATGGCTGAATTTAGCCTTGTTTAATACAACAGATTATGAAACAGGCCTCTGAGAAAAATGAGTAGTGATGATTATCCAGTAATTAAGGGAGGCACAGGACTTTTGTGACACAAGATTTGGAACAGTATTCAGTAGACATCTCATTAGTGCCTTCTCCTCACCCCCACTCCTGGCACATGTTTTAGGCCAGGAGTACAGTAGGTAATATGATGCCCTTGAGAAGTTGTTGTTGGGACTACAGCTCCATCAGCATTTTCAATAGTCAGTAATAATGGAAGTTGTGGTCTACCACCACCTAGAGGGCACGTTAACTCTACCTTTATTAGGCTGCCTCCAGATTTTCACCACCAGGCATATTGCTTTGTTCTGGAGTGCCATTTCAAATGGACTGGAATGCCCAAGAAAGAAGAGGAAAACAACTTTGGAAAAGCCCTAATGTTGCAAGATAAACCAGTCAAAGTTTAACATCTAACAGGCTAGTCGTGAAAAAAACACCCAAAAAACACGCCAACACACAAGCTACAAAATGAAGCCCAAACTAGCAAGAAAGGCTGTGACCCAAAAGCCTGGTGTTAATCTTGTCACCTTGACCCACTCCTGGGGTGCTTTGAACTAGACTTGTGCAAATCGCTGTACTTGCAGATGGGCTGCCAGTTAGTCCGCCTGGGAGGCCTGCCAAAAAGTTTTCTGTAGGCATTTTCATTCCAGCTGTTTCTAAGGTCTCATCTTTAAAGTGCCAACCATCTCCAAGCTGCGCAGCCTCCCACTTCTCAAAAAGGAGATTTGAGCAACTCAAACCGCTGGCCTGAATGCAAGCTGCTAAAAAAAAAAGGAGCCACTATCTGCACAACACATATGTTAGCTATTAGCAACAAATTACATATGTAGTAAACGCTAAAAGATACACGGAAAGGAATCTGAGCAAGATATTTGGATTTGCAACACCTACGAACATCAAACGTGCAAACAAAGTAGAAGTGCGCCTGGAGAGTAGATTGCTATTTAATTTCTAAAAGATCCGCACTCATTTTGTACCAAACTTAATGAAATGCTCCAAGAAAATCACGTCCGTTTGGCATTTCAAGCAAAGCGGCTCTCATTTTAAAAGCACATATCGACCGCTTTTCGTTCCCAGGAGAATAGCTTATCCTACAGTAATAAACCAGACAGCTTGTCACCCGCTTGCTTGTTCAGGCGAGCTAATCCCCTTGATTCCCACCGAGTTTACCTGAACTGGTCAAACTGAGCATATTTGAGCCACTCCTCCGGATTGCTCTCGTAAGTTTCCATTAAGGTTTGCACTTCTGCCACATTGACTTTGTCGCCGGAAAACAACCGATGTAGGATCTGGATCAGCTCGTCCAGCGTCTGCGCCTTCCACAATTCCGTCTGCCCGGGATGATCCATGATGCGCTTTTGCGGAGCCTGCTTCGAGTTGCACAATGGGAGCGCCCAGTCTCTCCCGCGTCGCTTCGGAGCCGGTGCCTTGGCTTGCCGCTATTTATCCCCTGGAGTTAGATGGGAACGTACCAAGTGCTCAAGGACAGGGAGCGCGCGAGGGAGGCACCGCGAAACGGCTTCGGCTAGCCCTAGGCTTTTAGAACACGCTGAAAAAGGGACACCCCCGCCGTGGCTGGGACCTATCACAGGCTGATATTTCAAAAGCCCTCGTCGCCTTGGCGAGATGGGGCGTCTGGGCTCCCCCCACTTTCGGGTCGTTTGCCCGCCTCGCTTCTTAAGGGGCCTCGACTGGCGCGCCGCCGTAGCCTTACAGCACAAAGACGCTGTTCTTCGTGCTTAAAAGAGAGAAGGAATATACAACTGAGGAAGCCAAGAGTGATTTCCCCCCCGGCAACGTTTGGATATTCTAATCTAATCTTTTAACTCAGCAGCTCAATGGCTGAAGGCATTAGCTTTGCAAGCCACTCTTTTAAATTACTGTACAGTCGTCTCCGCTTTTCATGGCGCAATAACCAACCAGGTGTGTTTTGGGGAACTAGGCTATGTTTATAAATTGAAATACGTAGGCACTGACAATTACACATTGCCAATTTAGATAGCCACCCCTGCAAAAACCTTTGTCTTGTAGGAAAATTCAGAATGGTAAAAGGTGGCTTCTCACCCAAGGACAGCAGGTTTAGGATCAAAGTACTGTAGTTCATTCCCCATGAGTGAATATGGAAGAGAAGTTTTCAATTTTTAGCAAGGTATATATAAGGGACTTGATTGAGCAGGCAGGTGGCTTAAGAGAAAGCAATCTACAGTGACATTTAACTCCAAAAGCTTTGGAAAGAACACTGCATATTTCTGCCTGTTTCGTAGGACAGAAAGGCTACTTCTATTTCTCATTTTTCATTCTTATTCAGAATTAACACTAGAATACCATTGTAGGGGCCTATTAAAATAGATCTCCCACAAAGTAGAAAGCAAGCTGTAAGGTCTATCAGAACTTTTCCTCTGCCTACTTATTAAGGATGGGGCAGGGGAAGGTGAGGAGAGAAATGCTGCTGAACTTTGCTTGTACCCTACGACATGGACCAGCACATCTTCACATCTCAGTTGTGATTCAAGCAAATATTTCCAAACTTTTTACTTTGAAAATGGTATTAGTTTCTCCACCATCTGCAGTTTTAATTTCAGTCCTGCATTGTTCAGCAAAAGCAGCAGATTCACACTTCCAAGAAGAGCTCCACTGATGTCAGTAATAAAATGTTTCATTAAGTGGGTGGGGGTTTTTTGGGAAAAAGGAAGCTACTCCTTAGACCCAGGTTAAGTTAATGGCAAGTTGGGAAAATGAAGCTTGCCCAGTGTTAAATAGTTGCACTTTAATAACAATGTGCTTTACATTTTCTAGGATTATAAGTCCCAAATTCTCCACTTATATTTTGTAATGCATTTTCAAAGTATTGCTAGTATTTTACTTTGTCTAATAACAATGGAAACTCAATGAAAGCTTATCAGTTGCTTTATACCACTTCCTTGAACCATTTCAATTTCCTTTAATGGCACTATCATATAGATAAAATATATAACTGTGGAATACTGTGTTCTTGGCTGTATAGCTTGATCTGTGCAGATGTGTAGATTGTCCTACCTTGTCGCACACAACTGACAATGACATTTTGCTTTGTCACATTCATTCATAGTGGTGTTTCTATATTTTATTCATACAACCCATTATATTGGGCTATAAAGCAGTCTTCACATACTGAGTTTTGTCAACTGCAGCATGATCAGTGCTGCATTTGTGGGTTTTTTGGAAATTAACCTTGTAAATGTTAATCTAACAATACCAACAATATCACCAGGAAGAAATAATGTAGGCCAAACTGTGAAAGCTTAACTATTGTGATATTCACATTTAATAGGTTTTGGATAATGGAGAAATGGTATGTCACTATTGGTACTGCCTATTTCCAGTTTATTTTATTTCCTGAAGCTAAGATAAGAGAAGAGAAGCTAATGTGTGATCTCTACTTTCCTACAAGGTCACTTTGGGTGTTTAAAGTTATTCATTCACCTACAGGGTCTAGTAAGTTTAACTTGAAGCAACCTGTTGTAAGAGATACAAGATGAAAGTCTACAACGAATATAAATGTCAAAGGGGCTCTACAAACAAGCAATAACAATAAACTCATAATTTGTTAAATGATAATCTTTATTCTCAAAGCTGCCCAATATTCCTACATTTATATTTCTGCATTTCATTGTATATACTTTGTTGTGTAGTGAACAAGGGGAAGGAAGGAGATTAGTTGGGAGGGCTGCTGCTGGAGAAACACCATCCTAAAGTCTCTTTGGGACTACAGATTCCAAAGTTAAATCCCAGCAACTGTGTTTAAAACAACTAGTCATAAGAAAATGTAACTATTTTATGCATATACAGATACTTCAGCTGCCCATCTACAATAAATATCCTAAAAAGGAGGCTGTAAACTTTCATGCAGCCTGATGAAATAATGATCCATGTACTCTCCAAGTCAGGAGATAGTATCCTTTCAAAACAAGTCCTGGAGCAAAGACAGGCAGCTCAGCTGTACAGATGGCACACACACAATTATTTGCTCAAAGCAAGTGATCAAATGAAGAAAATGGAAGCCAGGAGGCCATGTAGCTCTTGTATTTATCTCCTATACTGACAAGTAGAGAAAATAGGGAGAATAAAGTGAACTCCATGGGTAGCGATGCAGACATTTCTTCAGTTTGTCCCTGGGGAATGTTTCTGAAGATCTTTATAGCCCATTCATTTTCTAAGAATCCCGAGCACTTGTAGCTCCTAGTTCATCCCCAGGCCTGAGATTTACAATAATGAAGCACAAGCTTGCCATCACTTCCAAAACACTGCAACAGAACAAGAAACAGAGGAGTTAAACAAATTCAATATTTAATTAAACCTATAAACTGTTGGGTCGCTATTATACAGCCTAACAGATAAAGTGTCAACATTCTACTGAAGGTTTCTTATGAAATGCTGCCACCTGTTGACAACATACTTTGAAAGTTACATGCTGCATTTGCTACAGCAGACATGGAGTGAAATGGTAATCAAACCGAAACATCTTACAGAGCAATCCAGACTCCAGAGCAGGCAGTGAGGCTCATTGAACCACTGCTGCATTTGGAAGGGCAGGTAAAAGCCTGCTCTGGGCTATGCCAGCCTGAAGCTGGCAAAGCACTGCATCCTTCATTGGGCCCAAGTAGAGCTGGCTAATGGATTCCAGGCTGGCTCAGCCACATTCCCTCCCTCTCTGGAATACCCTTTTATGGACTGATACTAGTAGGACTGTCCTTTTAGTGGGTGGAACAGAGAGCTCTGTGCCGGTGAAGTTGTTCTGGGCAGGGCAACCTTTGCCTCATCCAAACAATTGAATGGTGCTTTTAGTTCAGGCATAGGCAAACTCGGCCCTCCAGATGTTTTGAGACTACAATTCCCATCATCCCTGACCACTGGTCCTGTTAGCTAGGGATGATGGGAGTTGTAGTCCCAAAACATCTGGAGGGCCGAGTTTGCCTATGCCTGCCTTAATTTCTAATGCAAAGAAGAGAAAAGGAAATACTTAGAAGTTGTGAATTACCTCATATAGTGTTCCAACTTCCTGGTCTGGTGAAGGAGCAAAAGACTGATTCACATAAATAAACTGTATGAGAAAGAGATACTTGGTAAGTTTTAAAGGAAGTTACTCTGTTTAAACAGAAAAGTTTTACCAGACAATATTCTCTCCTGTGTTACCTCAGCATCCTGTCACTGCAATTACAGGGCTAAGAGAAGAACAGTCTACAGCCAGCTATAAGCTGAAGGTTCAAGGGCAAAGAACAAGGGCAAAGAACCCAAGAATCATGGAATTGTTAAGTTGGAAGGGACTCTGAGGGTCATCTAGTCCTGCAAAGGCAGGAATCTCAACACGCTTCCCTCATCCAATTTAAACTATACTGGGCCCTGCTAAGCTTTGCAAATGTGTTAGCAGTTTTATTGCTGCACCACTATGAAGAATAGGTCCATTAGTTTTATTGTTCAAAGGAGGAACCCAGTCTACCCATATTTACTGGCCTGAGGACTTAAGAGTTGACAGGAGTTTGCTCCTCCTCCAGCCCACCTCCAGCTCATAGCTACTTGAAGTCCTTTGATAACAGGAGTAAAAGAAAAGATAACTTGCCATCAGGATAACTGCTTGGCCACAACCGAAGCTCCTTTATGGATAGTTGCTAAGTGGCTATTTGTTAAAGCTTTGCAGGAAAGCTGGATTGGATACGAGTCCAACTATGTTTGGAGTTCAGTTTCAACACAACAATCATTTCAGAACTGGGTTAGCATTTGTGAACTAAACCACTGCCAGTATATAACACGTGGCTACTTTTGCACCCATACAACCATTTCCTCTAACATCCATTTTTTCATAGTTCAAGTTTAATAGCTTCTATATTTCTCTGTCTTTTGTCATTTTTGACAACAGCATAAATATATAGCTGGAACCTCAACCATTCACTTGAATATGCCCACGTTACATTTAGTTTCAAGTTACATCCACTCAGGATCTCAGCTCAGCCTAGATTTAATGAAACTGATAGAGGTAATTCAAAATATCTAAAGTCATTATTGTACTACTATGAGAAATAACCTTGGAAAAGCTTACCCATGTGCATAGTAGTAAACTTCCAGATAGATTTGGGGACTCAGAACTCATCAAGTATGTATTTTTGAGATAGGTGGGGACAAAGTAGAGGGAATATTTGGTGCCTTCATGCCCTGCCTGTAAGCTTCCCAGCAACATCCTACTCTGATTCAGCTCTTACGGATTGCTAATTCCTAAATAGGGAAGGGATGTCACATACCAGCTGTTCTGAGGCCACTAGTTTGAGAAACTTTTTGATGAAGTCAATAAGGGCTTGGATTGTGCGCGTTCTCTCTACTGACCATTTCTTGGTTTTCATTATAGGGGTATCCCCAACAGCCTTGAGCAAAACATCAACTAGAAAGCAGAGAACATTGCAAATGAGAACAAACAGAAACACAGCAGAACATGTCACTGAAGTATACTGAAAGAAAATCAATAAAATGTGGGAAACAAGGAGAAATGCAACAGAATAATTTGCAAAAATCTTATCATTGTAGAATTTATACACATAAAATACCGCTGCTGAGCCCTTGAGGCTGTGCCCTTGAGGATATACATACATGGGTGTAGCTGGGGGGGGGGGAGAGCTGTGTCCTCAAATCAAGTAAATAAATAGAAATACTTAACTAAAAGTAGAAATTGTAGATTTGAGATTTTTCTGAACATTTGAGGTAAAAAAAGTAATTTAAAACAACTATTGTTGAGATGTTTCGGTCCAAATTTGCTAGACAGAACCAGAGGGAGGATGGTGACAGGTGGGTGTCCTGCCCACCCCTAACGTAAATAAAATAAAATAAATAATAATAACAATAATAATAATAATAATGTATTATTTATACCCCGCCCCTCTGGCTGGGTTTTCCCAGCCACTCTGGGCGGCTCCCAATCCTGGCTACACCCATGTATAAATACAATAATATTTATTAATACGGGTGTCATTTATTGGTAGGGAACCAGAAGAAATCATTTTGATCCACGGAGGCCTGGGGCGCAGAGCAAGATCAACGGAAGCACAACTGGCAGGTAAGAGGGACAGCAGATCGGGACCTTTTAGAAACTTGACAGCGCAGCGTGAGCCCTCAGCCGTTCAGGGAGGCCTGCGATACCTGCCTCGGGCGACCAATACGACCCTCCCTCCCTCCTTTTCGGGGCGTCGGCCCTTTCGCGACCCGCCCCCCTTTACTTTTCTTCCTGGCGTCTCCCGCAGGTTCCTCGGTCACCGGGGAAACGGCCGAAGCGGGAGCCGACTCCAGCACCCCCAACGTGGGCCCGGCCCCGCCCTCCGGGGCATCTTCGCCCCCTTCACCCCGGCCGCCCTCCTGAGGTGGGAAAGGGGCGGCGGCGGCGGCACCGGGCTGCTCCTGCTCCTCGCCCAGCTCCGACATAGTAACGAAACAGCGGAAGCAGCATCCCCAGCGGCGCTCGCTTTCATAGGCTCCTGCCGGGGGCACGTGACCGCGCCGCCGCCGCCGCCGTTTTGTCCCTCGCGCGCTTCCGTCCTTGTATTTCGCGTCAGTCAGATGACCGTTTCTCTTCCCCGTTCCTCCCCCCCCCCTTCTAATCTCGTCCTCACGTGAGCGAGGAGCGGTTCCAGCGCCCGTGGTGTCTTTCGGCAGAGGCGGGTTTTTAGGGGGCCGGAGTCGCGGGCCTCGGACTGGGGGAGGCGCAGACCGCCTCTCCCCCCCACCCGCCCCTCTCTTTCGGCTCTTCAGCAGCAGCTGCTCCTTCCTCACCATGATTAAAGCCATCCTGATATTCAACAACCACGGCAAGCCGCGGCTCTCCAAGTTCTACCAGCGCTATGTGAGTGGGGGCGAGGAGAGGTCGCCGGGAAGGGGCGGGCGAGCGGGCCGGACACGGTGGCGTGGCTGTGTGGCGGGGGAGCTCCTTGCGAATGGGGGGGGGGGGGCACCGCGAGGCAGGTGCTCTTTTCCTCCAGGAGGCGCCCTTCGCTCAGGCGGCTCCGGTCCAGCGATACAAATATTCCTCTCTTCCCCTATGGCTTACTTTCAGGGAAGTAATAATAATAATAATATATTATTTATACCCCGCCCATCTGGCTGGACTTCCCCAGCCACTCTGGGCGGCTTCCAAAAAAAGTTTAAAATACTGTAATACATCAAACATTAAAAGCTTCCCTAAACAGGGCTGCCTTCAGATGCCTTCTAAAAGTCTGGTAGTTGTTGTTCTCTTTGACATCTGGTGGGAGGGTGTTCCACAGGGAGGGCGCCACTACCGAGAAGGCCCTCTGCCTGGTTCCTTATAGCTTTGCTTCTCGCAGTGAGGGAACCGCCAGAAGGCCCTCAGTGCTGGACCTCAGGTAGAACGATGGGGGTGGAGATGCTCCTTCACTCTGCACATGTTCTCTCTGCCGGATTTACATATAAGCTAAGCAAGCTATAGTTTAGGGCTCCACTCTCTTGGGCCCCCCAAAAAAAAATTAAAGGAAAAAACCTGGATGTACATTTCCAAAATATAAGATAAAAAAACCCAATAAAATAAGACCTACATACAGCAGCAGTGTTTTGTGTTGTGTAGGCTCCTATGGTGTAAGTAATGGGCCCCTCCTTCTAGCCTGCTCCCTAAAATATCACTGGTTTGCTCATTTCTATATCAATTACTTTGATAAAACACATATTCTGTTATGTGCTAATGGCTTTAGATACCCATTAGGTCCATAAACTACCATATAGCATATATTCAACACAAAAAACAGCGGCAATTTGTTGTTGGCAAAGGCAGCTGGACATATAAAGGGCCCCATTACCTTCAGTAGCTTAGGGCCTCATCAAACCTAAATCTGGCCCTGGTTCTCTCACTCCCTTCTTGGCATTTCTTCTCCCCCCCCCCCCCTTGGTGTTGGCACTGGCCCTTTCAAGCAGTGCTGCAGCTTGAAACTTGAATAAGATAATGGGGAAGTGGGGGTTGAGCAGGTAAGCCCTGCCTTATATAACCGATAATGACTGGCACACACACACACACCATTGGTATGGCAATGCTCATCCACTTGGGGGGGCCCACCCCGCCTTATTGGGGGAGGTAGGGAGCGAAGGGGCCTCAGTCCTTAGGAGTTGGCTCCTGTGCTGCTCTGCATCACCTGCCAACCGTATTTTGGCCTTCAGGGGCTGAAGAATTACTGGCTCGTAATAACCCACCATCACAAGCATGCCTTGTGAGAAGTTAGGTCTCCGGGTCATCTGGTTCGTGGCTGTCCCCGACAGCAGTGGCTCTCCAGGTCTGTGACACGTGCCTTCTTTTTAATGGAGATATAAGAGCATGATGTGTCGCCCACTAGAGGTAACAACCCTCCCAGTGCCTTAGCTCTGGAGGGGAGGGGGGCTAGCTGGGTTTTCTTTGCTCCTGGTGAAGTCTCCGGAGGGGTGCCATTGAGGCTCCCAGCCTGTGTGTGTACACAAATGCGCGTGGGAGTGCCAAGATAGGTCTTTGACCCTGGTGAAATAAAGCTTAGTTTCACCCTGACCCTCTCCTAATGTCCTGTGCAAAACAGACATTGCCATCACCAGAGTTGCAGCTGTCCATCATGAACAACCCAACCAGTGGTTTCATGTAGATATTAGATGACACTGGGGACAGTGTTGCCCCTAAAATGAGCTCCACCTATGCTTTTCAGTTCTGCATATCAAGACTAGTCTTAGTTCATGTAAGGGAAATAGCAAGCAGCTCCATCCACCTTGTAGCCATACTGCAGGACTGAAGAGGCAAGGAATGTTCCAAAGATGTTGCCCATGGGAAGACACAAGATTTACCCACTTTGGAAGAATGGCAGATGAAAGTGATGGACTATATGACACTGGCCGAGATGACAGGCAGAATCCGTGATCAACGAAAAGAGACGGTGGAAGAAGAATGGAGAAAATTCAAAAGTTATCTTAAGGACTACTATAAGCTTAATGAATGCTAAAATGTTGTGGTTTCCAGAAGCAAAAGGGTACAGGGATACAAGGCTAGACTATAAAAGAGGACTAAGATGACAGAGATTAGAAAGTAACAACTGGGAGTTGCTAGTTGAATTATGGACATTGGGATGCAGAGAGGGGGGTATGGGGAAGTTCAAGAAAAGAGGTTTATGAAAATATGTTTGAAACTATTCATGTATGTCTGTCACTTTTTGTGTTTGTTTGTTTTTCTTAAAAATGTTGTAAAACCAATAAAAATTTTATAAAAAAAAAAAAAAAACAAAGATGTTGCCCATGGATGTGCACACACTCCAGAGGCCAAACACAAGTCCTTTGTATTGCTCTGCTTTCCTTTGGACCACATCAGCGAGGCCGAGAGAGGGGAGTCTTGTTATATGGGTGACCCAGAACCTCCATACACACTGTCCAGGCTTGTGCCCCTGGGAGATCACTTCAGTGCTGCTACCCAGCGGTTTGACTTTGCCCCCGGAGGCGAACTCCATTGTCTCTTGAGACAGACAGATGCCAACTACAGCAACAACAACAATGGAAGATTGAATAGTAATGGTGAAGAAAGATAAATGTTGGTGGCACAGGAGGTTGCTTTGCTGTATTTCAGCACATTGGGCTGAGTGGGATGCGTAGGAGGATGGCAGCTCTAACGGTATTTTAGTGGGTAAGATGAGAAGCAGGTGATTATTGTTTGATGCAGAAGAGTTCTTATGTTGCCTGTTAGCTGATGCTTCCTTCTAATTAGTGACATGTGATACTCAGCCAGGCTTTGGGGTTATGGTTGGTATTGATCCTGAACGGTTAAGAATTCCAAGTTTGTAGTGTTTGGCACTATTAAATACACACACAGAGAAAAGGTACTAAAAACTGGAGTTTTGTTAGCAGGACAGAAATGTGTAGGGTATGTCACTTTTAAAGGTTGCTTTCCATATGACAAGAGGAAACATGGTGCTACTATTTCCAATCAGAAAATTTTGAGTATCCTTAAGTCTATTTTGTACTTGTGGTCGTTCTGTTTGTGCTATGTTTGCACATTGAAACTCATGTACATTTGCTATTCATGATGATGTATTTGCCGGGGGGTTTTAATACAAAGAAGTGTACTTGTAGAAAAGTTGTTACATGTCAACCCAAAGTGACTCTTAGTTGGTTCCTTTACTTGGTGATTGTCAGAGGGGAGAAGGATAGAATGAGAACTATGCTGTATAAAAATTGCAGAGCCACCATCCTTTGTAACTCCAAAAGTTATTATTTTTTTAGTCACTTTTAAATATTGCAAAAAGGTATGTATTTGCATAAGCAAAGCTCGTTTCTTGTGTTGTGCTAATATAGAAATATTATAATGTGGTAGGGTTGCAGAACAGCTTAGGTGAAGTAAGTGCAAAAAACTTGCCAAGAAGGATTTTTAAATGCACCTTGTGAAAGTTTAAGGGGCTACGTACAAATCTGGTGTTTGTGTCTGTCTTTGTGCACAGCATCTTGGTTGACATGATGATTTGACTATGCTTCAGAGGATGAATATCTGTTTAGGTAGTCACTCATCTTTGAGAGTTAAACTAGAGGGATAGCTGTGGTAGCGTTTTGCAGTGACAACAATCTTAAGAGTTTTGTGGCACCTTAGACAAACAAATTTATTGAAAGTTGGTGTCATAATAAATTAGTCAGTTCATAAGGTGCCACAAAACTCTGATAATGAATTAGAAATGGAAAAAAATGTGGCTGTGCAAAATATACTAGTCTAAAGTTTTAATGTAGTGATTTACTGGAATTGGATCAGTTTGTGTGTAATAAATAATTTAGTTTAAATGCTACTCTTGTCCCAAAGCAAAATCTGAGATGCTATTTGGATTTCCCCCCTGAAGTTTCAGCATTTCTGTATTACCCATTCAGAATAATAACTTTATTTCCTCTTGCACTAGAGGGAGATATTTCTGTCTGTTGATATTTTGTCTATTTCTGAAACAATGTGCGGTATGGAACAGTACCAAGGGCGTGTTTGCGTGTGTGTGTGTTCATTATATATCCCTCCTAAAATGTTGCACCAAAATTGTTACTTAGAGAAAATACACTGGATACGGATGGAACAGTGCTTATGTTATCCAACTGTATTTAGAAATATAGATTGTTTTACTACCCTAGTCTCTTTTCCTCCCCAGAGTGAAGATACACAGCAACAAATTATCAGAGAAACATTTCATTTAGTCTCAAAACGTGATGAAAATGTCTGTAATTTCCTAGAAGGCGGCTTGTAAGTATCCTGAATTGCATTCACAGTTGTTAAAATGAAATATGAAGGTGGTGAAAAGTGTCCCACTTTGAAGACTTGGCACATCAACATTATTTTGATCTTGTACAAGTCCAACATCAAAACCCATGACATTTCCTGTAAAATGTTTAGGCTTGGAAGACAATGTGCATATTCTGCTGTGATGCTTATTTATTTGATGGTGGCCAGAATTGTCACTGGTGTCATAGGGTTGTATGGAGTGTTAGATGATGGGTAATTCCTCTGGTGGGGTACATGTGCTCCTTATGGGACAGTTTCTCCACCTTTGGTCCCCATCCTGCACTCAGCTCTCACCTGTGATTCCTAGAAGCTGTCAGCATGCAACAGCAGCCACACTCTGGGAGATGGCTTTGATTGGCTGGCTAAACCCAGATCTTCTAGGATTCAAGGTCCCTTCCTATGTTAGCAAGCACATGTTGTTGCATTAGGACCACCACTCTCAGCTTAATACACTGAGATATGAATGGTCCTTTTGTTTGCCTGTCTCTTTGCATATACCCAAAGTAATTCAGTTAAGTCTCTACTTAGCTGTAGCTTTATGTTTTGCCTGAACTGGCAAGCCATGGCTACCAGCTTTAGAAGAAGGCATATATACATTTTTATCTGGCGTTGTCGTTCATTTGGTACCAGCGTAGTACCAGCGTAGGTTGATGTTTGTACATTATCTGTTATATTGTATGTTACAATGTTTGTACATTTTATATGATAGAGTCTTTATTATGAGGAGTCACTGCCTACTGATTTAAATGGTTTTGACTTTAATGTGTGTTTTATTTATTTGACAACATGTGTGTACTGTTTGATTGTAATAAAACCATCAGAGTGGTTTACCAAAATACCCAATACAATTATCAGTAAAAGAAATCAAGAACAAATATTCAAAACATACACAAAATAATTAAACTCAACAGCAAGCTAAAACCAGATTAAAACACATGACATGGATGCATGTCTGGGTAGGCGTGCCTAAAGTAAAATGCTTGTAGCAGGTGTTGAAAAGACTACAGGGAAAATGCTTGCCCCACGTCAACAGGCAGAGAGTTCCAAAGTGTGGGTGCTGCCACACTAAAATACAGATTTCTTAAAAGTGCAGAAGGAGTGTTTTGTGGCATTTGTAACAGTGCTAGTTGTCCAGATTGAAGTGGATGAGTAGCCATATATGGAGTAAGGCAGTCTTGCAGGTATCACAGAATTGGAAGGGATCTCAAGGGCCATCTAGTCCAACCCCCTGCAATGCAGAACACACACAGTCTCGACACAGTTCCCTATCAAATTTGGGACCATACTGGACCCTGGTTAAGCTTTGCAATGTGCTAGCAGTTTTATTGCTGCACCACTAGGGGGAGAGGTCCCCAATTTTACCTGCTATTTTAAAAAATGTTGTAGCTGCTAACAAATGCAACTTGGAATGTTGCAGTTAATTGTTAATGTTGATCTTGTTTTGTTTTAGATTAATAGGTGGATCTGACAACAAATTGATATACCGACATTATGCCACATTGTACTTTGTCTTCTGTGTTGATTCTTCAGAAAGTGAACTTGGCATTTTAGATTTAATACAAGTAAGTAATTTATAGAGGATTTTGTATGTTTTTGTCCTGTTGTTTTTCTTTATTTTATCTACTAATAAAGAAATAAATCTACAATGTCCATCATTAGATGTAAGGTAATGAGATAAGTGTTTATTCCGCTAAAATTATTTTGGGTGAACTATTGTCTAAACTGACATGTGTATTTGCTTGCCTGTAAGGCTTGACATGCTTCTATATAATAATACTGACAATATTTCACAATACTAAGTATTAATACTTGTATGGGGAGGAAATTATTAACAGTGGCCACACTATTGTATGTTTTGCTTCCAGTATTGGTGCTAGGAAGCTGATTAGGAGCTAAGTTTCTTACTTTGAACAGAAGCTCACTTGGATTGGATTGGCTCTGGAGAACCACTCTTAGAACAAAATATTGCCTGCGTGTAACAACAGCTTGGAAAATAAAATATATTTCCCCTGGAAATGAGGCACTAGGTTTTCATGATATGCAAAAATAATCATTTCTGAAAGTGTTTCTCTTGCTATTCATTTTGTGTACATATGTAATCTGTGGTAATCAAGTGGCGTACGTTTTTGTAACTTCTCAAACCTATTCCTAAGGCAACTGTGTGCATGCTTGGGAGTAAGACCTACTGAGCTTAGTGGAATGTACTTCTGAATAAACATATATAGAATTGTGCTGCATGCTTATTCTTTAGAAATGTGTTAGATATATAAGAAGTCAGCAGTTCAGGATGTGACTGTTTAACAGGGCTATGTGGGTTTTGATAAATACAATCTGAGTCAGGACCATTCTGGTGATGTGGCTACAGTGGTAGGACATGGAAAACAATTAAATGCTATATTGCTCACTGTTTGCAAGCCTGTTTTCAGCCTGCAGAGCTGTTATCAGGCTAAAATGCCACTTTTAATGCTTAATTTTAATTACCATATTTTTTGCTCTATAAGACTCACTTTTCCCCTCCTAAAAAGTAAGGGGAAATGTGTGTGCGTCTTATGGAGCGAATGCAGGCTGCACAGCTATCCCAGAAGCCAGAACAGCAAGAGGGATTGCTGCTTTCACTGCGTAGCGATCCCTCTTGCTGTTCTGGCTTCTGAGATTCAGGATATTTTTTTTCTTGTTTTCCTCCTCCAAAAACTAGGTGCGTCTTGTGGTCTGGTGTGTCTTATAGAGCGAAAAATACGGTAGTTAAAGGAAGGGCTCATTCCATTTTGTTCCACAAGAGGGTGTCCTACCACAGCAAAACGAAAGGCTAGCTGTAGTGTGGCACTCATTGTCCAAGTTTGAAATGACTGGAAATTTTGGTTGTAATACATATCCAGGGAGGCTTGCCTGGCGCCTTCATTACATATCTTTAGGTACCAAGCAAAAACATTCCCAGGTCTTGGACTTACTAAACAATCTATGGTCTTTTAAACTGTGTGTTTGGGGCAGGATGTTAGGGATTTTTTTTGTCATTATGGTATGTATTTTTGTGTTCTTACATTGTAAATCACCCTGTGATCTTTGGATGAAGGTCAGTATAGAAATTTAATTAATAAGAATAGCTATAACATAAAAAAGTAGTCATAAACAATAAATAAAACATTTACAAATACAAAACCAAACTGAATAATCTTCACATAAATCACAACGAAATCTAAAATAAAGATACAAAAAGAGCAGCAGCAACCCTGCCCAACAACCCTTCCCCCCAAAAAACCCCCAGTCTGCTCATGTTATGATGCTATGTAACCTTGTACAGACATGTTTTTATTAATTTTAATATTTTGTTAGCAAAGAGAATCTATTCAGTAATCTTGAGTTCAGAAATTTGTTCACTTTATAAAAAATTTTATGGGCGTCTCTCAGGAAAAATCTGTATACAGCTGTACTGGGTAACCTATTGTGCTTACTTAGAAAGGAAAGTCTAGGACTTTTCATATATGAGATGCTTTCTAGGTTAATCCTCAGGATCATGCCATATATCCCATCATGCTTCAAAATGCTTATATTTGGTGAGGCTGAAAGCTGGGGGTAAACTAGGAAAGGAAGCAAGGGCAGTGTTGTTGATGGGTGAAACTAAAACCTTAACCCATTACTTCCAGGTCTACAGTGTAGCTCCTAAAAATGGTTCATGCAACCTGTCAGTGCAGATGGTTTAACTGATAGGAATACAGTGGTGCCTCGCAAGATGAAATTATTTCGTTCTGCGAGTTTTTTCGTCTAGCGAATTTTTCGTCTTGCGAAGCACGGTGTCGGAAAAGTTTTGGAAAAGCTTCAAAAATCGCCAAAAACCTCAAAAAAGGCTACCACACCTCCTCGAAGTCAAGTCGCAACTGTATTAAGGGTGTTAAGAAAAAGGAAACAAACTTGCAAAAAACTCTAGGGGATCATATGATCATTTCTATTTATCTAGATTGTTTTAATTGAAAGCTATGTAATCAGTGCTATTTTTCTAGAAACAGAGGTGCCAGAACTCACCGTAAATACCTCCCTTGTTCTCTTATAATAGCAATGTCACTCACCTGAGAGGTGCTGGAACTGAGTTCTGGCGAGTTCTGGCTGAAAGAAAGCCCTGGTTGTAATATACCTTGAAGCTTGGTAACCCCAATTTCCTCTTTTTGGTGCATATATAATGCATTCCCCCCCCCCCTCACCACTTTCCCCTTGTACTGAAGGTTTGTATTTTTTACTATTAAAACATTCTGGCAGAATCTTAAATGGCAATATTTGAAAGCAGGAAGAAAATCATTTTGATAGGTGCTACCCTGGTCCACTAGGAGACATTTAGTGATTTCAGGGGGAAATATTTTCTACCTAAAATTGTTCCCTTATGTTTGGGAGTCCAGTTGAGGCAAATGTCTAGCTTTAATGAACTCTGTTGCTCTTTCTCAGAACATTTTTATATGTTTTGGTTGCATATAGTTAGTATAAATGCTGCTTTTAGTAATAGCCTTATGTAGTCATGAATTAAATAAAGTAAGTTTCTGTCTCCTTTTAAATGGATTAATCTGCGTGCATTACTGCGTGTTTGTGGCAGAACATCATAGCTCCTAAATAGAAGCAGTATGAGGGTGCTGCTTGTATACTGCAAATGGCTCTAGTTTTAGCAGATAATAAAGCAACTGTCTAGAAATTTTAATGCGATGTTCAGGCAAGGCCTGTCTCTTTGGGCAGATGAGACTAAATGTTAAATCGGTTAGTCCACGCTCAAATCTGTTTTGTTGTTGTTGTCAGGTTAAGCATTTCAGCATGTCTATATAAACTGTGCCACAAAAATTTGATAGTAAAGCTTTCAGACCATAGTAACAGACACAGTGTGAAGTATTTAAAGTAATAAAGTGTGAATTTTGTTTGAAGCGTGCTACGTTTGACTAAGGAACAGGAATGTCAAGCTGTCACATTAGTGAAGTTTGATCTTCAATAATGTACTTGGGATCTGCCAAGAGAATCCGCTGTGTTAACCCTACATGTTATACAGATACATTAAACTTCCATAATTCTTGATGGTCTTCTGTGTTCTGATTGCCACATTTACAGTTTGTCCATAATGGAATGATGGAGTTGCTATAAAACTTTGACCCCTTGCAAATTTTCTCCCCACAGGTATTCGTAGAAACGCTAGACAAGTGCTTTGAGAATGTCTGTGAACTGGATTTAATTTTCCATGTGGATAAGGTAGTGTGGTGAGCTGCTGTAACATGAATTCAAAGTATTCTGTTGACCAGAAAATCACATTCTTGTATCTGTCAGAACATTTCCTTGTTCAAATGCCATTTTATATTAGCTAGTCCCTTTTTAACTGAATAAATATACCCTGAGAAATGAATAGTAAAATTCACATGCATTTTCGAAAACATAATTGCAGTATTGCTTTTGTCAAGTCAAACCTTCAGACCTCCATTTTACTGATCTGCTATCCTACACATGGTTTCCTTGCCTTGAATACTGCAGACTTACCTTCTGAGACTTAACAATGCATACAATTGTGCTATAAAGAAAAAACTGGTGGTATACAGAAAACCCCTTGATTCCCTTGGCACATAGTCTTAATTCAGAATTGTAAGTTGCTTTTGACGTTTTCCTATCTGGTAGCTGCAGAAAAGCATGACTCAGGCTAGTGTATTGTCCATGGGAAGATAATTTTCCATGCAGAGAAGAACATATTGCTTAGGCAGTAAAAACAAAAAACAATTATAAGAAAATTGTGTGGGTTGAAAACTTAAAAGTACTTGCCCCACTCCCCCCCCCCCAAGTTGTACAGCAGCTTGATGCTTGTTGAGAGAATGAGGCAGTGGAGGGAATAAGCTGCTTAATTCTTCCATTAGGGAAAGAAACAACAGGCCAGAAGTTTCTGTAAAGAACATAAAATTGTTTTTAATGATTGTCAAGATTTCTTCCACATGAGCATGACTTCTATCTGCACTGCCAAGTTTATAATAACTTGCAGCGGAAAGGCAGCTGGTTAAAGATACTAGAAAACAACTTTTCTGAGTGCCTGAACTGAACTTGCTCCCTTGTATAGGGAATTTTTCCCCACCCTCCGGCTTCACTGTTTGACACCTCTTATAGTTCCTCTGAGGCTATTGTTACTTCTTCCAAGAAATTAGATGTGGACTAGAACAGTAAATGTCTGTTTATGAAGACTAGCAAGCTCCCCCCACCTTTTTCCTATGGGAAGTATTCCTCCTTACTAACGATTGCTAATTTGTCTCTACATCTGGGTTTGAAGGAGGATGAAAAAATTTGGCCTTCCAATTTTTAAGAACATTTTTTTAAACACTCTTCCACCCTGAAGCCGAAATGTTTTCAGTGATGTGATTTCTGAGCAATCTAATATTTCTTTGCTTCCTAGGCTAAGTCTTATTCCCCCATGGCTTATGCCTTCCCTCTTTTGTTGATTTCTGCAGATCTGTTCCTTGCCAAGGTATTTTGAAATAGGCAGAAAAACAGCTATTGGGATAAATCATGTAAACTAAGTGCACTTACCCTGATTTGCGCAACTTCAGCGCACAGAGCCCTCACTGGAAATCATTGTCCTGGAATGTTCTGTGTAACTTATATACAGGCAGCTCCCCATTTATGCGGGGATTGAGTCCCGTCCTGCCCCCTTGCGGTGTCGAAAATGGTGTGCGTATCAAGTGTCACACACGGGCCGCTTGTGTGCAAATGGGGAGTTGCCTATGCTGCATTTGAAATGCCAGAGTAGTTGCATATGTTGCACAGTAATGCTTGAAGCAGATACAATACCTGAAATATTGGTAACTGCAAAAAATTATTCAGCTGCATGCAATGTATGTTAGCCTGCAGCCAAAGCACCTGAAGGTTCTTGATTTTAATGATTTAATTTCAAATATTTTTGTACTATACAAGTGTGAGACCCCATGTCTCATTTTACCGGAAAATTTTCAATGTGGCAGCTCCCTGAACTGGAGGATAGTATTTTATTTTTTTAAAAAATAGTTCTACTTTACACTGTGTTATGAGTTAAAAACATGTGCTGACAGTGTTCTGCAAATGTGAAAGCTTTTATAGATGAGGAAGAAATATCCAGTATGGAAAGCTGGTAAACATAGGATATATAAGCATCAATATGTAATCTTTATGCAACACTTGCGAACAATATTTATTTGAAGGGCCTCATAAAGGAGGTGTGCAGTTTTGTGTTGGATGATCTGGCAATCACACATTTTCTACGGGTCTTTAAGTCCATAATATTTCAGCTGCATCTTATGAGCAACCAGTGTTACAGCTCTAACTTAAATGTTTGCTATGTTACTAATTTTACAAAGAAGAAAGGAATTTAAGAGCCTAACCCCCTGCAATACAGGAATCTCAACTAGATAATGCATGACAGATGGCCATCCAACCTCTGCTTAAAAACCACCAAGGAAGGCGAGTCCACCACCTCTTTTAGGAGTCTGTTCCACTGTCAAACAGCTCTTACTGCCAGAAAGTTCTTCCTGATGTTGAGTCAGAATCTCCTTTCTTGTAACTTTAATCCATTGGTTCAAGTCCTACCCTCCAGAGCAGGAGAAAACAAGCTTGCTCCACCCTCCATGTGACAGTCCTTTAGATGTTTGAAGATGGCTATCATATCTCCTCTTAGTCTCTTCTCTTTACTACGTGAAACATACACGGTTACCTCAACTGTTCCTCATAAAGTTTGGTTTCCACACCCTTTATCGTTTTAGTTCCCTTCTCTGTACAGTGGTGCCCCGCAAGACGAATGCCTCACAAGACGGAAAACCCGCTAGACGAAAGGGTTTTTCGTTTTGGAGGTGCTTCGCAAAACGAATTTCCTATGGGCTTGCTTCGCAAGACGAAAATGTCTTGCGAGTTCCTGCGGGGTTTTTTTCCTCCCCCCCCTCTTTTCCCCAAGCTGCTAAGCCGCTTATCAGCTGATCCTAAGCCACTAAGCCACTTATCAGCTGATCCGCTAAGCCGCTTAACAGCTGATCCGCTAAGCCGCTTAACAGCTGATCCGCTAAGCCGCTTAACAGCTGATCCGCTAAGCCGCTAAACCGCTTATCAGCTGATCCGCTAAGCCCGCTAAGCCGCTAATGGGCTTGCTTCGCAAGACGAAAAAACCGCAAGACGAAGAGACTCGCGGAACGGATTCTTTTCGTCTTGCGAGGCACCACTGTACATATTCCAGCTTGTCAATATCCTTCTATTTGTGAAGCTGGTTCTCCTTGCCTTAGTGCATTTGTCCCTGTTGAAATTTGTTTTGTTAGGTTGGGCTCAGTTCTCAAATCTTATCAAAGTCATCCTGAAACCCAGTTCTGTCATCAGTGGCAATGCCTACCCCTCCCAGTTTGGTGTCACCTGCAAATTTGATTAGCATCACCTCAGTTTCTTTGTCCTAATTGTTTATAAAGACATTGAACAACAACGGCCCAGGATAGAACCCCATGGTAATCCATGTGCTACTTTTTTCCAGGATGACGAGGAACCATTAGTGAGCACTTTTTGGGTTCGGTCAGACAGTCTGCTACAAATCTGCCTAATAGTTTCCTCGTCCAGTCCACATTTCACCAGCCTCTCCACAATAATATTTGATTAATTTGCTTGCCTTTGTTTCTTTTGTCATTTATTTATTTTTTAGGTCCATAATATTTTGGCTGAAATGGTGATGGGCGGAATGGTTTTGGAGACCAATATGAATGAAATTGTCACCCAAATTGATGCTCAAAATAAATTGGAAAAGTCTGAGGTAAGAATGGAAAGAATTGAATCCAATTGGAGCATGGTCACACAACCTGCATGATTTGAAACTGCCGTGTATTGTTTAGTATTGCCTTATACCTAGCTACATGTACTGTTTACAAAGAAGCATTTAGTATGTAGCATGTTGAAGCCTTTGTTGATTGCTGAAATAGCTGAACATCCCCTTTTCCTTCTACTGAACTCCCATCTGCCATTGGCATCTGTGTATCGAAACATTTCTGAGCTTCCTTCAGTCAAGGCTTAATTTTGTGTTGATTTCTTAGAACACCTTATTGAAGGGTGTGTGCATGTTAAACAGAAATGAAACCTGTTAATAAAATGAGATGCTAGAGATTGCTAACCTGCATCCCTCCAGATGCAGCTGAGCTGCAGCTTCCATGATCTCTGACCATGAGCTGGTGCCAGTTCATCTGGAGGGTCACTGTGGCCAAAGTGGCCAAAGAAGCTAGAGCAAGAAACAGATTAGCATGGCTAATCCCAGATTCTGAAGTGCTATCTAGTTCCACACTATAGAACTTGGTGAATCTGACATCTAGCGCCACTTCATCCGAGGAACGATTTCTGTTCCTTCCCAACAATGTAAGCCAGTATGTCTGGAGTTACACAACCAGAGTGTTAAACCAACGGGCACCTAGAAATTGATATGGTATCTTGCCTTTCCCACAAATAATGATCTGGGAATATATAGTCAAGCTAAATGACTGCATTTCAGTCTTTTTTAATTATTATTTTTTAAAATCAGTCCTGGAGAGCATCGCTTTAATGCTTTCCCCATGCTGTTCCTCCCCACTCCCCCACTACTGGAGGAGGAAAGTTGCTAGGAGGGCAAATCCCTTCCTTTCCAGGGCAAATAGCTTCAGTCATGCATTTAATGTCTCATCTAGTTCCAATTCTTAGTCTTTTGTATATAAACAGGTGTGGCACACATTATCCTTCCTTGTGTTACCTACAAATGAAACTCATTTTGCAACTAGTTTGCTCATAAAATTGAGAGGTGACTTTCCTAGCAGTTTGTATTGACCCTTCACATAGCTTTTGCAATTTGGTTGGACATTCTCCATCCCTTTGCCTATCTTACTTACAGAGAGCATTGGCTGAGAAGCACAGAAATTTGGTAGGTCATGAAACAATGCATGGCACTATGCTAGTGCAAGAATATCAGCAAAGATCTAAACTAGAATCTGACTTTAAATTATGCAGAACTGAGTTTCTACAGATGGTTCAAGAGAACTTGCCTAAATAAGTTGTTTATCCTTTTTTGAAGCACAGTTTAAAACAAAAGCCGAGGTTTAAATTATTGATCTGTAACTTGGACTGTCAAATAATTAATTCTCTCGAAGCAGGCCACTTAAGTGAAGTGGACAAGTTTAACCTCAATTTCCATTGTTTCATCTACTCAGCTTCTATTTTCTGTATAAAACTTGACAGGTGAATAATGGAAAAGTAATTAGATCATAGTGGCTTTATCTTCACTTAGAACCACTTCTTGTTACAACACCAATTAAAAGAGTGGATTAAAAAAGGCAACGTAATCTCTGGAGAGACTAATTGGTCCTTTTTAAGCTACCTGGTATATTATTTTGAAGATCTGCCTGTTAACATATCAACTCCTACTTCAAGGAATCCAAAATATTTGCTTTGATCCAAAGTGCCCCTTCTGCTTGTGTGCAGGGTGTGTGTGTGTGTGTGTGTGTGTGTGTGTGTGTGTGTGTCTGATTCCTCTCAGCACCAGCACCCCATGTCCTCTGACCCTTGGGTGCATTTTCAGGAAGCATGAGTTGCCGTGGGGATAGGCGGAAGGGAAAGCCCTGGCGTGTGCTCAGAGCACTGCATGTGGCTCTTTGGATCCAAGTCATTAGTTCACCTATTTGTTTATCTCAATTGGTGTACAAAGCTCATTTTACAAAAGTGAACAGAATTGGTTCCGGAAGCTGTAGATTTAATCTTCCTAGCACAGAACTTGGAAGACAATCCAAAGCAGTGTCAAGTTTGTTCAGCTTTTAAACAGTTTAGCCTCCACTGCATTGCCCATTTCCCCCGGATGGTTTTGTTACAAGTGAATAAGGCTGTTCAAGAGTAAATGGGTGCATTATTGCCTTGGAAATCAATGATTTTTAAAAACATGATAATGTTTGTCAGCTGAATTTGTAGGGCAGGATGCGGAACAACAGCACCTTCTGCTTCTCTCTTTGCAAGCTATAAACAATTTTAGCTGTTAGTTTCTGATACCTGTTCACAGAAGCAGAAGTCGTGCCATTCACTCCAAGAGTTAGTAAGACTTCATTGAAGCCTTTGGTAAGAGAGTTTAGGATAAGGATTTGTCAGGCACTATCAGTGACATGGAAGGTGTCCTATATAAAAACTGGGATACTTGTGTACTTGCAGTGTTCAGCTGGGTGTAAATTTGGTCGTTTAAGTCACTCCTCATTTTTTCCAAACCACCTGATCTTTTCTAGTTCTTTCCATTCTTCTCTTTACAGACCTTTATCTTTCAGTCTCCCAGACAGGACAGGTAGATCCAGGTATTGCCAATTTTCAGAAAAAAAAATGTGCTTCTATAAAATAAAGGGAAAGCAAAATGATGTCAAAGGCAATAACTAAATTAGGCCAGACTCAAAAATTATGTGTTGATAAACCCATATTAGTCTTTGTAGCCTACTTTTTGTGCTAGTTTCCCTCATCTTTTATTGCCTGTAGTGTATTTACTAGATTGTCATTGACTTCATATATTTTTATTTTTACTTTCCCCTTTCATTAGTGTTCAACTTTAGAATTTATAATTTTTTCTTAATGTAGCTTTATTATTTGTATGCTCACATTACAAAGCAATCTGATTGTGCTAGTGCAAATGTAATGCTTCTAATTGCTTACGCAATCAGAAGCAGAAATCAGGGTTGTGTGTTTCCTCTTCTCTGCTCCCAGTTGTTCCTTCTGGAGCATGGGTTTTACCATCTGGATTAACCATAACATAACTCTTAGGTCAGCTGTTAAGTAAGGCTGTTTAGGCTTTCTGCTGAATGAGAATCTGAAACTAAGGTTCCGGGCTGATTTAAAATTCTGGATAAAGAGGAACCCTGGCTATCCTCAGTTATACAGTAATTAACATCACTGGTGATGTAACACTTAAACATGGAGAATGCCACAAGGACTTCATACTCTGGAAAGGAGACAGAGTAGCAGCACATCATCTCATAAACCACTTCCAATTGCTTTAAAAAAGTTTGCAAGGACTATTGATCCCCAATTACACATGCAGTAATACAAATTGAATATTTTAAGTTTTGCAGAATAAACTCTATTGGTGTGGAAGCATGGATAATCCCAAGGGTAGGGTTTGAATTTAGTGGAGCTTCTGCTCACACTTGCAGATAGCAACTTGGATTTCTGCCATCATGTGGCATTGAGAACTATCCTAGAGGGTTGTCTGACCCTTGAGAATGACATTTAGGGGGCTGCAGCAGGAAGGAGGTGGGTAAGCCACAGTCCATGGTCAGAATGTTCTTCTTAAGTAAGTGTGATGCTCCAGGGAAGGAATTTTCCATTTCTAACTTGTGAGGAAATAGTGCTAGAGATGAAATGCTACCAGATGAAGCTTTCAAGATTAGCTGCTTGTGTATTTTCAAGCTAATGCCAAAAAAGAATCTTAGAAGTGTGTGTTTTTAAAAGGTAGCTGAGATTCAGGAAACAGAAATCAACCCCACGCTGTATTGTGGATGGATGCATGAATTAAATAAATAGCCCCACTGCCAGTTGAACTGAGCTGTAATGGTACATATTGCAAACATAGTGCAACTAATTTGTACTATTTTAATTTACATAGAGATATTCTATGATTCCTGCATTGCAGGGGGTTGGACTAGATGACCCTTGAGGTCCCTTCCAACTCTGCAATTCTATGAGTCTTATGATTTTGAGAACTAAAAATTTAAAAGAAATTTCAAGCAGTCAAAACTTGTGGAAATTAAAAACCAGTCAGAGTAATAATGTACAAATGATGAGAATCTTCTTTTTAGAACTCAGTGAATTGAAATAACTTCCACAAAAAGGGAAAACTGCACACAATAAGCTTCAGGAGGGAGATATTTCTGGGTAGACTTTATAAGAGAAGGAAAAAAGCTGCAATCATAGTTCTGTATACGCTAAATGTCAGGCGGACCCTTGACCCTGTTGGTTACAAGTAAAATCCTATTATAATATCTTACTTGTACCATTATTATATTTGAAAGGAAACTTCAGATATTTGTTCTAATTGTTTTAGAAGATGAAAATTCTCTATAGAACTGGTTCTTAGCTAATTTTAAAATGTTATAAGTAGCTAAATGTGTCTTCATTCAGTTAAACTGTGGGTGGGAACAATGGCTTAAAGTGGCTATATTGGACAGGATTCAACCTAAAAGTGACCAAAATCATGGAAGAATTTTGTATATTGTAAAGCATAATTTAGATAATAAGTAATCCAGCCAGTTCAGTTTGATTTAATTCCCCCAAACCACACAAAAATTCTACAATTAAGAAAAGCGGTTTTAATTAGTGTGTGTTTTCTTTTTATGTAGTATTGCTCTATTTTACTTTCTGCTTGTATATGTTCTGTTTTTTATTTTTGGGTCTGGCAATTTTTAAAGGAGATGACAAACAAACAAAATTTTTAAAAAACCATGCCCATCCATTACTATCGCTGTGATCCAAGTGCTTGAAATTTCCAAGAGTATGTCTAAGTCTTCTATCTGTTTGGCATTTTGATATACTTGCAGACTTCATTTTGTTTTTTCTCTAATTCTGTTCATTTATTTAACCTCATGAGAAGAGAACATGACCATTCTTTTATATTCTGTAGTGCATCCTTCCATCCTATTCATAACCCTGCTGCTTTGAATCATACTTGTTCTGGGAAGAAGGGTTAATGCAGAACACCAGCAGCTGTGATATCCAAGTTTCAAACATGTGGGAGGAGTCACTTCCAAGAAAGGTGCATATAAAAGGACTCCCCTTTTATAATGAGCACAAGCTCTTGGGACGCTAACCTGTCCATATGTCTTCCAAGGAAGTCTTGGAAGGTAGCTGATAGAATCTTCCTATTCTGGGGATAATACAGATTTAAAGTGATCATTGTTACACACTTTTGATGTTAATTAAACGCATGTAATGTGCTACAAAAGATGAAAAAAATGCACAACTTCCATATTACTAAATAGTGTCCTGAAAGTTCTATATTTTCTGCTGAAAGGGAAATGGCTTTCCTAGTTGTGTGAACTGGGTGAGTGTACTTAATTGTGTCACCTCAGCCTTTTTACCGTGCTCAGTTTATAGCCACAAGCCAGTATTTTAACTTCTGTGTCTATCCAGTGGCTTTTGACGAAGAACTGAAATGCCAAACTGCTGTGTGCTCATTTAATTTGAGATTATAAAGCAGCTGGGGGAATGTGTTGCCTGGTTAGTTGCAATTTGAGCTGTCTGTAAGTTCATACTGTACTTCTGAAACTCTGTGGAAACGCTTAAACATAAATGTGTAGACGGGATATACAGTCTGTCCTTAGCAGTAAAAGGAGCACACAGATGAAGGGCGCGGAATCCTTCCTTTGTGCCTCATCTGCCTTCATTGCTCTAGCCACTCCCTTTCCAGCTCTGATACCAGGAGCAAGACGGGAATGGGTTTAGGAGGTAAGATGAATAAACAGGTCTCTCCCTAAGGTCCCTTTCCTTTGACAGACGCCATCCCATCTGTCTTATGTGAACAGGATGGGCTCACAAAAAGAAATGCATGTTTGCCACAATCTTCTGTAATTCGTTCCCAATATTTGATGTGTAAAGCACCCAAGTATTTATAAACATTATTCCAAAACTGTTCACATTGTCTCAGAAGTACTGTGTGACCTGTATCCCATGCTTAAAGTGATGTATGTTAAATCCAGCATTCTAGTTTAAATTGGCAGATGTCAATTCACCAAATTAAATATAAGGTCGTGGTCCTCTTCTCTTATAGTGGTGTATGGGTAAATATGTTGTCTTGTCTGTTCTGGCATCTGCCCAGCATTTATGGATGGGAATAACCCAAAATGTACATATTTCCCCCCCTATGGTCTGTTTATGGAAATCATATAAAACAAAGTTGGTGTCTTTAATAGATGGTAGCCAGTCGTGGTATGCATGAATACTGACATTCCCAAATGACTTTATTATTTTGGGTGTAGAAGAGTGTTTTTATGAGGTTAATAACAACAGTTTCAGGTTGGTTAAAAGAGAGTTTTTTCTTTTTCTGTTCAAAGTAAAGTAGGGTGAAGGGATACCGGAATGTTTGACAGGAATAAAAAAAGGAATAAAAAGCTGCCATGTTAACCAACATAAAGCTAGAAATGTGTGTTTTCTTTTGTATGCTGCTTTGAAGTGGGGTGCCAAGGTCATTCACATTAAATCAGTCCAACTAACTGGCTGGATATGAAGGAGTTCCCAGGGTAAGGGATGAGTTCAGTGTTTGTAATGGACATTGGCAGGCCTGGCAGAGCACAAAAATGGTGCCACCTTGCAAATGATATCATGCCATCAAGTGCTGCACCGAAACATCCAGTGAGCATCTCTGCTCATTCTAGCTCTAATGTATAACCCAAATTTACAAAAGCTGCTTAAGAAGTTATGTTCACAGTCAAAGCCATTTCCTAGGCATCTGATCTTGGAACTTAATCAGCTGTTCCACCTGGCCTTTGAATGCCTATAATTTTTAACCCATTCCTCTCACTAATAAATAGGTTTTTTTTAAAAAAAAACAACAACACTCATTGAGCTCTGCCTACTCCTGACTTTCAGCTGATAGGCACTTTGTCCCCAAGACTTTGGGAGGCAAAATTGCTCTGTTTGAAGTTTCCTGCATCTTCAGTCTTAGACATCTTCGGGAAGACATCTGAAGGCAGCCCTGTTTAGGGAAGCATTTAATGTTTGATGTTCTATTGTGCTTTTAATTCTGTTGGGAGCCGCCCAGAGTGACTGGGGAAACCCAGCCACATGGGCAGGGTATAAATAATAATAATAATAATAATTATTATTATTATTATTATTATTATTACTACTTAAGGCCATATCTGCATACTTTTGATTCCATGAAATCCCAAGGCTGAGAACATGTGAGTGGATGCATGTTACAGCAGTTATCTAATTTAGACAATTTAGAGGTGGAAAATCATGAGTTTGCCAGGGCTTAATCAGCCATTAGATGAGGCTATCACAAGATTTAGGACTTGTGAGCAAATAAACATTGCCAGAGAGGCTGTTCACACTACATTTCTTCTGCTTTTGATATAAATAATAAACAAATAAATAAATAAATTTGTATTCTGCTCTTCATTTGAAGATCCCAATGTGGTTCACAGCAGAAAAATACAAAATGAGAATACAAAATACATAACAAACAAAAAACAAACAAACCTGGAAGAATTTTGAGGGATTATCAGAAGTTATGCATATTTTCATGTGATTATATTCAGATTCCAGGGTTCTGGCCAGTTCACAAGGGTATGTCCTGGTTTTCCAATATGGTACCTGCTTCAGCTAACCTGTCTTAAACATTCCGATTCAATAGGTGAACATGTGTAATAAATCTAGCCTTTCTAACCTCCCCCCAATTCAGTTGAAAGGAACTTTGAAAAATTGCAGGAGCTTTTATGTGAAGTTATCTTCTGCTCTAAGGCTGTGCATGCATACTTGGGAGTAAGTGATATTTAACTTGGTAGAGTTTAACTTAGCAGTAAATACCTATGGTGTATTATATTTCTTTTTTTGCTAATTTGGTGCCCTAATTGTATTTTCAACAATTAATTCAGCATTTATTACTATTCTGCCTTTTTTGCATCTTTGTAATAAAACCACATATAAATCCTGATTCAAGCTTCCTAATTTTGGAAGCTAAGCCCTTTCTCTTAAAAGTGTGTGTTGGGAAGGAGAAGACCAGAAGTGTCAGTTGTTAAAAAAAGCACTGACTGGATTTTGTTGGGTGACAGTCAGTTAAAGGTTAACTAGATTAGGAATGCTGTCTTCCTCTGTATCCATCCCTGTTGAAATTTGGGCAGTGCAATGTGACTTTCATGCATTTTTGCAAGGGATACTAGTAATGACTAAACATTTTTGCCAAATTGAGTATTTAGTGGAGTGGGGTATAAGTTGGATTTGGAGGAAGAATTTAATGGCAGAAGATGAAACAGGTGGATTTTTTTCCCCTTTGCTGCCATTCTGATCCCAAGCATACTCAGAAATAAGACTCATAGAACTCAGTGGGGCTTGTGTTCAAGCATGCTTGGTTGGCATATGTCATGTAGGTTGTAACACATTTCAGATATATTTCCTTGTGAAAAGATTGCTGGGGTTTGAAATAGTTTTTGTTCCATTGTATAAATACTTAAAGGGCATTTAGAAATATTGAGGATTAAGAGGATAATGGTTCTGGTGATCATTTAACAAGCTTTTTGAAAGTAGTGAACTTCTGATATGGACAAATGCTTGTAATAGACAAAACACAGCAGCCCTGTATTTTAGGTAGGTCTGGTGACACTGTGGGTTAAACCACTGTGCCTAGGACTTGGTGATCAGAAGGTCAGCGGTTCAAATCCCCGCAACGGGGTGAGCTTCCGTTGCTCGGTCCCTGCTCCTGCCCACCTAGCAGTTCGAAAGCACGTCAAAGTGCAAGTAGATAAATAGGTACCGCTCCAGCAGGAAGGTAAACGGCATTTCCGTGCGCTGCTCTGGTTTGCCAGAAGCGGCTTATTCATGCTGGCCACATGGCCCGGAAGCTGGACGCCGGCTCCCTTGGCCAATAAAGCGAGATGAGCATCGCAACCCCAGAGTCGGCCACGACTGGACCTAATGGTCAGGGGTCCCTTTACCTTTAAGGAAGGCCAGGGGAAGCCTGAACCCTTAAACAAAATGCTTATAGCACAGCTAGGGACACTGTAATGCTGCTGAGACCCCAGTTACTCACCATCTTAGTATCCCAGAAGCAATTATACATTTAAATTAACATAGGCAAAGTTTCTTTCATGGCCCCCATGGCACCTAGCAAAAGCCCTTGACTAAGGGTGCTTGTGCAGTAAGTAGCTTCTCCATGTCTAAAGGAAGAATGCAGTAGACTAGTATATGAAGCAAAATATTAAGCCAACCTTCCAGGCAAGAAGTATACTGGCTTGCCTGTACTTTGTCACAGAACAGCTTGGTGTGAGCCCGGAAGGTTTTCTGCCAGAGGAATTGTTTTCTACCCTGGATTAACTTCAAGGGAGTGTGGAACCTTAAAATTAAGAACGTAGTTAGGCAAATTTATGTGACTATTAATGTTCATTTGTGAATCAAAGTATGTAAGAGCTAAGCCTAGCCTTGTAAAGCAGGACTGCAAGCCATAAACATCTTGGTTAATTAAATTCATTCATCTGTGCTGGCAAACATTTTGTACATTTCTCTTAAAGAACAATGCACCACAATAGTGATTTGAATATTTAACAGTTTTCTTTGAAGTAACTGGCAGTCCTCCATAACCCTGGCTTGCTCTTGAATTTACTAGTTTGAAATACCAAGATGCAGTTGGGGGAGCTATGCAGATATATTAGCAAAGCTTCCAAAATCTGCATCCCTTAAACAGGGTGGGTAAAGTGTATATAATACGTTTCTAGAAATGGAGAGGATTTCTTGCATATTTTGCAAGAAGGCAGGCTACAGGTAGTAGTAACCTCTGAATCATACAGACAACTTTTGCACACATTGGAGCGGCAACCTTTATGTTGTCAATCTATCCTGAACATAGTTGCTTAGTTTTAATCCTTACTGTATTTGTTTAAAGATCGGTTGTAACTACTTGTCTTCTGTGTGGATAATAATTCTGAACACAGGGATTTTTCCTTCATAGATAAATTATGTTAAACTCAGATGTCTTGGCTCAGAAGCATTTTTCTCTAAACCTTACAAATGGAAAGTGAAGACCCAATAAGTCAGGGATGGGAGGGACTAGTCATGTTTATATTTAGCATCTGAGTTGCCAAAATCAATTATTTAGTGTAAGCCTATGTTCTTTTGAAGGATCAACAGCCATGTAGCAGGGAGGCTCTTGTTTTGTAAGTGTTTTGGATTTCATTCTTGGAACGTCCCCATAGCCTTTGAAGTGAGGTGGAATGGAAAAAAGATATAGAGGTCATTCATTATTCAGTCCTACTAAATGAATGATTAGATATAAAATCAGTGTAAAGATTCTTCATATTTTTTGCATATGATTTTAGTTTTCAGCATTTGATTAAACGCTAAAGCCATAAGAGAAATAAACATATTAGAGGTATAACAAATCAATAAAAAATGGGTGATTATCAAGACTGGTCACCAACTGAAGGTGTCAGAACACTGGTGCAGGTTGCGTGCTGCAATGCCTGGAAACAGTAAAAATCAAAGACAGCATGAGCTTTAACTTTTATTAACCTCAATCTGGTTGTTTTACAGACTCTACATTAATTTTTCCATCAAGTTGCCATTGCACGTGTTAACCATGTTTTGGAGTTTGTGTGAACTGCTTTTTTTCTCGTTAAATACTTCAGAGTAGTCCATTTCATTCCAATCCAAAATACCATCTGGTTTTTCTAATCTCGAGTCTTGGTGTCTGTATATAATTATTTATGGTAATAAAGTCATCCTTGTGGTATGCGACTGAGTGTAATGTGCGCCATCTTAGTGATATCTTTTTCTTCTGTATACAGGCTGGTTTAGCAGGAGCCCCAGCCCGGGCTGTGTCAGCTGTAAAGAATATGAATCTTCCAGAGATCCCAAGAAATATAAATATTGGTGACATCAGTATAAAAGTGCCAAACCTTCCCTCTTTTAAATAAATTGTGCACTCCAGGTAAAAATGAAGAAGAAATAGAAGTTGATCGCAAATGTTTACCAAACCACTGTTTTGCTGTTTAAATAAAAGGTCATGTTACCCTGTAGAAATCCTTTATAAAATTATGTGAAGTTGATTGTGCTTTGCTTAGTGAATTTAAAGAGAGTGGGTGGTTTGTGATTTCCAAATAAAATTCCTGTGCCCATCTAAAGCAAGCATATAATGTTCTGGAAAAATAATTCAAACTGTTTATTTACTTTGTATGACATGTTTTTTTTGTATAGACTAAGCTCTGTAATTAGTACAGCAGTCCTGTATACATTCCTTCAAGTTATTTAAGATCCTGATTTAAATGTTGCATGAAAGCAATTCAGCTGTCTCTTCTCTTGCTTTTTAAATAAAGTCATAACTATGTGGACTGCAATCATTTGTTTGTTACCTTTGTGGATAGCAATAAATGACTGTTCCATACTGTATTAACCTTAAAGTCTAGTGTATATGTCACTTGAGATGAACTCTGACCACCGATATGCTAGTTTTCAGTCAGAAATCCTGACTTCAATTGAGTGTAGAAGTTCTGTTGCAGAATCTGGGTTCCTACAGTAATAACAGCACATAATATCAAACTGCATTAAAATTGGATCATAAACCATTTGCAATTGTGAAGTGTAGGGAGGAATTCAGTGTAGTGCTAAATTAAAGTTCCTTAGTAGTATACTAGTTGCAGTAGCAAAATGTCTTACACGAGAGGAGGCACAGGAAGCCAGCATGGTTCTTGTGGCTGGCTGCGTAACAGATTGCTGTAGCCCCGATACTTCCTGTTGCACAAGCTTTCACTAGCACAGCTGCTGCACTGTACAATCATTCAAACTGTACAATCATTATTCTTGCCTTTACACTAGTGCAACATCCCTTACACTGGCAGCCAGAGAACTTTTAAGTAACAGAGAACAGTAAAGGAAAACACCCTGGAGCTTGACATTTAATAGGACTCTGGAACCTCCTTTTCATAATTTTTTACTTAAAATGAAATAACTATAGACGCATTAAGGGTTGGGATTTTTAAAAAAAACTAAATAGCTTTTGTATCTGGTTAGCCAAACTGAAAAGTGACAAACATACTTATTTGGAAAGAAGCTTAAGATTCTTAAAATTCAGAGTTCTCTGAGCCTGTTTCAAATAAAGCTTCTTGGCTGGATTTTTATTGCATGCAAGGACCTAATGAAAGCTCTTGCCTTTTTCTTTCCGCACCCATGTAAGCAAACATATTCTCTCTAGCACCATAAGCTCACTTAGATAATTGGTATTGAGCAATAGGTTGCATGAGAGATTTTGAGGATTTGAGTACACAAGGCATTGTTTTCAGATAGATTTTCCACAACAAATAATGGAACAATTTAATGAAGGAGCACATGTATTTTGGGGTATGCAGCTGAAATATTGCAGGCATATCAGAATAACAATCTGCATTGGGAGCAAGGTGATTAGTTTTGAAGTATGAAAATTATTGTTGAGCACACGTCTGAATAGAACTGGAAGGAAAACAGTTACACTTGTATATCTGGAAACTAATTGGGTCTGGAAACAAGCCTTTCCATGCGATGGAAGGCTTTATAATATGTTTGTAAAGCTGGTGGTTGTTTTTTAATTCATGGATGAAAGGGACCTAATTTCAAGTGAACATGTTCCAAAAGACACTGTCTTCTAATTTTCAGTTATTTTAAAACTTTCTGTAGGGAAAAAAAAATGGTTCTCAGTTGTCCCAGTTTTCTCAGATGACATAACTCATCAATAACATTGTTTGAGCTCTCTGGTGTAAGGGAATACACAGGCAACTTTGTTCTCTGGGGTATCCTATGTGGATCCTCCAGATATTGCCAGATACTACTCCCATATTTCTGACAATGGACCATAATGGCTAGGGCTATGGGAGTTAAGTCTACAAACACATTGAAGGCACAATGTTGACTAGAAAGGTCACTATGGAAGGGTTAGGGGGAGGTAAACTTGGAGAATTCTTGAACGTGTGTATTTTGGGGTGAAAAATAAAAGTACCCTTCCTATTGCTAGGCTGCATGTGGGTAATACTTAAAATGGCTAAGCACTTAGGAAGGCAGTGAGCTTGGGTTTTGGGAACCTGGGACAGATAAGGCTGACCCAAAGCTGGGTACTGAAGACAACCAGTGCCAACTTCAGAGATCCAGGAGGATATCAAAGTTTATTATGAGGCCCAGAAGAGTTAGTGAGGGAACATATCTGCTCTCTGTTCACTTCTGCCTTGTCCAAAGAGGTTCTACCACCAAGCCCAAAAAACACTGACAGACAGAAATAAAACTGTTGTAAAAGCTTTAAGCATATGTCGGCTGCTGTCCTCAGTTTCATAAATGTAGTCCTGGGGTCTAAATGTAGATAAAGACCAGTTAAAGTTTATTGATGAGCTGATTCTGAAAGAATAGGAACCCTGCAAATATGGTTTTTGGTTTAAATGCAGGAACCTGGCTTTGTAGCTGGCACAACGTATCTTTTTTTAAAAAAAAACAGAATAGTTTTAAGTCTTGTTCATACTTAATGTTAATTAAAAATACTCTGAAGGCATGGGGTGCTTTCTGACTTCATTACACTAGCATTCTCTAATTCAGCAAAGATGTTGGTCTTCATTCTTTTGCAAAACAATAAAAGCAGGGCGTACAGGGGCAAGCCACAGGAATTGGGGGAGAGGAGCTATCAAGGCTTGAATGAAAGAAGTGACTGATCAGAAGGTCAGCGGTTCGAATCCCTGCGACCAGGTGAGCTCCCGTTGTTGGGTCCCAGCTCCTGCCCACCTAGCAGTTCGAAAGCACATCGAAGTGCAAGTAGATGAATAGGTACTGCTCCAGTGGGAAGGTAAACAGCATTTCTGTGCGCTGCTCTGGTTTGCAAGAAGCGGCTTAGTCATGCTGGCCACATGACCTGGAAACTGTGGACAAACGGCGGCTCCCTCGGCCTATAGAGCGAGATAAGCACCGCAACCCCAGAGTCATCCACGACTGGACTTAACTGTCAGGGGTACCTTTACCTTTACTATTACACAGTTTTCACCCCCCCCCACTTCAGTCCTTCCTTTTCTCTACAGCAGTAGAGAGAGCTGCCCATAGAAAGCAGAAAAATCCAGGATATCCCTGCAGCTGTGATTGAGCTATAGGAAGGTGAATGAGATAGGATTGTACTCTCCCAGACCCTTTCTTGCAAAGGTCATCTATCATGGCAACCAAGGCGGTTTCTGTTCCAAAACTGGGCCTGAAACCAGATAAACTTGATGTTCTATGGAGCAGTTTGCGTACATCCCCTACAAATGTGTTCCGACATCTCATATTGGGTGGCTTCTCTATTCTGTTTTCTAGGCTGTTGCCGGAACATTTCACTGACCACTTCTTATTCAGTGTACTAATTGCTTCCTGCCTTGTCCCTAACCATTTCTGTTAAGATTTTCATAAACTCTATAATCACTAAGTGGGTGGCCATAATCTCAAGCCTAGCTAGAAAAACAGATACACAATATCGTCAATCTTTGTTTGGTTTCCTTTTACTATATACACCATGGTTAAGATTGCTCTTCTTGTTTTCAAAGCTCCTTAAGGGCTTCTTTCACATCTTTGCTTCCCCATCTCTTGGGGGAAAAAGGAATGCAGAATTACTTAATCATTCCTCAAGCTAAATTCAGATTTATGCTGTCCATGGGGTTTTCTGTTCCCTTCCCCAATAACTGCATTGAGATTATTAAAAATTCAAATTATTTGCAAGCTAAGAAGATGGGCTAAGTTGAACTATTGAACTAGAGCCAACTATAGGAACTGGGATGTAGGGGATTCTTGGAGGCTATGTGAACCTTAAAATTAATTGATATTCTAGCTTATCCATGATATGAAAATTCTATATAATTCTAACATGGCATACATTTAAATGTTTCAGCATGTCTTTTTAAAAAACAGCTTTACTCTCTTAATGTACAGAGAGGTGATGACATATAATCCAATGAAGATGCAAAATGTACCTGTGGAAGCCAACTTTATGCTGTGCCTGTATAAATAGGATTTCCTCTGAGTTGCTGCTCCACTCCAGACCTGTTTTTCATGCCAGGGCTAAGCTCCAGTGTGTCTGGAAAAAATAGAGAAAATCTCTAGCGTCGGGTCCTGGCTTCTTGGGATGCACTAAAACATTTGCACAATGTGCACAAAGAAACTTGTAACAATTGGCTTTATTCTGTGTTTTTTTTTAATAGGGTTAGAAAAGGTTAAAAAATAATTGAATAATTGTAGGGGTCAGATGGGATTACCATGAGGAATTATAAAATATACATCAAGCCATCGTGTCCACGATGAAGACATTGTGTTGACTGGGTTTGATATATTGACAATAATTTCTGATTAAATCCCATAAGATTCTACATTCATGCCCTTTTGATGCCCTTTTGACTCTACTGCCCATTTCTCTCTCCTCACGTCACGTACACAGCAGTTGCTTCGCCAGGCAGGTTTCCTGGGCCATAAAGATAGTAGGCAAGTTCTTTGATGTCGTTTTCTTATATATAATCTTAGGATGTTAATCTTAGGGCCAGGAAACAGATCTCACATGAAGGTGATACTGATTTGCTATCCTCCTGGCTATCCTCCTTACCATATGTATTGCTTGTTTATGACCTCCGGGGTTGCTGTATTCGCTCCTTTGTAGTATTCATTCATTTACCCCAAAAGTATGCATGGATAACTAGTGTTTATAGCTTAACTTGTCCCCACGTGGGTTTGTGGAAATGCTCAGAAGAAATCTGATTGGTTCTTACGAACACTCTGTAAAAAGTTCTTTTGTGAATAAAAACGGCTTGGGCCAGGGGGCTGCGGCATCCGGACAAGCACAGAGAGACACGATTAGACACACTTTTCTCCGAGAGCCTTGCTGGTCAAAGCCTCGTGTCTTGTTATTAATCAGGGTCCAGTCCTTCCTTTACTTTGCAAACGCAACAAATAATATACTTCAAAGTAGTTCAGTGTGTTTTCATTTCCATTTCTTTGCATTCAAAAAGGGTGCCAAACATGCATACAGCTCTTGGATTTCCTATGAGTCATAGGTTAATGACTGCAATACAGAAAACTGAAAGGTTGCTTCTACATTATTTGCAAATGAAGAAGAAGAAGAAGAAGAGTTTGGATTTGATATCCCGCCTTTCACTCCCCTTCAGGAGTCTCAAAGCGGCTAACATTCTCCTTTCCCTTCCTCCCCCACAACAAACACTCTGTGAGGTGAGTGGGACTGAGAGACTTCAGAGAAGTGTGACTGGCCCAAGGTCACCCAGCAGCTGCATGTGGAGGAGTGGAGACGCGAACCCGGTTTCCCAGATTACGTGACTACCGCTCTTAACCACTACACCACACTGGCTCTCATTCGTATCCTAATATTGTGGGTTTCGGACATTTTTTGAAACATCATACGTGCTTGCCTTTTGGTTATGGAAAGCACAGTCTTACCTGCTATTTGCAAATGATAGAACAATCTGTTTGCATTAGATTAGAGGTTAAGTTTGATTATCTTGAGCGGAACTATGTGCTTCAAGAACTTCTTGTTGGCTGCAAAATTCTGTTACATGGCAGATATCTTCAGACACCTGAAGGTTCTCGTAAAGATAAGAATGTGCTAGCAGATTCCAAAAGGGGTTAAGCTAGAATCCGATGGGTATAACCAACAAGACTTATTTAGACTGGGTTGTATCCAACCAAGTTCTTCTGAGAGTAGAATCTACTCAGTAGAGCCACTGACTAGACCTGCTAATCGTTTAGTCGTGTCCGACTCTTCGTGACCCCATGGACCAGAGCACGCCAGGCACTCCTATCTTCCACTACCTCCTGCAGTTTGGTCAGACTCATGTTTGTAGCTTCGAGAACACTGTCCAACCATCTCGTCCTCTGTCGTCCCCTTCTCCTTGTGCCCTCCATATTTCCCAGCATCAGGGTCTTTTCCAGGGAGTCTTCTCTTCTCATGAGGTGGCCAAAGTATTGGAGCCTCAGCTTCACGATCTGTCCTTCCAGTGACCACTCAGGGCTGATTTCCTTAAGAATGGAGGGATTTGATCTTCTTGCAGTCCATGGGACTCTCAAGAGTCTCTTCCAGCACCATAATTCAAAAGCATCAATTCTTCGGCGATCAGCCTTCTTTATGGTCCAGCTCTCACTCAGAAGTAGATGTCTTTCTGGAACTCTCTAGCTTTCTCCATAATCCAGCGCATGTTTACAATTTGGTCTCTGGTTCCTCTGCCTCTTCTAAATCCAGCTTGCACTTCTGGGAGTTCTCGGTCCACATACTGCTTAAGCCTGCCTTGGAGAATTTTAAGCATAATCTTGCTAGCGTGTGAAATGAGTGCAATTGTGCGGTAGTTGGAGCATTCTTTGGCACTTCCCTTCTTTGGGATTAGGATGTAGACTGATCTTCTCCAATCCTCTGGCCACTGCTGAGTTTTCCAAATTTGCTGGCATATTGAGTGTAGTACCTTAACAGCATCATCTTTTAAAATTTTAAATAGTTCAGCTGGAATACCATCACTTCCACTGGCCTTGTTATTAGCAATGCTTTCTAAGGCCCATTTGACTTCACTCTCCAGGATGACTGGCTCAAGGTCAGCAACCACACTACCTGGGGTGTACGAGACATCCATTTCTTTCTGGTATAGTTCCTCTGTGTATTCTTGCCACCTCTTCTTGATGTCTTCTGCTTCTGTTAGGTCCTTTCCACTTTTGTCTTTTATTATGGTAATCTTTGTACGAAATGTTCCTTTCATATCTCCAGTTTTCTTGAACAGATCTCTGGTTTTTCCCATTCTATTGTTTTCCTCTATTTCTTTGCATTGCTTGTTTAAGAAGGCCTTCTTGTCTCTCCTTGCTATTTTTTGGAACTCTGCATTCAATTTCCTGTATCTTTCACTATCTCCCTCGCATTTTGCTTGCCTTCTCTCCCCCACTATTTGTAAGGCCTCGTTGGACAGCCACTTTGCTTTCTTGCATTTCCTTTTCATTGGGATGGTTTTAGTTGCTACCTCTTGTATAATGTTACGAGCCTCCATCCATAGTTCTTCAGGCACTCTGTCCACCAAATCTAAATTCTTAAACCTGTTTCTCACTTCCACTGTGTATTCATAAGGGATTTGACTTAGATTGTATCTTACCGGCCCAGTGGTTTTTTCTACTTTCTTCAGTTTAAGCTTGAATTTTGCTATAAGAAGCTGATGATCTGAGCCACAGTCAGCTCCAGGTCTTGTTTTTGATGACTGTATAGAGATTCTCCATCTTTGGCTGCAGAGAATATAATCAATTTGGTTTCGATGCTGCCCATCTGGTGATGTCCATGCGTAGAGTCGTCTCTTGTGTTGTTGGGAAAGAGTGTTTGTGATGACCAGCTTGTTCTCTTGGCAGAACTCTATTAGCCTTTGCCCTGCTTCGTTTTGAACTCCAAGGCCAAACTTGCCAGTTGTTCCTTTTATCTCTTGACTCCCTACTTTAGCATTCCAATCCCCTATAATGAGAAGAACATCCTTCTTTGGTGTCATTTCTATAAGGTGTTGTAAGTCTTTATAGAACTGCTCAATTTCAGTTTCTTCAGCACCAGTGGTTGGTGCATAAACTTGGATTACTGTGATGTTAAAAGGTCTGCCTTGGATTCATATCAAGATCATTCTATCATTTTTGAGATTGCATCCCAGTACAGTTTTCGCCACTCTTTTGTTGACTATGAGGGCCACTCCATTTCTTTTACGGGATTCTTGCCCACAGTAGTAGATGTGATGGTCATCCGAACTGAATTCGCCCATTCCCGTCCATTTTAGTTCACTGATGCCCAGGATGTCAATAATTATTCTTGCCATCTCATTTTTGACCACATCCAACTTACCAAGGTTCATGGTTCTTACATTCCAGGTTCCTATGCAATACAGTGGTACCCCGCAAGACGAATGCCTCGCAAGACGGAAAACCCGCAAGACGAAAGGGTTTTCTGTTTTGGAGGCGCTTCGCAAGACGAATTTCCCTATGGGCTTGCATCGCAAGACGAAAGCCCATAGGGAAATGCTGGCGGTCGGGAGCAAAGACTTTCGCCCACAGCCGGCCTTCAGAAGAGGACCTCTTCTGAAGGCCGGCGGGGGGCAAAAGTCTTTGCTCCCCCCGCCTGCCTTCCCCCCCCCGCCTGCCCCGGGCGATCTTAAAATGCTGGCGGGCGGGAGCGAAGCGTTCGCTGCCGACCCCCAGCATTTTAAAATCTCCAAGGGACAGCAGAGAAGTCTCTGTCCCGGGGAGATTTTAAAATGCTGGGGGTCGGGAGCGAAGCGCTGCCGACCCCCAGCATTTTAAAATCTCCCCGTGTCCCGGGGAGGTTTTAAAATGCTGGGGGTCGGGAGCGAAGCGCTGCCGAACCCCAGCATTTTAAAATCTCCCCGTGTCCCGGGGAGGTTTTAAAATGCTGGGGGTCGGGAGCGAAGCGCTGCCGACCCCCAGCATTTTAAAATCTCCCCGTGTCCCGGGAAGGTTTTAAAATGCTGGGGGTCGGGAGCGAAGCGCTGCCGACCCCCAGCATTTTAAAATCTCCCCGTGTCCCGGGAAGGTTTTAAAATGCTGGGGGTCGGCAGCGCTTCGCTCCCGACCCCCAGCATTTTAAAACGCTGTTCCGAAGGGGGGGCGGCGACACCTGCCCCAGCCGCCCCACTTCGGAAAGCTGTTCCGAAGTGGGGAGGGGGGGCGGGGACACCCGCCCCAGCCGCCCCACTTCGGAAAGCTGTTCCGAAGTGGGGCGGGGGGGCGGGGACACCTGCCCCAGCCGCCCCACTTCGGAAAGCTGTTGCGAAGTGGGGAGGGGGGGCGGGGACACCTGCCCCAGCCGCCCCACTTCGGAAAGCTGTTCCGAAGTGCGGCGGGGGGGCGGGGACACCTGCCCCAGCCGCCCCACTTCGGAAAGCTGTTCCGAAGTGGGGCGGGGGGCGGGAACACCTTCTGAAGGCGGGCAGGGGGCGAAAGTCTTTGTCCCCCCTGCCTGCCTTCCCAGGGGCTTTTAAATCGCCCCGGACAGCGGAGAAGTCCTCCGCTGTCCGGGGCGATTTTAAAATGCCGCCCGCCAGCATTTTAAGATCGCCCCGGACAGCGGAGAAGTCCTCCGCTGTCCCAGGGTTTTTTAAAATGCTGGGGGTGGGAAGAAAAGCCCTTGTCCCCCCCCCAGCCTTCAGAAGAGGTCCGGGGACAGACTGTCCGCGGACCTGGTCTGAAGGCGGTTTCCCTAGGAACGCATTAATTGATTTTCAATGCATTCCTATGGGAAACCGTGCATCGCAAGACGAAAAAACCGCAAGACGAAGAGACTTGCGGAACGAATTAATTTCGTCTTGCGAGGCACCACTGTATTTTTCTTTACAGCATTGGACTTTCCTTTCGCTTCCAGGCATATCCGCAACTGAGCGTCCTTTCGGCTTTGGCCCAGCCGCTTCATCAGCTCTGAATCTACTTGTACTTGTCCTCCGCTCTTCCTCAGTAGCATGTTGGACGCCTTCCGACCTGAGGGGCTCATCTTCCAGCATCATAACTTTTATATGCCTGTTGTCTTTGTCCATGGAGTTTTCTTGGCAGGGATACTAGAGTGGCTTGCTGGTTCCTCCTCCAGGTGGATCACGTTTGGTCAAAACTCTCCACTATGACCTGTCCATCTTGGGTGGCCCAGCACGGCATAGCTCATAGCTTCTCTGAGTTATTCAAGCCCCTTCACCACGGCAAGGCAGTGATCCATGAAAGGGAGACCTGCTAATACTGCCTATGAATTTCAGTGGGCTAATATTGTCCATTAATTTCAGGTTGTTTTCCATCTGCATTAAAGGCTGCCTTACAGGTGAGTACATGAAGCATTTAAGTGTTGCAGGAAACGCTGCAATTTTGGAGTTGGTGTATTTTGAAATTGTTTTATGCAGTTCCGTAGCAAAGTTCTCCTAAATAGAATATAAACAAGACAATCCACAATGGCTCAGTTCACCGCCTTGACAATCCCTTAAAAATAGAAATAATGCATTTCTGAATATTCATCTGCAAATAATCATAGCTGGAACAGCACACTTCCAGCTGGAAAAATAAGCCTGGCAAGATCACAAGCATCTGCCTATTTCTTTTTATCATGTGCTTTTAATTCAAACCAAAGAAAGGAGGACTGTTGATTCATTAGTTAAGATTTAACTCTGCTCATCCTGAACTACATAGCTCATGCAGAATTTACTCTGCAGTTACTGAATCTAGAAAATTGTTTCCCTTAACCGCTCTCCGCCCGCCCACCAATGGTTTATAAAAATAAAAAAATGGAAATGGAGGTAACAGAGGGATTTGCATCATCAACATTAATACTTTTAACAAATCTGGTGGCAGCAGATCCGAGAAGTGAGATGATATGGGGCTTCTTGAGAAAAACGACCTAAGAACAGCAGGGAAGCATGGGACGGGTGTGCAGAAAAGAAGCTGAAATGCAAGCCAGCAGCCTTCTCTCAGGTCTAAGCAGATGAGCATCATCTGCACTGTAAATTATCAAAATACAATTATGCCATCAATCCCCATTCGCTGAAGCCATCTTACTACAACAATGTCACAGCAGGCTTACTCATTGTTATCTAAGAACTTTCCTTCCCCACAGGTCCTTGGGGACAGAGTCCTTCGCATGATTCATAAGTCATTCATCTTCATTCTAAGACGGAGACTCCCTGTGAGTAGCCATCAGAGTAGCAAAAGTGAGGGGAAAAGTTATTTCAACAGAAAAACAATCAGAACAAGCCAAATCTGCCTTAATATTTTCCTTAAATAATTACCCCTGCCAGCCTCACTTCCAGGAACATAAGTGAGCTACAGAATTCTGATTTTTGTGATACATTTCACTTTTTGCCACTCCTGCAGAATCTGTGTATAAGAAATATACTGTATTTCTAGTCTCTTGGCACGATGAAATAAAATGCTCAACCGGTAAACAAGACAATTATTTGTGAGAAATAGATGGTGTGCAGATAATCTATTTGGGGCTGCTCCCAGTCCTACTCAGTAACCACAGTAAGGCAGAAGTGGAATTGCAACTGACTTTAAACTCGCACAACATCAAAACACAATTGGAAGCTGGTTTAAACAAATCAGGATCTTTGTGAAGATGTCTATGTGACAGGAAGAGGAGGGAATGGGTGCAGGAGAAGAGAGCAGGCTCAATTCCTCCTTTAATGGTGGATGAAGCTGGAAACTGAATTGACCCTAGAAGAGCCGATGTGTGCCATATTTTCATTATCCTTGTGCATTCTCTGAATACTAATAACCATCAGATTTGATCTAAAAGGGTTTCTTTTAGACTTCTAGCCACTTTACAATATTTTGTTGCACTTCCAAAGTCCTATAGTCAGACAAAGGCAGGCTTAAGGCTGTGCAACAGTACGTATCAGTAGCTGAGCCTGGTTTTAGCATCTATGCTGTATTTTTATGTTTAACAACTTTGATGAATTGGGGAAAGCATTTGAGATAAATAGCACAAACTAAGTGTAAAGTCATGCCAATGATAACCGCAAAACAAAAGTCTTGGCACTTCTAAGTCGTGGCTTTGCATGTCATAACTTTAAATGACTGCTCTGAGGCTTATAAGCTGTTCCTATTAATACAGAACTGGTTTCAAAGTTGAGAGATGATTCCCATAAAATATGTTTTAGTAAAAACAAATGCAATTATGCTTGAGCTCTCTGCTGCATAACTCAGAGATGGGGAATCTCTAACCCCTGGTACAACCTTGGCCTGCCAGGGAGTACTATTTGGAGCCTGAGGTCACTTCTTCAAAGCCACACCCGTCTGTCAATCAGCTGGTATCATTGGGTGGTGCCAGGTGATGGGCAGCTGTGCTGATTTATCAGCGCGTTCCCCGCAGAGGATGTGTTGGTGAAGCAAGCCCCTGCAGAGAGCAGGACTGAATTCTCCACTCAAAACAGAACTCCCTGCCACTGTGTGGGTCAGCATTTACAGATGTTCAGGATCACCTGCCTGCCTATCAGTGACATCATAATGATGTCAGATGGTTGGTAGGCAGATGGCCACCTGTAAAAGCCCATGGATGGTGGAAGATAAAAGATCTGGACCACTGGGTCAAAAATGTTCCCCACCTTGGTATAATGAATGCATTCTTTACTGAATACATACAAGAACTCCTGTAGTGTTACTGATTCTAGAGATTATCTGGCTTGTACAAGTACAGCTATGGCAGTCTTGAAAAAAGGAACTGACAAGAATTACTTTTTCTGTTATGATTTGCTGTTGTGTGTAATATTAACAACCACAAACTGAACAGCTAAATGTACTTGGGCAGCCGGATACCCTAAGGGAAGATGGAAATAATAATTTCCTACTATTTCCCCCCAGTGTGTGATAGCACAGGTACATTTTCTAACCAGGTATCTGAACCTCTATGTGTAGATCAGGTATAGGCAAACTCAGCCCTCCAGATGTTTTGGGACTACAACTCCCATGATCCCTAGCTAACAGGACCAGTGGTCAGGGATGATGGGAATTGTAGTCCCAAAACATCTGGAGGGCGAGTTTGCCTATGCCTGTGCAGATACTATAAATTCTACCTCGATTAGAAGGTAAAACATGGTCTGCTTTCATATTGTGCTTCCAGACTGTGGGATTCAAGTACATATCGGCAAATTTTGGCTGCATAATTAAAGCTGATTTGGTCTTGTGCAACAAGCCCACTTTCCCGAAAGACCATATTCTTACAAGAAGGAAAGTGATGTAAAAAAATGTACTGGAAGGTACAGATTTACACTTGCTTGACTGATCTAACTTCCCTGCAAACAAATCAGAATTAATGCTTGATAAACAGGTTGTCTGGAAGCAATCATTCTGTCTGTACTAAGATAGCCCTGCAATTGTGCATCCTGTAATTCAGGTGGGCACTACTGCTGAAGATGACACAGTATGGACTGCTGGATTGGATGTGTATTTATTTGATCCCATTCCAAAATCTCAAAAAAACAACAACTGTCCATTCAAACGGGCCACAGATCCATAGAGGAAAATGGAGGTGTTTGTGAGACAATGTTAAATTGTTTGCAAAATGTTAAAATGCAGAAAGTGCATCCCACTCTTTACATCACATCAAGAATTAAACATCTTCAAGTGAAACAAACGGAGCCTCTACCAAATGATTAAGCAACAGTCAGTGCTATCCAGCTTGCTGTCCGTCTCAAGCCTCAAGATGACGAAGGCTGGATGTTCTGCCAGGAATGGGCCCTGGAACAAAGACTATAGATTTCTGGCCAGTTCTGTTCACAGTTGATATGCAACCACATGTTGTGGTGAGATACAAACTATTTGTCTGGATCATGATTCTATAAGCCTGTTGCCTCCAGGAAACTTTTCTGAATTGACATGTAAAAAATGCAATACTTTTAAACTTGTTCATAGATTCTCTGGAGTTAGAAGTGAGCAGTGAGATGGTCAAGTTTGCTGATGACAACAAATTATTCAAGTGATTGGGAGGGGACCCAAAATGATCCCTCCAAACTGGGTGAATGGGGATTAAAATAGCATCTGTAGTTCAATGTAAGGAAGCAATACACACTAGGGCAAAACTTCCTGACTCCGTAATTACTAATAGGGTCAAAACTGGTGGTGACTGAGATCATGGGGTAATAGGGGAGAGCTTGATGCAACAGCTGTAAAATAGCTAAATTATGGCTTATGGGATCATTAGAAATGAATAAAAAACAAAACTGGTAATATCATAGTACCCTCATACAAATCTATGGTATGACCACATCTGGAGCACTGTAACAGTATTGCTGCACTTCAGAATGATACCGCACAGCTGGAAAGCTGGAAAAGGGCAACAAAACTTATAATGTGAGTGTGAGCAACTTTCCTTTGGAAAAAAAAGGATGCACTGTTTGGAGCTGATGCTTATGTAGCCAAAATGGCACCGCTGACAAACAAGAGGAATGAATTAGCAGCACTCTGAGGTTTCCCGAAGTACAAAAGAGAACATGATATTCTAAAGGAAATTCCAAAACATTTTAAAGAGGACCGAGTATACTCGGTGTTTGTGAAATGCAGACTGAGTGTTGGGGAGAAGAAATGCAAAACCAAGTGGGAGGAGGAATAAAATTGAGTATTTAAGAGGACACAGCTGACTCATCCACAATGCAGCAGCTAGACTGGTGACTGGGAATGGCCGCCGAGACCATATAACACCGGTTCTGAAAGACCTTCATTGGCTCCCAGTACGTTTCCAAGCACAATTCAAAGTGTTGGTGCAGACCTTTAACGCCCTAAACGGCCAAGGCCCAGTATACCTGAAGGAGCATCTCCACTCACATCGTTCTGCCTGGATACTGAAGTCTAGCACCAAGGGCCTTCTGGCGGTTCCCTCACTGCAAGAAGTGAGGTTACAGGGAACCGGGCAAAGGGCCTTCTTGGTAGTGGCGCCCGCCCTGTGGAACACCTTCCCATAAGATGTCCAGGAAATAAACCACTATCTGACTTTTAGAAGACATCCGAAGGCAGTTCTGTTTAGGGAAGTTTTTAATGTTTGATGTTTTATTGTATTTTTAATATTTTGTTGGAAGCTGTCCAGAGTGGCTGGGGAAACCTAGCCAGAAGGGCGGGGTATAAATAATAAATTGTTGTTGTTGTTGTTGTAACACTAAACAGGAGTATTCCAAACTGTTCAATTTTGTTGCACTTGGCTGCGCCTTGCTCACTCAGTTTGCCAACTCCCAACATTTAACTCCTTAGAACTTGCCTTCCTAACCCCATTCAACTTCTAAGCTTGCTTTTCAGCTCCCCAACTTCATATCTGAAGCTACTTCTCTCTTCTGTTCTGCAGTCCTGCTTTGCACCTTCGGGTCTTTCTCCCTGCTTTTATGCAACCACTCCTGCGTCTTCCTCCTCCCACACACTGCAGCTGCTAGACACCCTTTTCACCCTCTGGCCAATTATGAAGTCACCACCCCTCCTATTCTTCAGATTCCCTCATGCCCCTGCTTTTGTTTTCAACCCCATTCCTATGCCTCCTTCTCTCTCCTTTTTTGTATGCTTATTTGCACACCATTTTCACCTTTACCTCTTTTTCTCTCGCTCCTCCTCTTTCTCAGCTCCCCCTTGCACACAGACCACCCCCATTTCCATGCCAATTCGCAGCGCTCTTTGCATAAACACACACAGCATGATGGCATATGTTACCGTATTTTTAAGATGAACATTGTTATGAGTTTGCAAGTGCCAGACGTATCTGATCCCTGACTGAGCCTGGAAATGGGAGGAATTTTGAGGCTCATTTGGCCGACATGTAGCATTCAGTGGGTTTCTAAGGGAGCTTTCAACCCCAACCTCTGGGCGCTCTCATCATGGGCACTGTAGTTCATAACATCTGGATGGCACTATGTTGGCTACCCCTATTTTACAGAGCTACCTGTGGTCAAGCCATTATTTTTACTCAGATACACAGCAGTACAGTTTATGGCCATCCTTGAACAGTAGTCCTCTTGTAATGTCTTTTTTTTTTTTACTCAACAGGATTTCAAAACTGTGCTTAGGGTGACGGAGGAATGGAAAAGTTGTTTGTGGTTCAAGAAGGACAGCAAATAAACACAATGCATGCTCAGGGTTTGGGGTTTTTTTGTATATGCATCTTTTCTATCATAATCAATATGGTGATGACTGAGATGTAAGGCGATATGCAGCAACTGGTGTCCTTTATATAAGAAGCAGATGGAGGCTGTCTAGTAGAACTAAACCAGGATATGATAATGTAAACTAGTATTTAACAAAACGAATGCTAACGTTTTCTTGAGTTCTGCATTCCTGCATGAATTTAAATTGTTTTCCAGATGTCTTCAAAACAGTAGGGTTGAGCAGATAGGCGGTGAACAAGCAGTGGTCAGGGTCTCAGAAGTGGATTTAGCTCAGTGCTCCCATAAATACAGGCTATTTGTATCATCCGGGCACCACATTGTACACATTTTTATGAACTCTTGTTTATGTAAACTGACCCTCTGTTTTCTCATATTAACATTTACTAGCTTTATACTTAGGAGAATGAGACATAAACATTTGCATTCTTGGGGTTGAAAGGGTGGGGGGGGGGAAATCAGCTCCAAAAGCGTAAATGATTTTGCATTGCTAGGATAATCTAAAATCCCTTGTCTGACTAAAGGTCCCTCCACACCCCCAAGCATTGCAATATTTCTGGATTTTACACTGTGTGCTTTATGTCTCTGTTTGTAAGGAGAGTGCTTCTTTATAGATTTTTATATCCAAAAGTTCTTTACATGGATACACAAAACTGTTATCACAGGTGCATTACCGAAACATGTTTTGCATCACATGTATGGCACAGGTGCACATGTCACAAACTGGGACTGGCGATTTAGTTCCTTCGCTTCTGTATGTATATTCAGTGGTCTTAAGCACTGCATGGACCACCTACCTTCAAGATTGCATCGAGTGCCAATGCACACATGGGTAGCTACAGATCTTATTTTTCCAAGTGTGCTTTTGTGCGCATTCATCCACACATGAGCACTTTAGACTCTTATCTCAATGTTTTCCATCCACACTCATGGGCAGTCCTTAATGGAATGTATTTCACTGTGGGTTGTTGTTGTTGCCTCCCCTCAGTTTGTACTTCCCCACTGTCTCCTGAGTTCAGGAAACCAGATGTCCATTGTGGGCATGTGCACAGGTATTTGTTTATCTGCATGCATGGCCAATTGTTTTTCATAGAATTGTAGAGTTGGAAGGGACCCCAAGTGTCATCTAGTCCAACGCTCTTCAATGCAGGAATCTCAGCTAAATTATACATGACAGATGGCCACCCAATCTCTGCTTAAAACCAAGGCAGGAGAGTGCACCATCTTTCGCGAGAGTCTTTTCCACTGTCAAACAGCTCTTCTTCTTGATGTTAAGTGAGAATATCCTTTCTTGTAACTTGAACCCATTGGTTCGGGTCTTAGCCCAAAAAACAAGCTTGCACCATCCTCTGTGTGACAGCCCTTGAGATATCTGAAGATGGACAGGGCTGCCATATTCTGAAGAGAAACAAAGAGGACACAGTTGCCGACTTTTACTTTTAACTATGGATTGCTATGACGACTCTACCCACGAAAAGGTGTCCTGGAAAAAGAGGGCATATGGCAACTCTTCTCAATTATTCCAATACACCAGACTTATACAAAACAGCAGGTTAAAAAACCCAAAGCCTTGTGTTGCTTGGCCCAGTCAGCCGCCCACTGATGAGCACCTCGTCAATGGGAAGAGAGTTAGATAGATGGCATCCAACAAAAATGTTATGAGTAAACAAACAAACAAACAAACAAACTCACCTACACAATGCACTTCAGTACCTTCAGCTGGGCAACATATCATTTTATATTGTTGTATTTCCCTTCACCACATTATCCACGGATCGGGAACATTAAACTTAAACGGGGGAAAGTGCAGACTGTCATTTATGTGGATGAGTACAAGGTCCTGCTGATGAAACCGAAAAGGGTGCACACCTGGGACGCATCAAACCCACTTTACACAGCCCAGGACAGGAGTCCCCAACATGTGTTGTTTGGAAACATAATTAGGGAGAAAGAAAAGAGCTGTGTCCCTACCTTAAAGGGGCCTGAACATCTAAAGCAAGGGCTGAGGGAGTGTCCTACTCCCCCCTCAACCTCCCCTGCCCGATTTCCAAGCTGCATCAGAGGAGGAATGTGCAAAAAGCCCCTCCAGCTGGAGCTTCCAGTATGGGCTCTGGGCTGCAAGAGGAGTCTCGGAGGATGCAAAGCAATTCCAAGTCCTCCTCGCCCTTCCAGGGAACCAGGGAGGGCTTTCGCCTCCAGTCAGCTGCTGGGAGATGATGTGCGGATGAGGAGCTCCCAGGAAGGGAGGAAGAAGAGGCGGGGTTGAAGGAAGGATGGATTCTTGGCGCCCAGGCGGGGTGTGCCGCGCTCAGACCACCTCAGCCAACAGCTTGCCTGTCCTGGCGCTCCCGTCTCCGCCGACGACCCCCTGAGGCCACGAAGAGGCGGCCCTGGCCCTTCCCCGCCTCAGAAGAGGGGGCCTTATCCTGTGCTGAATTTCTTCCTCCGTCGCTCAGGCTCCCCCCTCGCTTTCAACCGGCCACCATGACCGTCAAGATGCGCTCGGGCTTCTACGTGGGCAAAAAGTCCGCCACCCTGCTGGCGCTGCTCTTGGCCGCGCTGCTTTTGGCGCTGCTGGTGCTGGCTATCCTGTATGGGCGCTGCGCGCAGGATTTGGAAGGGAGAGGCGGCGAGGCGGCGGCGGCGGCGCCCACAGACGAGGCTCCCGCCAGCGCCGACCCCTCCGCGCGGCCGCCCGGCGCCTGGGACGCCTTCCGCCTGCCGGGGGACTTGGAGCCGGTGCACTACTCGCTGCTGCTGTGGCCGCACCTGGCGCCCGGCCTGCCCGAGCCGCGCACGCACTCGGGGCAGGTGAACATCACCGTGCGGTGTCTCCGCGACACGGACGCGGTGCTGCTGCACAGCGTGGGGCTCGTCTACCAGCGCGCCGCCGTCTGGGGGCCCCTGACGGGCGCCGCCGCCACCGCCAACGGCAGCAGCAGCGTCGGCGTGGCCGAGCTGTGGGAAGCGCCGCGGAACGAGTACGCGGTGCTGGAGTTGCGCGCGAACCTGAGCGCGGGCGCCCTCTATGAGCTGCAGCTCGCCTTCCGGGGCAAGATCCAGCACGAGCCGGAGCTCCACGGGCTCTTCGCGAGCACCTATAAGGACGAAGGAGAGAGCAGGTAGGTATGCGGTTCCGGGCTTGCTTCCCAGAACCCTCCAAGTGCCGAATTTGAAGAAGCTGTCCAGGTTTCTGGTTTGATCCCGGAACGTCCCGCTTTTCCGTAAAAGGTAAAGGGACCCCTGACCATTAGGTCCAGTCGTGGCCGACTCTGGGGTTGCGGCGCTCATCTCTCTTTATTGGCAGAGGGAGCCGGCGGCGTACAGCTTCCAGGTCATGTGGCCAGCATGACTAAGCCGCTTCTGGCGAACCAGAGCAGCACACGGAAACGCCGTTTACCTTCCCACCAGAGCGGTACCTATTTATCTACTTGTACTTTGATGTGCTTTCGAACTGCTAGGTTGGCAGGAGCAGGGACCGAGCAACGGGAGCTCACCCCGTCACGGGGATTCGAACCTCTGACCCCGCTTTTCCTTAGGACGTCCCTATTTCCATCAGGAAAATGTTGGAGGGTATGGTAGGATGTCCTTGCTTTCATTGGAAGGTATGCAATTATGTGGCCCCCGAACCAAGGAGATAGGGAACTATACAGCCTTTGGAAGACACCTGAAGGCAGCCCTGTATAGGAAAGTTTTAAAATGTTTAACATTTTATTAAGTTTTTATATATGTTGGAAGCCACCCAGAGTGGCTGGGACAACCCAGTCAGATAGGTGGTGTATTATTATTATTATTATTATTATTATTATTATTATTATTATTATTATTGAATAGGACATCCTTATTTTCATCAGAGAAATGTTGGAGGGTATGCCTTACCCCTCTGATGGAACTAACAGGGGAGTTGCATGGGAGGAAGCGTTAAACACTTTCCCTGAGCCTGAGGCCCACGGGTTTAGCACAGGCCTTCCGACTCAATTTGGAACAATGGTGGTGCCTGTTTATATTTGGTTATTTTCCCCAATGCCATTCCTTCTGTCTTCCAAGGAGGATGGGATTTCCAAGTGGTCTTGCATCCAGACACAGCGATGATTCTTGATCCAATGTGCATGACATGCTGACACCTTTTGCAGTAGAGCCTGGATTTTTTTAAGCAGAGGTTGGATAGCCATCTTGTCATGGATGCTTGAGCTGAGATTTCTGCATTACAGGGGGTTGGACTAGATGACCCTTGGTGTGCCTTCCAACGCTAAAGTTCTGTGATTCTATTAGAGCAAATGGGGCACTGCTCCAGCAACCTCAGTCTGGCTTCAGCCCCAGGCCCCACCATCCTGCCTTCTTGCTTGCTGCCAGTGAGGGGGTTGTACTGCTTATTGCTTTCCTCCTTTTGCTTCTCCTCAGTCTCCAAATTGCTCTTATTGGACTTGTTGCAGGGAAGAGGAGGGGACCAACATGAGTTGGGTCTGCCTATCATTGGCTCTAACTGGCTATCACTGGATTCCTCCTACTTTTGAACCACCCTGCCTTCCACCAGCCCCACTGGACAACTGCAGTATTGGAGACAGGGGGGAATTATTATTATTATTATTATTATTATTATTATTATTAAATTAAATTTGTATACAGTGGTACCTCTGGTTACAAACGTAATTTGTTCCGGAGTCCGTTCTTAACCTGAAACCGTTCTTAACCTCATCCTGAGGTAAAGTTCTTAACCCGAGGTACTATTTCTGGGTTAGCAGAGTCTGTTACCTGAAGTGTTTGTAACCCGAGGTACCACTGTACTACCCTTCATGGACATGTTCATATCTGACACAATTGTGCAAGCAAGTGTAGTGATCTAGGATGAGAGTTTGAAACTTGAAAAAGCACGTAACTTTAAACAACTTCCCATATGGTAACTTCAGAATCCTGATTGCATTGCCATGCAATATGCTGACACTTCAGTTCCCTGAATTAACTTGAGTCCCTTTTCAGTGTTGTGTTGTGCTGTTGCCTGAAGGATGTGATTCTCCTGCAAGGATGCTCTAACAGGCTGCCTGTTCTCCTCTTCCTCACAGCTGTTCTGTCCTTCATAGCCCAGGCTTAGGCTTTTTAAAGCAAACTCTGTACAATGATTTTTGGGAAGAATGGTCTAGTCTTGTCAGGAAAGCAGATTTAATTCACACTTCTTGTAAGCGAGGGGTGGACTTTCGTGATCTATGGAAATATAAGCAAGGCCAAAATTGGGTGCCCCAAAATGGATCTTCTTAATTATGGATCTTCTAAATCTTCCACCCCCTTGGCTTGGCATCCTGCATTGTCCTGCAGCATAAATAATCATTTCTACTTTGTCACTTACTCTTAAAGTCCAAGTGGGGTAAAAATGTGCTTATGTGGAAATACTAATATATATTGTGAGTCAACGTGAGCTATTTAACTTGAGAAGAGCATTTTTCTCAGTTTGGGGTGAAGGAGGCATTCAGTAGAACCGGTTAATTTCTCCCAACACACAGGAAAACAGAGAAACAAAAGGACTTCTGAGTCTGTCCCAATGTATATATTCCTTCTAGTAAAGCGGAATACTCCTTCCCTGACAATGGCTAACCCAATAGCTTTCACTTCTTAAGCTGTTGGGTGTGCTTGTAACTTATTTTAAAAACTGCACACAGCTCCAGGGATCAGGTTGTATAACTGCTCTTGCATACCACTAAGGTTGGGGTTGCATGTGGAAGTTTGTTTCCACACACATGACCGGATTGGGGCTATCTTATTTTATTTATTACATCTATAAATAACTACCCAGGGCAGTTTATACATAACTGATAAAACAATGAAAACTTCTAAAAACAATATCAATACAAATCCAGACTGGGATTTTAAAAAAAACCCAAATCTCCATTTTTAAAAGTCTTGTTTAAATAAGAAATTAGATAGCCAGATAGACAGCAGAGATGGTGCCTGTCTAGTATTTAATGTGTGTGTGTGGGGATTCCAAAGAGTAGGGGCCCACACTAAAGGCCCAATTCCTCCTTATAATATGGTATCCACAGGAGGATTGAGGATATATGAGCTGAGGCAATCCTTTATGCATCCAGGTCCCAGGCCAGGGGCTTAGAAGCAGCGGGCTGGGCCCCCTCAATATTTTGCTGCTGTAATGGGCTGCAACAGGCCCCACTATGCCTACCCCCAGCCACAGCAGGGCTCATCAGGCCTTCCTGTGGGTATGACGGGCCCCATCGGGCCCTCCTGTGGGTGCGACAGGCCCTGTCAGGCCTACCTGCAGCCACACCGGGCCCTGTCAGGCTACCCCACCACCACGTAATGTCAAAGTTGGGTGGAACCCAGTGCGTGTGTCCCAGTAATAATAATATAATAATTTATTATTTATACTCCACCCATCTGGCTGGGTTTCCCCAGCCACTCTGGGCGGCTTCCAACAGAACACTAAAATGCAATAACCTATTAAACATTAAAAGCTTCCCTAAACAGGACTGCCTTCAGATGTCTTCTAAAAGTTTGGTAGTTATTTTTTTTCTTTGACATCTGGTGGGAGGGCGTTCCACAGGGCGGGTGCCACTACCGAGAAGGCTGGTTCCCTGTAACTTGTCTTCTCGCAGCGAGGGAACTGCCAAAGGGCCCTCGGCGCTGGACCTCAGTGTTCCAGGTTGTACAGGGCTTTGTATACCAACCTCATCCTGGGCCAGCCTCAAGGGCAGATTGCATTGAAGTAATCCCACAGGTTACCCTCTCATGAAAGACTGTTCATCCCGGTGCAGAAACCACAAAGCTGGTAAAAGGGATTCCCAGCCACCGAGGTCTCGTTGAGGCATCTTTTCAAGGCCTGTATTTTAAAATGAGCTTAAAAATATATTTGCAAATGTTTGTATGTTTCATGCCAGGCAGAAACCAGCTGGCTAAGTACTCTGGCAGCTGTTTATCTTCCTGCTCTGCTGAACAAGGGCCCCCCGATTTATAGCAGTAACAGGAGACAAGTTTCTCAAAGTTGTAAAAGGGAATTATAGGCTGGGAGCAAAGGTTATACTGACCCTACATATTACAGAATACAATCAAGCTGCAAAAACACTAATTAAGAGTTGGTAAATAGTAAGATTTATTGTTTAACAGAAAATAATACCATGTGCCTCCCATCAGACAATAGCCATATTTTCCTAAAGTTAAAGGGCAAAGAGCTAATGGGAAAAGCAGCTGGCTGGGAAAGGGGGGGTGTAAACTGAAGAGGCTTCTTTTTACTGAGTTCCTTTTTATTTTGCAAAGGCCTTTTCTTCTAAAAAGCTATCTATGTTATGTATGAGATTTATTGGCTTAATGTAATTATGCAAAGGATTTAGAAAGTAAGAAATGTTAGATTCTTATGTTAGATTCTTATTTCATTGATGGTGTGTGAGAATGTGAACCCAAGATCTCTGTTTAAGATAGAATTTAATACCATGAGCCATCTGTTTTAGCCATTTGTTTTGGAATGCAGGGGCAACAGGGGCCAAAGGTGATCTGGTAATTAAGGTGCCTTGTCGAGGCAAATGTAAGATATATGGCTACTTGTCTGCCATTTATGGATAGAAGGAAATATAGCTCTTTGTCTCCCATAAAAGGTAATAGAAAATGGGTGTATCTTTTATGATTGGTTCTAGCAAACAGCCAGTAGGAATTTCAACCAGGCTGATTGGACAGAGGCAGCCAAAGGAGGAGCAAGGGAGCTGGGCTGAGGAAATATAAGTGCTGGCCATCAGGGATGGAGTGGGCAGAGCTTTGGTAACCATATACCACTGTACCTATCATTTATTTGTCTGACAAATAAATTATTATTTTAATTTCTCTATTGCTGTGTTGAATATTTCATTCCAGCTAAGCGTTAACCACAAGCAGGGTGCTACATCGTGGGCCTCTAATGACCGAGATGGATTCAGGAGCATCCCCCAGACTACGAGCTATTGACTTTAAACTTATTCGTATTCTCAATTTAGGTGGTTGGTTGCATCGCACCTAGAACCGGTAGATGCCAGGAGGGTTTACCCATGCTTTGATGAACCTGCAATGAAAGCTACCTTTAACATCAGTATTGTTCACCACCCAAGCTATAAAGTGCTTTCCAACATGCCGATTAAGGGTAAGTAAGGGAATGTGGGACTTTATAATTGTGTGGTGGGACCCGTTAGTAATGGCAGTGGTACTAGGATTATTAATATGGTTGCTATTATAGTTGCTGCAGCCAGGATTGGAAAAATCCCAGGTGCCCTGATCATCTAGGTGCCTAAAATTTTAGTGCTGGAACCTAGGCCATGGCATTTTTTACACAGGAAACAAGAGTACGGCTTGACTATTAGATCTAGCGGTCACTATATAGAAGGCACCCTTAGACTTCCATTCTGAACAGAGCAAATTTGCCATAATATTCAGTATTAATGCCTATAATAATTGTTCTTTTATAGATGTATCTGAGTATAAAGATGTGAATGAGAGCACATTGAGTACTTTGAGTAATGGGACTGCACTGATGAACTGGACTGTCACAACATTTGAAACAACACCAAAAATGTCCACATATGTCACTGCTTTTGCGGTCTGTAACTTTGATTATGTCACCACAGTGGAGAGGGGCAATGAGGTGAATAAGTCTGCTGAATTTATTATAGACTTTAGCAGCATATACTTGCATTTATGAGTGAATTATGTGTTGCGCAATATGCACTGATGTTTAAATTATGGTATAAGATTAAATGGGTTTTTTAAAAATAAATTTTATCCTGAAAACTAATATGCTACATCTACTCCCGTTTCCCACTTTGTCAATCTTATTCAGAACAGGGTTACTCCAGATCAGGTTTTGTTTAAGCACAATCCAACTAGATTCTTTAGTGGAGAAACATTAGTTTGTTAGAAGACTGCTTTCCACATGCCAGCCCACCATTGGAATAGGGTTCTCTTACTAGAACATCACTCACAACGTGTAGGCACTGCTGTCCCAGACTTGGTTTACCAGATGAACCAGATCTAGCTGGCGTGCTGGCTGCTCATCTCCCTCATCCCGTGCAGGCCATCTTTGAGAGGTGAGTGGGGCCACCCACCTGTCAATCACCTAACATTAAGAGGGCAGGTGACTGATAGCTGTCAAAGTTCAAATGAGGTTGCTGTAACTATTAAATCAGTGATTACAGGGAACTCCTTGGAGATATGCTTTTAACACCAGTCGGCTGACTGGTGCTGGGAGTGCTCCTTTAAAGATTTATTAAATTGATATAGTCCCATTTAAAAGGCTGTCAGTCTGGGCCATTATATCATCATAGAATCATAGTGTTGGAAGAGATCTTGAGGGTCATCTGGTTCAAACCTCTGCAGTGCAGGAATCTCAGCTAAAGCAGTCCACAGCCTCTCGTGGGACTCTCTCCCACTGTCTGTTTTAGCCAAACCGCCCATGCAGATTTGTCTTGTCATCTGCAAAATGGGCAGAACGGTTTAGGATCTAAACACCAGTGTTTCCAAAACTTGTGTCTCCAGCTGTTTTTGGACTACAACTCCCATCATCCCTAGCTAGCAGGACCAGTAGTCAGGGATGATGGGAAACACTGATCTACACTATGGGGGAAAGAGTAAGATGCTTGTGTTTCTGGGCTTTTCATTTTCCAAGGTCTTTATCAGTGCTTGTGTTGTCTAGCTAAGGAGGACAACCTTGTCTGTAGCAGACTACTGATTATATAAAGTTTCACTCATGAAGTCTCATATCTCTAACCATTAAGCAGCTAGTACTCCCATTTACCCAAATGTCTGATAATCCAAAATATTAACAGAATGCACCAATTCAGAAGGCTCCATTCCATTACCCCTTCTACAGAATTTTCCACCTGCCCACCAAGAGTCAGGCAGCATTCTGTGGCTACTTAGCACACTCGTACCTTCTCACTTATTTAACTCAGTGCAGATTTTTAAGTTGATTGATGACTGGCTGCATGTAATCCAGGTGATAAATGGTTCTTGCAAATTGTAGTCACGACAAACATTGAGTGGAGCAGACACACAATGCTTTTCAAGTGACTGCTTATGTAGTCCTGGATAACACAGAAATGAATTCATTGGTGTGTCGATTGTCAAATGTTTTTTGACAAACCTAGCAACCGTTTCCCTTTTCCTTTCATCCTGCAAACTCATCCTTTTGTTTGGAAGAATACATGGCACAACTGCATGCGGATGTGGGAGCAATCAAGCTTTTAAAGAACAAGACTTTCAGGGTGCATGATGTCATGGAAGAAAATGTGGTGGTCTGCAAAGGATAAGGCAACCTGAACAGAGGTCTAAAATGCAATGAAGTTTTAAGGAATTCTGCTAAATATCTGTTTTCTTTTTTCTGAAAGTCACTGTGCAAATTCATGGCCACTGAAGAAGGCCTAATGATATGAAACAGATTTTCATCACTTGTCCAAAATAAACATTCCTGTGCATATTCATAGATACGCATTTGGGCTCGGAAGGATGCAATTAAAAATGGATCTGCTGATTATGCTTTAAATATCACTGGACCAATCTTTTCATTTATGGAAGACTTACTTAACATCAGTTACCCTCTTTCAAAAACAGGTATTCTTGCTTGCTTCTTTTTTAAAAAGAAACAACCTCTTAAAATGTTTAAAACGGACAAAATTGTTTTTGCTTGGAATCATGTGATACGTCCCCAGAAATGCTTTTTTTCTTCTGACTTTGAATTAGAAATTCTAAGCAAAAGGCATAACATTTCTGTGACCCTGAAACTAACTGGTTTATTGTGGTATGAGCTGTCCGAGAAAGCCTACACCTTAGAATACACTATTTGTTTTATTGTATTTTTAAGACTTACACCCTGCTGTTCCATCTAAAATATCCCTGAAGTGGCCATCAACAGATAATAATAATAATAATAATAATAATAATAATAATAATAATAATAATAATACCGTATTTTTCGCCCTATAGGACGCACTTTTTCCCCTCCAAAAATGAAGGAGAAATGTGGGTGCGTCCTATGGGGCGAATGCAGGCTTTCGCTGAAGCCTGGAGAGCGAGAGCGGTAGGTGCGCACCGACCCCTCTCGCTCTCCAGGCTTCGCGGACCTCTCGGCAAGCAGCGGGAACGCTCCCGCTGCTTGGGGAGAGTTGCCTGCATCCCGAAGCCTGCGCGCGCTGATCTCAGCGCGTGCAGGCTTTGCGGATCTCTCCTCAAGCAGCGGGAACGCTCCCGCTGCTTGGGGAGAGATGCCGGCATCCGGAAGCCTGCGCGCGCTGATCTCAGCGCGTGCAGGCTTCGCGGATCTCTCCTGAAGCAGCGGGAACGCTCCCGCTGCTTGGGGAGAGATGCCGGCATTCGGAAGCCTGCGCGCGCTGATCTCAGCGCGTGCAGGCTTCGCGGATCTCTCCTGAAGCAGCGGGAATGCTCCCGCTGCTTGGGGAGAGCTGCCGGCATCCCGAAGCCTGCGCGCGCTGAGATCAGCGCGTGCAGGCTTCGCGGATCTCTCCTGAAGCAGCGGGAACGCTCCCGCTGCTTGGGGAGAGTTGCCGGCATCCGGAAGCCTGCGCGCGCTGATCTCAGCGCGTGCAGGCTTCGTGGATCTCTCCTCAAGCAGCGGGAACGCTCTCGCTGCTTGTGGAGAGATGCCGGCATCCCGAAGCCTGCGCGCGCTGATCTCAGCGCGTGCAGGCTTCGCAGATCTCTCCTGAAGCAGCGGGAACGCTCCCGCTGCTTGAGGAGAGATGCCGGCATCCAGAAGCCTGCGCGCGCAGAGATCAGCGCGTGCAGGCTTCGCGGATCTCTCCTCAAGCAGCGGGAACGCTCCCGCTGCTTGGGGAGAGTTGCCTGCATGCTGAAGCCTGCGCGCGCTGATCTCAGCGCGTCCAGGCTTCGCGGACCTCTCGGCAAGCAGCGGGAGCCACCGCTGGGCTCCCACGGCTTGCAGAGAGCTGCCTGTTTGGGAGCTGGGGTCGGGGGAAGCTCAGGCTGCCCCAGCCCCGCGGCTGGGGGGAAAATATTTTTTCCCCTTTATTTCCCCCCCAAAAAACTAGGTGCGTCTTATGGGACGGTGCGTCCTATAGGGCGAAAAATACGGTAATAATAATAATAATAATAATAATAATAATAATTTATTTATACCCCGCCCATCTGGCTGGGCCTCCCCAGCCACTCTGGGCGGCTTCCATAGAAACCAAAAATACACTAAAATATCACACGTTAAAAACTAAATCTTCAGTTGAAAGCTTTGGTGGTGGGGCAGCTAAGAGAGATGTGGTGAGGGTGTGATATTAATGTCTCTCCCCAGCTCTCTGGTTGCCTCTGCTACTGCCCTTAGGAACCTGTGAGAAACCAAGAGTAGAGGGCTGGTGCCTTCAGGAAGCCCACAAACAGGGCTTAAAGGCATCTGATTGGCCACACTGCCCAAAGGTGGACCTGAGACCTGATTAAGCAGGTATCTTTTTATGTTCTTTTGTACGAATACTTCCTTGTTTTTTTGTTATTAAAAAACACAGAGCATGGGAAAAACCTACATGGGAGTGGGGTGGGGGGAAAGCTCCCAATAGTATTTACAGTCATACCTCGGGTTACAGACGCTTCAGGTTGCATTTTTTTGGGTTACGGACCACCGAAATCCAGAAGTACCGGAATGGGTTACTTCTGGGTTTTGGCAGTTGCGCATGCGCAGAAGTGCCAAATCGCACTTTGCGCATGCGCAGAAGCACTGAATCGCAACCCGCATCTGCGCAGATGCACCGCTGTGGGTTGTGAACGCTGCGGGTTGCGAATGTGCATCCCGCACGGATCACGTTCGCAACCCGAGCGTCCACTGTACTAGGTTTCTTTTCATGCCAATATTGTCAGCGACTGAAAATCTTGGGAAATGGCAGATTAAGCCAAGAGCACTCATGTAAACGTATGAATTGTGAAATTGCTAAAGCTTCTCCTTTTTCTCTTCATTTAAACCAATCTAGATCTGCTGGTGCTACCTGATATGGGAGCTGGTGCTATGGAACACTGGGGGCTAATGACTTTCCAGGAAATATCCTTGTTGTATCACCCAGAAGATAAATTCTCACTCCAGAAGTATTGGATTTGCAAAATTATTTCCCATGAGATAGCACACCAGGCACGTGGTAAAATCTTCTGCACTTTAATCTATCTTAAAAACAAAGGTGTTATTTTCGAAGTAGCTGTAGCTGCAATAGTGGCAATTTAATGTGAAAATAAATCCTGAGAACTGCCAAGTGTCTGGAATCGGTCGTCAGGAGTACAGTTCCTGGGGAAGTAGAAGGCTCAAACAGCATATCACTGACTGAATACATTTTTAGAGTTTTATAGCTAATTCCATAGAACTAACAAATAATAAAAGTGAACCCCGGCATGACCTTTAAAATGCCCATAATTTATTTGGGTGTCTGTGTTGAGATTAACATAAACAATGTGGAGAGTTTTTTCAACAGACTGTTCACTGAAAAAAAGGTCACTGGTATATTGAGTACATTTACCGGTACTCATTTTTGCTTTCTCTTTTTTTATATATGATATTTATTGAAGATTTTTGAATTACAGAGAAAAAACAAAGCAAAAAAGAAAAAAGAAACAAAACAAAGAAAAAAACAAACCACATCAAACAATACAAATTCAAAAAACAAAAATACACCGCAAACAGACAAAAATAAATCCATCATTCTCAAATCCTCAACTCTCATTACCTTCTTTCTTTGACCACCTCCTCCCTTTTTTTGTATCCTGGTTAATAATTATCACAGCAAATCCTTTCCATATTTCATAGTATTCTGTCATTACATTAGCTTGATCTATTTTCATTTTATCTTATAGAAAACCTTAAAAACTTAAACCTTAAATCTTATTTTTACCGACTTCTCACAACCATAATATTCTTACCTAATTCTTTAAACATTTTTGCTAGAGCCAAGTAATTTCGTTCCAACATTATTCTAACATTCATCAATTTTATAAAACAATCCTGATAATAAAAAGAGAAATAAAAACAATCCAATCTTCATCCAGCGTCCCTTCCTCCTGGTCCCGGGTTTTGTCAGTCCTTTTTATCCCATTGATCTAGCGCATTAACCTGGTAACCTAATATCCGAGGCCCTTAAATCTCTTCCATGTCCCTTCCGCAGCTCTTCTTCATATTCTTTCACTTGTGGGAACTCCAGCTTGGTGATGTTTTTGACCCTTTTCAACAAATCAGCCCCTTTTCCATAGTCCAGACTCAACTCCATGTGGTATTTAAAAACATGTTTCAGAATCCCTCCAAAATTGAGAGCCCCCACAGCTCCAAACATCTCACGGCCCATTGCCAGACTCGGAAAGTCCAAACATCCCTGCATAGGGGGGTCTATCCAACCCCCCATTTCCAAACCAATCCAAACTTTATCTTTCCAAATCTGGCTTTTTCCAAGTTCATTTGTCAAATCCAAAAGCTCATGTTCCTGCAAGGCCGCAGCTCCCTCCATCCCTGGCGCCCAAGATTCAGCAACATCCTCTTCTCTCATCTGCTCTGTCAGGACACACTCCTGATCTAATTCCTGGGTGGGCTCCACATAGTTTCCCACTGCCTGTTCAAAAATTCTGGCCACATTAGTCATCAAATCCATCTTCTCACTTAACTGTTCCAGTAGGGCACTTGTTTTACAGAGAGCACACAACAGAGCCTCTGAATACATTGTCCTACAAGGTCACAAGTCCATTCCCACGATTGTAATCTGAGATAGCTGCAAGCTCCCTGGAATTAGTTAGTTTCACAGTCTCCCTCTAGGGGGAGAACTTCTATTTGTTCTTGCAATAAAGTATCCTTTTTGAGATATTTTGTCAATATTTGTTCCTTTAAAGTGCGAAAGGAAACAGTGGAATCACTATGTTTCTCTTCCTTTAACTATCTGTCAAAAATGTTTGTCTCTGGTCAATGAGCTTCAAACGTCAGTCCTGACACCCCGCTCCAGGATCAGGACGGTGGAAAGTTACTTTACTTTAAACTCACTTCTGCAGGTTTAAACAATCCAAAAAAGATCCCCCTTCTTCTCCTGCTGCCGAAGGGGGTTCAACAATTTTAAATGATGAAAGCCAATCCTTTAGAAGCGATTTTCTGAGCTCTAGTTTACGTTGTCTTTGCTTTATTCTGTCTACAAAGAAACGGAAGGCTGACTTCCTGTTTAGACCTTCCCGTTTCAGTACCAAATTGAAGTAAATTTTTAAGTCCAATTCCTTTCTGCTCGTAAGTCCTTATTTAAAGTCCGATTGTTCAAAGTTTAAGTACTCACGGGTGCTTATTTTAGAAGCCAAATTGTCCCAGGAAAAAGGCAGCGCTCTCCGGCAACGGCTATGTGGCTTCGCTCCACAGAAAAAGCAATTTACTCACAGCACCGCGCTACTTCCCCCTCTTCACTTCGGAGCCCGTTAGTGGGTTCCTTTGCGGGTTGGGGGGGCGCTAAGGTGCCCGCCGAGTCCCATGGTCACAGGCTTCATCCGCCTGTGATTTTTAGCAGGGTCCCCACTTTGCCGTAGCGGAAAAGACCCGTTTCACGCAGAGCTAGTCCCTCCAGTTCAGAGGGAGTCCGCCATTGCTGATGGCGCCACCCCGGAAGTCCACTTTTGCTTTCTCTCAGAGCCCTTAGATCATGTATGGGGGACCTTTGGGCCTTTGGATGTGGCTTAAATATGGCTCCCATGTAACCTGGCCATTGGCCATGCCTGCTGGTGCTGATGCAAGCAGTAGTTCAGCAGCATCTGAAGGGCCAAAGCTTCCCACGTATGACTTAGGTAAATGTTGCCGAAATGCAAGCAATTACTTGCACTTCTGCCAGCACACCAGAATTGTCCTTTTGACCTATGAGGCTTCCTGTGGCACTATGCTGTTTAACAAGATGCCGTTTAAGAGACCACAGCTAAAAGTAAGCCCCCCTAAATAGCATTTTTGGGCCGCAAAAGAGAGGGGGTACAGTGCTAATGGCCCCTGCTCTAATTAGCAACACAGCTATAATCTAGTCCCAGTAGAAGTGTAGGAGGATAAGTGAAGCACACAAGAACCACCTTTCGGGTTCAGTTTATAGTGCCTTTGTCCCAGCATTTTGCTTCCAATAGTGGACAGGAAGGAATATACAGGAGCTCATAAGCAAGACAGGAAAGTAGTGACCTTCTCATATTGTTTGTCCCTATTACCTGATACTCAAGAGATTTATTTTTTTTGCCTGCAAAATATGCCTGCAAATATGGAGGTTTAACTGTCATGGCTCGTCTCCATGAAGTTCCCAGCCATGTTAAAAAATAATTCATACATTTAGTGATTTCCATAAGTTCACTGTGCATTGTCCCTTTGAGCTTGCAGTTGGGCAGCTTGTAATAGATCCCATTCCTTGAAAGCTGAATGTAGTATGCAGCTATGGGTATGTAGTGCTTTTTTGTGATGGTACTCACTGATATGGAGTATCTGTACCTCATTTGTTTAAAGGGGGAGGGGGAAGGAAGTAACAAGGGGAAGCACAGAAGTGGGAGCAAGAAAGGAACAGCAGGGAACATTGTCACATTTGTTTAGCACCAGACTATTTTTTTGCTAAAAGCCTAAAAAGGAGTACTTAATGAAAGCATGTAAAATAAGATACTGGATCAAAACTTGATTGATTAGCATTTGCTCTACAAATCCGCAAACATATATCAGATTATTATAAACTTTAATACCAAACAAACCTTTTGACACTCCAATATATGCTTCTGCTTATGTTGTTAAGCAAATCTATTTTTTCCTGTTGTGTTTCCTATTGACTTCTTTTTCTTTTCATTACGAGTTAAGCGATAACAGTTTTATGTAAAGTGGTGTCTGAAAAAAAGTGTTTGTAAACTGGGGGAACGCCGTGCTTTACACGCTTTATCCTGACAAGATTAATAGGGTGGTAAAGCATAAACATGCCTCTTTTAAATTAAAGTAGAAAAAGGATCAAGGGAGTGGGTGGGAAGGGTAAAAGACCAGACCCAAAATTGCTGCTTATTTACATCTCAAGAGAAGTCTCCATTTCCATTTCAATAGAAGCCTCCATTAATGCTTATAGCAGTGTTTCCCAAACGTTTTTGGGCAACGGCACACCTGTGTACTAAAAAAAAATCTCGCGGCACACCACCATTAAAGCCCCGCCCCGTGACGTCAGCGCGCAGCGTCACGCCGGGAGGGACGCACAAAAGTGAACGTTTTTTCCCTCGGCAGCTCCTCTCAGCTGCGCTCAATCCGCCTCCGCGCAGGCTGAGGGAGGGAGGGAGGGGCGCGTGTGACCCGTCTCTGCTGGGAGACCAAACCCAGCGAGACAGAGTCGCGCGGAGGCGCCCAGGCAGCGCTGCCGGCTGCGAGGAGGAGCGCCAGGCAGCAGCAGGAGGCGCGGCCTCTCCTCGCCGCCCCCGCCCCGCCTCTCGCCGCCCGACTCGCCCGCCTCCCTCCAGGCATCTCGCGGCACACCAGCCGGTGTCTCACGGCACACTCGTGTGCCGGGGAACACCGGTTGGGAAACACTGGCTTATAGGAACTCATCTGGAAATGCATATAGCAGTTGGCAGGGGGAAAGTTAATTTTCTCAGTAGCAGTCAGGCATGGCGGCATTGCTCATCTGCCTTCCCAGTACTGAGCATCACTGCTGCTTCCTGAGAGGGGAGATCCAGGGAGCTCAGGGTGATGCTGGAGATGCAGCAGAGCCAATCTGGTGCTTCCTCCTGCTGTGCCTGCACCGCACTCCGCTCCCCTGCACCTCTCAGGAACCAGTAATAACACTCAGTGCTGGGAAGGCAGGTGAGGGAAGGCCTTGTCTTCCAGACCGTTAGGGCTCCCTCCTCATTCCACTTGGTCCTGCTGTTTAAAGACATACAAATTCATTGCATTTGCGCTCTTGAATGCATCACACTTAGAGAGAATTCTATTTGGTTATGTCAGGGGTCTGCAACCTTTAAAACAAAAAGAGCCACTTGGACCCGTTTCCGAAGAAAAAACAACAAATGGGAGCCGCAAAACCATTGCGACATTTAAAACAAATATATCTCCGGAGCCACGATCTGACAGCGGGCGGGAAGGTGACGTCGGGACAGTGCGTGACTAACGCATGCACCGCCCCCATGCGACGTCACAGCCAGTACAGCGCCCGCCACAGTGAGGAGACAATGCACCTCCTCCCCTCGCTAGTATCCGCCCCGGAGCCGCAGCAAAGATGTAAAAGAGCCACATGCGGCTCCGGAGCCGCAGGTTGCAGACCCCTGGGTTATGTTATCAAATCCCAGAATGGATTTTTAGTACTTTAACTGCTGATTTCTATCTTTGTAGCTTTTCTAAAATGGCATCTTCCCAGTGCTTTTTTTTCCTGGGAGTACGCATACCCCTAAACATTTTGTGAATCTAAGTTTGACCTCATTGAGGGGCAGTATTTCAATATGAGTAGGAAAATGAGAGTACCCCTAAACATTTTTTTAAGAAAAAAAACACTGCATCTTCCTAAATCCATACAAACCTGTAAACATTATAGCATTCCTCATTGATAACGTATGCCAATGCGAGACTATTAACTACAATGGTACCTTGGGTTACAAACACCTCAGGTTACAGACTCCGCTAACCTGGAAGTAGTACCTCGGGTTAAGAACTTTACCTTGGGATGAGAACAGAAATTGTGCGCTGGTGGCCTGGCGGCAGCCGGAGCCCCTATTGCTAAAGTGGTACCTCAGGTCAAGAACAGTTTCAGGTTAAGAACGGACCTCTGGAACGAATTAAGTTCATAACCAGAGGTACCACTGTACACTCTTATGCCTGACGATTAGAAGAGCAGTTTGAAAACAAACATTGAAAGACTCTCTCTCCTCTTCCTTCTATTTGAAGTGGTTTGGAAACCTAGTTACCATGAATTGGTGGAACGACATATGGCTTAACGAAGGATTTGCATCTTACTTGGAGCATCTCGGTACATATTACATAATGCCCAAAATACCTCTGGTAGGTGTGAACTATATCATCGTTTATATAAAATTTATCCAAACTGTGGGATTGTTTTCAGTCCCTTGAAATTAATGGGATCTATGCAATGGTTCTTTCAGGTCTTAGAGGGCCCCAGTTTAGATCCAGTCTCAGCATTCTCCTTTCTGCTGCCTCCACCTACTTTCCTGCTTACATATGAGCCCCTATCCACACACTGAACTAGTACAGTCCACGCACAGATTTGCCACTTCATCTCACCTTTTTGAGAACTCATCCATTAGCTGTCCTAGCAGCCTTACAGTTCTCCATCAAGGTCAGTAAAGGTAAAGGGACCCCTGACTCTTAGGTCCAGTCGCGGACGACTCTGGGGTTGCAGCGTTCATCTCGCTTTACTGGCCGAGGGAGCCGGCATTTGTCCACAGACAGCTTCCGGGTCATGTGGCCAACATGACTAAGCTGCTTCTGGCGAACCAGAGCAGCGCATGGAAACACCATTTGCCTTCCTGCTGTAGCGGTACCTATTTACTTGCACTTTGACATGCTTTCAAACTGCTAGGTTGGCAGGAGCAGGGACTGAACAATGGGAGCTCACCCCATCACGGGGATTCGAACCGCTGACCTTCTGATCAGCAAGCCCTAGGCTCTGTGGTTTACACCACATGGACACCCGCGTCCCAATCAAGGTCAGTAGGTGGCTCCAAATCCCTTAGCAGAATCCACTTTTTGAGTCCACGGCTCCCTTGACCAATTGCAGCACCCCTGTGGTTATGTCACCCCTTGTCTGCAGAGCTGACAGCCTTTCACCCTTTTTCAAACACCCTCCCTTGTGGAGCGTCCCCTCATCTTCCTCCCGTCTCCTTGGAAGTCCTCTGGGCAGCCACTGTTGCCGCTCCTGGTCTCTGAGCTGCCCCCCTGCCCCAAAGAGAAGTGCCTCCTCACACTGCTCCACAGGGGCCTGGGAAGAGGATGCTCCCAGCCTTAGCGGCCCAACGGAGACTGGCTGAAGGTGAATGTGAGGTCAGCAGTGTGGTGTAGTGGTTAAGAGCGGTAGTCTCGTAATCTGGGGAACCGGGTTCGCGTCTCCGCTCCTCCACATGCAGCTGCTGGGTGACCTTGGGCCAGTCACACTTCTTTGAAGTCTCTCAGCCCCACTCACCTCACAGAGTGTTTGTTGTGGGGGAGGAAGGGAAAGGAGAATGTTAGCCGCTTTGAGACTCCTGAAGGGGAGTGAAAGGCGGGATATCAAATCCAAACTCTTCTCTTCTTCTTCTTCTTACCTTGAGAGGCAGCGGCAGGCGTGGCCAGTCCTGCCAGGCAGAAAGGCTCCCCTTCAGCACCAGGCACTCAGCTCCAAGGCAGGCCTTGCCCACAACAAGCACAAGAAAGGCCAGCGCAGTGCCTGCCTGCCCCACTTGTCTATCCATTCCCAACAGTAAGGGCTGACGGACTGGCTGGCTGGGCTCCCTTGCCTGCTTGCTTGCTTACTCCAAGGCCACCTCAGCTCCTGGCAACTAGCACCCCCTGGCCAGAGGCACCATTCACTTGGGAAGCACATTGTAGCCAGGGCTGCTGCAACAAACAGCTGTGCAAGCCTCTGGTAGGCAGAGATGCGAGAACGCATCAGAGGAGGGAGGCAAGGAAAGAGGAACAGAGGCCAGTGTTGCCTGTGGCACCACTGATCATCATTCAAGGCATCCTAGGGTGCCACGGCACACTGGTTGAAAAACAGCTGCCCTAGCTAATAATCATGCCTTGTATACTAGGTCAAAGCTGTCTTCTACTGCTCTGTTGCGCTATGGTAATACTATAAACCATAGGTATTCTTTTTGTTGAAATTTTGTGCTATGTATTACTGAACTGATTTGCACTAATTATCTGTTGTTGTTTAGTCGTTTAGTTGTGTCCGACTCTTTGTGACCCCATGGACCAGAGCACGCCAGGCTCTGTAATGTAATGCTACATTATCTGTAGCAGATGGTAATTAAAATTAGGACATGATACTGGTTTCCTGACAATTACATTTCACATGCTGGCATTCCACAAATTGATTTTCTGCGATAAGAATTTCAGCCAAATACAGATTTTCTTGAAAGGGGTTATGAATGCAATGACTTGAACGAAGGTTTTTAAATAGGAAGCCTATTAAATGTTTTATGAATTAATTATAATTCTCAAAATAACTTAAAATGTGGTCTTTTATTTTTAGGTAAACATTGCTATTTTATGGTTATTTTCAGGACGACATCTTTAGTTACAACGTGGTTCAACCTGTCTTGCGCATGGATAATGAACTACAAAATCAGTCTTTATCAGACACAGGTGAAAGACAAGAATCGGGTGCATTACTTAAACTGTTTGGTTTAATAACATACAAGAAGGTAAAAACAAAATTTGTAAGCAGTATATTAAAGGATTTTATCGGTCACATGATTTGAAAAGTTAGTATGAAATTGTCACTTTTTCATAACATGAGAAAGGGAATTCTCTGCCTCCATTGAATTGAATGGTAAAGCCTTTATGACAGTTTTCCCCAAGCTGGTGCCTTCTATGTGTTTTGAACCACCACTCCTGTTGCCCCCAAACTGTTTAGCCAATGGTCTGGAATGATAGGAGGGTACCAGGTTTGAGAAGGCTTCCTGCTGCATTCGAAGTGGAGTCTGTATATCAAATAGCAGTGTACAGTGGGGGCGGGGGGGCGGGGCGGGACAGACGAGTGGCTCCTATGCCCAGTTATGTTGGGGCAAGCACCACTGAGAACAATGGCATTTACTTCAAAGGAAGCATGTATAGGATCACACTGTAAGTTAGGTCCATTCCTTTCAATCGGTCTGTTCTGAATAAAGCTTTGTTGAATACCACCCCATGTTCCCTTCACCTGTGAGGAGACACAATATGTGCCCACATATCTAGAACTGGAGAGGGTTTTTAAGGAAGAGAATGACTGCCCGACAGGTTTGATGTGGTCAGCAAACTTCATCACTGAATGCCACAAGTGCCTTTTTATTCTCCAGTCTGTTACTTCTGATTTGTGAATTTGGATCAATGTGGCTGTTAGGCTGTGTGAGATATTTTTACTCTTCTTTGTATCACTTGTGAAAATTACCTTAGTAATTATATATGCCCATCCTAAATAAAGCATTCTGTGGCAAAATAGCCACTCACAAGATTCCATATAAAGCCATATAACAGTGTGAGATATGCAAAATCTCATCACTTGGAGATGTATGATATGAGTGCAGGGAATCATTTTGAAGAAACTGTATAATATAAAAAGACTCTATATGATTTTGCTGCAACATTCACACAGCTATCCATCTGAAAACGCCCCCACAACAATCAATATATTTAATAAAACTACTAATTTGAATGTAATGTTGGTAGATTAATGTCTTGAGTTTCATGACTTGCAAAGTCTCATCATTCTAAATACATAAAGATAAATCATCTATATCTATTTTTCTCTCTCTTAGGGGGCTGCCATCATCCGGATGCTGTCCAACTTTGTGACTGAAAGGCTTTTAATGAAAGCACTTAATGTGAGTTTCAAAAACAACTTTACCAACAGTTGGATTCTTGACGACTATTCAAAATGTGTTGTCACTGTGAATTGACTAATTATACTTGTTTAATTACAGTCGTACCTGAATGCATTTTCCTTTTCAAATGCCAACCAGGATGACCTGTGGAATCACATTCAAAAGGTGATTTAAACCATTAGTGTTTTCGCTGGTGCTCTTGGAATATCCAGTGTGGGGGCATTCTTGGTCCTGTCCTGAAAGGCCTTCGGACCAGGGCTGTGCATGGCCTCTCAATAAGAACTGAGACCCAATCTGGCACTTTGTGTTGGCCCCAGGTCAATGTGGGGCCTAACTGACCCATATCCATATGCCAAATCAATTTAGGGGCTAGCTCTAATGCTTAATTAGGGTTTTTCATCCTAGTTTAAACATGTGGTCAGGAGAGGGCTGGGAGATGAATGACCTGTTTGACTCTGCCTGATGTGGTGTTCAGGGTTCAGCTAAAAACAGTGCACAACACTAGTTTGAACCAACAGTGCTGAACTTACTGTTCAGATGCTCTGCTAGTTTGGGCTCAGTGATGAGCAGCACCAAATACGTTCTGCATTAAGCCTCTTTGACATGATTCCAAGTCAGGTCTTTCCCTGAGCAGCAGCTCATTTTTTTTGATCTGATAGTTCAGGTGTGGGGAACCTTTGGCCCTCCAGATGTTGAACTACAACTTTCATCAGCCCCAGTAGGCACGTCAGGGATGCTGCAGTTCAGCAACATCTGGAGGGCCAAACGTTCCCACATCTATGATAGCTTATGTCTGGTACGTGATATTACCTTGCAGGCAGTGGTTAATAGCCCATTTAACACACACAAAAGTCTATATGAATCTCAGTACATTTATATATCTGTAGTTGTCTATAGTCCTTTCCGCCACCATCTGTGGGCAGTCATGTGCCCTCAGTCAGCAAAGCATGGGTGTGTCAGAAAGCAGTGTGTGAAGTGCAAACTAATCCCACATGAAAAGTTTCTACTTACCGTATTTTTTGCTCCATAAGACGCACCTAGTTTTTAGAGGAGGAAAGGGGGAAAGCCCCGTTTTTTGGGGGGATCAGCTCAAAGTTGTGCAGCTTCTTTTGCAAAGGGGAAAAGCCCCCTTTTTTGAGGATCAGCTCAAGTTGTTGAGCTTACTTTGCAACGGGAAAATATCCTGTTTTATGGGGTTCAACTCACAGTTCTGCAGCTTCTTTAAGAAAGGAAAGGGAGCCGTTTCTACAGTTTCCAGACAGATAATCTAATCAGCCAGTCACATGTCCCTGGGGAAACAAACAGCCTTCATCTGCAGAACATTTAACAATGGAGGCCTGGGCAAGGGGGCAGGGCCAGAAAGGGAGCCAGCGATCACCCACACATTCACTCCATAAGATGCACAGACATTTCCCTTTACTTTTTAGGAGGAAAAAAGTACGTTTTATGGAGTGAAAAATACGGTAATAAAGACTTGGGGAATAAAGTAGGTGGAGAAAAAGCCCCCACCCCACTTCAAGAACTGCTTAGATCAGGCATCCTATACATAATTGACAGTTTCATCACCCAGGCCCAATCACAAATTAGTATGGTAATTGGCTTCACTAGGACATGTTGCTCTGGCAAATTTGGAGCTCAACAGGGGCCTTTCATCCCTCTTGGACCAGGCTATACCTCCCAGGCTCCCGTCCCTTCCTGAAGAGTAGAGAGCCTTAAAGTGGTAGTCCTTTGGCCTGAAGTCTAATACTCTGAGGGCTTTGTATTTGCAAGGAGATACCAGTGAGCTAATAGCCTATGATGTGAAGAGACCAGTCACTCAGTCTTGCTTGGGTGGCAGGGACGCGGACTTATAAAAAATATTGGGGGGCCCCGGGAAAGCTCATGAATAATAAATAAGCTCATGAATATGCAAAGAAAGTGGCGCCGCTTCCTCGTGAGCGAATAGGGGAGAGCGTGCTGCGCCTATTAATCAGCTCCGAAGGAAATTGGGTGGAGCTTTTGCTCGGGAGGGAGGGCAGGAGCATACAGCCCGACCCTGTGCATTTTGGGCTGGGGGAGGGGCGGCGATGGCGCTCTGCTGGAGGGGCGCCGGAGATTATTGGGGGGGCGGAGCCCCCCAAACGAATTTTTGAGGGGGCTCGGGCCCCCTCAAGCCCCATGGAGTCGGCGCCTATGTTGGGTGGTACTGTCTCTGGACGTCTGTTTGAGGGATTCTGTTTCTTGAGGCTCCTGGGTTCAGCTCCACTCCAGAGTCAGGGACTGGGTCAGGGATCAGCAACCCCACATCTTGCACTGCTCAGCCCCCTGATCCAACGGGATCTTCTTCTCCGAGTTGGATGCCTCGTTGCTGCTTGAGGTGGGTAACGGCAACCTTTCTTATGAAAACTGATCTGTAAAGTTTGCCCCCCGCTCCATATGAGCTATTAAATGCTTAAGAATGCTGGGTTTTACTTGCGTATGAACCAGCAAATAGTACCTGGAAAACCTGCTGTTAGTACAAGTAGAAACATTTATGTGAAATTAAATAAACCAAACTGTTTTCTAATTCAGACTTTTCTTGAAGGTAGTAGATGAACAGAATGACCTCCGGTTGCCGGCGCCAGTAAAAGTTATAATGGACTCGTGGACCTGCCAACATGGCTTGCCACTCCTAACAGTAAATCTGACCACTGGGAACATCAGTCAGGAGCAGTTTTATTCTAAAAAAGGAACAAACAAGACCAAGTATGCTTAATTTAGTGCAATTGTTTTAATTTTGATTTCATAAAGTACTTTGGTGTATATTTGAATAGTAGGTAACTCTTTTCTTCTGATAATCTTCTATTTTTGCCTGAACTATAATTAGCCACATCTTCTGACTCTGCAAATTATGTTTTGCACTTTCCTTCCAAAGTAGACATTGAAATCCACCTTGGATGTCAACATGCATTATGGGGTTGTGCCAAAAAGGAGATGTGAAACTGCACGCGAGAGGGGAGGAGGGAAATGCAACCCTATTAGTAGTATGCTGTAAACCGCTTTGAGATTTTTCTTAAAAATATAAAGTGGTATAGAAACTAAATAAATAGTTGCATTTTGTCAAAGCACTGTTGATTCTCTTCACATTAAACTGAAAGGCTTTTACTGGTGTCAAATATATGATATGTGTGCTGCCCCAAGTGTTGTGCACACACAAGGTTTCCATAACTCCTATGATCTCAGATTTTGTGTCAGGATCACCTGGCATTTAATGCAAGATGCATCTTTTGGCTGATGTGGGGAAAATGGTGTGCATAAATGCGGCACACCTGAAACCTTGGGACTGTAATTTCTGGGTTCAGTTTTCTGGGCTTCCAGGACCAACCATATTCATGTGAAGGCAATTTATTTTAACTGTTTTTATACCAAATTTTAAATTGTAACCTGTCCTGGGATCTGCTGATGGAGGGTAAATAATAAATTTTATGAAAATTATGAAGATGAAAGCCGGGTGCGCTTAATAGTGCTTGCTTCTATATGGATTGTTCCCACTACGTGAAAGCACACTGCACAGAAATCCATGAGACTTGCTTGCAAGTAAATCAAAGGGCAAGTTCTGGTTCGGAGTGGAGCTGTGTGCATGACTGTGGCTTCCCAGTTATTAGTTATGGAAAGTGAAGGTTTGTCATGCATATACAAAGCTTGACTTTCCAAATCTCATGGAAGTTGGAATTGGGGTCTGGGAAAGTTAGTGTACCTTGAATTAAAACTCACACCAAAAGTCAAGTTCCAGAGTAAGCTCCTCTTGCTCATGCCCAATATGATTAAAGTGAGTATTCTTTAGGTGCTGATGCAATTTGAAATGCACATTTAAAATGATAAAGAAGTTAAAAGGAAAGGCTGAGAGAACTAGATTTTTTCCAGAAAATGTTTCCTAAATGTAAGTTATTTGATTGCATTTGAACCATTCATTTTCTTAGGTTCAATAAATAATCATGTGTTTTTGTCCTTAATGAAGCAACATGTGGACGATTCCCATTTCTTGGTTAAGAAATGGAACTGTACAACCTTTGGCATGGCTTGATAAGAGCAGCAGTAAGTAGTTTTCGCTCTCTCTGAATTTAAGAAAGCCTCTACAGTGTTTGCAATACACAATCTTGAAAACAGGCTAAAAGCATATTAAGAGCAATTCAAATAGCAGGGAGAAGGGGAACAAAATGCCAGATCTAGAGCTCTGCTGGGTTTGTGGCAGTAGGAAAAGAGGAGAATGTTTTCCCCTCCCCTCCCTTGCCAGTCTGGTTCAGGGGCTGGCATATTTTCTCACTCCTAATGCTGGTGGAATAGGAACACTTTAGATCCATCACATTCAAGCACTCCCCAGCACATTCCCATTTTGCTTCTGCTGACATTGAAGCCTCAACATGGTTAGGAAAAGAGACACAAGTTTCTGCAGCAGCTGGCGGGCTTTGTGATGTAGTGAGGAAGCACTGGTTTTAATAGTTATACTCCCATCTCTTTTGGGATATACTAGCTATATTTCAGGAACTTGCTGTCTGGTGCATCAGTTTAAGATCCAGGCATAGTCCTGCAGTGTACTGCACTTCATCTTGTACAGATGTTTGGTGGGGATCGTTAACAACAACAACACATTATTTATATGCCGCCCAGCTTAGTAGGTTGCCCCACCCATTCTGGGCGGTTTCCAACAAATTAAAACACAATAAGGCATAAGCATTAACTTCCCTATACAGTGTTGCCTTCAGATGTCTTCTAAAAGTCCAATAGTTGTTTATTTCATTGACATCTGGTGGGAGGATGTTCCACAGGGTGGGAGCCACTACCGAGAAGGTCCTTTGCCTGGTTCCCAGGTTTTTTTTTTTGTTTTGCTTTTTTGTGCATTGTAGGAAGCACATTTGTGTATTTTCATATGTTTTATCTTACCTTAGAAATGAGCCCACAGTCTTCACATGCCTACAAAGACCACTAAATTCATGCCAACTTTGTTTCCTTCATGCCACTTGCAGAAATATTTCCAGAAATGAAGATATCAGATTCAGAACATGATTGGATTATTTTAAATGTGAACTGGACTGGCTACTATAGAGTTAATTATGACCAGAAGTCTTGGAGAAGACTGGCTAAAGTGCTTGAAAGAAACCCAAAGGTAAGGTAATGATTATTATATAGTCATGTGAGCTTTTATGTCAAGACAACCTCCTTTTTTTGTGTGGGGCGTTCAGCTTCTTTTTATATGTGGAGAATCACCTTTTTCTTTTACCACTGGTGATTCACCTTCTAAATGCTGCCGCCAAATATTTGTACTCTATATATATTACCAATGCCTTTAATTATATTCCAGTAGCTGTGTTAATTTAGACATGATATAAAAATGTGTTGGGCTGGTTTTGTAATTAAATAACAGTAACAATATATTCTTTATTTAATATAAACTATACAGATATGATGTGCCTTCCCTACATTATTTGTGTATGTATGCTAACTGAAGTTTGCTTATCCAGATAGGGATTGGCTGATTGTCCTGCCTGTTAATATTAGGCAGACACCTTTGCTGTACTGTTTTTGCTACCCCAATTTTTTTTTTTGTTTAGGCAAGTCTACCCAAACTCTTAATTTTATTTAGTATATCTGTTATAAAACTTCAGATTTTTAAAAATATTTTGATATATTTTATGCCTACTTTAAGATTTTATTTTAATCGTATTTTGTTATGAAAATTTTACATTTTTAAAATGTAATTCTGTTGCTTGAGTGCTATGTAAACTTTGTTAAGTAAATGAAATCAATGTCCCAGTCCAAATGTGCAATATCTCACATTACATTCACCTTGGAATAATTGAGAACCATTTCAATTAAAAGTATGCATGAGCTTGACTTCGGGTGCTGCAGATTCTTGTGAATATCTTGAAGTGCAGTAGACGTATTTAATGAACTGTTTGGATCTTTTGAACACGTAGATGCTCTTTTGCAGGCCATTCCTTCTGTAAGCAGATTCCAACTGTTCGGAGATGCCTTTGAGCTGCGATGGTAAGCATACCTCCCAAAGACAGGTTTTTGCTATATTTGTAAATGAGCTCCATACTTTTCCCACTTCTGTCTGCTTCTTTACACACACACACACACACACACACACACACACACACAGAGACAGACACAACTTCTTCTGCACCACCTTTTGCTTTGAGAGTGCAGGGTGCTTAGCACAAAAGAGTTAAGGGGAATGTGGACATGGATAATGTAGTCCTACGTTAGGCTGCTGCAGTTTCCCCAGTTCCTTAGAATAGCCTCACCAGCTATGATGATCACAGCTGCAAATTCAATGAAAGAGCTCCCTCCCCATTCCTTTCCCCTTGGCTTACTCCAGTGATGGCCAAACTTGGTCCTCCAGCTGTTTTGGGACTACAATTCCCATCATCCCTGACCACTGGTCCTGTTTGCTAGGGATGATGGGAGTTGTAGTCCCAAAAAAGCTGGAGGGCCAAGTTTGGCCATCACTGGCTTACTCCCTCAACCAGTGTAAATGCACAAACAGATTAGCTGCTGGAAAAGGAGTGGGAAACCTTTTGGTTCCATGAGTCCTGGGATTCGGTCGACAGGCCCTGATACAGGAGCAGGGTCTCTTTCTGGTGTGCCTTGACTTCAGCCACTTGGGAAAGGGGAGCAGGGCTGCTGGCTTCTCCCCACCCCAACCTCCCAGCGGTACAGAGAGTTTCAGTGGAGACTGGGGAGGGCCATGGATCGTCAAGGGGGAACAGCAGCGTAGCAACCCCCCACCGGCACCTGGGGTGGACCAGTGCAGTATTATAGCCTGAAACTAGGCAGGCCAGTTTCCAGAGGAGTGCTTGTTTGCGATCCCATCACTGTCACAAAGCCAAATTTTGCAACTGAGCATGCCATGCCTTGTCTTTAAAAACTTGACAGGCAGTGCATGGAGAATGTTGGTACATCTTGGTTGCTTCTGTGCAGTCCTGAGCATCTTGTGTCCACTGCCAAGCCTGTACCATTATGTGCTGGAATAAAGATCTCTTTCTTTACCTATATGCAGCAACTGTTGTCTGCATGTATTGGGAATGAGGCATGACACATTTTGACCTGGTGGGCCAGATATTTCTCTTGTCCCACCACCATTCTGTGGGCTAATTCTGACAGGTGAGTGGGATCACCCAACTGCCAATCATCTGAGGTCATAATGATGCCTGGCGATTGACAAGCGGTGGTCCCACCTCTCTCTCAAAGTTGGCCTATAGGGCTGGGGGGAGATAGTGACAAAACAGGATAGAGTTCTCTGCGCATTTGCTGATGGCAGCCGGTGGGTGTCAGTCCTGCTTTCTGCAGGGTTTTGGTGTGTGAGAACCAAGCAGGATTGAACCCTCTGTGCATCAGCTTTCTGCAGGGATCAGCTGTGTATCTACCTGCTCCACACCTGATGTCAGGTGGTTAGGGAGCAATGACCTTGCAGACCAAGTTTGTCCCATGGGCCAGAGGTTCCCACAGATTTAGAATCACAGACTAGTAGAGTTGGAAGGAACCATGAGGCTCATCTAGTTCAACTCCCTGCAAATGCAGGAATCTTCCGCCCAACGCGGGGCTCAAATCTGCGACCCTGAGTCTCATGCTCTACCGACTGAGCTTCCCTACCCCTGTGCTACAATACACATGCCTATGGATTCTGGCAATATTGATGCAGCGTTACAGTAGAGTAGAGGAATAATTAGTTCAAATTTTTGACTGAAAAATATTTCTTCTAGAAGCAGAGCTTTGACTGAAAATAAAAGAAATGTTTGGGATTTATTTATAACTCAGGATCTTTGTCCATAAATCTGAAATCTGGGCTTGCTAGGACTCAGGCTAACAGCTTGGCTTCCTTAGCCTGTTACGGTTTCCCCTTCACTGTTCTGTTCAATCAGCTAAGGTGTACACTGAACATAATGAAGGCCTGCCCTATTTGTCTCCCAAATATATAATTTGCAGCACACTTTTAAGCTGCTTACTCAGAAGCAAGTTCGACACAGCAGACTCTGTGGTGTGCTTAGAATTAGAACCTTACTCATAGAGGCTTTTGCCTGTGCAGCCAGCAGCCTATCACATAGCGAGTTCTCATAGACAACTTTTGATCCTGCACTCCAAACATGTGCTTCCTGGTCTGCCTCTAGCCTGTGTCTTGCTCCTGCCCTCTCTTTGCTCCAGTTCTGAGTCCAGCCCACCTGGTCTCCCTTCTCCAGCCTCAACCTGCTTCCTGACTCTGCTTCCAGCTCCGCTTCCTCCTCCTATAAATTGCCTGCCTGGAACATCACCATTCAATAATATTTGAACTGTGAGTATATATACACTGCTGTCTGCTGCACCCAATTCTGCTGGGACTTCCCTCCATTTGAGTCCTGACACGTAAACCATTAAAGTTGGGGTCATAATGCCAGCAACACGATTGCCACATTAGTTATACTGTGTGGGGTGCAGCACCGTGTAGGAAGTGATTGGGGTTATGAAGCTTCCCTTGCTGTTGTGTGATTTCAGATATGTCAGTGTAGACCCTTCATGTGGGAAGCTGCTTCCACACAAAGTTTCTCCCATTGCATTGCTGTAACTTAAGTTCCTTAGCATTTTAACATTGTGCTTGAATCTGATTGATTTCACTTGGATTCAAGCCTAAATAACTTTGCCCACAACGTGTTAGAGAATTAAAAATTGGCCACAACTTTATTAAACCTTTCAGATGCAGGAAGACCTCGGCTTAGGCATCGGGTGTGTATCCCCTCCCAGCCCCACAGCCGGTGGAACTGGGGCTCCTCAGGGTGAATGGGATATGGGAGGGATCGTGACCTTTGCATGGAAGCAAGTTCCGTGGATTTCAGTAGAATCTGCTTTCATATAAAGGACTCTTTGCATATCATTTCTAAATGGAGACACTTCAGCTTGTAAACAACCCAGCATTCCCCTAGCACAGCGGTAGGCAACCTAAGGCCTGCGGGCTGGATGTGGCCCAATCGCCTTCTCAATCCGGCCCACAGACGGTCTGGGAATCAGCTTGTTTTTACATGAGTACAATGTGTCCTTTTATTTAAAATGCATCTCTGGGTTATTTGTGGGGCATAGGAATTTGTTCATTCCCACCCCCCAAAAATATAGTCCTGCCCACCACATGGTCTGAGGGATGTTGGACCGGCCCACTGCTGAAAAAGGTTGCTGACCCCTGCCCTAGCAGAATATTCTTTTGTGAGCTCTCTTTAAAGTATTTCAAGATCAGACCATTTATTTGCTTGTGATCATTGTCTAATAATGAAAACACGCATACACATATGTACATAGCTGCTTGTATGCATTGCTTAAATATGATTTCTTTTAATATAGGTCTGGTTATACTGAGTATGATACTCCTCTATATTTAACTAAGTACCTTGAAAAGGAAGATGATCCCTTAGTGTGGGAATCGGTACTGCATCATCTAGAAGTTGAGAGTTGGGGGATCATTCAGAGGGATTATGAATTATACCCAGTTTTAAAGGTATCTAAATTCTGAAATTTAGGGTGCTTATTTTACAATGAGTACAGGTACTTGCTGGTGTGACATTTCCCCATTTGAATGCATGCAGAAAAGTGGCCGTTAATGTAACGTCCAAAGAGTTAGCTATATGTCTTGCTGTCCACTTAGGAATTATGTGTTATTTCCATCCTCATTATAAGTAGAAAAAAAACATTCACACAAGCAGCAGCAATATGTTCTGTTATTTCGTCAGTGAAATAATTTTTTTGAGATTGCAGGGCCATATTTTAATATAAATTAGATATAATAATCTCTGCTATAATCGTTGTTATTGCCATTCAGTGTCTAAAATGCTAAATATTGTACAGAACACATGGGGGAAATATGCTTGTCCAAACAAGCTTTCTATCAAATGTAGACAAAGGAAATAATAGTAAAATAAATATTGGAGGAGGAAAAGGAGAATGCTAAAATGAAAACCACAGTACCTTAACCTAGGTTATCTACTTAAGGCTGCGTGCAGTCCCTATACACGCTTACCTGGGACAAAAAGAAAATTTATTTCAGTGGGACTTCTGAGTAAATATGAAAAGATTGTGCTGTTTGTATTAGAAGAAACGTAATAAAAGTAGAGTTCATCTATATGTTACATCTTTCTCTTTTCTCCAAAGAAATATTTCTTAACAAGGATTTCACCAATTTGTCGTCATTATACAAATCTCCTTCGTCAGAGCTTTGAAGTACTGGAAGATGAATTTAATACTGTGTAAGTCCTTAATTTTTTTAATAAACCAGCATCCTTATCATAGAACGTGCAACATAAAGGTAAGCCATCAGTTTATGTCTATCAGCTGCACCATGCTGGGTCTCTAGCACAGTGTACATGATATCTGGAAGAGGAGAAATAAGGTCTGTTTGATGCATAAATTGCAATGGCCAACAAAAACCGATGAGTAAAATCTGTTGTTTTATGTAATACTCTTCACAATCCTAAATTTGTAAGTTCAGCACTGAGAACTTTAGAAAATGCAAGTAGCAACACTGCTACTTCATTACTGTCCTTTCCTTAAAAAAATTCCTGCTAATTACAGCTACAAATCCTTCTGTGATTTTCCATCTCCACCCTATCCTGTCCCTGGTCTTGTAAATTTAGTGCTAGTTGTTCGAGTCGCCCTGTCATCCAAGCATATGAACATAGACTGGGAATCTATTCAACCACGGGATAGAATTGCAAATTTGGAAGAAATTAAAAAGCCACCTGGCCGAACCCCATGCACAGGTTCGCTCATCAATCCCACCCTACTTCTGAAATCAGATTGTGCAGTCCCGATGAGAGCAGATAAACTGGACAATAGGAACATAGAAAGCTGCCTTATTGGTTTATCTAGCTCTATGTACTGTATACATGTAACTGGCAGCTACTCTCCAGGGTTTCAGACAGGTAACCTTTCCTAGCCTTACCTGGAAATGCTGGCAAACTGGTACTTGAATTCAAAGCAGATGCTCTACCAATGGGCCACGGTCATTCCCTATAAATAAACTCACATAAAAACTCAGGTGCCCAAAGGTGCCTGCAGAGGACGCAGTTCTAGGTGACTCCTGTGATGGCGCATTAGTTAACATCAACTCTCCCCCCTTTTTGGGGGGGGGGGAATGCAACACATTTACTGTATTTTTCGCTCTATAGGACGCACCCGACCATAGTACGCACCTTGTTTTAGAGGGGGAGAACAAGAAGAAAAAATTCTCCCCCTCTCTGCTCAGCGCCCCTTCAGCGAAGCTGCAGGAGAAACGGAGCCCCTTCCATTTCTCCTCCCGCTTCGCTGAAGGGGCAATGTGCAGCTCTCCCTCTCTGCTGAAGCCAGGAGAGTCTTGCTCTCCCGGCTTCAGCGAAAGGAACCCGAAGCCTCCGGAGCACGGAGGGAGCGCTCCCTCTGCGCTTTGGAGGCTTCGCGTTGCTATCACTGAAGCCAAGGAGCCTGCACTCGCTCCATAGGACGCACACACATTTCCTCTTAATTTTTGGAGGGGAAAACGTGCGTCCTATAGAGCGAAAAATATGGTAATGTTTTTTTCTGTCTGTCTCCTTTTATTTATTCATTTACATTTTGTTCTTCCTTCCAAAAAGGGGCATAGGAACCATTATAAAAACTGCATGTTGGTTGGGGGCCCGTGACTGTTTAGACCTAGCTTCCAAAATCTTCACCAAGTGGATGAACAACCCCGATTTTGAGTGAGTATGGTGCATAATATCTGTCTGCAAATTTACGACTGAGAAAATAGTAGCTGGTTACGGATGATTTCTGCAGGGGTTCAGTAAAAAGGATTTTCTTCCCCTCCTGACAGGATCAGATACATATTTGGTAATAAAGAATCATAGAATTGGAAGGGACCCCTGACACCCATGCAGTGCAGGAATATGCAGCTGTCCCATACGGGGATTGAACCTGCAACCCTGGCATTATCATCAGCACCATGCTCTAACCAACTGATCTAGCCAGGCTGTCGTGTATTGGAGCAAGTGAAATTTTCACAAAACCCTTCATCAAAAAAACGGTTATTAAGTACACAGAATGGCTGAGTAGGTTTTCCTTTGTGTTAGGTGTTGATTCATTTGGAAGGGGCCACAATTAGAGTGTGAACAAGGGGTGGAAGTTAGCTTCACACATGGCAATACAGTAACACATCAGTTCATATTAGCAAAGTAATAGTTATAGTTAAAGAAGTTCAGTTGTTCTTTGAACAGCATATTGCTGCACAAATAAGTGAAATTGTAATAGTCCAAGTAATGTTCATCGTTTTCTCCATTGACTGCTTTCTGTCATAATTAACAAACAGTACAAATACTAAAGGCTTTTCAATAAAAACAAAAGCTTTTCACTAAAAAGGAGAGATCGTAAACATATTTCTGAATTATTCACAGAAGTTTCTTAGTTGAAGATATGAAAGATTTTCAGAATTCTCAAGTTAGATATTTGAAAACACAAAATTTCAAACATTCTCCTGATGTTGTCCTCTTCATACGTAGGTCATGTTTTCATAGGAATACTCCATTTTATCAGAAAAGAGTATAGCATTCCCAAATGTGAATCTTCCTTTTTTTAAAAAAAAAAAATTATATTTATTAAAGTTTCAAAAAAGGTTACAAAAATAAGAAAAAGAAAAAAAAAGAAAAGAAAAAATACAGAATACAGAAAAATAAAAACACTTAAAAACAGATCAATCTTTCCATGTCTTGTCTTTCATTTACTTGTTTCCCTGTCCTCCTCACACCTCCCTTTTTTGTATTCCAGTTCAGTTAGTTAATTCAGCAAATCCTTTCCCTCTTTGTTTTTATCCTAATCCTTTAACTTAATATATTGTAACTTTGGATTCTCACCTGTTAACAAACCATTTTTACATACTCCTTTGTAACATTGCTGCTAAAACCACTTAACTTCATTCTGACATCATTCTAACATTCATTAATTTTGCAGTATTTCTGTAAATAGTCTTTAAATTTCTTCCAATCTTCTTCCACCGACTCTTCTCCCTGGTCTCGGATTCTGCCAGTCATTTCCGCCAAATGTGACTCTTCCAACTAGCAAATTCTCATTTTTTGAAATGGAGAACTTTAAATTCTTTTTGTCTCAACCACAGTGTATGATGTGAAATTCCATCAGCCATAGTGACAGATTTCATTATGTTAATAGGTTATTTTAAATTGTGAAACAAAGGACTGCATGGTGCCCGTTCTAAGCGATATTCTCTCTTGCAGGGTTCCCGTTTCTATTAGGAGGGCCATTCATTGCTTTGGTATTCAGCTGGGTAGTGACAAAGAATGGGACTTTGAATGGCAGATGTACAAGCGGAATGATAGTCAAGGAAATTATCACCTACTCTTCGCCATGAGCTGTACCCGTGAGCCATGGTTACTTCAAAGGTGACCATAATTAACTTACTGTTTCAGTGCATTTAAAAAATGTTTGCCAAATTTGTTGTTGGCATCTGTCTGTCTCAAAAGACAATGGAGTGCGCCTAGGTGTGTGGGGGGTGGTGGTGGTGAAGTCAAACCGCTGTTCTAACAGCACTGAAGTGACCTCTCCAGGGCTTAAGCCCTTATGGAGGTCCTGGTCTGCCCAGGTGACAAGACCCCATTCTCAGCCTCACTGATGTGGTCCAAAGGAAAGCAGAGCAATACATTTGGTACCAGCTTGGCTCCAGGAGTTGCTGGAAGGAAGCATACAAGGTGCCATTCAAATGTCTTAGGTACTCCACTCCAGATTTGTTTGAAAATCAGTAACATTATACACCTTATTCATTCAAGTTTTTCTCTGGACAGGGGAAATTCACTACTGAATTTTGTGATCCCTTATAATACTACTACTATGTTTTTTGCTGGGTTATCTGTTCAGTTATCGTGAATTTATGCTTAGTAACTGAATGGTGCACTGAGGACAAACAACAGAAATGGTGTGAAAAGCATTACTTTTTTTTGTTTTGTTTTACACAATCCATTCCATGAGCTCTCCACAGCTGTTGCTCCCCTCTCTTGATGTGGGTGAAACGCCTAGCAACACAACCAACACAAACCCTTGCTGTCCAAGTCTAGCACACAATCTTGCAGAGTTTGTTAGGAAGGCAGTCTTCTTCTCAGGATAAAGTTAGCTAATGTGCACTCAGAAATCTTCCCTTCCTCCACAACACTTCAGAACTTGCTCCTTGATTATCAGGTTGGTGGGATATCACAAATAATAATAATAATAATAATAATAATAATAATAATAATAATAATAATATTTTATTTATACCCCGCCCTCCCCAGCCAAGGCCGGGATGAGAGCGGCTTACAAGCAATAATAAAAACAAGATGAATGATTACAACTTAAAAACAAAAATAAAATACAACATTAAAATAATGGAACATTAAAATATTAAAATGTAGCCTCATCGCAGGAGGAGAAGGAAAAGAAAAAAGAAAGAGAGGGAGGGAGGGAATCAAATTGGCTCCAAGCCAAAGGCCAGGCGGAACAACTCTGTCTTACAGGCCCTGCGGAAAGAGATCAGATCCTGCAGGGCCCTGGTCTCATGAGACAGAGCGTTCCACCAGGCCAGAGCCAGAGTTGAAAAGGCCCTGGCTCTGGTTGAAGCCAATCTAACTTCCTTAGGGCCAGGGACCTCTAGGGTGTTGCTATTTATGGACCTTGAGGCTCTCCGTGGAGCATACCAGGAGAGGCGGTCCCGTAGGTACGAGGGTCCTAGGCCGTGAAGGGCTTTAAAGGTCAAAAGCAGCACCTTAAATCTGACCCTGTACTCCACCGGGAGCCAGTGCAGCTTGAAAAGCACTGGGTGAATCTGCTCCCATGGCAGATACCCCGTGAGGAGCCTCGCTGCAGCATTCTGCACCCGCTGGAGTTTCTGGGACAGCTTCAAGGGCAGCCCCGCATAGAGCGAATTACAGTAGTCAAGCCTGGAGATGACCGTCGCATGGATCACTGTGGCCAGGTCAGGGCGGGAAAGGTAACACAAAGGATTTTTTTCTTGAACGGAACATTCTCTTCACTTTGGGGGGAGGGGAGAAGAGAACAGAACTGGTGGTTTGTCTGTTAACTAGGGGCCTGAGTGGTGTAGTTAAGAAAGTCCATCTTTAATTAACAAAGTGGTCTCTGGTGCCTGCAACTTTAGGAGAAATTGTCCACAGCTGCACCTCTGCGGTCATAAGACAAAAATTTAGAGCAAGTTTCCATTTTACTTAAAAAAAGACAACATTTTTAGGATTCTCTAGATAGGTCAGGCTTCAGCAGGGGCTTCCTCTAAGACAAATAATACGCATTCCAGTGGCTTTGTGCTGGTCCCGTGAGTTACTCGAGAGGCGAGGTCCAAGTCCGGTCCGTGGTCAAAGATGCAACGGGAAGGCAGTCCATAGTAGCTGAAGCTGGGTGCAGGGCAGGGAATTGGGTGAAGTCAGGAACAGGCAAGCAAGCAGGGAGCCAGGGCAGGTCAGGAGCTCAGGCAGGAAAGCAGGGCAGGGTTCAGGCAGGAACTGGCAACCAACAATGTTGCTCCCGCAACTTGGGACTGGCCGGCTTTTATCTGCCCCGAGGCATAGGGCAGCCCCGATCCTCAGGTGACTCGCCTCTCCTGGCCTGGAGGCGAGCACTCCTCCTGCGGGAACTTAGCTCCCTCCGCCTCTCTGCCCTGAGCCCCTGCAGTTCAGGAGAGGCTGGAGGGTTACCAGACCCAGAGGCATCCTCAGCTTCCTCTGATGTGGCTGAGAGTGGAGCACCTGCAGGCAATGGGTCCTCCATCACCTCCGGAGCCAGAGCAGACACAGCTGGTGCCTGCACCTGAGGACCCAGCACAGGTGAGGACCCTTCAGGCTCAGGACCCAGCCCCGGCTGCAGCTGGTTCTGGAGGCGGGGAATCCTGTGCAGGCTGGGATCCCTCAGGTTCAGCCTCTGAGTCCGAATCCCAGGCCATCACAGGCTTACAGAAAGCTACCAGGTTGGTCAGGTTTTGCATTCACATGCAGGTTCTTCATGTTCCTTGTCCATTATGCTTTATCTCAGAAGTGGGGAATCTTTGGCCCCTCAAATGTTACTTGAACTTCAACTTTCACCACCCCTAACAAACGTGGCCAATGATCAAGTTTGATGGGAGTTGCAGTTCTGCTGCGCACATTCGAAACAATGTACAGTGGTACCTCTGGTTACGCACTTAATTCATTCCGGATGTCTGTTCTTAACCTGAAACTGTTCTTAACCTGAAGCACCACTTTAGCTAATGGGGCCTCCTGCTGCCGCCACACCGCTGCTGTGTGATTTCTGTTCTCATCCTGAAGCAAAGTTCTTAACCTGAGGTACTATTTCTGGGTTAGCGGAGTCCGTAACCTGAAGCGTATGTAACCCAAGGTACCACTGTAGTAGCAAAGTCTCCCTGGGAGCATTAGAACTTGATGACATTATTTGGAATGTACATACAGTGGTGGCCGGAGCCCTGTGTGCTAGCTAGCCACTTGTAGGCAGCTCTGATTAGTTCTTAAAAGGCAACCAGGAGGACAAAGGGGCAGCTCTCTGACCATCTCAAAGAAAAATCCATAAGAGAGTTGGAGCAAGGCAATGGAGTAAGACACTGGACGCCACATCTCAGTAGATCAGATCTGATGTGTCCACTTTGCAATCCCAGTTCACTGGATTCCTTGCCCAGCCCTATTTGTCTCCCCTCCAAAATGTAAAATGTATGAAGATGGAAGTCTGGTGCTCATCTTAGAAGTGTTTTGGAAACTGTTTTCTTTATTATAATTTTTATGTTTATTTTGAATAAACTTCTCTTTAGATACTTGCAGTATATCCTGAACGATTCTGTAATTTCACCAGATCTTGTATCAGAAGTAATTAGACACGTGGCAGAAAGTGAGGCTGGCCACTGGATAGCATGGGAATTCATAACAGAAAATTGGTCACATTTATATAATAGGTATGGCAAGCAACTGTTTTATGTAATTTCCCTTTAACTTGATTTTCTAATGTTAATCTGCTGGGTCCGGTAGAGTTGAAGTGTTAATTACTTTGCAAATGTTTTGTTTTACTTGGCTATCAACAGAATAAGGGATAAAATTCCTCCCCCCTTAAAAACCCAGACACAGTGGTGGTGTGCTTGAGAATCTATTAAGCACATTAATATACTAGAAAAGAGAATAAACACCACAGCATTAAAAAATGAACAGATATTTAAAGTTATATACTTGAATATATAAATGAAAAGTATCCAAAACTCATTGGCTTGGAACCAACATATCTCAAATCCATTTGGAGAAGTAGTGGAAGTTCCTAATCATGGAAAACAGTGGGGGAGGCCACCCCCCATTCCACTTTGTCATGGGATATTCCAAAGTATCTCCCATACTGTTTCAGAGTTTTCTAACTCTGCAGATTAGGTTTTTGTTGGGTACTTGGGGATGCAGGGAAGGTTGGGGGGGGGGATATTTACCTGCCTCCTTTCTGCTCACAGAGGCATTTCATGAATGAAATTCAGCTCATGGGAATCTCTGGAGCCAATCCATTATCTAGAGCAGGGGGTGACAAACCATTTCCCCCACTGAGGGCTGCATTCTCTTCGGGGGGAAGTGGGCAGGATACATGCATCCCTGATACCAATATAATCCAGAGACGAAATACTCAAGAATCACACAGAAAATAGTATACGGAAAACATAATAAGGGTGTTAAACATGGGCAGAACCTCAGTTAAATATTTTTATTTACTTGATTTAGCCCCCCCCCCCCTTGGCTACATCCGTGGTGTTAAATCATAGAACATTCATTCCCTTAACAAGGTGAATTGTTTACTCTGGTTAATACATATGAGCGTTCTGTCAAACCTTTGCAAAATATGCTTGAGTAAAAACAGACGAGTGGCGCACGCACAACATTTTTATCAAAACGTTTTCTCTTTATAAACATTCTTTCTTTTATAGGTGCTCCTTTGAACCATTATATGCTTTCATGAATTCTGTCAGTACAGACTTCGAGGTTCAAGTGGTAAGTAGAACAGACACAGCATAGAACGGTCACTCTGAAAATGAAGGATTTAAGCCCTTAAAAAAAACAAAACTTAAAACCATGTGGAATAGAAAGAATAATGCAGCTGAGTTTCTTAGGTAGTTCCGTTGCTTAGAAGCCTTTGCCCATCTCTGATCCATATCAGCAGGGGCTGGAATCCTCTCTTCAATTGCCCAACGCCAGAATGGACAAGAGTCCTGTGAATTCCTTTTCTCTGTTCTTCTGCGTTTTCCCCCAATGTTATCCTTCTGTGCATATGAGGGTGGTGGAAATGAGGGTTGGAGGTGGCAGAAATGTATGTAGGATTTTTAAAAATAATTAAAGAGAGAGTGAGTGGAAGTGAAAATGCAATACTTTGAATAACAACTGCCAATTTACCATAAACGTTAATTATTTTAGGTCCAGGTTTTTCTTAACAATACACTTGAACCAGAACAAAGAACAACCCCTACAGAGATGCTGCAGAAAGCAAAATCTAGAAATGAAGAAAGAAAAGAATCGGTTACTAAAATGGTCAAGTGGCTACAAAGAAATATGGACATCTGACATTTGATAATTTTTCCAAATATCTGTGTTTTTTGGTAACTGTTTAGTAGCATTTTTTTTTAAAGGAGCACATATTTTGTGCATAGAGCTCCCACTTCATGTTTTAGTCTTGCGATAGTGTCTGTGCAAATCAGTCTACTGTGGAGTCAAATTTCTACTCGGAACATTGCCATACAAGACAGAATGAACTAAAAAAATAACCCCGTGCCTAAACAAAGGTAAAAGGAAACTCAAGGAATATCTTGACGCTTATTTCAAATGGATGGAATGTAGCAAGCCTTACCAACTGAAATGAAGAACTAGCAACTAGAAGAAGCCATTGTTGTCAGTTTGCTATGTGACGTGGGACACTTTGGGCTACACATCTGTAAAATTTCAGCTTTCTTGCCTTTTAAAATGCACTAAGGGGGGCACCTCAGCTCGCTTAACTTGCCAACCCCCCAAATACTCTTTCCACATCAACCCCCTAGAGCTTTGCCTTCCTACCCCAAGAAACTACTAAACTCCCTTTTCACTTTCCCTACCCATTCTGAAGCCACTTCTTTCTTCTATTCTGCAGCCCCACTATCTCCCCCCCCCATTGACACTGCTAAACACCCTTTCCACCGTCTGTCCAGTTATGAAGCCACCATCCCCCTTGTTCTTCAGAAGCTTTCATCTTCAATCCCATTTCCATACCTCCTTCTACCTTGCCACCCCCATTTTCACGTTCACTTCTTTATTTCCTACAGCCCCTACTTTCCTCAACTCACCATTGCACACAGATTGCCCGTTTCTAGGCTTTTTTCTCTCCTATTGTCAGTCCCATTCTGCGCGCACACACCATTAACCTCTTCACTCCCTGCTTCCTACCAACTCTTTCCTTCAACTTTCCATTGCGCTCAGACTACCACCCCATTTCCACGCCTCCTCCTTTCTCCTTCTATTCTGCACCCCTCTTTTATGCACACTCCCCATGCTGGTATTTGTTACTGTGCTGCTAAGCCTATCAGGCTTTTCAGTTGATGGATGTTGTACAACATGGATGTTTGCTTGTTAATAAAATATATCTTCTAAATTACTACACGGAATCTGGAAGTTCATGTCAAAGGCAACGCACGGTGCCAGAAGTGAAATACATGATTGTGTGATGGGACTGTGGAATAGCTGAGGGCTCTGAATCCTTTTCGCCACATGAGAAAAGATGGCCAGTGACTCTCCCTGGGCAGGAAGTGGTTTCCGTTGTGAATTCAGCCTTGCCTGAAAAGCAAAGTCTTCCTGGCTTTAGTCCAGTCACAAGTAATTGGTTTGTTCAGTGCTCATTTTTAGGTGCTTGCTTGCTTATTTGGTACTCATTCTGACTTGTTTACTGGCACAGATTTTCATCTCTGACCTGTTCCTTGGCTCCATTTCCTACTTACTCCCAAACTCTGGCCTACACCTCTGTGACAATTTCTCCTTGGTCCCATAGATCTCATTCTCTGGCTCAGTTCCCGGCTCCTAACACAGTGCTCTAGAGCCCAACCCTGGAAGCCTATAACCACCAGCAACATATTCAAATTAAAGACTTGTAGGGGAACCTGACCTAAAGCCAGTGTCACCAGCTTACTGATTGTGGCCTGTTGTTCTTTGTTGGGCTTGGCTGATCTTCCAGTCCCTGAAGATCCCTGCTTTGGCCAGAGCTGTGTGATGTTGCACACACTGAATGCACAATTGATATGACTTCTGATAGTGTGTGTTGTAGGCTTGAGTCCTAACGGATGGAGAAGTCACATGAAGAGAATGGTCTGTTTTGTGTTTATGAGAGCTCTTAAATTTTGAACAGTTCCTAGCTGATTTAACTCTTTTAACAAATCAAACATTTGAAAACTGCCATCCACACTTTTAAAATGTGCACTTTCTTTTTGCCATACAGTATTTTTCTCATGCAGTCTACATAATCACTGATTAAATCATGTCTCAGGTGCACTAACAATTTTAATTGGCAGAATCGGCGGCCCATTGTGTCCAATTACATTTGTGTATAGCAAACAAGCAGCATCGCTACCAAGAGACTATCTGTGGACCATTGTGTAATTCTACCATCATTTGAATTTCTGCTCTGTGCAACTCCAAATGGAATGCAGCAATAGGTTGCTTTTTGCAGTTTAATTATCAGATTAGGTAAGATATACATATATATATATATGCACATAAAAATGCTAACTTGGTAGAAAATAATAATCTACGTTTGTATCTGTTTGCATAACATTCAAATTGCACTTCCAGCTTGTGGGGTGGGATGATTCTTCATATTCTGCAGAAAAGAACAGGTGGGAACTTGTGGTTTTCTCTCCTAAATTCTGAGCTGGCAAACCTTACGCTATTGGCATGGCAGTTCAAGATAAAATGTACAGTGGTCCTTTGATATGGGATATACACATTTTAACTTATTGAAAAAGTTTGATCTCTCTCTAATATGCCAAATGTGCCGGAAATCTGTGTCCACCTTTAAAAAATAATGACATGATTTTAGGTCAATGCAGCTAACTTCAGTAAATGATCAGTTACTGTCATTGCATTCATGACACTCAGAACATTTTCTGTGCATATTCACATTAAATGCTGCATTCTTCCCTCTCTGCTGCAAAAATAGAGAAAAGTTTTACATGGAAGAGTTAAATGTAAAAAAACCCTTTTCATTCTAGTACAAGTGCAGGTTTAATTTGTGGACTAATATGCTTCTTCCAAGTAACTAATTTGCTGTGAAATTTGTAAGAGGGAAAAACATTTACAGAGCATTGTTTCATCCTTCTATTGTCGAAAAGTTTGGAATAAGAAGCATTTCTGTTTCCCCCTGAATGATATGGCTTAGTTTTGAAGGCAGGAAAGCACATTATTAATGCAAGCTTCTGCACAATTCTTTTTAAACCAGCCCGGAATAAACTATTCAAATTTTTTATATTTAATGGTTTATGAAAATAATATAATAAACTGAAATGGTGTCAGTCCAACTAACTTTTTCCAGATTAGCTTTTTTGTAAATGTGCATTTGGCAATGTGATATCATCTGGTAGCAGTTACCTCTGTGTGCAGTTGCTCTTTCCGAGAAAGGTTTTTGTATTACTGGCTCCTTCGCAGATTTAAATGCACAGCTGCAGTATCAGCGTAGCTTCCTCCTTCTTGTTTGTGGCTTGAGCAATTTTGTTTACAATAGGCTAAAGTATCTTCCTTCTTCTGCTCCAGTGTCCGATTTCCTGGAACTATCTTGCAATCCTCTTCCTCATTTTGTACTACTAGGTCAGCAAAAATCTTCAGTGATTACACATATAGCTGCCTTTAAAGGTAAAGGTACCCCTGACTGTTAGGTCCAGTCGCGGATGACTCTGGGGTTGCGTGGACATCTCGCTTTATAGGCTGAGGGAGCTGGCATTTGTCCGCAGACAGATTCCGGGTTATGTGGCCAGCGTGACTAGGCCGCTTCTGGCAAACCAGAGCAGCGCATGGAAACGCCGTTTACCTTCCCGCCAGAGCGGTACCTATTTATCTACTTGCACTTTGATGTGCTTTCAAACTTCTAGGTTGGCAGGAGCAGGGACCGAGCAATGGGAGCTCACCCCGTCGCGGGGATTTGAACCACTGCCCTTCTGATCAGCAAGCCCTAGGCTCTGATTTAGACCACAGCGCCACCCGCGTCCCTTATAGCTGACAGAAATACATCTTACCTTAATGAGGAAGACTTGTGTTCAAGTCACCTTGTGTGCCTGCAGAGTCCACTGTCTATGTTGACAAAAGAGCCCTGTTTTCCATCCTTATGGTTTCATCTGGACTTGGACCAGGTTGTCAAGGAGGGGGTCGCCTTCCCAAGTCCTCTCTCCAAGCTTCCAGTAACTCACAGGTAGGCACCAATCCAGTTACAAGGCTTTACTGCAGTCTTCTCTGGCACCAGTTACAGACATCAAACAGCAGTCTTATCTACAGTGTGTACTCTCCCCCGCAGGTTAACGCTAAGATTTATAAGGGCAGCCCCATCACCTGCTCCCACTTTGGGGACTAATTATTAACACCTGCCTGAGGGGCCGCATCCAGCTATACTTTACAGAATCACTCCCAGGTCCGGATTTAGGTTTGATGAGGCCCTAAGCTACTGACGGTAATGGGGCCCTTTATATGCACAGCTGTCCTTTGTCAACAACAAATTGTCGCTGTTTTTTGTGTTGAATATATGCTATATGGCAATTTATGGACCCAATGGGTATCTAAAGCCATCTGCACATAACAAAACTTGTATTTTATCAGAGAAATTGTTGAACTGAAATACAATTAAGAAAAAGTATATTAATAGTGACATTTTTGGAGGCCCCCAAGCTATAGCTTGTTTAGCTTATACGTAAATCCAGCACTGATCACTCCATGACACAGGTAGCTTTTCAGATAATGGACTCCTTTAAATAAAGACATATATTCCACGAAGTAGGACACATGGCTATCCAAGAGAAGCATTAAGGCAATACTGAAATCCTCATAAGTTTGATTATCCAAATGAGTAGTATCCTTTTTCTGTTAAAATATGTAAACTGTGCATAGCAGAGGATAGGCTGGGAAGACTTATGAGAAATAAGGAAAGCTGGCCCAGGGCATTTTATGCGACAATGACGATGTCATTTCTCCAACGACATTACATGTACAGAAGCTGACTGTTTAGTTGATTCTTATTTTAACACTGGCAATAGGACAGCACCCTCCATTTTACCTGAAGCTGTGTACACCTTACAGCTAGGTCCATCATTTTTCTCAATTTGGATTGAAGCCGCTTTGCAGGAAAGTGCATCAAAACGCAGTGCAGGCGACTCTCATATTATGCGGGGGTTAGGTTTCAGCAATTGTGTGCAAAGCCACCATTGCGTATAGTAAAAATACCATTGGGTCCAATGGTGGGTGGGATTGCCATAATCATTTTCTCAAAAACCCACCCCCTTTCTATTTATTTTTATGCCAAGAGTGTAAAGTTGAATGTGTACAAGTGAAATACACTTAAGTTGCAAATTACTTGTATTTCCCAAGGAATGACAAGATGGATACAGGATAGATAGGGATTGCTGCAACATTAAGTGTGCACTGCCTCTCACACCAGCAGTTGGAAGGCATGGGATGGCTATGTTGTGGAGGCAAGACCTCCCTTGCCGCCTTTTGGTCACCAATAGAAGACAACGGGCAGAAGGGCAAAAGAGCTTATTCAGTGTTGCAGCATAAGAAGTTTGGCAGGATCTCTCCAAAAGACCAGTCCCCGAATGCACAAAACCCAAAGCATTTATACTATCCTAGCAAATGCATGCCCAATTTCTTCCTTTCTTGTGTTATTATTGACTGAGAACTTGAGTAGACAAAGCATGCTTAAGTCAGGGATTCTTTTGATTGGCTACAGGGCAGTTATTTCCTATCCCATCCTTATCTTGAGCTCAGGGGCAGACCAGGTGTGACCAGCCTTGCAGTTATCACTGTGGGAACATGATTATGCAGGCTCAGCAACCTGGCAGGCTGGGGACAGCTGGGTACGTGATGTGCTTGCTTCAGGGTTATGGGGCCCAGCTATCAGTTATGGAGCAAACGGGAGCGTGCAGGCTACTTTAGGGGATGTATGCCAGGTTTTGTGGCATACAGAGCTCTGGTCTTCCAAGAGAGAGCAATTGTCCAGGGGGCTCATGAGGAATGCCATAGGGGGCTGCTGCTGCTGCTGCACCCTCTGTGCTGCCTGAGGCAATTGCCTTGCCCCAATGGTAAGGCTGGCCCTGGAGGTGAGGGTTTGTGTGTTAAAGCGGGTATTTGGGATGAGAGAAATAGGGGCTGGTTCTGAAACTTGCATTGGGATTTATGCGTGTTTTATGTATCAAAATAATTGTTGGCAATCATTTTTATGCTAACTTAAAAGCTGTGTGAATACCTTGCAAGGTATTTGATTTGTAAGTGGGATGGCAATTCAAACAAATGCTTCATAGTCTGTGTCAAAAAGAAACATATTTTTCATTCCTCGAGTGGCATGATACTGTCCTTGCGCCTTCATAGAACAATAGTGACACCTAATGGCATATTAGTTTAACTACATATTGCGTGTTGCTGTACAGGTTTGTTGTTTGTTTGTATTTAAGAAAAAAAATCATTTTGTTTGTTTTTTTAAGTCCTGTTTCTTACTTCAAATCGACACAGGGCCTTTCGGCGTGACCAGTCAGACAGCCCCCAATTTCAGTTTTTTAAACTTCATGAAATACATTGGTACCTTGGGTTAAGTACTTAATTCGTTCCGGAGGTCTGTACTTAACCTGAAACTGTTCTTAACACTTTAGCTAATGGGGCCTCCTGCTGCCGCCGCGCCGCCGGAGCACGATTTCTGTTCTCAACCTGAAGCAAAGTTCTTAACCTGAAGCACTATTTCTGGGTTAGCGGAGTCTGTAACCTGAAGCGTATGTAACCTGAAGCATATGTAACCCGAGGTACCACTGTACTTTTCAGTGGCCACTGATGGAAATAACATTGCAACAGCAGAACTCGTATTTAAGATAAAGAGTAACACAGTGATGCCACTGCTTCTGGAATTGGCCCTACAGTGAGAAAGAGTGTTGTGGTCAACTTCAAATATCAGAATTTGGAGTACCATTTAAAAACAGCAAATTGTCAGTTACATAGTTTTTTATATATATTTTTATATATATTTTTATATATTGAGAGCACCATTTGGATTTTTTGTCTTAGGTGCCAGAGTTTTTGGCCTCATCACTGCAAATGGAGTTTGGTGTTTCCCTTTTGGGCATTATGCAACAGGGCAGCACATGAGTTTCAGATAATAATAAAACATTTGCAGGTAAATGAAATGTGAGAGTTGGGTGTGTTGACTTTTTAAACTTCCAGCTTCCAAAAGCGAAGGGTGCTAAAAAGTTCTAACGCGACTTGGGAATTCAAAACATATTCGGGTTAAATTAATATAATTTAGTTTTGCTTGGTAAGTAAAATGTGTGAGAAATTGCATAGAAGTCGTTAAAAAGCATGGCCAAGTATTTGCAGTTACGTATTCTATATTACCTGACGTTTTCAGAAGGTAAAATAAAAATTCTTTGGTTTTCTGAAAGCAGTTCTTAGGAGACGCTTAATCTCAGGGCTGTGGTTTGCAGCCCCACACTGATTCCTGCAATGTGGGGTTGGATCTCGTGGTCCTTTCCAATTCTGCAATTCTGTGATTCTGTGGTAATCTTAGATTTACTAAGCTAAATGTTGTCCAGTCACAAAAAAAGCAGGTTTGAATTTTTCACACCCAAAAACAATATTTTAAAGACCCCCTCACTGAATAAATTTTTGGGGAAATAAATTTCACCCCTTAAAACGACACGCCCTGCTCAGAGCCCTTTGTATGTCCATCTGTCCTTTGTCAACAACAAATTGTCGCTGCTTTTTGTGTTGAATATGTGCTATATGGTAATTTATGAACCTAATAGGTATCTAAAGCCATTTGCAGATAACAGAATATGTGTTTTATCAAAGTAATTGATATAGAAATGAGCAAACCAGTGATATTTTATGGAGCAGGCGAGCAGGCGGGGCCCATTACTTATACCATAGGAGCCTACACAACAAAAAACACTGTTGCTGTATGTAGGTTTTAGTTTATTTGTTTTTTATCTTATATTTTGGAAATATCGTCAGCTTTAAGGAAAGCTGTCTAAAGCTGTTTCGTCATTAAAAAGTCCCTGTAATTACCCCAAAATGCAAAATGGGCGGGGTCCCAACTAAAGAAGAATGGCAACAACTTTAGTTGACAGAACGTGCACAACTTGCAGACTTAACACACAGAACAAGAAGAACATACGTTTAAAGAAGATTGGAAAAGGTTTATTGAATATATGGGAAAGAACTGTGTACAGCTGAAAACGCTGGAAGTGTTAAGATAAATTCAACAGTGTAAACAAGTTTGGATGGGTGCAAGAATGGAATAGTTTTTTTGTAAAATATGCAGGGGTTTATGATATGCAAAATGAACCGTGGAAAGAGAAGAAGGGAAGTAATTGGTATCTTTAGGATGTAAAATGAGTATTTTAAATTGTAAAACAGAAAACTTAATAAAATTATTTACAAAAAGAAATGAAAATATATAGTTAGAATGGATAGAAGAAGTCCCTGCAATTAACTGAGCTTTCTGACTATAAGAGGGAGAAGCCAGATACATTGTTCTCTGAAGTGAGGTGGGATGAGAGGAAGAAGGGCTTATACACGCAATGAGAAGCAGCCTTTAACAAATCCTGGAAGATTTTAGTTTTGGTGCAGAGGAACAGGGACAGGAAAGCACATTGGCCCAATTCCAGCTCCTGATTTATTCAGCTTATTTCCATGACCTCCATTCCTGATTGGTACAAAACTTGACCTGAAAGAAACCCTGTGTGTGTAATCTCCAAATATGTATTTTATAATATATTCTTAGCCAAATATATATTTTATTTTATTCTAAGCCAAATTAACTGCAGGCGTGAGAGCCTCTCTGAGGCTGGCTTGGGGGTCTCTCTCACCAAGCCCCCACCCCCTTGAGGAGATTAGTATATAGCATATATAGTATCTAGATCTCCTCAAGGGGTGGGGGTTTGGTGGGAGAGACCCCCAAGCCAGCCTCAGAGAGGGTCTCACTCCTGCAGCTAATTTGGCTAAGAATAAAAGCAGCAGCCATATCTCCTCATATTCTTTTTTTTAATCTCAGCTAGATTTCTGGTGCAATTCAGGCCAGGCTCCGCCTCCTTCCTGAGTCCTCTATGTTGGGTGGGGCTGATGGGAGTTGTAGTCCAATATAGTTGGAGGGCTTCGGATTAGGGAAGACGGACTCAGATTTACACATCAGGAGTAGAAACCGAAAGCTTATCCTTATTGCAGTACCCCAAAAACCTGGTGTCTTTCAGAAGTCGTCTTCTGCACGGGCCAGAGAGGTGGTGGGTGAGGTTGGAATTAGTACTGAGGATTGTTGGTGGCTTGGCTAGAAAGCCAAGCGAACATTTGTAGACCTTTATAGTATACAGTGGTACCTCGGGTTACAGATGCTTCAGGTTACAGACTCCGCTAACCCAGAAATAGTACCTCGGGTTAAGAACTTTGCTTCAGGATGAGGACAGAAATGGTGTGGTGGCAGCCGGAGGCCCCATTAGCTAAAGTGGTGCTTCAGGTTAAGAACAGTTTCAGGTTAAGAACAGACCTCCGGAACAAATTAAGTTCTTAACCCGAGGTACCACTGTACTGGCTTCAATACCTTTTAATATACAGTGGTACCTCAGGTTACTGATGCCTCAGGTTACAGACTCCGCTAACCCAGAAATATTACCTTGGGTTATGAACTTTGCTTCAGAATGAGGACAGAAATCACGCAGCAGCGGCGCGGCGGCAACAAGAGGCCCCATTAGCCAAAGTGGTACTTCAGGTTAAGAACAGTTTCAGGTTAAGAACGGACCACCAGAACGAATTAAGTTCTTAACCCAAGGTACCACTGTACTGCTTCAATACCTTTCAATATATCTCTAATGTGTACTTGTCACTGGCTTTCTGATAATTCTGTTAGTTTGTTTGCCCACAGCCAGCAGAGCTTTGTGACACGTTAAACACTTACAAATGTATTATTACGGCATACGCATCTGATGTAGTTTCCTGTCGCAACAAATTTGTTAGGTGTTTCTTTTAATGTGCGACAAGGCTGTTTGCCATTCTTGCTGATAATGTTATTAGATTAAGGAGCTCTCAAATTGTCCTAATCTGCCGTTGTTTTTTTAACATTTTCGTTGTGCCTTCTGAAGCTTTAGAAGTACTCTTGCAGGAATTAACATGTGGAGATGAAGTATATCCATGGGATTTTTGGGGGGGCCAGGGGAGTAATGTAAGAAAGAATGAATAATAAAACATCTGGGTTCAGTTACTATGGGAGAGAAACGGTTCCGTATCTAGGTTAATGTGCCCTATAAAATGTCTTGTTGCTGCCATCTTTGAAAATCTTTAGCAGCCTAAAGTCTGGCACATGCTTCACCTGTATACATTGTACACCTGCCATTTTAGGTTTTGCGTACCTTTGACAATGGATGGTTCCTCAGAAAGAAATGGTCCAGCAGGAGAACAATCTGCAGCTGCAGGGCTGGTAGGAACAATTAGCACTTGCACTAAAGAGCAAAAACAACAGGTAGGATATCTGAGTGCACACATATTATTTATTTCTATCTTTCAAAATGTGTCTTCTTTTCCAAATTACAGTATAGAAAATGAAATTTTAAGTTGATCCACACTGTGGTTTTTATATTGTATTGTGTGTGTGTGTGTGTGTGTGTGTGAACTGCCCTGAGGATGAATGGTGGTATGCAAATTTAATAAATAACAATAAAATAAAATTTTACATTTTCCAACCAGGGGGTTCCTCCTGTTAGAAATCTGTCTGGAACCTTAGTATTGATACAAATGTATAACATGCCTAGATCTCTCTTGGGTTTGGACCCCACAACCTAGCTATTTAGCAGCTCCAATATTCCTAAGTGCTGCAAGATGCCCATATTTTCAACCATCTTTCTACTGACAAGGGTCCTTATGGGACAAAGGAAATGGAGGATAGACTTTATGTTGTCAATAAAGTGATGTGTAGTTTTCTTATCATCTTAATGGGAGGGGGGATATATAGCTCAGAGACAATGTGTCACAGGTTCAGACAGTAAGTACTAGGCTGTTGATTATTTATTGCATTTATTTGAGGTGCATTTTGTAAAAGGGCAACTAATAAGTTTAATTAATATGAATAATTAATAATAATGTTTTCCCATAGCAGGAATTCTCTGGACGGCTCACAAAGCAAAAACAACATTTTAAAACAGCATAAACACAAAAAACTTTAACAAATTAATTTTTAAAAACCCCTGAAGCACTATTCAAAACTCATCTTAAGACTGAGAGATTGAGACTATAAAGTGTTAATTAAAGAATAGATAACTCTTCACCTGGTGCTGGAAATTTCATAAAGATGGTGCCAGGCAGTGCTTTTTTTCTAAAAAAATGTTTAGGGGTATTCTCATTTTGACTCAAGAAAATGACCATTTTATTGTTCAAATCGGGAAAAATAAATACAGTAAATGGACAGAAGTACAAAGATTCACAAAATGTTTAGGGGTATATGTACCCCTGTGTCCCCCCAGAAAAAGCACTGGTGCCAGTTGAACCTCTCTGAGAAGGTTGCTTTGAAATTGGGATACCACCAATATCTTCTCCTGTTTCCAGTAGAATTTGGCATGGTGTTGGAGCCAATGCAGCTTGCCTGCCAGTACATCCTTGTTGCTACAATGACCAGGTTCACATGTTTAGGCAGCCTTGCTGCTGCCTCACCCCTCCCAGAAAGCCACAGCGATACAGGTGTCAGGTTAGGTAAGCAGTACTCCACTGACCACTACTGACCACCCCTCTTCCTTTCAAGAGCTCAGCCTACGCTCGAGTAGGACCCTGGTAGAGACACATGCCTGACTGGCATGTTCCCTCTCTCCTGGTCGATCGTTCGGGAGCTTCAAAAGCTTTCTTCTGCCCGAACATCACAGCGACCAATGCCAACCAACACTGGCACACTTAGGGATCCACAGAGTTTGTGCATTTCGTGTGACAGACCTCAGCAACTCAGCATTTTGGCTAATCTACTTTATTAACATATAAACACACATGGAGCACTGCAACATGGCTCCCTCTCTCTCTAGCATCAGACAGCCAAGAGAAAAACAACAACAAAGGACAATAGTCCCACTTCACAGAACACAGTAACACAAACATCCTGTCTCTGTCACTTCCCACTCTGTGGAGTCAAAGCATATACCGTCATGGAAAGACAAAAATCCCATGACTGCAATCATGGAGCAGGAATTCTAACACTTCCTTCCACATGGGACAGGTTCACAGTTTTAGTGTTATGTACATGAGCTGGAAGAACTCCAAGCAAAGCTTTGGATTCCTGCCCTTCCCCTCTCCCCCTCCTCCTCTTCCTGTGCTACCAGAAGGACTTTGCCAGAATGTTTAAGATTCACTTCCCCCTAATTTTGGCTTGCTGTTGTGTATGAACCAGAAGTTGAACTATTGTAGCTGTCACAAAGAGTTGGGGTCAAATGATAGAAAACTGAAATGTTTGTTTGACCTTTTGCTACACCCCAAGGACCCAGTGTTCCTTCCTGCCTCCTTTCCTGAATGGACCATCAGAGATGACCTTCGTTTCATCCCAGCCAATGTCCGGATGCAGTTTAGGCCTCTGTTCATTTTACAGGCAAATATTTATAAATGCAGTCCTGTGCTCGGGGCCTTCAGTTGGAGTTACCTGGTGAGGCGCAATGCTATCCATCTGCCATGAGAGCAGCACAAAAGACTGGTAATTTTAGACTCCACTATTTCTGAAGCACATAAGAAACCTTCACTGCCTAGTAGTTAGAAGCAAGTTCAGAAGTCAGAACAAACTTTTCTTGTTTTTGTAAGTTGGCTTCAATACCATGTTGTGTATAATTGGTTTATAAATCAAATTCGGAGGTTTAAGCGCAGCTGGTGTGGTTCGATACAGTGGGATTCCAGTATCTCACCCCCTGTCCTGATCTTCAGCCTCTTAACCAAACTATGGTAAAGTTCTATGGCTCTATATGGTAGCAGTTAATAATCCATTTGGCTAATCTGTTGTAGACTTAATTCTGTTGACTAAGGTGGAGCCTTTAGGTACACAGTTAAGTTTGTCTTGTGACCCCCCAGGATGTGGCAGGATACAGGGAAGGGTAAGAACTCTGTAGATGACCTTGGAGTATGTCACAACCACAAAATCATCAATTCCAAAACAATATACTTCATACCATGAGTTTATTTGCTTATTACATTTATATACCACCTCCATTCCAAGATAATCAAGATGGCATGTGTAGTTCTCCCAGTCCCCACATTATCTTCCCAACAGCTCTGTGAGGTAGCTTAGGCTGAGATACTGCCACTGACCCAAGGTCATACAGTGAACTTCACTGCTTTCTACACCCTCAACCACAACTCTAACCACTCTACCACAGTGTTGTTTTAACTGGGTCACTTTGTTGTTCCACAAGTACCCAAACCAAGAAATTTATGGAGGGACTGATTCAGCAACTAAAACATTCTCTGTCTTAGGGTGAAAATATATAGCCGCTCTAGGGTGGGCTAGCGTCATCATGTGTTTATGTTGACATGTGCATAGAATCCAGTTTCACATATCCTGTAGCTTAGACAAAAAGTGGATTAGTCAGGGGTGTGTGATGCAGCAAATGGTTTTGTTGGGGTCATATAATAGGTTGTATTGTGCGTAGGTACTGTCACTGTGCAGACTGCTGTCCTTTGCACACAACACACATAAATTAATAGCTAGTTTATTTTTCTTCTCTGAATTGGTGTATTAGCTGCTTTTATTTTATCTGCTTTCTTATATATTGTAGCAGTTTTCTACCAGTGATTGTTTTCCATTCTGCTTCCCTGAGAAGCAGAAATAAATACTCAGCTACATGGTGCAATGGCCCATCTGACTTTTTTTTTTGGCAACAAAGGGAATGCTTGTCAAAAGAACCTATCCATATGTGTGTATCAATGTTGTCAGCGATGAGGGTGTGGCAATGCAAACCACATGGATAGCAGTAGCAATCTAAAACAGCAGTGGGGAACCTCCAGCTGTGAGGCATCCCAGTTTGACCTACAAGTGTGTTTTGCCACACTCACCTGCCCTACTCATGAAGTTATATGTGGTTGCCTAAAAAAAGTATCCTTTGTGGGATGTAATCCATTGGAGCATTCCTTGTTTCCCTAGAGTGGACACAGGCAGGGAGGTGTTACTCCAGCCAGTATAACTTCCTGTTCCCTTGCCTGTAGCGTCCCTCCCCTGCATGTGACCAAAAAGATAGGCGTGACCCTGGCTGACTCCACAAAAGAGCCAAGTCACGCAGCCATCTTTCTCTTGATGCCATGCTGCTCTCCGTTTTGTTCTCCTGATGCTGTTCTCTTACTGTATTTTGCTGTCTGCTGGCTCTCAGCCAGCAGCACATGGGCTCAATCCCCATGTGGGATTAACTCGCAATTTGCTATGTAATTATAAGCTAAAGCCTGCCTTCAGGGATCATACTGTGAGCTGAATGTGAGTAAACTTATTGCTACTTTTAAGGAAAGGCTCTTGTGTCTTTATTCTTTTAAGAGGGGGAAAAAGGGGACACCAGGAATAATGCATCTGGGCAAGCCAGATTGGATTGCTTAACTAAAGAGATTCAAATGAATCTGCAAACTAGCTTCCTGCTGTATTGCGGGGAATCTGCTCTGCTACATCACTCACTGGCGTGAGTGAAGGAAGGATAATGTTTAATCAATATATCCTCTCCCACTATCCTTAACATTTCCACATCCTTGTACCTGTATCAAAACTTCATGCATCAGTGATATCATCTGGTGACCCACCTACACAGCTGCCTGATGGCATTGTGATGTCACGTGACAGACAGGTGAGGGGTCCCACCCACTTATCAAATGCACTTGTGCATGATGGGGGAGATAAGGATCTGGCCCAGATCCTGACATAAAGTTCCAGACACAAAGAAAACAGTCACACATTACAAATATACAACATAGGTTAACGCTTCTGCATCCTCAATCAGCTTTTGCATCCTCAATCAGCTCTGAAAAGTTTGTGTGTGATAGAGAGGGGAGGGATGTATCCAGTACAGCTTAGCATGTGAAGGCTGCTTTAAATCCTTCCATGTGGCAGCTGTTGTTACATGGAGAGCTGCTTGCCCATGGTGATTCATCTCACAGATTAGGCAGGTTTGGCCGTGTAACCACAGATGTTGGAAGAGGGAGGTTAGCAGTTCCCTGGTGGAACTTGCTGGGACTTTATGGTGAGCCACGGCGAACAACTCGTCATGTCACAGCAGTTTCCACATGGAAGGATTTAAGGCGTTCAGCCCTAAGCTGATATTAGGAAAAGGTAACAGCCCGAGAGCTATTTAGTCAAACACAGGCAGGTGATATATTTTTAGCCACATAGGCACATCATTGCACAGTTGATCGAGCATAAGTCTATCTAATTCAGCAGACTGCATGTGTTTGGCATTTTGTCCTTCAGTGTTGCTCCTTATCATTTCGCCTTCATTGTGCAAGCCTTTTATTAGAACAGATGCTTGTTTTTTTCTGCAGTTCAATCATTTGACTTGTCCCTCCTTCCCCCTCACCTTTTCGAACAACTAAATTAATACAGTAGTCAACTACTGACTTAGATATTTAAAAATAAATAAATAAAAGCACGACCTCATTCTTAGCTCCCGTTTGAATTTGGGCACAAATTTACTAGCTTACTTGTATTTTATTATGTATCAAAATTCAACCCTTTCTTGCTTCTGAAAATAAAACGGCCACCCTGAAATACTTTCCCTAGCTATTAATGTGTTGGCTTTTGGTTTATTCATTTTTTTCAGTACTTTGCTGTAGCACCTCTGCCTATTTTATTGTTTTTGCATCAGTGATTCTTTCTGTGTCTTTTCCTTGCCTTCAGATTCTTGAGTTGCCAGGCGAAGGGGATCAGTTGAAAAAGAAGATGGTAAGAGTTTGGAGGGAGGCAACTACCTAGCAGAGAGTAGCAGAGTTCAAGCATTTCCGGGGGTTGGGTATAAATAATATATTATTATTATTATTATTACTGTAGCTTCTGAGCTGAAGCCCTTTGTGTTTGAAGAAAGTAATACGACCTTTTCAGGCTGAAGATGCATGTCACAAGTGGGTTCAGAGGATGCATTTCCCTCCCAGTCAGAGATATCCTCTGAATCCATGGCCTTTCCCCCTGTAGATAAAGTGTCAGGGCCCTTGGTCATGACACCAGTACATTTTGAGTGGTTGTCTTGGCACCTAGGCAAACTGAGGGTCTCTTAGACATCACAAAATTAGCCTAAGTGAGCAACTCAACTATCATGCCTGCCTAGCAGCTTCCTTACTAGTGCTAATAAAGGTAAAGGACCCCTGGCAGTTAAGTCCAGCTGCATACGACTCTGGGGTTGCGGCGCTCATCTCACTTTACAGGCCAAGGGAGCCGGTGTTTGTCCGCAGACAGCTTCCGGGTCATGTGGCCAGCATGACTAAGCTGCTTCTGGTGCAACAGAACACCAAAACCAGAGCAGTGCACCGAAACACTGTTTACCTTCCCACTGGAGTGGTACCTATTTATCTACTTGCACCTTTTGGCGTGCTTTCAAACTGCTAGGTTGTCAGGAGCTGGGACTGAGCAACGGAAGCTCACCCCATTGCGGGTACTGTATTTGAACTGCCGACCTTCTGATTGGCAAGCCCAAGAGGCTCAGTGGTGCTGCCCTGTGTTTTCTTTGTTGTCATTTAACCTTGATCTGGTTCACAAGTAATGGTGAGCTATAATCAGGGGGGAAAAACTATGAGGAGTGTGCTGGTGTGTTCTACTCAATCAGCATCTCTGGGATAAACAAACCACAAGGCTTGCCTTAGTGTTATATGTGAAGAGCATTTGAGGTTTGTTTCTCTCTCAGTAAACCACAAATGGATTCAAAGGTTTGTTCTTGGCTTACCAGTTAGTGGTTTGCACGTAATGTTTGTTTCTCCTATGGGTAGGCAAGGCAGAGTGGGTACGAGTGCTTCTGCACATTGCTTGTTCATTCACTGTAAACCGTGATTTGTTTCTGATGATGACTTACTGTTGACACCCATAAGTGTTGGCTTATCATGATTTTGTTCACCATTTCCAGTAGCAGTTAGTGCAGCTGCCTGTCTGGCCAGGACAGGTTGGCTGGCATTGCACCTAGTTTCTCCTTTGTGCATTGGCTATCTCCCCACCCCTGTGTTTGCCATCTGCTCTCTCTGCTAAATTATGACAAGATGAGGGGAATTTATAATTCATAATTTATAAAATTGCATGTGCCCTACAGCTGATGCCATCATGGTAAAAATAACCCTCCCCCTTGAGCATGCAGAAATGGTGAGCAAGAGAGGAAAAGAGAGTGGTGGGTGATTGAACCAATCCTTTCTCCTGCATTGCAACAGAAATCAGTTGGCTGCCTTTTGCCATCCTGATCTCGTCTGCATTGTGATGGTCGGCCATCCTTCCCTCCCTTCCTTCATGCACCCAGCAATCCACCACTGCCATTCATGAAGCAATAAAGTGGGTTCAGCACAGCAGACAGGTTGTGGGAATGGCTGGAGCATCTCTTCTGTTGTCCCCTCATCCTGAAGTGCAGGCACTGGCTACAAGGGAGAGAGAGGGCCTTTTTGGGGGTGGCTCCTCTGTTGTAGCTTTCCTGATGTGCACAATGAGTTTTTGGGACAGGCATTGCTTTATGGCTTTGTGTTGGTCTGGCATTTAGTGTGAGCTTGTATCATCATTGTTACATTTCAAATGTGGTTTTATTTAACTTATTGTGCATCATCTGGAGGATCTGTATTCTGAGACAACTAAGAATATAGATAATAAATAAATAAGCGTGAGTGATAATGAAGTGGCCAGGTATATGTAGGTGTGGGTGTCAAACTTCAAATGGGGAAGGTAAGAATGTGAATGCCTTCCCTGTTCAAAATCATGTAACAACCCCCAGAATGCTTTAAGTTTGGGTCTGGCTTGAAATGGGTCCACCCTGTGCTACTGCCTGATTTAGAGTATTTTATCACTGTAACTCAGAACCGCTCGTTTTCTCTTAGCAACAAATAGAGCGTCAGCTGAAATGCCTGGCATTTCAAAATCCAGGACCGCTTCTAGCAGAGTTCAACCCTGAAACCCGAGAGCAGCAGAAGAAAGCCTGCCTGTCAATGATAAACCAGGATTGTTTTAACAATACAAAGAAGTAAGTAACATGCGGCATCTTATTCTATATTTTAAATTGGGAGTAATTACCATAGGCGCCGACTCCATGGGGCCTGAGGGGGCTCGAGCCCCCTCAAAAAAATTTTTGGGGGGGCTCAGCCCCCCCAATAATCTCGGGCGCCCTTCCAGCAGAGCGCCGCCGCCGTCCCCCGCCAGCCAGCCAGCCAGCCGCGCGCCCTAGTGGGAGAGCCCCGGCCGTCCCCCGCGAGATTAGGGAATCCCCGGGGGCGGGGGCTCCTGCCTCGCTGCTTCGCAGCACCACCGCCACTGCCAAGGCACTGCCGGGGGGAATTTCCTTCCTCCTGTCGGTTTCAGCCCCCGCGAGAACAGGGGAATCCCGACTGGCCACACCTCCCAGCCAGCCAATCGGCTGGCTGGGGGGCGTGGCTTGCCCTATTTAGGGCCGGAGCCACTTTATTTGCATATTCATGAGCTTATTTATTATTCATGAGCTTTCCCGGGCCCCCCCAATATTTTTTATAAGTCCGCGTCCCTGGTAATTACAGACCATCATAATAATTACCATAAGATCATAAGGCTAGGACCTGATGTTCATAATTTAAGACAGCAGTACGATGCAAACTGTCTTTTAAGCCCCACCGGTTTCTCTGGAATTTGCTTTCTGAGTAAATAGGCACAGAATTGGTAGTTGATTAACATTCATTAGGCAGACAAGGGAAAAATCAGAAGTGGGGCCCAATGGTAACACCCATCTTCTCTTGTTCTCCACGCTCCAACATAGACTGTATCCTTTTCGGTAGCCCTAGAAGGCAGGTGTTCATCTGGAGTAGAACCACAGTTGATCATATTACCTGCTCATCTGAGGGCAGAGCTGATTTTTCTATCTGCCGAGGCTGCACTGTCTTTAAAAAACAAGAGAAAAGTGCATTAAAAAAACTGCCATAAGTTATCATGCCATCCTTAGGGTCACTGCACTCAACTGGTTTAGAATTTTTCCAGTTATAATGGTAAAATAGTAATGGACAGCTTACATCTTTATGGAGACTACAGTGGTACCTTGTGTAATGGGGTATGAGTTACTCGTGCGTAAACTGCCGCCTCTCTAGGCTTAATTGCCTTGGTTAAACCGTTCTGACTGCACAGCCCATCTCCGTGTGGCTGTCTCAGTCGCTGGCAGAATCTGTCTGTGGGCGTTTCTTAAACCTTTTCCAGCATAAAAGTTTTCTGACTCCCAGTCGCCTCCTTCTCTCACTGCGCGGGAGTCTTCTGCGCAGGGAGGGCGTGGGTAGTGGAGGGCCTGTGCTCTCCTCACTAATCTCCAGAGAAGAATCCTGGAGCTCTTCCTTCGCTTCCCCCATTTGCCCCCCTTTATCCCTGGTGTTGCGCTGATTTCCTTCCTCCTCTACCGAGCTGCTTCTCCCCCTGGTGTGCTGGGTCCTTCGCCCGCAGAATCTGGGAGCCTCCCCTTCGCCTCTCGCTCTGATGTCAGTTCCCTGACACCTTGGTTCTCAAATTTAATCCATTCTGGGAGTCCGTTCGACTCCTGAAATGATTCAAAAACCAAGACGCGGCTTCTGATTGTGCTGCAGGAGCTTCCTGCACTCAATTGGAAGCTGTGGAAGCCATGTTGGATGTTCGGCTTCTGAAAAACGTTTGCAAACTGGAACTCTGACTTCCGGGTTTGCAGCATCTGGGAGCCAATTTGTTCGGGAACCAAACCATTCGACTACCAAGGTACCACTGTACTTGAGTGCAGCAAAACTTTCTAATTCTCCTTCTTTATTTGGTACAGTATAACAAACACCATGGAAAATGTCCAGGATTTGGAGAAATGGGCCATCAATATGCTGATGGTACCCTTCTCTATTTTGTTTTTGCATCTGAATCGGAAGCAAATAGCGGCTTTGAACTGACTCTTAGAGACACTAATAAATTGCATGAGGAGGACAAAAAATAGTCTGAATCCCAAGAAAACTAGAATTGATGGTGGTTGTGAATTCTGCTGATAAGGAAGCAGGATAGGCTTATTGATAGTGCTCATCAAGATCAGAATCTAGGACACCTCTAATTTATTTTAAATATGCTGTTTGCAAGACAGTACAGGAATGCAATTCCCTATCTCTAGTTAGTTTGGATTGTAATTAATCATGCTGGCCAGTCTTTGTGGCTAATGTTCCTGGCTCTCCCCTGCAGAATACTTCACTGAACCCTAGTTTGTTGATATGTGTGCCCATTTGTTAGGTAAGTTGTGCAACTGATCAGATTTCTGATATTTAGGGTCCCTTGCTAACTGCACAAATGACAGCTGTTCTTATATGGCTACAGTGCTTAACTGCATAACTTAGCATGAGCATCTAGGTTACCTGTGGAAAATCTACCAGGGAACAGCAGCCCTTAGCAAACATCTTCCCCAAAGAACTCCTAACTCATCCTTCCAAGTTGGACTTAGGTAATATGGCCCCAAGTTAAGGTCTGAGATTCAAAAATGTTTTTTCAGTACAGCAGTACCTCGGTTTTCGAGCATCTCGGAAGCTGAACGTTTTGGTATTCGAACGCCAAAAACCAGGAAGTAATTGCTTCCGTTTCCAAACTTTTCTCAATATTCTCCATTGACTTTGGCGGACTTTGGAGACTGCCCATTGTGCCTCAGTTGTTGAACATTTGGGAAGTCAAATGGTCTTCTGGAACTGTATATTGCAGGAGTATCAGGAGGAAGTACGGAGGTGCCCCCCCCCCATGGCTTTCCCACTTTTATTTGCTTCATACTCTGAAAACCAATGGCGATTCCATGTTTTCTCTTTCACAGACCCGTGAAGAAATATGACAAACACGGCCGGCTGCTTTCCAGTAAAGCGGATTTGTGTGACTGCCTGGAGAAGAACTGCTTGGGCTGCTTCTACCCCTGCCCTAAATGCAATTCCACCAAGTGTGGGGCAGAGTGTCGCTGCAACCGGAAATGGGTTTATGATCAGATTCAAATAGAGGCCGGGCCGGTTATCAGATTTCCCTTTTGAACGGCTATTTACCTGACCACTGTTGTTGTGAAACAGAGGCTGGACTTATTTATTTATTTAAGAAGAGAGAGGGGTGTTATTCCTCCTGTTAGTTAGAGGAACAAAATGCCTGACGTGCAAAGACGGGTAGCAGAGCTGTCAGGGTGTGACATGCGGACCATAATATCTGCTCCAAATCACTCCCCAAGCAGTCTTTTCCGCCTGTGGGGGCCAAAATACATGCACAGCCACATTTTGAACACTAGGTGTGTGGAGCTGGAAAAGGGCAGATGAAAAAGTTCAAGCACTTTCTCATATCTTTTTGTTCACGTTTGCTCTGAGCCAGGCGTTGGTTCATAATATGTTGCCTAGCCTCTGAGTTTCTTCAATTTAAACAAGTTAGGAGTTGGAATTGGCTACTAGGAAGTTTATTTAATCTTTCTCATCTGTTAAGGCTTTAGAGAAGGAGGGCGGGGGGCGAGATTTGAACATTTTTGTTGCACAGATCCAGCTGCCTTGGGAATAAACCAATTCAAAGCCAGCAGAAGCAAATTAAAGAAAAAGCAGGCCTCCCCTCTTTAAAAGCTCATTATTTCTTGACTGCATCTATACATGCCTCGTATAGATTATTGTACCCTGTTATTGCTCAGGTGAAAAGACTGTGCCCTCCTGAAAATCACACTGCAAAGTGACTCTTGCAAACAGAAGGAAGAAAGGGGGAACCAAGGAATCCAAGATTAATGAAAGCCTCTTGTTCCCCAACGGGCTGCTGCACAACTCGAAAATTGATTCCTTCTGTGTTTATCATCTGTGCAGAACGAGGGGCTATCAAAGTAAATGTTTAAGTCCTTGAGCAAAGTTGCAGAAAATAAAGTTGGATATAAGTAATGTCAAGCATACAGTTTTTATTGGTACAAAGACCTGGGTTCTAAATGTATTTAAGGAATTCATAGTTTAAAAGTTACGTTCTCAACCATTTTACACTAGTTTGCCTGTAATAGACATTTGTATTCATAAAAGGAAGCATGCAGGTGATTTTTGTTAAAAGTGTCATTTCCAACTTTGAGTCCGCCCCCCCCCCCATTCCTAAACGAGTTGCTTACTCTTAAGATACTGTGGTCATAACAAACTGAAATGGATAACAAGTCAAGGCTCCTTGACTGGGGAAAAAAATCAGCGACATACAGGTTAGTGGAAAGGAAATGGGCGTGTATACTGGTAATATAGTGGTGTATATGAAGAGGTTATCAAATGATATACAGTAGTGGCTAAAATCACAATGAAAACTTTATTAGAATTTTGAGGGAGCCCCACCTTTCACAGCGAAGAGAAACGCTGACACGTTTAATTGTTATTCTGTTTAACTAAGGTTTCTGCAGTGTTTGCTTCTCTTTGCTGTTTAGTAATGCAGTTATGTAATAGCTGCACACTTAAATTGTTAATGTAAATTAAAACTTTAAAGAACTTTGGACTAAATCCCATGTGAAATCCTGTGAGAGTTGATTGGTTCACCCCTCCCTGCAATACCTCTTTGCTTGGTTGTAGTTTTCTTTTGACTCCAATTGACCTCCACAAAATTGGCTAGGTGGCCTTGACCCCCTTTTCTTATTTCAGAGAAAAATAGAGCCATTACACTTTCTATTGGGAGGCTTGGTTGTTCACTTTCATTTTTCCCTCATCGGCTTTTAATGTGAGACAGGCAGCCACGGAAAATCACTTCTGATATGCCAACTTGGCCAGGTTTTCAGCTGGTGCTGTTTGGTATAGCTCCAACACAAGTCAATGTTTTGCTTAAAAGTATGTCTAAAATTTAATTTTTTAAAATAGTCAAAGAAACCTAGTTTCAATAAATGAAGGCTTGCAAAACTCCATACCTGAGATTGCAACTTTACTAAGCCTTCAAGGGAAGCGTTGAATCAACAGTTCACTTCTTACTTCAGTACCTTAATTACTGTAATGTACCCACAAGTCCCTTCAATGTCACACAAAACAATTTTTTGGGAAGTGCCCAAGTCACACTTTGTGTTTGTGGTAGGTTTGCATTTTTAAATTTTGTTATACTTGTATCCGGTACAAATTGTAGGGTTTGCTGCATAGCACACTATGCATATGGGCTTCCCCTTTGCAGACATGCATGACCAAAGACCAATCTCAATCCTTTATTAGCATTTAAACAAAATTCTGAAAGGTTCAGTACAATAAGACTACTCAGCAAAATCTGCACCTAACAATTCAACAGAAGTATACTGTAGTGTCAAGATCAAGTGAAGTAATACTGCCATTCTATTCTGCCTTGGTCAAGCCACACCTGGAATACGGTGTCCAATTCTGGGCACCACAATTTAAGAAGGATATTAGACAAGCTGGAATGTGTGCAGAGGAGGGCAACCAAGACGATCAAGGGTCTGGAAACCAAGCCTTATGAGGAACGGTTCAGTTGGATGTGTTTAGCCTGGAAAAGAGAAGACTGTGAAGAGATACGATAGCCATCTTCAAATATCTCAAGGGTTGTCATATGGAAGAGGGAACAAGGTTGTTTTCTCCTGCTATGGAGGACAGGACTCAAACTAATGGCTTTAAGTTACAAGAAAGGAAGAACTTTCTGACAGTAAGACCTGTTTGACAGTGGAATGGTCTTCCTCGGGAGGTTGTGGACTCTTCTTCCTTGGAGGATTTTAAGCAGAGGTTGGGTGGCCATCTGTCATGGATGCTTTAGCTGAGATTCCTGCTTTTCAGGGGGTTGGACTAGATGACCGATGGGTCCCTTCCAATTCTATGATTCTAAGTGAATCAGGTGGCTAATGAAAAAAGGCCTCAGTGGCAAAACCCTGGTTATGGAATATGCTTCCCAGTAACATATGTTCCCTGCACCACCTTTATGTTCTTTTCAGCACTAGTTGAAGAAATTTTTGTTCACTCAGGCTTTAAACACCTTGTTGTCTTACAATCTGGGCTTCTAAAGTTAGTAGTTTTTATTGTATATCTGTGTTCTTAGTAGTTTTATTTCTTCCTCTTCTAGAAAGCACTGTTTTTGTGCTGCTTTTCACTGTTTATATTTTTAAAAATAGCATTATTGTGTTAAGAATAGCATTATTGTGTTAAAATAGTATTATTGTATTAAAAACAAAAAAGCAGAGAACTTAACTTACTAGGCAGCCAGATACCCTTCACAAATGGTTGCTCTTTGACTCCAAAACTCTAGTGTGGAGTTTGGAATGTGTTCAGCTACACACTACAACTTAAGTTTTGTATCAGTTGCAAGATTGCAGAGACCCAGAAAGAAAGTATCTGGAACATATCTTGAAACGTTTGCCAAGGCTTTGTTCCAAGTTTAACTGATTTTGAGACTGGCGGTCCTCAATCAGATCTACTTGGGCTTGGAAATATTGCTTATGTTCAGTTTTGTATTGTTAGGTAATGCTATTGAAAAACAAAAAGAGCCTGGAAGGAGGTTGTGATTTGTGAATTTTCTGGCATAGTTATGCTCTTAACAGGCCAAGGCTGGTGAACATTAACTATGAAGCTCTCCCCTTAGCAGACGTTGATCGGTACGAGTGGTTGAACAGGCCAGACTCATTTTCCATCAAGTGATGAAGTGGGACCAGCTGGCATTTTGCCCCAAATACATCAGAATCACTCTTTGAAACCCAAAGGGGTGGCTTAATGGTCAAAACCTGGGATTGAAACTACTAGACTTTCTGGAGCCATAGGTCTCCCTGAGATGACAGCTCATCTTTTTTAAAACAGTGCAGATATGTTATCATGTAATATTCTACCCAGGAATCTTTGTGGGATTGTACTTTTAGGGCCAGAATTGTTCTGCTGTCATTATGATGCAAGTACCACAGTGCCTTAGGAGTATGTTACAGGGGCCTATTATATCATGTTCAAGTTACATAAGAGGGCCAGTTAAGTTAAGAGATCCCTCCAGCTGTTTATTGCCCATATTTGTTTCCCTCTGTAAACTCTGGGTTATTTTAAAATAATGCTGAATAAAATGCAGATACCACTCCTTTCTGTACTCACACATGCACAACGCCCCTTTAATGTGGTGTGCAGACCCAGGAAAGGGCCATAGTGGTGCAAACGCAGAAACAGTATTCTGCACCCGAAATAAGAAACTAGGAAGGCACCTGTTGATAGATGGGCAGGTAGAAAAACTTCAGGGGAGGAATGAAATAATACTGAAGCAAAGCCAGTTCAACATGCAGTTATTGAATATGTTTTCATAATTCAACAGTTTTGAAAAGACATCTGATGAATGTTTAATCTGATGAATGCCTAGGACCCTCGTAACTACGGGACCGCCTCTCCTGGTATGTCCCACGAAGGACCTTACGGTCTTCAAACAAAAACATCTTGGAGGTCCCAGGCCACAGGGAGGTTAGGCCGGCCTCAACCAGAGCCAGGGCTTTTTTGGCTGTGGCCCCGATCTGGTGGAATGCTCTGTCACAAGAGACTAGGGCCCTGCGGCTCTTGACGTCTTTCCGCAGGGCCTGCAAGACAGAGCTGTTCCACCACGCCTTTGGCCAGGGCACAGCCTGGCCCCCTCCTTTGGCAATCATCACAGCATTCTAGCCCAATGGTTGCCATTAATCTGATTTGAACTGATTTTATAATGAACTGATTTTATAATGTTGTATCATTTTACTGTTGTTAGCCGCTCTGAGCCCGGCTTCGGCTGGGGAGGGTGGGATATAAATAAAATATTGTTCGTCTTCATCAATAATAATAATAATAATAATAATAATAATAATAATAATAATAATATCTGTATGGATAAAGGCTTCTGAAATTGAATAGTGCCCTCTTGAAATGCCCATGCTGTAAGATCTGGACTCCCTCCATGCAGACTGAAGGTGCAAATAGGTGAATAAACCATATTTCTTAAAGCTATGGCAGACCCTGCCACGTCTCAATTCTCCAAAGGAACACAGATCCTAAGAGCCTTCTTTTCTCTTGCTGAGAGTAAAGCTGGCACCCAACTTTTATAACAATCACCACCTATGTGTTGTACCCAGTGCTTTTTTTCTGAGGGGGGGACGACACAGGGGTACGCATACTGCTAAACATTTTGTGAATCTAAGTTTGGCCACATTGAGGGGCAGTATTTCAATATGAGTAGGAAAATGAGAGCACCCCTAAAAATTTTTATATATAAAAAAGGACTTGTACCTAATGAGAAGATCCATTAGAAAAGCAATTGTACCAAAAGGAATTATTGTGAAAATAAGAAATATTTCAGGGGGGGCCCGCCACATTTTGTCCCCGCTCAGGGCACCCTGTCCCCAAAATCCGCCCCTGCTGGGTATTATTATTCCTAAACAGTGATCTGGCGTGTGCAAGCTAAGGACTGCGCCGCCTGGCGGACAGAGAAGGAGACGCTCCGCTCTCCGTCCCGCTTTGCGAAAGCATCTCCGACGCTAAACCTCAGTCCTGTGGGTTGAAGTCGAAAGGCGGAGCTAGCTCGAGGCAGTCTGAGCCGGGATTGGCTCTCGGCTTTAGCTGCTTGGCTATTGGCTGGGCGGGGACAGTATGATCGACAGCGACCAAGATGGCGGCGCCCACTGTTATTCCGGATACTGTCAGGTAGGATCTGCTCTGCTGCCTCCTCCCTTGTGGGTCTGCCAAAGGCGCTGCCAACCCCGTTTCTCCCTTTAAATATGGCACGGGCAGGCGGGAGGTGGCGCCTTGAAACGGTTTCCAAAGTAGTAAAAACAAAGTGGTGTCTGGGCATGCGCAGGTTTCTTTACCTGCACCAACGTTACCTACCTAGTATGGGACTGAGGCTGGGTCTTCGCAGCCTGAGGCTTGCCGGTATTCCTGTGTCTGAACAGTTCCGTGGCAACCGGGGTTGCTATTGTGCACACGGTTATTGGGGAGCAAACTCCTCTGGGACTCAGCGGGTCTTGGTTTCCGAGTAGACGTGCATAAGATGGTGCTGCAAAGAAAACCTATTGCTGACCCCCCCCCCCCCCGCGCGCTTAGCATAGAAGTGCGGTGGTAGGAAAAGCAACAATAGCAGCAGCATTTGCTGTTGAATAGCCTGTGGTGTGTGTAGAGCAACAAACCAAAGAAAAATAGCAGTAATGAGCTCAGCGACACACACTTTTAGACAGCGCGGAGGATGGTATGCTGGTTGAGAAGCAGGAACTAGGCAGCCCAAAACCAGATGTAAAATTCTGCATGGGTATAACCCCCTCCAAGTCCTTTGTTCACAGTTCCAGCATTTTTAATTTCTAGCTTCCCAGAAGCTGAAATGCTGTGCCCAAGCATAGAATAAAGTGGTAATTCCGTCTTCTTTTTTCTACAATTTTTATTAACTTTTCTATTGTACATTTTAGAATATTCATTTAAACAACCTCAAAATTTCAGTGACTTCCCTTCTTCTCTTCCCATGGTTCATTTTGCATTACACAAATCCCTGCATATTTTGTATAAACCAAGCCATTCAGTATTCCTTTGATATATCCATCAAAACTTCTTTACACTGTTAAATTTATCTTAATTCTGCCCACGTTTTCAAATGTACACAATTCCCCCCCCCCATATATTCAATAAACATTTTAAATATAGTGGTAATTCCTGATCAGGAGACTGTTTCTTTTCTTTCCTTCACCGGCTGCGTCTCCTGTGGAAGGTTTTCCCACAACACATGTGTGTTCAGGAACTTTGCCTGGGAAAGTAGGCAGCCCTTTTCATTGTTGTTTAAACCTCTTCCTGGCATCAGAAAAGAGCAGAGAAAAACTTATTTTGCCCACCAGGTCCCTTGTCTTTAACTGATTCTTGCCATCCTCTCTTCCCCTTTTCTAGTGTTCGAAAGGCTGTGTCCCTCATCAATGCTATTGACACGGGAAAGTTCTCTCGGTTGCTCTCCCGCATCCTTCAGAAGCTTCACCTAAAGGTTTGTATACAGAGAGAGAAAATAACTGCACAATGCACAGTGAAATCTCTTAAGCTGGTAGTATCCATGGGCTACAATTGAGTATAGATTCCAGAAAAGTACAATACAATTGCTTGTCCAAGTGTCTCTGCCAATGGGAGCTTTCCTCTGAGAGCGCTGTAAGGGCAATATTTTCTGCTGGAACACCTGGGGGAAAAACCATTCAGTAGATGTTTCCCAGGTTTTTTAGTTTTGCGGGCACACTGATGGGGTTAAAAAATGCTGCTGTGGTCTGCTGTGCTCTCCTTTAGGTGATTTTATTTTGTGAACCACCCTGAGACATGCAGGTATAGGGTAGTATATAAATTTAATTAATACTACTACTACTACCACCACTAATAATTATTATTCCACTCTCACGGAAAATGGCTGAAAGCTAGTTCAATGACAGCCAGAGGATGAGGTTGGAAGAGATGGGAGTGGGAGAGGGAGCTATATAAAGGATGGTGACTCCTGTTTGAAGCTCTGGAGCGATTTTGCCTGTCAGTATAAATAATAGTAAGCTAGGTGAACCAGTGGGCTGACTCATTGTAAAGCAACTTTTGCCAATATAATTGACATTTATGCTGTTTGTGAAAAGGCATGAGACCAATCAATCTGGTGAATAAAATAGTATCTTAATTTTTGGTAAATGGAAATCTTTTTATTTCAGGCTGAGAGTACTTTCACAGAAGAGGAGGAAGAAAAGCTACAAGCCGCTTTTTCAGTGGAGAAGCAAGATCTCCATCTTGTCCTTGAAACCATTGCATTCATTTTGGAACAGGTATCTTCTATTATAGTTCTATACTTTCAGTAAAAGGATGCAAAGTATAAGAGATAATCCTCCTCCTTTAAGGTACTGCATCATTAAAAACACTTGGGATTGCTTCTTCGTGCTTTAAGATGCCTGTCCCTGCATGCTTATTAGTGAGTAAGCTGCATTGATCAGAATGGAACCTACCTTCCAAGAAAACATGCATAGGATTGTGATCTAAATTGGGATGATCTGGGGTTATAATTCAGAACTCTCTGTGTGTGTGTGTGTGTGCACGCGCACGCACACACACCCACGTCACACATGTAGTCTTCCCTGTTTCTTGCAGTGGTATATATAATGGTGTGCTGTAGTGCATGGGACTGAAGAACATATACCCATATATTAACTGGGATGGGTGCATAGGAAGAAATAATAGAGCTGCAATTTGTTCCTGTTAGGCAGGCTTCCTCAACCTCGGCCCTCCAGATCTTTTGAGACTACAATTTCCAGCATCCCTGACCACTGGTCCTGCTAGCTAGGGATCATGGGAGTTGAAGGCCAAAACCATCTGGAGGGCTGAGGTTGAGGAAGCCTGCTATTTGGCATGTAAATAGGTTTACAAGTAATGCAACATCCTGATCCTAAACATTGACTTAAGTAGGATTTTATCCTGGTACTGTATATCATGTGTCAATTGTACAAGGCCTTTCCAGACAGTCGGTTTGCCCTGCAACAAATGTGCAGCTAATCCTTTCAATGGTTCCTGCAACTTTAAAGTATCCTTTCTGTTGCAGAAATTTTTTTTTGTTAGAAACATTCTGTTCTTCCTTCAGCCAGTGCCCTCATTGCTGTTGTAAATTTTGTGCTAACTTTTTTTGTGCATTTTGGATATACCCACCTTGACTTAAATAATGAACCGTGAGTGTCAAATATTTACCATCACTTGAGTTGTTTAGCATGTTGTCTAGTGTATCAGCTAGGGAAGTGTGTGTATTGCATTATTTTTCTTTCTTTTTTTGCAGGCTGTGTATCACAACTTGAAGCCAACTGTTCTGCAACAGCAGTTGGAGCATTCCAAAGTGGATCACGACAAAGCAGAAGTGTTTGCCACCACATGGGCTGCTGCAGGTCCAGAGACAGTGGAAAAGTTCAGACAGAGGACTTTGTCACCTCAGAAGGTAACAGTTACAGAAACATAGAAAATACTTTTTCATTGGGACAGAAGATGCACAGTAAATGGTGAATGTGATGCATATGAGCTAAGAACTAGGTGTGTGCCAAAAATTGAAAGAAATATTTTAATAGTGAAAACCTAGATATTATTGCTAGCCAAGCGATGTAAACATTCTAGTGTGTGTACATATATATGCATGAGTCATTTTTGAGAGTTTGACACATTATGTTCAAAAAACAGCAACAAACCTTGCTTTGAACCCATTAATGCCTTGTAGAGAATCCAGTAGTTTACGTGACTGGCTCGTTGGTTGAATAAGATACTTGGCTGGTGTAAGAGAGTACAGCATTAAATGATTCAAATAAGGCAATGAAACCATTTATTTAAGAATAACATATTGCATATTATTATCGGTAGATGTGGTTACTGGTTGAATTGTGAAATGTACTTGGGCAGTGTGCCCAAGTTTCCTTAAGGCAACACGTACATGTAGAGTGTTTATTTATTTATTTGTTCATTTATTAATGTCGCAATACATTAATAAATAATACATTCAGAGCATTTGTTTCTGTTGTATCACCACAAATCTTATTCTCTGCTGTGCCTCATCTTATTTTAATTGGTCGTCACTGTACTGATTGTTTACAGTTTTCATTCATGTACAATTAAAAAAACATACATATGAGATGGATGCATAAGGGAGATGGGAGGAAATTAGAATGTACTGAGTATTAAAACCTGGGACTATAAAAAAAAAAACCCACCTCTGTTACTATTAAGAGCATAATTAAGGTGACAAATGAGTTTGGAAAGGTTTAAGCAAAAACTACTGTAATGGTGCTCTATCAAGAGAGTTGTGTTTACTTCTGTGCCTCATGTGGGATAGATTGCTTCTTTAAATGCTCTTACATACCCCATTAGGTAAGAAGGCAGGGAGGGGAACATTGTATTATGAACTTTTATTATTGATCCCGTGAAGTAGCTGCCCGAGCCCAGTAGATGGTTGAAAGGCTACAACACTTTTAGAGAGGCAGAAGGTCAGAGCCAGATGAAAAGGCAGGAGAATGTTAGCTCGTCCTTCGCTCTGACACATTTGTTTTTTGGGATTTTTTTTAGTATTGGGTGCTATTTTAACAAGAGCTACCCTCGTGTTGCTTGGGAGAAGTACCAATCTGCAGCAGGCTCCATCAGCTGTTTCTGCTCTTAGGACTCATGTCAGCTGTTCTTGCATGGAAATGCCATATGTGTGAACCAGGTTGAATCAGTGTGATAGACATACACATACACTAACATGATTTGTGACAACTTGAAAGGAAGGGCTCAGATTATAGTAGTCATTAATGAAATCCACAAGCCAAATCTTCTCATTTTCCCCTGGTAATTTTTTTAGACGAAGCACCTTCCCCCTGCCACTCAGCTTTCTAAAACAGTAGAAGGGAGCTGTCACCAAAGTTTAGGGAGCTGGGTGCCCTGTAGTCTACCCATGTTTGAGCATCATGGAAAAAGTTGCCCTTGTCGCTCAGAAATTGCAGTAGCTGCTCAGTTGCAGTAATCTCTCCCCTGAACGTGGTGAGTGTCGCCTGGCTGCAAGATGGCCTTTGCCATGCTAGGCTCCCCAGGTATTTGCATAGGAAATGCTCGTGAGTGTAAAGCAGCCCTTGGTTTGCTTCATGTTGCATAAGCCAGGACAGGAGGGGCTGCAAAGGGAACTTGGGGTTGCTGGTGCTAGAAGAAAACTGAATGGTGTAGGTTTGAATGCAACAAACCTAGGACTATAAAGGATGTAAGTTCAGTAAAAGGCAAGCAGGAGTCAAGGAAAGGAGGTGGGAGGGGGAATATGGGAAAGGGGCTTGAAGAGGCAGTGTTTGGAGCCCCATCAAAGTTTCATACATGGCCTAGGGGCAAAAGGTTGTGTGAAAAGGGATATTTTGGGACAAGGAGGATGCCATGCGTGGCACTCACACAGGGTCCCCGGACGTTTCACAGTCTATTGATCTCTGTGCCACCACTGTGCTCACTTCCCCGCTGCCACCAACCCGTTACTCTCGGGTAAAACACTGAGTCCAGACAGTTATTAAAACTGAACCAAATAAACAAGTTTATTTTATAAACATTAACAAGTTTATGATTTCTCAGATAATATTCCTCTGTGTCTTAACTGTTGATCCCTGACTTAAATGTACATGAACCTTTGCTCATTTGTATGGATAGAACACAAGATGATATTCATTCTCACTGCCTTCATTTTGTGTTCCGTGGGTGGGTGGGTGGAGGTGGAAGCAGTTATTGGCTTCAAATGGCTTCTTGTACAGGTATTTAACATAGATTAAAATCTCTGTCTGCCTGTAGCTGTTTGGAAGCAATGCGTTAGAAACTGCCTTGAAATTAACTGGAATAAATTCAAAGCATGAGTGTTCACATTAACAGCTTGGTTAGGGGTACTGCTAATGCCAGAAGGAGCAGAACTATAAGAAGTAGATCCAGATACATGGCAAGATCTAATATAAAAATAAACGTTTAGTTTTATTTTTATTTTGTGCTCAAGGGATGACATAATGAGGGACTGGTGTGGTCTGACTGATAGTTGATTATAACAGAGATCAATACGAGATTTATTACCGTGCCATAACTTTGTGGTTGCTCTTTTTTCATTGTGCTTATACTATTGCTGTGTTAGCAATCTTTTCTTTTTTTAAAAAAAAAGAAGAAAAATTCATCAAAAGATGATTCTATGGCTTTAACTTTTTATATATACTTTTTGTATGCTGGCAAGATTCTACTGCTAACCCGCTGAAGGTTGACACACAAAACAAAAATCCACAAAAGTTAAGTGGAAGCCGGGAAGGACTGGGCGATGGGCTTCGTGGGGTGGTGAATGCTTCCCTCCGTGAGGGAGCCTTCCCAGACCCGCTGAAAGAGGTGGTTATTAAATCGCTTCTTAAAAAACCATCTTTAGATGCGGCCACGATGGCCAACTATTGCCCAGTCTCAAATCTTCCATTCTTGGGCAAGGTGATTGAGCGAGTGGTTGCTGAACAACTCCAGGCACGCCTGGAAGAAGCGGACCATTTGGATCCCTTCCAGTCGGGATTCAGGCCTCATCATGGGACTGAAACTGCCTTGGTCGCACTGGTTGATGATCTCCGGCGGGCTAGGGACAAAGGTGAGAGCTGTTTCCTAGTTCTGCTGGATCTCTCAGCGGCGTTTGATACCATCGACCATAACATCCTTCTGGACCGTCTTGAGGGGCTGGGAGCTGGGGGCACTGTCATACAGTGGTTCCGCTCCTTCCTCCTGGGCCGTGTTCAGAAAGTGGTGGTGGGGGATGAGTGTTCAGACCCCTGGGCTCTCACTTGTGGGGTGCCCCAGGGTTCTGTCCTCTCCCCCATGCTTTTCAACATCTACATGAAGCCGCTGGGAGAGATCATCAGGGGATTTGGGCTGGGTGTTCATCAGTATGCGGATGATACCCAGCTCTACCTCTCTTTCAAATCAGAACCAGTGAAGGCAGTGAAGGTCCTGTGTGAGTGCCTGGAGGCGGTTGGAGGTTGGATGGCGGCTAACAGATTGAGGTTGAATCCTGACAAGACAGAAGTACTATTTTGGGGGGACAGGAGGCGGGCAGGTGTGGAGGATTCCCTGGTCCTGAATGGGGTAACTGTGCCCCTGAAGGACCAGGTGCGCAGCCTGGGAGTCATTTTGGACTCACAGCTGTCCATGGAGGCACAGGTCAAATCTGTGTCCAGGGCAGCTGTTTACCAGCTCCATCTGGTACGCAGGCTGAGACCCTATCTGCCTGCGGACTGCCTCGCCAGAGTGGTGCATTCTCTGGTTATCTCCCGCTTGGATTACTGCAATGCGCTCTACGTGGGGCTACCTTTGAAGGTGACCCGGAAACTACAACTAATCCAGAACACGGCAGCTAGACTGGTGACTGGGAGCGGCCGCAGAGACCACATAACACCGGTCTTGAAAGACCTACATTGGCTCCCAGTACGTTTCCGAGCACAATTCATAGTGTTGGTGCTGACCTTTAAAGCCCTAAACGGCCTTGGTCCAGTATATCTGAAGGAGTATCTCCACCCCCATCGTTCTACCCGGACACTGAGGTCCAGCACCGAGGGCCTTCTGGCGGTTCCCTCACTGCGAGAAGCCAAGTTACAGGGAACCAGGCAGAGGGCCTTCTCGGTAGTGGCGCCTTCCCTGTGGAACACCCTCCCACTAGATGTCAAAGAGAACAACAACTTCCAGGCTTTTAGAAGACATCTGAAGGCAGCCCTGTTTAGGGAAGCTTCTAATGTTTGATGTATTTTAATATTCTTTTGGAACCCGCCCAGAGTGGCTGGGGAAGCCCAGCCAGGTGGGCGGGGTATAAATAATAAATAATAAATTATTATTATTATTATTATTATTAATTATTATTATTATTACTATTATTAGTGAATGAAACCAGCCCATATTATGCTAGAGAGTCAGTGTGGTGTAGTGGTTAAGATTGGTGGACTCGTAATCTGGTGAACTGGGTTCGCGTCTCCGCTCCTCCACATGCAGCTGCTGGGTGACCTTAGGCCAGTCACACTTCTTTGAAGTCTCTCAGCCCCACTCACCTCAGAGAGTATTTGTTGTGGGGGAGGGAGGGAAAGGAGATTGTTAGCCACTTTGAGACTCCTGAAGGGGAGTGATAAAGCGGGATATCAAATCCAAACTCCTCCTCCTCTTCTTCTTCTTCTTTTTCTTCTTTACAGCAGTGGTTCCCAATTAGCTAAGTACTGTGGACCTCTGCTTTTCAAAAACCAAGCCATGGACCCCCTACTTTTGAAAATGTTGATATCTCTATGGTAGTTTTTGTTAAGTGATTGGAACCACAGACCCCCTGGGTGGCTTACATGAACCTTCTGGGGTTCAAGGACCACCAGCTGGGAAGCACTGCTTTATAGGCTCAGATTTGCTCACAGTTCTTTTCTTGACATGATGATGTGTTGGATCCCAAGTCCTCTCCCTTTCTCCATGCCCATCGTTGCAAGCAGCAAGGCACTAAGAAACCTTATACATTCCTTGGAATGGGGTACTGTGTGGCCCATTGGCTGCACCATAGCCACCAAATGTGATGTGATTGGTTTAAGCAGCTGCAACAGTTTGAGTCTGGGCTCCATGTCTGAAAGAAGCTTGCTACTGCTCAGATGAGATGGTGTTTCATGCATATGTAGCCACGGGCTCTAGTGGTATCCCAATTCCCAGAGATACTTTTGATGCAGAGAATGCCAGTCCATTCCTAGAGGAAGGACAAAAATTCATTGCTGAGTTTTATTTAAATATGGGCTAGTAGTTTTAATGGGTGTTTGAAAAATAGGACATACAAAAAAGAATGGGAAAAATTAATAATCTCCCCAAGAGAACACTTTAAGCAAATCAAAACGTTAGCTGGACTTTAAGAACCACTTGTAAAGTAATGGGTTTTATGTACAACTTACACTTATGAGAAGTATGGAGAATATATTGATATGTAGATTGGTAAAAAATTGTTATTAGGACCCATGTAAGGGATTGGGGGAGGTCACGAGATTCAGAGAATCTCATGGCTTGATTATATAAAGAATTTTTGTTACCACTTTGTAATTATAAAAACTAATAAAAAAATTTCAAAAACAAAGAAAAGAAAAAGAAAAATAGGACATAGAGTAGTGAGAAAGGTCCAGTAGAAGACTCTTTTGGAAGAAGCCCTTTTTGCTGAAAACGAGAAACATTTGCTGAAGAGCAGGTGGTTCGTAGCTTCCCATATTTTTTCTGGCAATGTCCTCCTTTCAGGAGCTTAGAGCCACTGTCTGTTTAAAGATCCTCCTGCGCTAATGTTTAATGATGCTTATCTTCCTCTTTTTAGCTTGATTCCTAAAACGATGTTGGGCTTTGTCACCTTTGCCATTACTACAGAGGCTGTTTTAACACTGTTACAAATCACATTAAGTTCATTTTTAAGTGCATCACCTAACCTGTCTGCAGTCTCTCACTCCCCAGTCTCTTCACCTGTTCCCGCCTCTTGGGAGCATGAATCCTTCATGCGCAGATTCCTTAGCTTAAAATTGGAGCACAAATAAGAAATTTATGCAAGTGTGACTTTTCGGTGCTGGAAACAAGCGTTTCTGCCAATATCAGCTTCCATCCAAGGTCAAATAGCACCTAGAGGAAGGGATTCTCATCAGGATCCTGAGGGAGAAATTAACCCTAACCCCCCCCCCTCCACTATGCCTGCTATTTAAGAAGAAACAAATGCAGGTTTTTCTAGTTTGAGCCACTGCTGTACTCTGTCAGGTTTTTAGGGGGATGGGATTGGGAGGAATATGTAAACTGAATTGAAATTTGTATATCAAAAAGAGGACTGTGTAGGCCAAGAATGTGACTATAAAGTGTGTTGGTGTAGGGTATCCCGATGCAAAACATGGGTGCCCGTAATTAGTATTTAGGGTTCCCAGTTCACAAAAAATGCTTGCTGAACTGGAAGTAGCTTTCAAGTGTTCAGGGAAAGCTCTAACAGTTGTATTCTTTACGGCAACCCTGTAAAATAGGTTGATATTACTATCCCTCATTAGTGTAGTTGGGGAAATGAAGGCAGAGCGAGATGGGGTGGCCTAAGGCAGAGATAAGATTCAAAGCAGAGACTGATTCGCAGTTCATTCTTTTAGCTGCTGCGCTGCACTGTTGGTTGAGGTTATCTGCGGAAGTGGTGGGATGTTGTTCCTAAATAAAACAAAATATTGTGTGAACTGCAGCAGTGAAAATGGTTCATGGCACAGGCTGTTGAGGGAAGGAAAGGGTGTGTGTGTATATATATATTCTCATCTTTCTAGTCAATTGTTTTTATGACTTTGTACAAGTTTGCATAAAACTGTTTAGTCATCCGTTATATATGTTAGTAGGGTCCCAGATTTTTCAAGCACCTTTAATTTAGATACTGCGAGGTTATGCAGTGCCCTCATTAAAGAGTGCCGTTGCTTAATGAAGGGTTACTCACTGCATATGTATATAGTTTTAATTCTATCAATGTTTAATTGCTTTTTAATTATTATTTTTTTGTTTTGATCAGTTCTTGATTTTATCTGTAAGCAGTCTTGAGTCCTGGCAAGGAAGAAGGCAGGGTATAAATATAATAATAATAATAATAATAATAATAATAATAATAATAATAATAATAATGAGGATGATGATGATGATGATGGTACTTGCAGAAAGCAGCCTGCTGGTCAGTTTCTACTGAGCTGCATAGTCTCTGTCGGTGTTGGGATTCCTCCAAAGAGAACTATGTAGAATTTGGTCTGATCTTGCAAATACCTTGTTCTTAAGAGTGTATGGTTGGAATACATTGACTGTTAAAGAGATTGTATATGTGTGTGTGCATTGGTTTTTTGTTGTGTAAATTCGAAACACATTGGTGGACCATGGGGAGTCTTTAAAGCGGGGAGGGACATAGACCACTCAAGAATGAAGTCAGCGCTTTCCCATTCTAATGTAATACTGAAGGTTATCCACTGTCTGATAAGTTATTGCTTCTGGGAAATGATTTTGAACTGTGTAATTCTACATATTAGGTGTGATAATTTTGCACGCACACATTCAAAAAATAAAACCCCAGCCTTAAAACTTGTGTTTGGTAAGAGACCTGCTGTATGTAACAATATATTGTTGTATAACATTTTTTTCAAAAGCAAATCTCTGTAAAAAATAATTTTGCTTACTTGGAGGGTTCCTTAATTCTCAGCATGTGTTAAGTAACCCACTTCTCTATGCCTGTATGCCTTGTCCCATTTTATTGCGATCATATATCATGTACTCTTAGCAGTCAGAATTGGATGGACTCTATTATATTCAATCTTCCTTTCAATAAAATAAATAGGTAAGCCATTCTGAAGCCCCAGGCAGCATATGGTACATTAATCAAAGATTTTGAAAGCATAGCTGTACTTCTAGAAATGTGGGGTGAAAACTCCACTTGAATTGCACTGGAAAATCAGACTATCCAATCTATGAAAAGGTTACTTGTGTTTTCCTTTGCTTGCTAACTCCGTTAATCTGCAGTGTAATTTGTGATATTTTTAAAGTGTGCATTAAATCTGAATATATATTTTTTCTAATAGTTTTCAATGCCATTGTAGTAAAATAACCATATGTCAAAGAAAGTGTAGTTGTGAGGAAAACCTGTGTTCCATGCACAGCAATGCTCGCATGGTGTACAGTGGTACCTCAGGTTAAGTACTTAATTTGTTCTGGAGGTCCGTTCTTAACCTGAAGCACCACTTTAGCTAATGGGGCCTCCCGCTGCTGCCACGCTGCCGGAGCACAATTTCTGTTCTTAACCCGAGGTACTATTTCTGGGTTAGCGGAGTCTGTAACATGAAGCGTATGTATCCTGAAGCGTATTATCATGAAGCGTATGCAACTCGAGGTACCACTGTATTGACACAACATCACATTTCATGAGTTGGGGATGGTAGAAAAGGGAGCTAGCATGATGCAGTCGAAGAGCTTCTGAAATGGCTGATAAACGTGTGGAATTGTTTATGCCACAAAAGGTATCGTTGTTGTTATTTGTATTTATGAATTTCTCTTCCACCAATGGACCTTGGGGTGATTCACAGCAAAATATTCATAAAACAACAACTCTTTAAACCTGCTCAAACCACTGAGTTAGTAAGTGAATAAAAAACCTTTGGTATAGATGTGGTTTGTTTGGAGCAAAACAAACCAGGGTCTCTGGGTTGGACATAATGTTAACTTGGGGATCATGGCTTGTTTCTTCTGTGAGCAAAGCGGGCAGTATCTGTGCATTCATTAGAAACTTTCATTATGGTTTACAATGACATGTGAGCAAGATATCTTGTGGCTTGTGTGTCAGAAATGAAACATGTTTTGAGATCACTAAAACCAGGATGGAAAAATGATTGTGTGACACTAATACCTGTGTATTATGTCTTTGTTCTGACAAGAACATTCCATCTTTCATCTCCTTATTTCCATAGGAGACAACTATACCTGTAAAACAGACATATATTAACATTAATAAGGTCAAATGTTTTATTTCTCATATAGTGGAAGCCCCAGGGCTACACGGGTAACTTTTCACTGAAAGTCTAAGCCTAGCTTAAAAAAAAAGTTATTAATTCTATCTCAAACTTTTAGCAAAGTTGAAGCTTTAAATATCCTGATTTACTGTATTTAAACTGGTACACCATATGGTGTTCTTGTTTGATTTTCCCCTGTGGAAGTCGCGCATCTAAATGAATGTGATATATGAATGAAAACATTTATAAATAGCCTGGCTTTCAAGTATTTACATAAAAATAGAATTGTGGAACAGTATGGCTATGAGGACCCAGTTGCCTTTTAGACAATGACCCAGGAACCTCTGGGGGCCAAACAGATTCTGAGAGATTACGGTAACTCATTTAGGAAAATACTGTTTGCAGCTACCAGTAGTACCGCTTGCTCACATAATCAAAATTGTCTAAGGGATGGTTAATATTGTAATGGGAATGTAATATTGTAATGGGTTTAAAAACCAGTACATCATGTAAAAGTTTGCAACTTTGCCTTCAGGCTTGCATTTTGATCTGCTCAAGGAAACGGCTTTTGAATCTCATGCTCTTAGCCCTGCAAACCAAAAAATGGCTGACAAGTCAGGGTTCTATAAATATATTTTCGTTGCTAGAATAAAGGTAAAGGACCCCTGGACAGTTGAGTCCAGTCAAAGGTGACTATGGGGTTGCAGCGCTCATCTAGCTTTCAGGCTGAGGGAGCCAGCGTTTGTCCACAGACAGCTTTCCGGGTCATGACTAAACGGATTTTGGCGCAACGGGACACCGTGATGAGTGCCAGAGCGCATGGAAATGCTGTTTACCTTCCCACCACAGTGGTACCTATTTATCTACTTGCACTGGCATGCTTTCGAACTGCTAGCTTGGCAGAAGCTGAGACAGAGCAACAGGAGCTCACCCTGTCATGTGGATTTGAACAGCCGACCTTCTGATCAGCAAGCCCAAGAATCTCAGTGGTTTAGACCACAGCGTCACCAGTGTGCACCTCATTGCTAGAAGCCAGTAGCTTTGACTGAATGCACATAGGAAGCAGTTTGGCTGATTTGAGAAGGCCCTGTTTTCACATTGTAACCTCTCCAGCACAGGCACTTTTTATCTTTGCAGCTCTCACAGTTAATACCTTTGAGAACTAGGAACTAGCAAACATCATTTGTGGTTTGTGGTTTTGATCACAATTGCATACTTTTAGGGTGCTTGAAGTCTATCCTCATGAATAGGGAGATTGTCCTAGAATAAGCTTTATCTGTTACTTCATATAATTGCAGTGAAAACGAGCCAGGCTTTAGGTTAAGGAAGAACTGGGTAAAGTTTCTAGAAGTGTGTTTCTTGCAGTCTGTAGGCTGTCGGCGTTTTCTTAGGGAGTGATAGCATCAGCCTTGAAAGCTAAAACATTGGTTTACCTGGGTGGTTGTGGCACATCTTTTTTTAATTTGCATTTGTGTTTCCTAGCTTGAGTCTGTTGGATGGCAGCTTAACCTTCAGATGGCTCAATCAACCCAAGCAAAACAAAAATCTCCTCAAGCTGTTTTAGAACTTGGAATGAGCAATGAAGATTCAAAGGTAAGAAGCCTCAACTCATACCCATTGCTGCATTGCTGCTGGTGATGATTCAGCTGGCTCCAGTTTTCAGATATCAAATATAGGTAACAAATTTAAATAGGCCTTGGTGTGTAGAGCTGCTGAGGTATCATGCTAAATGATCTGGGTTTCATGATTCTTATATGTGTGCCATGCAGGGAAACTCTTCTCTTGTTTTTGTAGTGAATTACTGTATCAGGGCTTTCTTTGGGTCATTGAGGTGGAAGATGCATCAAAACCATTACATATAATATTTATTTACATTGCCATTTTCAGATCACCAGTAAATCTAAAGAGTATACCCTTTAACCATCCAACTCAACCGTTACAGCAGTTCAAAATACCTTTTTAATAAATATTATGAATGGCGCTAATTGTTGATTGAATCACAGAACTCTCACCTTCTTGAGCCTCTTCAGAAGAATACCATGGTCTGTAGTCTCGAAAGCTGCTGAGGGATCAAGAAGAAAGAGAAAGTTGACACTCCCCCCATCCCCCCCAAACAAATGCCATCAGCCACAGCAACTAAGGCAATTTTAGTGTCCTGAATTGGCCTGAAACCCAAAAACGATCCAGATATTCAGTGTCCTCCAAACATGCCTGAAACTGGACACACACACACCGAGCACCTTGCCCCAAAAGGGGATATTTGCCACTGAACAATAGTGGGCACTTCTGAGTCCAGGAAAATCCTCTTCTGGAGTGGATTCATCACTGCCTCCAAGGTTAAGTACAAATAAATAAAATAAATACTACAATATCTTAACCTTAATACAAAGATTACACAATCCTAAAGAGCACTCAGCACATTTGAGATAATAGTCGATACCCATTACAATGAACTTCAATTTAGAAATATAAACCGTACCAATCTGTGCAGCTGAATTTGTGTTTGGGGAATGAGAACCACTTATTACTGATGTTCCTGTCTCCTTTTCTGTCCTTTCTGACCCGTTCCCAAAATAGTCGGCCATCATTACCCACATATGCAGGACTTCCGTAAAATGAATGTCATATTGCGTGTTCTTAGCATCGTCCTGATGCTGAACTCTAGAGCTCAGCACAGTCCCGTCTTTTGACCTTATGGGATGCCACAGGACCAATCCTAGGAAAAATGCCTATTGCCATCCTCTGTGATCTCCCTGTTAGAAGTGGGGATATTTCCTCCAGAATAGCCTCTCTAGCAACAGTTTCCCTCCACCATTACGAGCGTTCACAGCAAAAAGTGGACCACAGTTTTTTGGAATGCAGCCTGTGGCTTTGCAAAGCTCTCTTATAGCCTATTGAAATGGATGCTGGTACAACTTGCTCCTTGCAGAGACATGATATGTAACGTTTTGTACTCAAGCCCATCATTTTAAAAGGATCCTGTGAGTTCCCTTCCCAGAGAAATGGGACCTGGTAATCCTTATCACTTTTCCTATACGGATTATAAACAGGATTCTAGATTAATAGTGCCCCAACTTGCAGATTTACCTCCAGTTAAGCAGATAATCTCTTGCTGTATAATTTTTTTCACTTGACGTAGGAGTTCTTTTTAAAGTAAAGTGTTTTTATTATTGTTCTGGAAACTTTCCTTGCCCTTTCCCTCAGCCAGTAGGTGTCATGCTGACTCGAATGTGCTTAGAAAGGAGTAAGGCAGTATGTTGTACTCCACCCTTTCCCAAGGCACAGTGAGAGGTCCCTCTCTTCCAGTCCTTAGTACTGAACTCTTAAGAAGAGGTGTGGTAAGCAGTGAAGCATCTTTCTGCTTTCTGAGCCCTTGGAAGACTTAGTGCCATGGTAACAACATACACCCTGTTCCTCTTGCCTGTTTGAGGCGAATGTGCAGTCTTGACTTTGCAGTCATGTGGACTCTTGAGAGATGGTCCACGTGATCTTGGGCAGGCACCCCCCCTCCTTGGGAGAAGGGTAGGATCCCTGGCAACCATGAGCTTTGGCTGACTACGTGGAGCTCTGATGGCATATAATACACTTGTTCTTTTGCAGGCAGTTTTTCAGTCCTCCGTATGTTTGCAGACGTTAATAACTTTCTGCGTACATTGCATCTTGAATCTTAATAAAAACCAACTGAAATAAACTTGAACTATGAAGAGCCTTTTGTAAAAGTATGTCCCCTCATTAAATGAATGCTCTGAATTATTTATTTTGAGGAATGTATAAAATCTTGCTTTCAAGTGTGATGAAACATTTGTGCCTTTATTCTTCTAATCCTTCTCAGCTTCCTCTTCCTCTTTTAAAACTATACTGTCATATTTTTATTTATTTATTTATTTATTTTTGTTGAGGAAAGCAACAACTTCAAAATCTGATTTTAGTAATAGTAGTTGGTGGATTTGACCAAAATGTGTGTTGCATTGGCTCGCTAGAGGGCAGTAGAGCTCTTCCAAGTGTCTTTGTTTCTTTGACACGTTGAATGCTTTTTCCCCTCCCTCAAATAACATTGTTGAATTAGTTGTGAAGTTAGTTGTGGTGGGAAACAGTGTTTACCTTTCTAATCTACATACAACAATTCGGTTCTGTTATACCTGCCTGCTCATTTTAATGCTTTTTAAATCAATGCAATGCTTTTTTCATCAGTGGAAACCTTATTGCCCCTTTTTAAGGAATCCCAGTGGACTACATACCTAAGGGATTTCTTATTAGCTTGGACTCCTCAAAAGAAGCCACAGAGATATATTACCATTTTTTTGCTTATTGTTTCAGTATGGGAACCGAAGAAGAAGGTTTGCAGTGTGAAACTTTGTGTGCTGTTTTTGGCCAAAGATGTTTCCAGTGCAGAAGAGAAAAGCCACTCTTCAGTATAAAAAGCAGCCTGTCTCTTTGGCAACAGAAATCTTGTGAAGCAAATAGCAAAGCTAAACTGTGTTATGCCCATGTAGGCTTTATTTGGATCATGGCAGCAGTACTGAGTTCTGAGAGCTGATGTGTGCAGTCACTGATTCCATATGTTTTGTTAGCTTTTAAATGCACAGTATTGGATACTGACTCCCCCCCCCCCATTAAATAATATATAAACTGCCCACCATTCAAAAAGATTGTGGTGGTGTACAAAAAATAAATAAATAAAAATAAAATACAAGATACAGAGATACAAAAGAAGAGTATATTAAATCCATTTGTAAAACCCATCATTCTTTCAATCCCATCATGTGATCAGATACCATCTAAACATAATTTTAAAAGAAATTTCCAATAAATGACTATTTGGAGATAATTTAATATTCCATTTCCTTACGGGTTCCTACATCTTAAGGCATATTCCATCAATGGGAGGAGAATGAAGTGTGTAACTTGATAAGGTGCAACTCTTTTTGTTGAAGTGCTGGATAGTCGTCATTCATCATCATTCATCTCCCAGTGCTGCCTGTCTCCTTCCTTCTTCCCCCTTCTCTCTGCCCCTTCTCTTTCTCACTTCAAAGTGGGCTTGATCCCTACGATCAGTTTCCCACCAGCTTGCCAAGTGAGTCGGTGCTATTAGCTTCCCCGTCTTCACTGGTGGCCACTGCTGATGTAGAGCACAGACATGGGAACTTGCCCCACGATCACCTTACTTGTACATGCTATGGCCAGGAGACTGGCAACTTTCTACAGGGGTGCTGATTTCCTGTGGTGAAAATCATGTCTAGCATGGCTTTCTTCTTTAAGTCTGCCCTGTGCTGGAATAGTTAGGAGCGGAAACAGTTTTCTTGCCAGTGCATGCTCAGTTGCTATTGTGTGATCTGTCTGCTTGCTGGAAAAAATATGCAGAGTTTTAAAAAATATTCCTTGCTGGAAAAATAGAAAAAAGCAACACTTACGAAGTGAGTATAAGGAAATGAACGGATTAAACAGTGAGGACTCACCGCTTACGGTTAATGCTCTAGTGTTAAGAGATTTGTGTTGTTATGTCAGAGCTCTTTGACTCTTGGGGAATATTTTGCACTATAGATTACAGTGTTCTAACAGTGAGGGAAAGGAGGCTCTCCAAAACTTAGCAGTGACTGAACTGATGAAGAGAGATTTTGGTAAATTCAGATCTAATCACTTCTGGTAGATTATATTTATCATAAAATAAAAATTCCGTTTTGCTTTGAGTTTATATTTAATCCGTCTTCCCAGGGTGCTGCCATGAAATTGCCTTGACAACAAAGGATAATTTATTTTTCAAAAAAAATTGGATTAGATTCTGTTTGCAGAGGGGGCACTATTTGTGGGAAGAGTTTCAAACTGGAAACACTCTGGATGAGAAACATTGTCTTTGCAAAATGTATCTTGCTGGCTCTTCTTTCCTTTTTTTTTTTTAAGCTTCTCCCTTCATTCCCGCTTACTGTTGTTACTGTGCCATAAATTTTCTTTTTCAGTGCAATTTGGTGCATGTTTGCTTGGAAGAAAGCCCCACTGTGTTAAATGGAACATACTTCTGTGAAAGTGTGCATAGGATTGCAGTCTTAACTTTTTTCGCAATGACTGTGTTTATTTCCTCAATTGCCACTATTTCAACCGAACATATATTTTGAAAGTTCTTTTTAAGCTTTTAAACTATGGATGGATGGGTAGTGTGGATCAATTGACTATTATACTGGAAGTCTGCAAAGAGATATTGATTGATTGATTGATTGATTATTAAATTTGTTTACCGTCCTTCATCTGTAGATCTTGGGGAGGTTCACAACATAAAAACACAAAACATATAATAAAAACATGAACAATAAACCCCCTCCTGCTTCTTAATGGCTATTAAAATATTGCGTAACCTCCAGGTTGCAGAATCTTTGGGTTATGGCTGCGCCGCACGTGTGCGCAGAAGCAGCACCTCTAGTTACAGGTTTTACAGGGCACCCTGAAATGAATTAAATCCATAACCAGAGGTACCACTGTAGTTCATTGTATCCTGCATGTAAATACAAGAGCTATGCTGACACAGCACGTATTAAGTGGACTACTAAATGTCATTTCAGGATTTTGGCCACATAAAGTTGCAGTTGTATGCCTGCTTTCCTGGTAGTGAGTCCTGTTTATCTTTCCTTCTGACTTCCGTCAGAGTAGACATGTATTGAACTGTGCTGTAAAAGGCTTTGAATGTCCTGCTCTCCCTCCCCCCCCAAAAAAGAGGAATGTGTAAAGTAAAGGCTGTGTAAAATCCTGGAAGTAAGCCTTTCTCTTCTAAAACCTGGTGAACCGAATGCTGCTCCCCCCCCCAACAACTTCCATGTACCGTATTTTTTGCTCTATAACACGCACCCGACCATAACACGCACGTAGTTTTTAGAGGAGGAAAATCCGTAGGCATGCCACCCGTAGACATTCCCTCCATAACACGCACAGAAATTTCCCCTTTCTAGGAGGAAAAAAGTGAGTGTTATGGTGCAAAAAATACGGTACTTTAGATTTATTCGTACCATCCTGCAACATCAGTTTGACAACAAATGAATAATGGCTACGTTAGGTAAAGGTAAAGGGACCCCTGACCATTAGGTCCAGTCGTGGCCGACTCTGGGGTTGCGGCGCTCATCTTGCTTTATTGGCCGAGGGAGCCGGCGTACAGCTTCCGGGTCATGTGGCCAGCATGACTAAGCCACTTCTGGCGAACCAGAGCAGCACTGTGTTAGACCTTTGTTAATTCCAGTGACAGCAAATTTTCCAGATTTGAGCCCTTTAGATTTTCTACATTTTGAACAGCAAAAAAATAAGATCTGTATCCATTGAATAATTGTACTCTTCTGTTCATCCTACGTAAATTTTCATCTCTTTTGAAAATATGAAGAGTAACTGTGGACATAATAAATAATAATAGTAATTTATTATTTATACCCCGCCCATCCGGCTGGGTTTCCCCAGCCACTCTGGGTGGCTTTCAACAAAGTATTAAAAATACAATAAAACATCAGACATTAAAAACTTGCCTAAATAGGGCTGCCTTCAGGGCTGCCTTCAGGTGTCTTCTAAAAGTCAGATAGTTGTTTATTTCCTTGACATCTGATGGGAGGGTGTTCCACAGGGCAGGCGCCATCACCGAGAAGGCCTGGACAGAATCCAACATTGTGACTTTAACTCTTGCAATGAGACAGTACCATAACCCAAATGAACCAACATTGTGACTTTAACTCTTGCAATGAGACAGTACCATAACCCAAATGAACCAACATTGTGACTTTAACTCTTGCAATGAGACAGTACCATAACCCAAATGAACCAACATTGTGACTTTAACTCTTGCAATGAGACAGTACCATCCTGTTCTCTGGCAGCTCCCACAGACACCCCTAGTGCCCCCCCAGCAAATTTTCAGGATGCACAAATAGTTGCAGAGAAGAGGAGGAGGTGCTGTTGTGTGATCCCTATATCACTACCTGAATATCTTCTAGAGGGAAAGCTGTCTGTTGAAGCAAAATGTATGAAGAGTTTTGTGGCACCCTGAAAACTCATAATTGTGTTCGTCTTTAAGGTGCCTCAAGACTCTTTTTGATTATGTGAATACAGTATCTGTTGCATTCTTTAAAAAAAATAGTAGTAGCTGTAGTCTGTATTGGTCATGTTGCCTCCTAAGACATGTATCTAGTGAAACCTGCCAGAAGATGAAATCCACCACGCTGTGCGATTTGATGCGTTTCAGTGGACTCCCACACAAATTCTTTCCTTTGAAAAGTGTGTGCAAAACAAACCTATTAAAGGAATTTACAGAATCTTCTTGACAATCTTTAATTTAAGCAAAATCAAATGATACTGAAATGTAAAATACAAACTTGCTGTAGATTTATTTTATGATTTCTTTCTCTTGTGGACTCTTATCTAGCCCTGCTTTATAGCAGCCTGATAAAAATCAAAGCAGAAACATGCCACTGAGATTCATAAACTAAAATTACTGTTCTTTTCAAACTGAAAACTTTTTTCCAATCTGTTCTAATCAAATGCTATATTGGCCCTTTCAAGTCTGTCCACAGGGTTCTGCCTTCTGAAAACGTTTCCGCTTGCTAACTTTGCCATACCTGTCGACAGCCTTTTTAAACCAGTAGTGCACACCAGGAAGTATAATTTTATCCGTATCCTATACCTGTGCTCTCTGCCCCTTCTCTGCTGGAAATTTGCCTTTTCTTTCCTTTCAAGGAGGGCAGACAACGCATATCCTCATAAATCTTGGGATTTCAGAAAATGCATGGGTACCTACAAGGTGGGAAGATGTGGTTATTGCAGCCAGCAGCACTGACAGTGTTAGGCTTTAGGTTGTTCTTGGCAATTTCTGAATCTTCAGTTCGCTTCTTATAAAATGCAGAGGTCTTAAAGCGGTGTGTGTGTGCGCACACAAACACACACTTTGCATGTAGAAGTGACTGCTTTGGCACAATCTTCAAATCTTATTGCAGCCCCCAAACTGCTTTCGTCTTTCTCTGCCGTTCCCCTGAGATACCAGTGATGCTGTGTAGTGCTTTTGTAGGGAGTGTAACTTTTTAGAACAGCTGGGAATATGAGTGAAAGCAGACTATAAATAGAAGCGGGAAGTAGCAATGGGCTTTTCCCTTAGGCCTAGGTGCTCGTCGCTCAGTTCTGCTTTCATGGTTACTTCTGTTCTGTTAAAATAAAGTGTTTGTGACTTATTCTTGCCTTGCATATTGGCTATTGCACATTGCTGATTAGGATGCCTCTTCTGCCATTGAACCTTGTTGCAACTTTTTTTTTAAAGCCAATTACATTTTCAGTTTGGATCTGGACTTTTGTAAACTCTTGTTTGCAGATAATGATAAGTGATCCCTGAAGCAAGGAAACATGCTTCGGATATGTGGCAGATGAGACTAGAGACCATCTGATAGAGAAAGCATCTAATGCCTTGTATGTGAGCACTTGCTCCTAGAGACGGATCCTACACTGGACAGAGCTATAATTCTTGCACCCGAAATTGAGGTTGCACTGACAGAAGCCAAAATAATGAGCTCCAATAAAAGCGGGTGTGGTGCAGGGAAGTTCCAGTATAAAGCCGACGGAGAGTTATACAGCAAGCTGGTTGAAAACGATTACTTCAGCAAAGTCAGTGTTTTTAGTGAGAGTACATTTTCACTGTAGACCTTCGCAGTACCTTGCAAGTTATACAGGATATGCTGCTAAGCTGGTTCAATGTACAAATTGTAAAGAAGAGAGGACATTTTGCTGAAGTATATCATCGTAGTCAGTCTTAATTAGAAATCACATATAGGTACAGTACCCGGTGTTATTCTTTTGAGTGTGGACAGGATTGGTCACACACCTTGCATTTTTTTTATTTATAAAAAGTGTGCTGTTAATATTTTTGCTACAGCTGCAAGGTTACCAAAGGATATGGAACGAATGCTGAATATTAGCTCAGGAATTTCTATATTACCTGAATTGGTTTCTTTGCATTAATTTATGCCACTGAGCACGCCCATCATAATTTTGGCTTAGTATCTGAAGAATCAGATACCCCCGTGTGATTGTTTACCTGTAAAAAGCGACCTTTTGCTCCTCTCGTGCACCTAGAAGAGTTCTATATCGTTCTTCATGGCACTCCTATTCTTGGCAGACGTGTATTTGATGCATTGAATGTATAGTTGATGGACACATCCCTCCTCAGTCAAGTGCTGCTCCTGCAGGACAAACACAGTTTCAGCCGCATCAGTGCACCAGTGTGAGGGGAAACTTGGCTTTTGTTCTTAAAATTAAACTGAACAGTGTGTGATACCTGCAGATCAGAAGCTACGTTGTTTACTGTTTGAAATTAGAGATGCTGTGTTGGAAGGGATTAACAACTTGATACGAAAGGGTGTTATTGAGGAGGCTGGTTAATCTGAACTGGTCTCATGATCTAGTAGACAGAATTTTAAACTAGCAAATGCATTCATACTTGTTCATACGAACATTGGGCAATCCCTTTATTAGTACCGATCATCCCACAAAACAACGAGCAGACTAGAAATTGCACATAGCAACGGTTGGGGATGCTGGGAATGGAGTTAGTGCAGAAATTAGGTTAGATGTTGAAGCCTTGAGGTCTTCATTTCAATTCAGCCTGACAAAGAAGATTGCAGGCTGAATTAGTCCCTGCTGGGTCGTTGCAGGTATTCAGTAATACCTAATATTCTAAGATGACAAAACAATGGCTGATCCACATTTGGAAAAACCTAAAGGCTGGTTGTTACCCAGCTCTGTCTAATGCTTTAGGCAAAAACCTGCAAGTTTCTGGTGAGGCAGGAAGCAGCTGCAAAGCAAAATATGACAGTATTTATATTAGCAAAGATGCAAATTAATTGTGGGTAGTACACTAGGTAAAAGTCATCTGAAGCCAAATGGTGTAGTATTGGTCATTGGATGGCATGTAATCCCTTAGTAGTAGTAGTAGTAGTAGTAGTAATAATAATAATTAATAATAATAATTTATTTATACCCCGCCCATCTGGCTGGGCTTCCCCATCCACACTGGGCGGCTTCCAACATGGGATGCAGAATCCCAATTCAGGTGCTAGAAAATAATCTCTGGCTATATATTCCACTCAGTATTCTGTCTCCCAGGTGTATAAACAAAGGCATCTGCATCTGTTCATAAGTTTTTAAAAAAACACCACCACCCAAATCCGCAGGTGGGCAGTCCCTTCATTGGGACCAACCAAATGTCACAAAATAGCCAGCAAGGTTTCAAGTTCTCCAGTGCTCTTCATCAGGCAGGAATGTTATACAAAGCAAGGGCTGAGGGAAAAGAGGAGAAAAAAACCCAAACATACAAAAAATAGGAGTCATGAAACTCACTGGGTGACCCTGGGCTAGTCATTCTCATCTAAGCTACCCCTCAGAGTTGTTGTTGTGACTTGGCATCGTGAGGTCCTTGGAAGGGAAGGTGGGGGGTAAAAACATAAAATCAATCATGCAGATTTTTGGAAGATTAAATTTCATCTCCATAAAACCTGTCTTGTTTGACAAGCTGAATATTGCAGTCCATATTGTTGCATGTTATAAACACCGTATAGGCTTAGCTGGGAGCAAATAAGCAGTCACAGTGTTCCAGCAACCATTGCAGACATGCTTCAGGTAGCTGAAGTTACAGGTCAGCACCTCAATCAGTTACAAGGCCAGCAGTTTACATCGATCCCATTGTGCAGTTTGCAGCAAACAAGTTTGCCACCTGCAGCTATTCTACAACTTAACTTCATCCACTTACAGTTGTCGGCACAAAGGTACAGAAAGGAATGTCCTTAAACACAAATGAACACTGTGCGCACTAGTTAAGGAAGCAATTCTTAATTCTCAAACTCCTGTTTAATATAAACCCCACCTTGGTTACACATTGCTATAGCAGGGACCTCTGCTAATATCTCTAGTTAATGGATTCAAAGGCTCTTTACAAACAGCTGCAAGAATGAAGCCCTCTTCCATGACAACTTATAACCAGGTGATGGCATTGTTTTGACTCTAGTAAATTTGCATGTTTATGTTATTATATTTGGGGTTCTCCTTTTGGATGCTTTAGTTCATTTCCCCCCCATATGTGCTTTTGGCTATTTCAAATGCTACAAGGATATGTATTCTCATGGTATTCTTGTTCAGGGTTCGGGTAAAGACAATACAGTGGTACCTCAGGTTACATACGCTTCAGGTTACAGACTCCGCTAACCCAGAAATAGTGCTTCAGGTTAAGAACTTTGCTTCAGGATGAGAAAAGAAATTGTGCTCCGGCGGCACAGCAGCAGCAGCAGCAGCAGCAGGAGGCCCCATTAGCTAAAGTGGTCTTCAGGTTAAGAACAGTTTCAGGTTAAGAACGGACCTCCGGAACGAATTAAGTTCATAACCCGAGGTACCACTGTATGTATTATTACAAATCTATATTTTATCACTGAGGATGACCAGCATGGGTTGAGTAACATTGTGGTTTTTAGATTCTCATTCTCTCCCCCCCCCCAATGCCCACATTATTATATGGTATTATTAGGTACATCTTTGCCATACACGGCCTCACTAACCACAAACTATTCAGGAGAGAGCTTAACTAGGAGTCCCAGTGAAGGAAAATCTGGGCTTCGTGTGGTGCAGCAGCAGAAAGGACTGGAGGAAATAAGTGGCAAGCTCATCTCTTGAAGCCTGCATGTTTGGCTTAGCACAATCAACTCCAAGCAATAATATTGCAGAATTGCTGAACTATGTGTAAAAATAAAAATAAAAATCTTACAGTCTATTTTTCTGTGTATTTGCGGAATTGCAGAAATTGACTTCAAACTGTTTAGTGAAAGCTTGTTCTAAAGACAAGATTCAATTGCTATTTGGAGAGAGAGAAAATCTCTGAATGCTTGCAGTTAGTGTCATATTATTTCACCTTACAAGGAAGGTTCCCCTCCTCTATTATTGACCCTTTGGATTGAGGTCTGCTCTTTGTGTTATGGTTTCAGTGGCTCCACAGTTAAAGGCCTGTGTTGTATGCCCACTAAGATGGTAACAATCACTGAACACCCCTCTCTTTTCCATCTCGTATACATCTCCACTCTGGAGAGAGTGATTGGATCTGACTTCTTCATGTATATTTCTGCACTGAACATAAGATGAATAAAAAAACCCACATTTCTTCCAAACGTTACAGATTAGCAGGAGTAAAACACTTGCCTGTTATTAGCATTTATAATTTGCACGAGCTGAAATTGGAGCTCTTTTTACAAATTATTCAAAAAATGCCTTTTAGTTTGAAATATGATAAATGTGAATATTAATGCAAAATAGAAAGCAGAAGCATAAAAAAAGAATTTATTCATTGCTTGTGAAAATGTTATTTCACTAAATGAAATGGGGTGGACAACATTTTAAAAAATCTATTAGGATAAACTTGGTAAAACAAACAGATTCAACATTGCAGCCAAATGCTGCTGCTGCCGGGTTTGTTAGGAGAAACACAATTTAAAAATAATGAACAAAACAAAGCACCCTCCCACACGTGGAAAATATTTAGATCTTATCTGGGAACAGGCAGATCCTGGAATAGGCATGTCTTTCCTTCCCTCCCTCCAAAGGTCTTTCATGGTCACTGAGGCATGGGAATAGTTAGTCCTGCTGATCAGTGACGAAGCACGTTGTTCTTGACACCACCAGTAAAGCTTTTGATTAATACCAAAATATAGTTCTGTTAAAGAGCCATGCATATATTATAGTTGCAATCCTGTTTTGCAAGTCTTTCATGCTTTTTATTGCTAAAAGTCTTTTATCCCCACCCCTTATCTGTTTATTTGGAAAGAAATCTGCCAAATTCAGTGGAACACGGGTGGCGCTGTGGTCTAAACCACAGAGCCTAGGGCTTGCCGATCAGAAGGTCGGCGGTTCGAATCCCCGTGATGGGGTGAGCTCCCGTTGTTCGGTCCCTGCTCCTGCCAACCTAGCAGTTTGAAAACACATCAAAGTGCAAGTAGATAAATATATACCGCTCTGCCAGGAAGGTAAACGGCGTTTCCATGCGCTGCTCTGTCATGCTGGGCACATGACCTGGAAGCTGTCTGTGGACAAATGCTGGCTCCCTCGGCCAGTAAAGCGAGATGAGTGCCGCAACCCCAGAGTCGTCCACGACTGGACCTAACGGTCAAGGGTCCCTTTACCTTTCCTCTAGCTGCATGGACATTGAATTGTAGATTAAGACTGAAATCCTGTATTCACTTACCTGGGAATGAGCCCCTTTGAACTTTGTGAGACTGGCTTCTGAGTAGACACGCATAGGATGGTGTTATTAATCTTATGCTACTGACGAACATCTGTTCCCTGAATTATTAAAATATCCAAAGTGTAAAATAATTTCTCCCCCTGCCAACTCCAGGTCTGACTCTCTGATTGCTAACTTCAACTGTGCATTTTATCAAGATTTCTTCCCAAAGAGCAAGGAGCTGCAAATGCACTTCACGTCAGACTTAAAATGATATATGTCTCCTCTTAAACCTTCTAGCTCATAGTAGCTCCGCCTTAAAGCTTCAGCAGTTTATATTGTACTATGACTCAAAATGATAAAGTGAATTGTAAAATGTCGCTATTAGCAGCTACTGGGGTTTCCAGATTCAGAGCTACACTGGAACTTTCAAAGTTTTTATTATGACCTTTTTAGTTTGTGACAGATATAAATATCATACCTTGAGGAAGTCAATGAAACATCAGGTATAATGCGTGGCATTGAGAATAATTACTCTATATATTAACAGGAATCAGTAACAGGCTGGGGGAGAGCCAGCAAGCTGAAGATGAATCCCAACAAGATGGACGTGCTATGGGTATTTGGTTCTCAGGTCTGGGAGTTTGGCGTTCTTCCTGTTCTTGACAGGCATGGATGCCCCTTTCTCTCCTTTCTGACTGGCAGTATGTGCTATTTCCTTAAATAACCCGATCCAAAATGTTTGAGTTTTAACACAACATAAGATGGAGTACAATAGGTTGCCCTAATCCAGACATGACTCCATAGCTATTTGCTTCTGTTTTCAAAGGGAGCTGTTCCTAATTTTCTCACATTGTATGTTTGGAAATGCCTCCTCAAAATATCTTCTTTATCTGAAGCCAGATTGGTTGGGTTGAGAAGCAAAGCCACCTTTGTTTATGAAACTCCTTCCACAGAGAAATCCCATCAGGCCAGTGTGATTTTATATTATTATTTTTACTTTATTATCTCAGTTGGCGTTTGGTAGTTTTGCATTGAGTGATCTGCTACTGCTGAAAACTTGGTTTACAATGCATTTAGTTTTGTGTGTGCTAGCTTGGTCAAATTTGTTGGGGAAAGATGGTCACGTCAGAATTTGATTTGTTGTAGGCTGCCCTGAAAGCTCTGTAGAGCCAAGCTGGAGGGAAAGGAACAAACAAATAAATCTTCTGTATGTTTCAAAGTAAATTAGAATGTTAACAGCCCTAGTGATGATTCCGGTTAGACATTCTCTTTAGTACTTCTGTTCCCCCCAAAGTAATAGCTTGTGGGCTCACGATCATTGGTGGACTTGGGAAACCAGCTATAGTGTCTTCCTTGTCCTCCAACACCCAAGATTGAAGACTCATTTGGCGGTGATAATGTACTTATAGAATATCTGCGATTGGGAAGATTTCATGGCAGCATTAAAGCGCAGCACTTGGGAAGATTTGGAGACATAAAAACTGTCAGGAAAATAAAGTAGAATTATGTTCAATTGTAAGTCCAAACAAGGCCCATATGCTGCTGGAACAGTAAGCCATTGTAAGGTTATATTATTCTTTGAGGAAGTTTTTCACCGCAGAACATTTCCTTGTCCGCTCTTAGGTCCCTGGAAACTCGTTGTTCAGCACTGTTTGAACCAAATAAAGCCCTTTTGTAAAAAGTTTAAATGATGACATAATGACCACCCAGGTAAGAAATGTGGTAAAGGCCCTTGGTGGGATGGATTCCATCAAAGGTCTTATTAAAATGAAAAAGGAAGTTTGAATTACATTTCCTCATAGCTCTTAATGTATAATCGAATCATGCTATTTTTTTTAAAAAAAACTTGGGGAACAAGAATTATATTTCTCATTTCTTCAAGAGATTGCTCTGATTTTTCTTAATTGCTACATCAGATTTTGGCCAGAAGGGGATTTTTTAAAAAAGCTTTACAACTTTTGTATTATTTGTGGGCAAGAGGAAGCTAACCTAAGTAATATGTGGTATGTGTGGTCTGAGTTAGGCTTTTATTGTGCAACTTTTAATAAATATATATTATAGAATGGATTTTTTTTAAGTAATTAAAAATAGAACTCTTATTGGACGACTGTCTGGCTTCCTAACTAAATTCCAAATCAGAGATTATAATTATAATAATGCTTTATTTTTATTTTTGCAGACATATTCATCTTAATACCTTATTATGAGAATAGTGGCAATCTGCACATCTGTTAACACTAAAGCTGCATTGTAAAGTGACCCTCATTATTGAACAGCATCATTTAAGGTCAAAGGTCACAATAAGCCTCCTGCTGTTGTCCCTTGTCATAAATTTCAAATGTACCCATAGTGCACATTTTAGAAGTTCCTTAGTTTAATTAACTGAGACTGCAGAAGCACAGAATTCAAAAATAAAGAGGCCAAGTATACCACTGGCTTTTTCACAGTTGTTATTTTTTATTACAAGCAATAAAATGTATTTGTGTATAGCCTTCCCCCACCCCCGTATTTTGAAGTAAACTTAAATACTAGCACACATACACACTTTTCTTATTTATAGCTACAAATCCTGTTTTTTAAACTTAAGTTTCATTTGATAATTTTTTAAAAAAATCATTTGTCTCTTATTACAGATAGGAGTGACATATCTACTATAGGATAACTGACATTTGTTTGCATTTTGGCGAACGAATTTATAAATATTGTAAAAAGTGGAACACTTCAAGAAGGTTTTAGGCTAATTGCTAGTCTCCAGTTGTCTGATTTCGACAAGGTGAGGGACAGACTCTAGGCTAGAACTCTCAGTCAGCCAGTTACAACCTCCTCTTTATTTGGAGTAACAGATTTAGACAAATGGTCTGAGTTCCCTGGGTTTCTGTGAAGCCCTGAGGCTCCAGCAGCAGCCCAATCAGGTTTGGGATACAGGCAATGGCTGTTTTGCAGGGGGTGGTGGTTTGCATTCCTGACCCCTGCGCATGTTGGTGGAGCGCACGCTAGTCTGCCCCGGCCACTTCCAGGTTGTGGCGATGCACATGTGTGCGCTGTCACACATCAATTGGACGCATGTAAATTGGTCATTGCCTGTACCTCAGAGGACACCATTTCATGTCAGAAGAGTCTTGGACCCATCCTGTTCACAGCTCAGGATTCATCCAAACCAAATGCACCCTCTTGCTACTACTTAGGCCTTCAGAGTCAAATCCTTGTGGTGAGTTGTTTCCTCACCCACTTTTTTACACCTGGGTTGCAGCATTACCAGAAACCCAAGCAGCAACAGTTTTTACATCTATTCTTCTGTTAATATTTGCTTTTGCACAAAACTAGGGACCTGTTGGGATGCGGGTGGTGCTGTGGGTTAAACCACAGAGCCTAGAGCTTGCCAATCAGAAGGTTGGTGGTTCGAATCCCCGCGACAGAGTGAGCTCCCCTTGCTCGGTCCCTGCTCCTGCCAACCTAGCAGTTTGAAAGCACGTCAAAGTGCAAGTAGATAAATAGGTACCGCTCTGGTGGGAAGGTAAACGGCGTTTCCATATGCTGTTCTGGTTCGCCAGAAGCATCTTAGTCACGCTGACCACATTACCCTTAAGCTATACACCGGCTCCCTCGGCCAATAAAGCGAGATGAGCGCCGCAAGCCCAGAGTCGGCCACGACTGGACCTAATGGTCAGGGGTCCCTTTACCTTTACCTTTAGGGACCTGTTAGCTGTTTCTCAGCTTTTCACATGCCCCAACTAGGGCTGGGCGATATATTGATATATTGTCCAAAACTGGTTTGAAGTCCATATCATGATATCGGTTTCATAGTTTTTGACTTGGCAATATATTGCAAATATATTGCGTGCATGTGCATGCTATGCAACAATCACAATGGGGGGGGGGGACTGTGAAGCCAGCCAATGCCTCTACATAGCTCCATCCTTATTTCAGACATTGTGATATATCAATGTTTAGCTGGTGATATATCTTGATGTTGAAAACCAGATACTACTCAGCGCTAGCGCTGATCACGTTTGCTTGCGTCAGCTCAGTTTTAAGTCTTATTTTCTCCAGTGTGGAATAATTTTGATACCTGGTAAGGCTTTAAACATGCCTGATTCCTGACTGAAGAGGACCTACACAGTCTCTACCAAGAATGCCTAACCTGTGGCCCTCCAGATGTTGCTGATCTAGAACTCCCATCATGCCCATTGCCCAGGGAAGGTAGGAACTGTAGCAACATCTGGAGGGCTACGGTTTTACCACCCGTGATCTCTCCAAATATGGTGCACCTTGAATAGATGCCCTATTGTGTAGCATGCTACTGCGTAGCATTGTGAGCTGCTTAAAAGAAAGGAAACTGAGCATTTTCACATTCCACAGTTGTTGGTTGCCTGTAGTTGCAATTATACATTAATTTTGCAGATGTGATTTAGGTATCTGCTGTGCTTTAAACTCTAGGCTGCGTTCAGTATTGCAGCATAACCAGTCTGCATGCAAAGGCCAAGCTGACCAGTTTCCAAGTCGCTCATTAAATCTTTCAGGTGTGTTATGTTACTGAACTTTCAAGATAACAGTGAATGGCTTCCTATCTGCCACCAGGTTCACTCTACAGCCAGAGATATAATTTGAGTCGATAAAGTTTGATAAGATTAATGAATGTAATTGGCATATCAAATATCAGGATACAGTATACGGGAAACTGGATTTGTTTAGAAGCCAACCTCTTTTTTTCTCCAACACAGCAATGTTTTGTTTGGGATGGTGCTGTGGGTACTTGCTGTGTGTGTGTGTGTGTGTTGCATTCAAGAAGGGGTGCCGCTGTAGTCATTTAATTTGTGAGCTGGGAATGGAGAGGGTGTTCTGGGTGGCATTTCTTAAAGTATTTCCAGCAAAAGGACCTTTCTGGTGGACTTTGTTTATGTCAGGAAGTATAAAAGCAGAGGTGGATTAGGCAAAGAGATGATGACTGCACTGAAGTTTTAACTAGTGGACTTCATGGCTGAATGGGGTTTTGAACTTGGGTATCCCCAGTTCTAGGTAAGACAGCAGAGATGACAGGCCAAAAAAATCCAGTATCAGTTTAGCTCCAGTACAAAATAATACTTCTACCTGGGAATACTTGAATCTAGTATGTATGGTTTTGCAGTTAATATTTAAGAAGTAAATTGCACAATAAAACTTGGTATAACAACAACAACAATCAGCAGCAACCATTGTAGCCTGCCTATCTAACTGGGTTGCCCCAGCCACTCTGGGCGGCTTCCAAAACATAAACATAATAAACATAAACATAATAAAACAGTACACACCGAAAGGCCGAAGGTTGGCTTGAATTACAAGGAATTGCAAAACTGAGCAGTTACTGGCTTCTGTGTTACTATTATTGCCATCTTTGATATGGAGATCCGGGCTTATTTTAAACCAGAGTTCCCTGTTACTCCCAAAACAGAGAACTGGTTTAATGTGTTGGCCTAGGAGCCAGATTCAAATCCCAAATCAGCCATGAAGCTCACTTCATATTAACTTGGCCTTCCCCCCAGGCTCTTGTGCTCTCCCTCCTCTCCCCATCACTTTCCTCCACCACAGGAGACCGGAAGCTTCTGTCTTCGACGAACACTTCAGCACACTGTCCAAACTTAAACTGTGGTTAATCTTAGCTGTGGCTCATGAAAACAATTTAGCTTTGTTAATTATGGCTTGTTTCCACTAAAATTAACCACGGTTCGCCCAGCTTTGGATGCCACAGTAAACTGCATTTAATCAAAAATACACAGCAAAGTTTCCAGACTTCTCCTTGTGGCCACCCTAGTGAATGACAGAGTGTGTGCAAGCCTTGGAAGAGGCTAGGCTCATTTTCATTGACTCTGAAGCAACCCACTACTTCAAGGTTATTGTGAGGTAGAAAGGAGAGGACCATGTATGCTGCCCTGAACTCCAGATAGGAAAGACAGGATGTATAAATGAAATTAATTAATTAAGAGGAGTTGTCTTGCCACCTGCAAGATAATTTCAACACAGTCATGTAGGTACAGTGGTACCTGGGTTGTCGAACGTTTCGGTTTTCAAAGGCTGAAAACCTGGAAGTAAATGTTTCCATTTTCAAACGAGGTGTGTTTCCCAATTTTCTCAATGGAATTTGCCAACCACCCATTGCGCCTCGGTTGTCGAACATTTAGGAAGTCAAACGGTCTTCCATAACGACAACCAAGGTATCACTGTACTTCATAGCATATATTTCAGTGTTTGGGTTAATAGTGGGAAAACCTTTACTTTTGCATTTTTAAAGAAGATTCTTTTAGAAGTACCACATTTCTCTCTAACCTCCCCTACCCTCCGCACCCCCCTAAATATGTGTATGAATAATCAGCTTTTTGCAATCAGGGACATACAGTGGTGCCTCGCAAGACGAAATTAATTTGTTCCGCGAGTTTTTTCGTCTAGCGAATTTTTCGTCTTGCGAACCACGAAATCCTATAGGAATGCATTGAAATTCAATTAATGTGTTCCTATGATCAAAAAAAGTCCAAACAAAGCCAAATTTGGTACAACAAGAGTTTATTAAGTGCTCTTTAATGTCACACATACTGTAAAGAGCATTTCAAAAATTGAAGGAACAATAAATTAAGTTTCTAAACATGACAGAAAAACATTTAAAAATCAACAAAGTGTACAGTACATTTTCTAAGACTCTGGGGGACAACTCGAAGAAGGTTCCTCTTCCACTCTTTGCTTCTTGCTGAAGAACCCCCTCCTCAACTGTTCCCCCAGCCACCCAACACACATAAATTCAAATCCAGAATTTTTTTAAAAAAACAGCAGAGTGGCCCAATGGTCACAGAAAATCATAAAAATGCAGAAAAAAACCACACAAGCTTCCAGATTCTTGCAAACCCCTCCTCAACTGTTCCCCCAGCCACCCACCACACAGAAATTCAAATCCAGATTTTTTTAAAAAAAACAGCGGAGTGGCCCAATGGTCACAGAAAATCAGAAAAATGCAGAAAAAACACACAAGCTTCCAGATTCTTGCAAACCCCTCCCCAACACCAAGTCCTTGAATTCCAAACACCCCAACCCAAAATCCAAAAACCCAAAAAAAGTTTTAAAAGTTTAACTTACCAAATGTCTGCAAAAGAAGTTTTGGGAAAGCTTCAAAAATCACCAAAGTCTTCAAAAACCTCAAAAAAGGCTACCACACCGCGTTCTATGAGTTGCTCCTCGAAGTCAAGTCGCAACTGTATTAACGGTGTTAAGAAAAAGGAAACAAACTTGCAAGACGTTTTCGTTTTTCGTCTTGCGAAGCAAGCCCATAGGGAAATTCGTCTTGCGAAGCAGCTCAAAAAACGCAAAGCCCTTTCGTCTAGTGAGTTTTTTGTCTTGCGAGGCATTCGTCTTGCGGGGCACCACTGTAGATGCTTGTATGCTGTTCAGAATGAGACACTGTGTCTGGGCAAAATCACTTATCAAACTGAAGATACTTTTTCACTCTAGTAACTTCAGCCAAACTAGGTCATTCAATAAATGTCAGTAAGACAGGAAAGTAAGTTAAATGTCACTTGAAAGAGGCACGTATGCATAAATTTGCGAGGCACTCTAAAAGCTTTTATAGGTAACATGACTAAAGGATTTTTTTGTATCGGTCTCTAGCGATAAATAAGTGAATGATTACATTAATTTATCAGGAGGTTTTCTTGCTTGCCTACTTGTTTATGTAAAATACCTAACAATGATGATAAGTAGTGGCGAATGAGAGAGCTTCTATCTTCTTGAAGTGGGTTTGAAAAGGCAGCTAGATTAGAAAAGGTTTCATGAGTGGGTTATTGTAATTGATATTGATTTAGGAAAAGTAACCTAATAGAAGTTACTGTTTTGTTGTGACTGCTCAAAGCCTTGCCATCTTCAAGTTATTACCTCTTGAATTCATGCCATGCTTTACACCTGTCACAATAAAAATATTTTCAGCATATATTGAAATAAAATTACAAGGCAGCTGGTTTTAATTTCTCCTTCTAAAGTGGGTATCATGCCTATCTCATACAGTAATCATGCGCAGGTCTTATAAACAAGCTTTGTACACTTATTCTTTCTTTCCAAATGCTCAAAACTTAAAAAAATTAGATACAATGTGTTTCCTCTTAGGAAGCTCATTGCTGCAGGTGACAGGCATATGTTTCAGTTAGAGCTACTTGCATTATGTTGGAGAAGCTGTTGCCAATCAGCTAAGCAGTTTTCATATTGGAACCCAAGATGGCTGCCACGAATTCACACTTGGTGAAATATTTCAGTCCCTATAAGCGTGAGAAAATTAGCTCCAATTACAAAACTAACAAGGAGATCAATCATAATGTGTTATTTTTACTAACACATTATGATTATGATATGTTTGTTATATGTTATGTTAAATAACATAAAGTGTTATTTTTATTGTATGCATAAAATACCGCTGTTCATACAAAAAAAATCTATGCAGCTAACAAAAACCACACACCCATATACACAATAAAAACCATGTAAAGATTTCAAATAATAGATCAGCTAATTATTAAAGGAAGAAATTTTTTTCAGTGCTTATAATAAGCTTGGTTTTCACTAGATTTTTAAAGGTTGAAACAGAATGTACCTGCTGAATATCTGTGGACAGAGCATTGTGCAGGATTAGGCCAATTGTACTAAAGGCTTGATTTCTTTTTGCTATTATATGAGCTTCATCAACTTGTGGGAAAGTCAGCAATGTTCCTGCAGGTTATATCGTTGAGTAAAACTTCCATGCAGCAGCTGATGTATGGTGAGGTCAGTCTTGCTCATTTGGATGATGGAGAGAGCTCCCTGTAGGGAACTTTTGCTCACTTGAACCCAGCTATGTAGGATGGAGTCCCCTTCTAAAATGAAGATTTTATCTCCTATGCTGGCCTCCGGTGTGAGAAGGTCTGGAAACACTGGTTAGATGCCATGGTGGCTTTCATGAGCCAGTGTGGTGTGGTGGTTAAGAGCGGTAGTCACGTAATCTGGGAAACCGGGTTCGTGTCTCCGCTCCTCCACATGCAGCTGCTGGGTGACCTTGGGCCAGTCACACTTCTGTGAAGTCTCTCAGCCCCACTCACCTCACAGAGTGTTTGTTGTGGGGAAGGAAGGGAAAGGAGAATGTTAGCCGCTTTGAGACTCCTGAAGGGGAGTGAAAGGCGGGATATCAAATCCAAACTCCTCTTCTTCTTCTTCTCGGTGAACCAGGGTCTTCTTGTGATTCCTACTGTATCTTCTTGAGGGTTATGGCTAGAAGAGGCATTAGGGGGAAAGGCAAACAGAAGTCAGTCCCTTGGATCAGTTTGTGTGGAGGGCATCCATGGCTTCTACTTGTGGGTGGTCCCTGGAAAAGAACCTTGGTGTTTGGTTGCTGAGGTGAAAAGTGGACAGCTCTAGATCAGCCTGAATTCCCTTTGGATTTGTCAGAATAGTTGGTCAGATAAATGCCGTTCCCCTGGTTGTAGAGTCCCTCTGCTCAACCAGTCGGCTTGCTCATTAGCTTTTCCACTGACACTCTCCACATTGACCTCTGCCCATGTCAGGAGCAATGCCTCTTGTTTAGAGCAGGTCCAAGATGTTGGCGTGAAGATACACCTTTCAGGTGAGTCCAGTGGATCTTTCCATTTGTTTCAATTCTGGAAAAGGTTGTTCATAGAAACTTGCTGCTAGAAAGAAAGGGGTGTGGGGGGGTTATTTTGTTTTAGCAGTACTTTGTTGGTTGTGAGGTCCTTTTGAAGTCCTGGCTTCAGAACTTCAAAGTGCATAATCACCTGATGTGATGGCTCCCTTCCCCAGACTGTGCTCACCATAGTACTTTAGGTGCGTATGTGTGTGTATTTTTCATTGCGGTTTATGTTCTAACAGCAAAATGAAATTATTTTGGTCCAGGACCGAATGTGCCTCTGTATTAAGGAGCATTTGTAAAATTGACCTCTCTATTTTAGTAGGTATGTGATCTTACGCTGCCACTCTTTTTAGGGAGGTTATTTTTTTGGTAAAACTTCCTAATGGACCATATCCACAGCGGGTGATGGTACTTTAACCACTTAATGCTTTTTCTGTCCAGTGATATTTCAACAGAAGTGCTTTCTCTTTAAAACTTTTAAAGACAATGCTTTTAGAAATACTGCGTTGCAATCAACTGATAAGAATGATCAAATAGTATCATGACAGTTGCACATTTTTATATCTGAACATTTGCAATGTTTGCATATGTTGCACTCCTTTGTATGCTGAATACAAAGGGCATTGGGTCCTTTTGATGTTGCTTTAAAGAAGCTTTTTAGACATCTGATTTACTGAACAGTATTGCCCACTGCTTTTTGTAATGGTTGAGTTGGTTTAGGGGATTTTAACTGTATTTTTTTTTAATTAACTGTTTATGATTATGCGTTTTATACTGTTACTTGCAAACTGTTCTATGGCTTTAATGAAGAGCATAACATTAAAAAAAATGATTTTCTTTTAATGTGCTACCTCACACTATATGAGTTTCATGCAGCAAAATGCATAAACATACATACAGCTGAAGGAATGGAGAGAACCCCACCGGAGTTGATACATGCTTAAAATTGGAGCATCACAAGGGTTGCTTTTGGCCAGCATCCAAAGAGCTACTTTAAGCTTATTCAAGAGTTTGTACCCACCCAGTGGGATTTTAGATTTCAACAGCAGATTTCATCCCTCCATGCCATATCCTAGATTTCTTTTGCTGCTCCTCTTGGTTTTGAGAACTTTTTACTATACGGGATGCAAGGCAGCTGTTCATAAAACACAAGTACAGCTTTGGGTACGCGAAATTTGCTTTGGGGTCTTGGCTTCTATGCAGAATAAGAGAAGGCTTTTATTTTGTCCAGAGTTTATGCCATTTAATATGCCTATTAAATGAGGAGTTACTCCTGACTTTTTAAATTAAGCAAGCAAGGGTTCAGCAAAATATTTCCAAACCAAAAATGGCATAATTTGAATTTATATTTTGATTGCATATGTTATAGCTTACGATGCCAGTGATATTTTTAAACTTCAAAGCCAAATAACTTTGTGGTAGCTACGCATACAAGCTCAAAGGAGTTTAGGTTTGGGCAGATTACTAGTCTAAACAGTTTGTCGCGTAAAACCAATTCATATTGATAAATGACAAGCATGATATACTAACTGTACAAATTGTAACTAACATCTTGTAGTACGCGCTTCAGAGTGAAATACTACCTTTTGGGATTATGAAGATAAAAGTTTTCTTCAGCTGCGACTCTATACACACTTACCTGGGAACAAGTCCTACTGAACTTAATGGGACTGACTTACGAGTAGCCATGTACAATATTGTGCTGTCACTGAAGCTTTTATGCTTGCATTGTGAGTTAACTGTTTAAGATAAGACCTTTACAGAACAGGACATCATCCGTTCCTGACAATCTTCTGGGTAGCTGTGTCAACATTAAGCTCTCTGATCCAATAGTGAATCCCTTCTAATAGTTTTTTTATTCTATGACATATCACGGGAACACATTCCATGTATTTTAGGTGTGTTAAATGCTTTTCAAGTTGTTCCCCTATCAATGTATAGTTTTCAAATGGTTTTTGTAGGCAATGAAAGCTTTATTAATTTAGCGACAGCAGGTTTCCGGCAAGATCCGTTGCCTACTTTCCTAGTGATCTCATTATCTTCCAGTCCAATTAATGCAGATCTTACTGTTACTAGCTTGACCTGCCTCAGAATAGAAATTATTCATTTCAGCATTAACCACAGGTGATTGGAAGCACAACAAGGCCACTCGAAAAGAAGGGAGTGGCCTATATATGCTTTGGGGGCTTTAGCAGGATGCAGAAGTATATGTGCTTATAAATTGAAAGGGTTTTCCTTTTTCTTTTTAAAGACCAAAATGGTTCTAGGACTTACAGAATTCATTGGCATTTGAAACTTGAGAGAGTAAAGGGACTTGAAAAGAGCATAAATTAGCCTCCTGTAGACAGACCATCAATTGAGTGTATGAGGGAGAGCAGTGGAGATATTGAATGTTACAGTGTAAGCCGAGGGGGAGGAAAAAAAGGAAAGAAAATGGAGGGCAGGTGATGAGAGGCAGTAGGCTGCCTTAGAGCCCTAACAGCTTATATTGAATCCTGGAGGGAGTATGGGGGGTTGTTCCCCCACCACAGCCCCTGCACTTATACAAGAATGTTTCAGCAGGAAATGAAGGGAAAAGGAACATGTTTCTCCAGGACCCCCACCCACCACTATGCCGCTATTAAATGTTCTGCAATGAAATCCTTCTGCTAATACAGTGGTACCTCAGGTTAAGTACTTAATTCATTACGGAGGTCCGTTCTTAACCTGAAACTGTTCTTAACCTGAAGCACCACTTTAGCTAATGGGGCTTCCTGCTGCTGCCGCAGCACAATTTCTGTTCTCATCCTGAAGCAAAGTTCTTAACCCGAGGTACTATTTCTGGGTTAGCGGAGTCTGTAACCTGAAGCGTATGTAACCTGAAGCGTATGTAACCTGAAGCGTATGTAACCAGAGGTACCACTGTATATGACACAGGGCTTGGGGTGGGACCAGGATGTGTCCTTTCCTCTTCCTATCCCCTCAAACGTCTCCCTCTCCCGAGAGGCCTGCACAGGGTTCCTGTTCCAGGCTAGCTGAAGCCCTGACCAGGAACCCTCCTCCGTTTAGGGACCGGAGATTACTGCAATGCTTTGTTAAAGGTTCCACTGGAGAATGCTATATATAATCAGCTAAGCTTCCATAAAAAACAAAACAAACCTTAGTGACCCTGAATATTACTCAGAAATCTTTGGCAAAAACAGCCACAAGTAAGTGTTTGACACTGTCTAGCAGTCTTGGAAAATGGGAGCAGCAGACTATGATGTTGTTGTTATCTGTGAACACAGTCTGTCCCTTTCTCAGCTCTGCTCCACAAGCTCAGGCAAGTGTCTTATTCTTTTGTAAACGGAGCACTCCTAGCTCAGGCCTGATCATTTCTGTATGCACATAGTAATGTTTTGCTGATACTGAATCTAAAGAAAAAGATTTCTACTTATACTTTGAACTCCTCCAAGCACTAAACTCTGTGAGGAAAAGGAAGCAATTATAATATTTGGGTTATATGGAGTTATACGGGTTATATTTGGGTAATGTGGAGTTTCTTTAAGCAGACATTATTCCTGCAAATCTTACTAAAGTTGTCCTCTGTGCGGATGTTTCTTAATTTACAGGAAGCACCACTGCAGGAAGTTCAAGGATGTAGCATCCTGTTGAGCAAGAGGGTGTTACTATTTTTTGTACTTTCTTCTTGGTTAGTTGGCTCATAATTGACAAATTGCTAAAAACAGGAAAAGCATAACTTTTAGACAATATAATCACTTGAGCTGAGATTTTAAATCCCCTTTTGCCAGGAACTCTTTGCTATGCTGCATTGTGCTTCTTCTCTTCCTTTAAATTTAATCTCAAAGCCTACTTAGACCTTGCCAAATAGACACAAGGGAGATCTACAACACCCTTGTGATTGCTGTATACATCTGCACAGCAGAGTCATGTGGGATAGCCCCATGAGGAATTTGACTTCCACATGGTGGGCCTGGCCGATGTACTGATGTATGAGGCAATGTATGAGGGCCAGAGTGTTCTGGTGGCTTCACCCAGCGGTATACTGTGAGTGAAACCACCACTGCTCCTGAGTTCCTCCGCCTCCAGCGCCTGGTGGCAGGAACAAGCAGCCTTGGCCAGGCTTGAGATGGGTATATGAAGGAGCATGGAGAATAGGTCATGCAGTGAAAGAGGTTTGAAATCGGGGTGGGGGACACGCACCACAGCCCAGAGGAGAAATCGGCTCCTTGGGAAATCAGCTGCCCTGAGGGGAAGATACTGTGGCGCTGGGAAGGTGGCAAACGAACGATGCAAAGCAAGGAGACGGCGATTGTCCTTCCTCTCTCCTAGCTTGCTGGGTGGGTGTGTTGCATCCCCTCCGTTTAGCAACACAATGCATAGCCATATTGTGATGTTTGGCTGGTGATACACTGCAGTATTGAAAATCTGACATTGCCCAGCTCTACCACATGGTGTATGTAAGAGAGACAGACAGACATGAAACAATGCAAATACCCTGCAGAAGTTTAGATTGCCCATCACAGTTTGTGAGACAGCAACAATCCCATTTACTTGAAACTCCACCATGTCAAATATTTCAGTTGTGTTCGGAGAATGGTGTTAGAATTACTTAAATTATATTATTAATGGTCATTTATTGGATGCACCATTATCATGTCCCATTATGACTTTGCTTCATATTTCTGGTCCCTTTTTACATAACCATCTTTGAAGAACTTGTGACAGTCTCTTTCCCCTTGGGCTAGAAATAGTTCATAAACGCTGCTGTTTTGCTGTGGTTATAAATGTTTCTGGGTAGTAACTTAAAGTATATCCTTGTCGGTGCTGAATGCTTGCCTGTTGTTCTGATTTATAAGCCAAGCTCTTTGTGGTGTCATGATTTCAAAACACTTCACAGAATTAAATAGTCCCTTTGGACTAAAAGTTACAGACGACCATAACACCCAGTTAAAGAGTGGAGAGGAAATGTTACAACCCCTTTCTTTAACCTTGAAGGGAAGATGCCATTGCTCATAGGTAGACAATCTGTATTTGCATGCAAAGCACTTAATATTCAAACCTGCATCTCTTTTTAAAGGATCTCTGAAAGCAGAACTGGTAAAAAAGACCACAAAGTGCTGCTGCCATTTAAAGACCGTTAATGGACCATGTATATTGGTCCTTTGGTATAAGGCAGCTAAAGGCAACCTGATATAGGTAAGGCCAGTGTGGTTGAAGAGGTTAGAGTGTGGGACTAGGACCTTGGAGACCAGCGTTCAAATCCCAATATCAGTCTTGAAGCTCTTTGGGTGACCGTAGGCCAGTCATTCTCTCTCAGACTAACCTACCTCACAGGGTTGTTGTGCCAATAAAAGGGGAAAGAGGACTGTGTACACCACCCTAAGCTCTTTAGAGAAAAGGTGGGGTTTAGATGAAATAAACAAACAGGGAGTGTCTTGCAAAAGTACTGTATAAAGGTAAAGGGACCCCTGACCATTAGGTCCAGTGGCGGATGACTCTGGGGTTGCGACGCTCATCTTGCTTTACTGGCTGTAGGAGCCGGTGTACAGCTTCCGGGTCATGTGGCCAGCTTCTGGCAAAACAGAGCAGCACATGGAAACACCGTTTACCTTCCCGCCTGAGCGGTACCTATTTATCTACTTGCACTTTGACATGCTTTCGAACTGCTAGGTTGGCAGGAGCAGGGACCGAGCAACGGGAGCTCACCCTGTTGCGGGGATTCGAACCGCTGACCTTCTGATCGGCAAGTCCTAGGCTCTGTGGTTTAACCCACAGCGCCACCCGCGTCCCAATGCAAAAGTACTGTAGTTGTTACAAAATATGACATCCAACCTAGGGATCAGGTGGCAAAACCAATAGTTGCTTTTTTTCTCCAAATAATGGAAGGAAACCAAGTTTTCACTGAGGCATTCAGCAGAACCTCTGTGGCATCTATAATATACCTTTGTTTGAAAGCATTTTTACACCACTCTTTGCCAGAAAGGCTCCCAGGGTGACTTCCAGATGATCAGTCAAGACAGTCCTTTTTGCCCCCAGGCTTGTAATCAAAAGATAAAAGGAATGGGGAGGAAAGAGGAAAACAAGCACCCTCAGGCACCATTTTTTAAACTTGCGAAGTAGTTTTTATAATGACCAGCTGCTCCCAAAACAGCTGAGTGGCACTGCTTCCCATCTCAATTGCTGCTGCAGCCTGATGGGATGGATACTGCCAAGTAGCACTTGAGGAAGGACCCTGATGGAGCTGCTGCTTCAGCAGAGCTACTGGAGCAACCCCAAAATTTGTTAACCAGAAATGCTAGACCAAATCCAGTGAAAAGGCTATTCTGATCTGGCAAATTTCCAGTTCGTAAAAGCATCTCTAACAGCTTTCGAAATTTGAGCCCGATATATATCTAAAATGTTCTTTTCTCCATTATGGACACAGTCAATATAATAAATGAAGTATAAAAGTGTAACACAAAACATAAAAACAGATGGGTACTGCGTATGGGTAAGTAGGAAAACCTGATCTTTTCACTCTGTTCAACAGAAACTTCTGTTCCTCTGCGTTCAGTTCCAAACGACGAGACTTCTTACAAAATAACACATATCCTGTGATTCTTCTTCGTTGCAGTCACTTTTAGGAACAGTTTTGCCATTATGCGAAGGATGAGGAAATTGTCCTTTTTCCCAGAAGCAAAGTAGCAAAAGACATATCAGACAATTAGTAATATCAGACTTCAAAACCCATCCCACCCCCTTTTGAACATATCATTCATATGTTTGTCCCAAATTCTGCAACAAGATCCTAACTCCTTCTGTGAACAGAATATAGTCACAGAACGGGGTTTTCCATCCTTCCCCTTTTCACTTCACTGTACCCTCCTAAATATCTGTCCTGGGGTTTGGGGGATGCTTGGGAAAATGGTGTGTAGGATATGGAGCAGGAGGCTGTAGCAGGTGGGGGCAGAGGAAATGCCATTTCCAGCCTTTGATTTCTCTGTTTAGCAGACCTTCAGGCTTAGGTAAAAATAGGCATTTGAAAGCGTTGGTAGAGATAGCATGATTGCACCTTGATAGCGAAACAGTATTTTGTTAAAAGAAGGGTCTTGCTTAGCGGCAGATTAAATGTTAAGTTGGCATCTGTGGTTTCACTGGAAGGCCCCTTAGGGAAGGGTGGTTAACTGGAGACCAGCTGGGCCAAATTTGGCCCAGGCATCGCCACTTTCTCACCCCCAGGCCAGACATATGTTTCCCCCTTACTTGGCAGAGTTCCTGTATTACCTCCAGACAAGTCCATTGATTACAGTAAAAGGTAAAGGTAAAGCTACCCCTGCCCGTACGGGCCAGTCTTGACAGATTCTAGGGTTGTGCGCTCATGTCACTCTAGAGGCCGGGAGCCAGCGCTGTCCGCAGACACTTCCGGGTCACGTGGCCAGCGTGATGACGCTGCTCTGGTGAACCGGCACCAGAGCAGCACACGGAAACGCCGTTTACCTTCCCGCTATAAAGCGGTACCTATTTATCTACTTGCACTTAAGGGTGCTTTCGAACTGCTAGGTGGGCAGGAGCTGGGACCGAACGACGGGAGCTCACCCCGCTGCGGGGATTCGAACCGCTGACCATGCAATTGGCAAGTCCTAGGCGCTGAGGTTTTACCCACAGCGCCACCCGCGTCCCACATTGATTACAGTAATATATGGCAAAACATAAACTTATTTACTATTTAAAAAATCATTTTGTATGTAAATTATTGTAAACGATTGTATGCTTGTATGAGGGCTAGTTGAGTTTGAGTTCAGACTGTTGCAACAAAAGTTATGCGGTGATTTTTTTAAAAAAGTTGCTATTCCAGGTTATTAATTCTCGCTCTTTTCATCTACTATATTTTATAAACCTTTCAGCAGAAACTGCAATATCAAAGCAGTAGGTAATTATTGTTTGGCTGGTCTGAGATCTATTCAGGAGTTCACACAGCTTTAAATTGTAGTCGTATGTTCATAATTATGAAGTCCTGTGTGGAAAATAAAATAATCTACTGCAGGGGTCCTTCCTGCGAGTTATTAGTGAAGGCATGCACTCACTGTGAAACTGAATTTCTAGTTATAGATCTTTTTGTCATGAACTTTCGTATCCAAACTGAATAATTAGTTAGTTCATCTTCTCATATACATTCATTTCCTTTTGTTTGGCGTCATGAATGGAATGTTCTTAGAGTGCTATTAAAACCTGGCTTTCTACAATTTGGTCTTGTTTCCTGTTTGTGCTAGAATTTTTATTTTGTTTTTAATGTCATTGACATTTTTGTACCAGTGTATGTTCAGGGCACAGAGTGCAACCAAAGGACGTTTAGTTGGTTAGACTATTTTTAGCATGTTGCTCATTTCTGCTGATATGTTAAAATATAATGTGCATTTGGCCACTTCTCTCCATGTGGTTGTCGGGATATGACCCCATGCAAATGGCTTCACCACAGGTAATCTACTTAAAAGCACTCTCACTTACGTTATGGCATTTTCCTCCAACACTCCCGGCCCACAGCTAGCCATTACCAGATGGTTTCAAAACCTGTTCGGTTCTCTCTAAAAATCTCAAACTAATGCACTTGGTGTCGTGAAAATTCTACTCATTATTGATCCAGAGTGGATTCCAATGTATCGTTAGCAGAGTAGCAACTTAAACACGTTGCAGGATTCCCCCCCAAATAGACCAGAGGCCATTGTATTTCATCCAGCAGAGCTTTACTGCTACTGAAGGCAAATGAGCATAAAGGTCACAAATTCAATACATTCAGGATTGGCCCTGACCATAAGATATCCAGTTGCAGCAGACATAACCTTACAATAATTTATAATAAGTTTAAACACTAAGCATACTATGTACAGAACACCACAAAAAGAGATAGAAAGAGAATGGCTCCTTCTGGCCTTATTATTATAGTCAGCATGACCTTGACTGAACAAGATAACCGTACCAGTTCAAACCAGCTGTACTCAGCTTATCTGAAGGAATAACCCAAACATCATGGACCTTCTGCTTGTTTCTTTCACACAGATAAGCTTCCAGAACCCTCTTGAACTAAGTAGAATAGGAAAGATCTCTGCACATCAGATCAATACGTTCTGTACTAAGAAATGCAAACTGGCACTTGGACTATTTTAATGACACAAAGTACTTTTTGGTTACATGAAAGTCTCGGGGATTCTGACAGTATCCCTCAACACTATACAATGCTTGCAGGATTCAGTGGTTACAACCCTGGAACCTGCAATGGAGTACAGATCGGAGATGATTTATCATTTGGCAAAATGAGTGACCAAATTAAAGTTAGGGATTTTTTTGTCATTCCAGAAAGGAAAATGTGGAATGTTCATTCTCTTTCCCCTGTACAGTGGTGCCTCGCAAGACGAAAATAATTCGTTCCGCGAGTCTTTTCGTCTTGCGATGTTTTTCGTCTTGCGAAGCACGGTCCGTCACAACTGCGCCTCTTCAAGCGGCTTTAAGAAAAAAGCGCAAGACGTTTTCGTCTTGCGAAGCAAGCCCATAGGGAAGTTTGTCTAGCGAAGCAACGCAAAACCGAAAAACCCTTTCGTCTAGCGAGTTTTTCGTCTTGCGAGGCATTCGTCTTGCGGGGCACCACTGTACTTCCTTGCTTAGACTTGGTCTACACATCTACCAGAGTGAGGTGTATCAGTACTTTGAACGGTCTGTAAATGATTCCATACTGGAAAAAGTCTGTAGTGTTTTCTGGATATTTTAAGAGCATGGAATTAGCAGTAAATTAGTCTCTTACGAATTTCATGGATTTGATTTTTTGTTGTTGCTGTTTTGCATAAATACTTTAGCTTAATTTTTTTTAAAAAACCCCACAAATTTATATTCAGTAGCTTGAGTGTTTATTTTCACCTTTTTTTCTCAGTGCCAGGAATATGTTTTCACCCATATTTGAAGTGTTATGGTCATATGTTGAAATTATATCAATTTGTTTGATTGTGACATGTAAGTAAAGGTATAATCATAGTTAATTTAAAATGATCTTGGGTTGTGCAAAGTGGTTAGCGTTAGAAGGCGATTCAGGCTGGCATGTAAAGGAGATTCAGATTGGCAGCCAACTTGCTTTACCGGTGTACGACCTCTTCTTATTAAGAGCAGCAATAAAGGGCCCATACTAATAGCCTGATTATTATTAATATATGCTGTCTGCTACTGACCCACTTTGTTTAGAATGTGCATTGGATATGAAGCACCAAACACTGAAGAGTTGTAGATTTAAAAAATTCAGTTTGAAAGATGCCCTACCATTGTACATTTTAATAAGAGTTAACAGAAAAAGGTCTCTGCATGTTGCCAGGAGCAATATAGTAAAAGTCCTAAGTGCTAGGCCTCTTATTGTTATGTAGAGGAATTGTTAATCTGGTCACTGAAAATTAATTTTCCTAGGATGGACAGGAAAGCAGATGGGCTTGTTTAAAGCCTGCATACTGATTGAGTCAATTTTTGGAAGGGAGAAAAATGTAAATGATACTGTAGGACTTTTTAAAAAGGATTTTTGAATTTGTTTTCTGATGTGAGACACTGTGCAACAGCATAGCGTTAGTGGTATGTGTATCACTCCCCCTGCCCCTTTACAACTATATTGTTTTACTGATGTGGTGAGATGGCTGGAGTACAGTCAGTATTTCTTGTGTTTATGCATTTTTTTTAATGTAGCCTGTGGCTGTTGTTCAGTACTCTTAAAACAGAAAGTTGAGCTAGTTGATTCTTCACTGAAATGCAACCACTCCTTTAATTATGAAACGCCATGTCTTCTGTAACATTTCTCCTTCAGCTTTTTCAGCAGCAAAAACTGCTGATCTTTTGCTTTTAGTTTTATAGCCAAGAGAGAAACTGCAACAACACGCAACCCAAACTGTCCTATGGTCTGCCCAGCAACAGTTGCTATTAATACGCTCCATAGCATTAAACTGTTATTTACAGATGCTGTTAGAAATGAACCCAACCATATAGTTAACAACATTCCCTTGCTTACCTTCTCTTTTTTATGGATTCCCCCCCGCCCCCAGGGTCTTATTATGAGCCTTTTAAGAAAGATAAAAGCAACTCCGGGCTAAATATTGGCACGAGGAGCTTGTATTAAATGTTTCTTTGAAATGGTAACAAACAAACAACATATCTCAACCATTTCAAGGTGGGGACAAAGTTAATGGGAAGGTATCTTAAAAAGCAGAGACATCACCTTGCCAACAAAGGTCCGTATAGTTAAAGCTATGGTTTTCCCAGTAGTGGTGTATGGAAGTGAGAGCTGGACCATCAAGAAGGCTGATAGCCAAAGAATTGATGCTTTTGAATTATGGTGCTGGAGGAGACTCTTGAGAGTCTCATGGACTACAAGAAGATCAAACCTATCCATTCTGAAGGAAATCAGCCCTGAGTGCCCACTGGAAGGACAGATCCTGAAGCCGAGACTCCAATACTTCGGCCACCTTATGAGAAGAGAAGACTCCCTGGAAAAGACCCTGATGCTGGGAAAGATGGAGGGCACAAGGAGAAGGGGACGACAGAGGAAGAGATGGTTGGACAGTGTTCTCGAAGCTGCCAGCATGAGTTGGACCAAACTGCGGGAGGCAGTGGAAGACAGGAGTGCCTGGCGTGCTCTGGTCCATGGGGTCACAAAGAGTCCGACACGACTAAACGACTAAACAACAACAACCAAGCTTGAAAGTGTTCACTATATGCCTTTAAAATGTTTTTTCCTTCTCTCTCTCTCTTTGTAAGAACAGTTAAAACATTGGAGGGCCTGGCTTGGCAAGCCTGGCTATATCACACTCAGGGTCTGTCTGAAGATGTCATGGCACGGCATGGCTGTTTCAAAGTCAGACAATTTCTCGTTTCCCTTCATTTTTATACCCCTTTGACCTTTATGAAAGAATTTTGTTGCATCTCCTAGCTATGTCTGTGTTTATAGACTGTGATCTTTTGGCTGTACTGACTTAAATGGTACTTCCCAAATATGCTGTATAGACAACTGTCTTTTTAGCTTTGCCATTCTTCAGTGTTTTTACTCTACAGAACAAACATTAGAACAAAGGGCACCATTCTACTCATAGTTCTTCTGATTCTATCTGGGAGCATACCCTTAGCAAAGTCATTCTATTTTGCTGTCATGGCAAGTGTTTGGTACAGGACTATTAATATTTAAGCATCAACCATCAGTCATAAATGAGAAATAGTCACCATCTGATGGACACCAGGCTTTCCATAGTGTCAGTTTCAGAGACTGTATTTAGGTAATCAATATATCCTGAAAAGTATAAAGGTGGCTCGGATTAACATCCTTTAAAATCCTTGAAAGCGAGGCCATTGCAAAACACACAAAAATGACTGGAATGTTAAATGGCCAATGTGTTAACTGGTTAACGTGTTTGTTGTAGAGAAGATGTACCACAGAGCAAGACCACAAATTAAATTTTTTTTTTTTAAAAAAAAATCATAATTGTAAGATGAAAAATTGAACCCTGAATTGAGCTAGTCTGCTCCACAGGCCATAACGGGAAAAAACCTTATTTGTTCTGAAGTAGAATCCCATTGCTTGTTGGGGAGCAATGCTTTGTGGTAGCCCAGTCAACATTTTGTTGACCACTGTGAGAAGAATGTTAGACTTGAGTTAGATCCTACAGCAATTGTCTTATAATGTGTCTACAGTGGTACCTTGGGTTACATACGCTTCAGGTTACATACGCTTCAGGTTACATACGCTTCAGGTTACAGACTCTGCTAACCGAGAAATAGTACCTCGGGTTAAGAACTTTGCTTCAGGATGAGAACAGAAATTGTACTCTGGTGGCGCGGCAGCAGCGGGAGGCCCCATTAGCTAAAATGGTGCTTCAGGTTAAGAACAGTTTCAGGTTAAGAATGGACCTCCGGAATGAATTAAGTACTTAACCCGAGGTACCACTGAATTGATTACAGTGGAGCCTATTTTAAGAAAAATATACTTAAAACATTGGTGTACATTAATGATTTAGCATCACATCACTAGTTCTGGCAGGTTCTTCATCATGGCTCAGTCTTCCATTGTCTTAAAATTTGAAATATAACATTTCCCAGTAGACCTTAGGCCTTCCGGGATAATCATGTCCCTGTTTTTGTATTTTCATATGGCTATCATATCACTACTGTCATTATGAATTAGGGTTCATATCCCCTGATAAACAAACCGTAGTTCTGAAATACACACAAAAATGGCTCAAAGTTCTGTAAATAAGATGGGAAGATGCCTGTCTTTAAAGTATATACAGTGGTGCCCCGCAAGACGAATGCCTCGCAAGACGGAAAACCCTCTAGACGAAAGGGTTTTCCATTTTTGAGCTGCTTCGCAAGACGATTTTCCCTATGGGCTTGCTTTTCAAGACGAAAACGTCTTGCAAGTGTTCCGATTTTTTTCCGCTCCCCCCCTTTTTCTAAGCCGCTAATAGCCTTTTAGCCGCTAATCCACTAAGCCTTTAATAGCCGCTAAACCGCTAATAACGCTAATCCGCTAATAGGGTTGCTTCGCAAGACGAAAAAACTGCTAGACAAAGAGACTCGCGGAATGGATTAATTTCGTCTTGCGAGGCACCACTGTAGTCTTCAGCCTCTGTTCATAAGGTTCTTGCAAGAACATCGACGTTGTTTATAGTAATGTTACTGCTTATAGTAATAAATGTATTTTAAATGACCAGTATTTTAAATGAAAATACAAGCTTTGGGAAACTGATACACAAAATATAGGAAGACTTGGATTATATTCCAAACAAAAAGTGGTAGAGTTCAACCTCATTGATATGAATGACCCAGGGGCATTCATAATATTGACAATAGATATTTAAACAAAGATGAGTGTTGTTGAAATAGCTGTACTTTCTTATAGAACTGAATGGTTAGACGTGTTGGAGGACATATCATGGATTAGATTAAATGGGAGGTTGGAGTTAACACGTTTCTTATAGAATTGCAGCCGATTTTTCTTTCCACAGCTTTGTGGAAGAAAACATGATGAGTCCAAATGTCCAGTGAGGTGCCAATGAGAATCCAAATCAAAGCAACCTTAGCTGCTTGGTGTTGAGCCTTGGGATATAGCTGTGGTTTCTTATAATAAAGTAAGCAAATGATGTGATGTCTTGGCTCAACATAAACACTTTTAAACCCGTGTGACTGGGGGCTTTTCTAGAAGGGAACCCCTGACCATTAGGTCCAGTCGTGGCCGACTCTGGGGTTGTGGCGCTCATCTTGCTTCATTGGCCAAGGGAGTCAGCGTACAGCTTCCAGGTCATGTGGAACGCCGTTTACCTTCCCGCTGGAGTGGTCCCTATTTATCTACTCCAGGGGTCTGCAACCTTTAAGACAAAAAGAGCCACTTGGACCCGTTTCCGAAGAAAAAAAACTGGGAGCCGCAAAACTCGTCATTATAAAAATAACTTTTTTGTCACTTTTTATTATTTCTTCGTTTGACCCCTCAGAATTACTCCTTCTCATAGAAATAAATGTTAAATTAACAAGTTACCTTTTTGTGTGTGTGTGTTCTTCACTCCCCTTCAAAACAGTGACCAGCGTACATGCCCCCTTTCAATGCAGTGACCAGCGTACATGCCCCTTACAGTGTAGCGGGCAGGCGGGCGGGAAGGTGACATCGGGACGGTGCGTGACTGACGCATGCACCGCCCCCATGCGATGTCACAGCCAGTACAGTGCCCACCACAGTGGGGAGTGTCGGGGCGCACAATGCGCCTCCTCCCCTCGCTAGTATCCGCCCCGGAGCTGCGGCAAAGGTGTAAAAGAGCCACATGCGGCTCCGGAGCCGCGGGTTGCAGACCCTGATCTACTCGCACTTTGACGTGCTTTCGAACTGCTAGGTTGGCAGGAGCAGGGACCGAGCAACGGGAGCTCACCCCGTCGCAGGGATTCGAACTGCCGACCTTCTGATCGGCAAGTCCTAGGCTCTGTGGTTTAACCCACAGCGCCACCCGTGTCCCTTCATTAGCCTGAAACAAATTTCATTAGCCTGAAACAAATTTCTCCACACTGAGCACAATCTAAGCTATTCTGGGGAATTTTGTTGATGATGTAGAAGAAGCTGATTCTATTTTATTGGAAAGTGTTATTGAAGAAGTTATGGACCAATATTGCATATTGTATTCTGTTTCTTTGAATATGGTGACATTAGTTTGAGTACATGAAATATTATTAGTAAGTGTAACACTGATTGGTTCAAAAGTTTTTGCTCACCTGGTAAACCTACACCTGATAAAGGTCATTGTTCAGGGGCGGTCCTAATATATTGTTATGTACATTACTTCATCAATTTTTAACCGCTCTTGTAGCAGCACTGAGAAGCTAGAGACTGACTGTGGGATCTGCAGCCTCTTCTTGCATAGGTTGGAAGGAGGGAAATGTGGATTGCCAAAGCCAAATGGCGTTACTGGATCTGACCTTCAGAACCTGAGTGTTATGACGAAGGGCCCAGAGTCAGATTGGGGTGTGTGTGTGTCCTGATGGGAGACGCTGGATCTTTTGCTATTGCTGCCTCCTTTGGCAGTGAATCATCTCCACTTTCTCCGTAATTTTATACCCTTCTGTCATGTTGCCTCTTCCTTGCCTTTCCTCTAAACTAAAACAGCTATGTTGTTGAGAAATATTAACTTGCTTTTCTCATTGCCTTTCCCTCTTGTGCTGTAACTGACTTCATTACTCTGGAGTTTAGGCAGTAATGTAATTTAAAAGATGAAGTGGTATGTTGATTCATTTCTGTGATTAAAATATTACTGTACCAAACAAAATGGATTTTGACTGAGGAAGGCAGAGCTTTGCCTTTTAGCCTTTCTCTCTCAAATCTCTAGCTAATACAATGTGATTAAGGTGTGTGTTATTGCATTTGATACAGTGTGCTTGGGTAGGAAAAGAAAAGTTCATTTTTAATACGTGGGATAAGATAACACTTAAGGAAAGAGTTGTTTCAATAGAAGCTCTTTCTTAATTTAATCAATGATTTTCAGTTAATAGTAAGAAGTCCGATTACAGAGCAATGCTAAGCCTTAATGATTTTCGAAAAGCAACTCTTAATATATATATTGCATTTTATGTTTGTGGCTAAGCTTTTTCCTAGTGAGCTTTTAAATCATAGTGGCATATCTGCACACACAGGCACTTTTATACACACACACACACACATAAACAGCAGTAAATCAATTCTCTATTCTGATTGGCATGTAGTTGGTAACCTAATTCGTTCAATGTGTTCTGTTTGAGAATGTAAAAAAGCAGAAATACTGTGCCAGATAAGACATCAGTACAGATAAGAGATGCCAGATAAGAGATCAGAGGAAAGTAACTCTTGAATGGTCACAGTTTGCTCCTGGCAAAATTTCTTCAGCAGGTAAAAAGGTCAAGGAAGTCCACAAAATGTTCACATTTCTATTCATGCTAATGCAAGTAAGTATCAACTTGTAGTGTAAGGTAGTGGGTTTGGAAAAATAAAATAAAGCTGCAGTATAAAAACCAAAACAATCAAAGTTGTTTAATTATGCCCAGACTAAATCTTACTATAGAGTTCCATAACAGATAAAGACAGCGTCTGTTTTTGTCCCATTAATTGGATGAAATTGCAATGGGCGCTGTTCCCATTGAAATAAATGGGGCAAGTCCCATTTAATTTCAGTAGTAACTAAGTGCAGCTAACTAGTGTGATTAAGGAACAGATCCTGGCCTATGAAATATTTATTATTATTATTATTATTATTATTATTATTATTATTATTATTATTATTTGGGTTCCCATCGAGGAAGGGAGAGGATTTCCATTCTCTCATCCATGTGGAAAACACTATGCTATTAGGGTTTTCTCTAACCTTCCCACTCCTTGCATCTGAAAACAGGTCAGTTAGGCAGCCAGCTGCTTCACGCCATACCTCCACTTGTTCTTCAAAGGGCTGACAGTGACGATACTTCAAGCCATCTAGTCAGATTTGTGATTTTGTGGACAGGGCTAGAAGTGCAGCCAGGTATCTTGATATAAGGTACTGCATAATCTGTGCAATCTAAAAGAAAGCTTCACAAGCTGTATTTTAGCTGAACTCGTGTTTATTTTCATGGGATTAAATAGTATATTGGGCAGCTAACACTGTGAAATCCCAATATTATTAAATAATAAATTTTGTTTTTACTCCACATAGCATTAGACTCTTAAAAAGTAAAGGGTATATACTAGGCTTCCATTAGTTTCTACCAACAAACTATTGAAAATTCTGACTGCTGCCTTTGCAGCAAGAGCTATTTTGCAGCTCATTCACAAGCCAACCTGTCTCTCCATCTGCCTTCTTAGATGTGCCTGACATTAATTTGCCATGTTAGTGCCTTTTTTTTTAAAGGTAGCTTTTAGTTTTAAAACTTGACATCTGTCAGTATTATGCCAGTTTTACTTAGAACTGAGATGACTTTTTCATGTCAGAATCTGCATGTTTGATGAGGGGTACCCTTCTGACAAACAGCTAAAATATTTCCCAAGAAAAGAAAAGGGAAAAAAAAGTTTCCTTCAGTTTTTATCCAGATCCTGAACACAGCTCAGATGAAGCTGTGCAAAAGGCCATAAAGGCTGGTTTATTTTTGAAAGACTTCAGGGAGCCCTGCAAGCTTGGAGATGCTCATTCCTTCCTCAGGGCTGCTGCTGCTTGTTGTTGTTGTTTATGTCGTTTACATTTGATGTTAGCCGCTCTGAGCCCGGCTTCGGCTGGGGAGGGCAGGATATAAATAAAATTTAATATTATTATTATTAGTCTTGTCTGACTCTTCGTGACCCCATGGACCAGAGCACGCCAGGCACTCCTGTCTTCCACTGCCTCCCGCAGTTTGGTCAAACTCATGCTGGTAGCTTCGAGAACACTGTCCAACCATCTTGTCCTCTGTCGTCCCCTTCTCCTTGTGCCCTCCATCTTTCCCAGCATCAGGGTCTTTTCCAGGGAGTCTTCTCTTCTCATGAGGTGGCCGAAGTATTGGAGCCTCAGCTTCAGGATCTGTCCTTCCAGTAAGCACTCAGGGCTGATTTCCTTAAGAATGGATAGGTTTGATCTTCTTGCAGTCCATGGGACTCTCAAGAGTCTCCTCCAGCACCATAATTCAAAAGCATCAATTCTTCGGCGATCAGCCTTCTTGATGGTCCAGCTCTCACTTCCATACATCACTACTGGGAAAACCATAGCTTTTACTATACGGACCTTTGTTGGCAAGGTGATGTCTCTGCTTTTTAAGATGCTGTCTAGGTTTGTCATTGCTTTTCTCTCAAGAAGCAGGCGTCTTTTAATTTCGTGGCTGCTGTCACCATCTGCAGTGATCATGGAGCCCAAGAAAGTAAAATCTCTCACTGCCTCCATTTCTTCCCCTTCTATTTGCCAGGAGGTGATGGGACCAGTGGCCATGATCTTCGTTTTTTTGATGTTGAGCTTCAACCCATATTTGGCGCTCACCTCTTTCACCCTCATTAAAAGGTTCTTTAATTCCTCCTCACTTTCTGCCATCAAGGTGGCGTCAACTGCATATCTGAGGTTGTTGATATTTCTTCCGGCGATCTTATTTAGAGCCAAATCATGGATTGGCTCCGCCTTACATTTGAACCCAGGCCTCTGGCTTGTTTCTCTCCAAACAAACCATGAATGGTAGTGCCAAGAATAAAGCTTGGTTGCAGCTTGTGCTTTGTTTTGAGCCTTGAACAAAACAAACCACGAACCAAAGTTTGGGCATAACGCTAAGCCAAACCGTGGTTTGATTCTGCAGGACCTGTGAAGAGTAAAGCAGATGCGATTTTTACACACTTGCTTATCCATGGTTTGTCTTATTGTTACGTGCAAACTGGACCATTGTTTTAAGCCATGTTTTATTTTGTAAACTGAGACGCTAATTTATTGTATTTTCATCTGCTAGAAAGGATAAATTTTTATGCTGCATTTTACTGGGGCTTTTTAACGTGGTTTTTAAATTATTACCTTGCATTTTAATACTTCTTGTTTTGTAAGCCACCCAGGGAATGTGTGTTGATGGACAACATATAAACCTTGTAGTAATACAAAAATAAAAGTAAACACAGCACAGCCAACATTACAAGTCAAGGTAGGAGTCCAGCCTTAAATATATATTTTTAGTGTTCACCATGAGTCTCATCATTCATTTATTTATTACATCTTAACAGTATTTATATGCTACCCAATACCCAAGTTCTCTGAGTAGCTTACAACAGTAATAACATTAGTTAAAAAGTAAATGAAATATGCAGCATGCTGTCAATTCCAGGTTGCCAGTCACTAATGCAACTGCACAAAATGTGGCAATATTTTAAATACATAATTCTCTTTTCATATGTGTTCCCTAGAAAGGCAGGGGAAAATTTAGAACCAAGTACATACTGCTTTCTGTCAAAATGCAGACTGGAAGTTACGAATGAATGAAATATGCAACATGAATCAGTATTAGGCTGAGTTGAAGTGTTTGGTGCTAAAGTGCTGAAATCTCTCAAGTCAGGCATGAAGAACCTTTTTGGCTTATAAGGATCTAACCTCATGGGCTAAAATTGACAGGCTCATTTGTCAGTCACGTGATGTCACAATGACATCAGGTGATTGGGTGATTTGAAGTCCCAAAGTCAAGATTTCAAAGCACTGTGCACAGCTAAATCCTGCACACCTGATTCAGCAGGCTTTGGCTGTGCCATAGAGTCAGAGCCTGGATTCCCTCACCAATGCACAATCGGAAGTGCACTTTAAGCTTGTTGGCAGCTGCACCTCTACAGGCCCTACACCTGATGTCACATATGATGTCATTTATGGGTCAGGTGACTGTGGTTTATGTAAAAGGGGCCAAATTTGAACCGCTGGAGGTTCCTCACTCCTCTCTTAAATAATATTTCCCTTGCATCATCAGTAGATTATTTTTTTCAAGACCAACTTCAACAGTTTACATTTTGATGTGTCGTGAGCTATGTTGTAAAGGTAAAGGGACCCCTGACCATTAGGTCCAGTCGTGGCCGACTCTGGGGTTGCAGCGCTCATCTCGCTTTATTGGCCGAGGGAGCCGGCGTACAGCTTCCAGGTCACGTGGCCAGCATGACTAAGCTGCTTCTGGCAAACCACAGCAGCGCATAGAAACACTGTTTACCTTCCCGCCGGAGCGGTACCTATTTATCTACTTGCACTTTGACGTGCTTTCGAACTGCTAGGTTGGCAGGAGCAGGAAACAAGCAAAGGGAGCTCACCCCGTTGCGGGGATTCGAACCTCCTACCTTCCGATCGGCAAGCCCTAGGCTCTGTGGTTTAACCCACAGTGCCACCCGCGTCCCTTGAACTATGTTGTACTGTTGTTTTAATGTTGTAATTGCTTTTTTTCTTTTTTCTTTTACTTTGGTTATCAATTGATCCAGGACTTCTTTTTAGTGGAAAGCAATGTAGAAAATGTAATATACCTAAACCCTTTAAAGTATCAGAAGTTCTGAATGTTGATGATGGGTGCCAAGGATATTACATTTAAAACAAAAATTAAAGTATAGCAAAATTTCCAGTCAGCGGTACTCTTTCACATCATTGTTATATACTTATTTGTTGAATGGTTTAAAAGATACACACAAAAGTATATTGAGGCTTTTCTTCTGTGACTTTCTGTGAACAGTTTTGGGCAACGTAGGGTCTACGCTAACCAGTGCCAAATCTCGACTGACAGTTGAGCAAAGCATCCAAGTTTTATTTGTATAGCGTGAAGAGCAAACTTCCAGTAATATTTTCTAACGTTTGTGTGTGTTTGCTTTTCAGAATTGTGTGTTAGTAGCATTGATTCAGTTTGCAGGTGATAAACTAGGAGGTTGAGACACTACAGTAAGTTGTTGTTTAGAAATGGGTCCCTCTTCTGTTGCTCTCTGTTTCAAGGCCGACAGAACATTTTACAAATCTTTCTCTTTCCTTTTAGCGTATTATGGTGTGTGTTTTTTATAGAGAGAGGAGCAGCGGGAATCATGGCAGAAAGAACTCCTTTTCCAGGACTTCTATTTTTTTATTCACTACCCCATTCCCAGCATTGCTTTGTTCCCTCCACTAGAGCTAAGACTAGTCTCTCATACAAATTACTGGTCCTTTGTAAATTTCCCCAGATTGCTAGAATAGGGGCTTTTTCTACTGAAGAGAGGAGGCGGCGCTGAGGTAGACATGCTGGCCCCAGTGATTTTATGGCTGTTAATAGCCACTTTTAAGGGTATGCATTGGGCAGTGTGTTTGCTTATGAAAATTCAGTATGCCAGGCCCAAGTTCCCTGAAATAGTTGGGCCGGTGGTCAAATCCAATCCTTGTAGTTCCTGTTTTTCTTTCCTGCCTTGAACCAAAGATGCATATAAAGCACATCTTAAACCACTTGGGGGGAAAGAAGTGTCATTTTAATTTGTTTAATCTTTTGGTCTGGCATGGTCACAACTGATTTTATACACCCGTTATAATAATAAATCACTTTACAGAAGGTCCAAGTCTAACCTTTGTACACATCTTATTCAGAAACTCTTATCTGTTATAAAATAAAGGTTATGCGAGTGGGTATTTTAGCAGTATCCAGTGTGTGAGAATGTCCTTGGGACCTACTTAGTTGCTTGTTCCTCCTCTTGCTTCAAACATAGCTGAAGAAACCTTTTTATTGTTTTTAACCTTTCTGGAAAGCCAGAGTTCATTCTGAGCTCCCCTGACTTTCTTCCTGTAACTGTTGGGGATGGGGGCGGGTTGGGGGGGGGGCAGGCCAGCTCCTTATACTGGCTATGGCAAGTGATGTATTTAATGTATGTGTCATGTTACATCCATGTCTGAATAGGCAAGAAAAATACTATATCAAAGGAAAAGGATTACCTTTTACAATATTTTGCTTAGCATTCTGAAAGCTCCAAAAAAATTCCACCTTAAATCAACATACATTTTGCATTATCCTTGTTTAATGTGGATATACCAAGTAAGCTTATTTTAAAGAGCACCACCCCACAGTTTGGAACCCCAAGGTAAACGAATGGTTTATTAATGTTTAGTATGAGGTAGTCCGGGCACTAAAATCAGAATCTTTAGCCTTCAGAAATTATTTCCTTTTAGGTAACTTGATCAACAATGTCTACTGAAAGATTAGCTGCTAATGCAGTAGTTTTACCCGAAAAAAAGTACACTGGAGTGAGTAGAATTTTCAGTGCAACCTTCAAGCAAACTGAATGGGGTTCTTTGTCCCAATTTGTACCTTAATATATCTCTTAATTGGGCTGGAGTGTACTTTGTGTGTATGCGTGTGTTTGCCATCAATTTGTTTCCTGCACCTCCTTCCGTAGTCAGTTGTGCCAAGAAGAAGTTCTTCCATACAGATCGATAAAGCAACACACCAGGATCAATACAACAGTGACAGCTTTTCTACAGGGATAGTTGGGCCACTGTGGTATAGAGAACAGTGTGCTGCACCTGAGTTGGGGAGACATGAAGTGTACTTTTGGACAGGTCATTCCCTCGTGGCGTAACCCACCTGCCGGAGTTAGTTGCGGTGCATCCCTATGTCCTTCTTCAGCTCTGGATGGGATGCAAGTGTGATAGAAAACAGTGCTACGTAGCTAGAAGCAAATGCAGAGGCACAATCAGTGTAGGAAGACATCACATGCATGCTTTTTTTGACTCAAGTAGACCATCAGGTTGGATATAAAGGTAAAGGTAAAGAGACCCCTGACCATTAGGTCCAGTCGTGACCGACTCTGGGGTAGCAGCGCTCATCTCGCTTTATTGGCCGAGGAAGCCGGCGTACAGCTTCCGGGTCATGTGGCCAGCATGACTAAGCCGCTTCTGGCAAACCAGAGCAGCTCACGGAAACACCGTTTACCTTCCTGCCGGAGCAGTACCTATTTATTTACTTGCACTTTGATGTGCTTTCGAACTGCTAGGTTGGCAGGAACAGGAACTGAGCAATGGGAGCTCACCCCGTCGTGGGGATTCGAACCACCGACCTTCTGATCGGCAAGTCTTAGGCTCTGTGGTTTAACCCACAGCGCCACCCACGTCCCATAGGTTGGATATACATATGGAAAAAACAACAATGCCTAAAACAATGTATTTAACGCCACCTTCAAACCACCACAGGCTTACTAATACACAGAGCTGTTACCTGTTTCATCCACTGTGTCCTTTTTCCTTTTCCTTTTAGTTTACCACTGCTTTGAAGCAGCTTGGTTAATCGTTAACTTTGACTACGTGAATGGCTATAGCAATCTCAGCATGAAAAGTTCAAAACTGTTAGATTAATTTGAGGTATTAACTCCGAGCTGATGTACTTGCTTTTAACGGCTCTGCGAGTTCAGTCACATTCACTGCCTGCACAGTCTCCCTGCAATGGAATTTGCCAGCACTTGAAAGGACTACTGAGAAAGTTGAAATGTAATCTTGTATTTAAAAAGAAAAGCACAGCAATGAAATAATTTTCTTCCTTTGCATCTACTTTTGTTATGACTTGGAGAACAACTTCCAGAGGAACAAATGAAGTTGCAGACCAAAAAACATCATTTCTCTCTCTCCATAATGTAAATATGTATGTACTGTGAACATCTGTAGGAGTTTGTTGGAGTATTCTGCTCTTTTATGTCCCAAACTGCTGGAGTCAAAACTTTAAGAGTCACGATGCTTGAAGGAAGTGTTGCGGGTAACATCACATTATATGGGCTGACTCTTTTCTTTTCTTTCACAGAACATGGAGAAAGTGTTTGTGGAATTCAGTCATCAAGAGCTGTTTGAGTTCTATAACAAGGTCTGTACTGGTGCTTTTACAGACTTCCTAACATTTTGATAACCTTTCTTTTACCTTTAATAAGTCTTTATTACCAGTCCTTTGGTTCTAGCTGTTTTTGGTTTGCGCTTTCCTTGTAAACATGTAATAGCTTCATCTCCCAAAGCACTGCATCTCTGAGTTATGTCTCCTATAAAGCACTAACTGAATGCAGGTTTCACATTTGCCGCTGAAGTGCTTTCGAACAAGGTGATGCTTGCTATACCCTTTTAAATCTACAAACTTAACAAAAGGACAAGAGACTTTCAGTATAGCATATCTTTATTTGTGCTTATAAACATGGTGAACTCACCCAGTCAGAATAAACATTTATATAGATTGCAGATTTGCAGGAATTAATTTCGTGGGGAAACACATTCAGGATATATTTAATTTGCATAGTTTATTATTTCTCTTCTACTTTCCATGTTTCTAAACATTTTTCTTTTTTCTTTTCTGTTAAATAGTTGGAGACTATACAAGCACAGCTGGATTCTCTTACGTGATACTGTGTGAAGACTTAATTTCTCCCACCACATTCCTCTCACTTCAATATTGAAGATAACTTGGCTGGCAGTGTTTGCTGAAATACTTAGTTGGCTGTTGTCAATAAATGGCTTATCTCTTCTTTGGCCAGTAACTTAAATTAAATCATTGATAGGAAAACTGAAGTTCTAATTGACTTCATCTCCTCAGAGTTCCCAGTGTTCAAGAACATGTATCATTGAAGGGCAGAGTATGGCTACCTTGTTTTGCTGTTCTTTGAATTACTTTAAAACGTATTGTGCTCGTTTTGGTTTTGGTTACGTTTTTGCAGAGAAGATGGTAACTTAAATATTGGTGGTCCATAAATGAAATGTGTATTGTTATTGTTTTCTAAGACTGTAACCTATTCAAAAATTCTATTTTTAGTGGGGAAACTCCTCAGACTAGATGGATGAAGGTCTTGCTTACCTTCTTACCAAACTAACAATGAATCCAAGTATAGTCCACATAAGCTTTTGAAACCTGCATATGCAGATCCCAGTCAGGGATAATCCCTGCCTCTCCTAGTTTATAATCAAAATTAAGAAATCTAGAAATTTTAAGGACAGATTTAGTTTGAGGCACAATTTGCGTCAAGCACGTGAGATGGCCTTTTCTTGCTTTTCTCCAAGTTTCATAGATTGACAGAATTTTTATTTTTACTATGCCTATACACCCAGCTGTTCTTCCTTCAGGAGGAAGTCTTTTATGTGATTTCCAGGCATTCTCCCACTTAAGGCAGTAACCAGGACCAGACTCCTCAATTCTAGCTGGTATATTTCAATACCACTATTCTTTAAGACTATGCCTATTCAAGACCCTTAATTCTGGTAATGGAGATGAAATTTTTCCTTAGCTAATGAGTAATAAACATTTCCACCTGTATGCTATCATTCCCATCCTTTACCATGAGGTCCCAGGGTGGGTTGCAACTATTTAAAAATACAGTGTTTAAAAAACCAGTTAAAACAGATTACAATCAAGGGAACAGGGTGGGTCTTAAAATATATATCTCAGGTGTCAAAGGCAACAGTAAGGAGGTGTGCTTTAAGCATTTGGCAAGAATTATACAATGAAGATGACAGATACACACGTGTTTGTTTGTTTTGTGTGTGTAGGGGGGAATTCTGCAATGTAGGTTCTCCTGGAGTGGATCCCTTCTCCTGGAGTACCCCTTATTTCCCAGAAAAAAAATTTCTGAAGGTGATAGAACTACAAAGTGTGTGCTCTCTGCTGATGTTGCCACCCTAAACCCCTACCCAACCTGGTGGCAAGTCAGCATGTCAAAGTTCAAAGACCAGGGGTCAATCCACACAGTCAAAGTCTAACCTGAAACGCAGTCCCATAGAGCACGAGGCACCTCCAAGCCAAGGTCCACCAACATGGGCAGTTGAGCAGACACAGCACCTCAGCTCTGCTTCCCTTTGGTACTTTGCATGCTGATTGCAGCACCTGGGCTTGATGAGGCTTGTGACCCTCACCTGTTCCAAGCCTACTGCAGCTGAGGAATCACACCTCTCTTCCCAAAGCTAGCAAGCCTCCAGCTAGTGAGCTGGGCTGTGGGCCCCTGCCTGCCTCAGTCTCCTGGATCGCCTCTCCTCCTGCCCCCTATGCCTTAGAGCCTGCCATGTTCATGGAGAAAGGGGTCCTTCTGGCTCTGGTTCCTGTGCACCGACCTTCATCCCCATGCCATTCTCCATCACCCCGTGAGTACTTCTTTCCGAATTCTCTGTATGTCCTGGTGTGTCCCAGTCCCAGCTACACCCCTTGCCGGGATCCCCTTCCTCCTCCCTGTTGTCTTAGTTGCTGTAACCGCTAATGGTCTGCTGGTCTGGGAAGAAATAAGATGCTTGTATGGTATATTACTGAGCAGGGACAGGGACCTTTTTTCCAGCCTATGAGCTGCCTGCTCTTCTGGGCAGCCTGCCATGGACCATGTGCGTTTGGTAAGTGTGGCAAGACACAAAAGCAGCCAGAGCAATAATTTCACCTTCGTGCAGCTTGGTTTCTACACACCCACCCTCTCGATCCTCCATGCAGGCAGGCAAGAGGCATTACCAAGCATTGAAGGACACATTCAAACCGGGCAAAAAGGACTCGGGGTGCAAATAGAACCAGTGAGCAGTGTGGTTTGGGGGCGTACCAAAGGCTTGATAGAAAGGCAGAGAGGGCCACATTTCCCCAGGCCTGAGGTTCCCTATTGCAACGCATGCAAGAAACAAGGAAGGAGCAAAGCTGGACTCAAATCTCCATCCCAACATGCAGAGATTTCTCAGGTTTGTAGAGAATTTTATGTGGCAAGGAGTTTACACACTCTACCCTGTGCCTGCTATCTGACGTCAAACAGTTAAGCAAAAGGTTGTGTGCAGCAGTCCTCACTTACTTGTTACTTACAACATAGTGGAGGGACCATTGTTGGAGGAACTGGACATGGAGGAAAGGGTTAATTTCCTTCATGAGTTTAATCCCTCCATGTATGAGATAAGCTAACAGGTGCAAGGTCAGCCAAGCCAGTTGCTATGACAGCGATCCAGTGCCAAGTGATTAAGGTATGTCCGGTCAGTGAGTCCGCCCGTGAGTCGGGAGTCTGTGTTACGTCTTGAATTGCTGGAGAAACTGAAATGCTTTCTACTTATCTGTATCTGTATCTGCAAAGCCTATAAGGGGTGTGTGTGTGTGTATCACAGAATTGTAGAGTTGGTACCCTGAGGGTCTTGTCCAACCCTTTACAGTGCAGGAATCCTGCCCACAGCTGTCAACATCAGGAACTGTATTACTGAAGCCTAACCTTGAAGTCCAATTATTTTGGACCTTAAGCTGCCTCTGTGTAGTGACTGGAACTGGGGGGAACTTTCGCTGTGTGAGTATCTCACCTTCAATTCCCAACCACCATCGCCCAATAGTAGGGCATATGCTTTCTAGGGAGAGGATTCCAGGTTCAGTCCCTGTCATCTCCGGCGAAAGGGATTAGGTAGTCAGGGAAAAGGCTTTTCAGCCTTAAACCGCAGAGAGCTGCTGTCGGTCAGAGTACGCAGTACTGGCCTGGATGGATGAACAGTCGCACCTTGGTTAAGACAGCTTCCTAGGTTCCTATTTATTAGTGCATATTAACTCCCAATCTATGCAAAACAATTTCCCTTAGAGATGGCATGGTACATTGCCATCAACCTACCGTTGTCTTTTAGTAATTGATGTGAGGTTACTTGGCTAATTAAATATGATGGTGATAGCATGGCTACTGTTTTAAGTATCTAAATATGATTCAGCTCTGTAGAAGAAAGGAGGAAGATGGGACGTAATGTTGGAGAAGCAGAACAGATACTGTGTCCTACAGATACAGTGGTACCTCGGGTTACATACGCTTCAGGTTACAGACGCTTCAGGTTACAGACTCCGCTAACCCAGAAATATTACCTCGGGTTAAGAACTTTGCTTCAGGATGAGAACAGAAATCATGCTCCGGCAGCAGCAGGAGGCCCCATTAGCTAAAGTGGTGCTTCAAGTTAAGAACAGTTTCAGGTTAAGAACGGACCTCCAGAATGAATTAAGTTCTTATTCCGAGGTACCACTGTACATGGGCATTTATGACAGAGCTGAAGCAAAAAAAACAAAAAAGAATGTGCTGAACTGTAACTATGAATCATTTCCAGATTTTGCAATGATTTATGTTCCAGGCTCAACTTACATCTTCTGAAAAGCCATCAGCAGTGTTTTTGCATTTAGTAGGCAGCAGTATAAAATCTCAATTTACTGGTGACTTTAATTTCCTGCTAAGAGGTATATGGTTCATGATCAAAAGTAAGATAATATAACCTGAAGTCACTGAGTGGATTATATGATTCTTCTCAGTGATAAGGATGCCAGATATGTGTGCCATTTTGCGTGCTTTGTGTTGTTGTTTATGTTGCGAAAAACCCTGAGATCTGCCGATGAAGGGCAGTATACACATTTAATAAAAAATAAAAAATATTTTAAAAATAATACCGTAGAGCTGAAGACAATTTCATACTTCCTGGGCATGCAGTATTGATCCATAATACACCCTTTACATATTCTGCGAAGATGCTGATACTGTAATTCCCTACATTGTGCCGGCCTAACCTAATGGGTGCTGTTACTAATTTCTGCCTGACTTGATGGCCAAAGCAGATGAGAAGCCATTCACACTACTCTCGGTTGCTCGAATGACTTAAAAGTAATTACCGGTAGCAGGCACAAGGCTCCCCCCCCCCAAAAAAAATCTGGAAGTGGATGGCACCCCAGTGTGACTATGGGGGTGGGATGGTGCTAATTCCTCTGTGCTGTGGTCAAGATAAAAAAACAACTGCACTGTAAGCCTGCTTATTTGCAAAGGAAGAAAAGGCCCATTCACATCAATGGAAGCTTTTCTTCCAATGTAAATATCAGGCATGATCCTCCTGATCAGGACCACCGAAGGGGGCAAAAAGGTAATGCCCCTGTGGCAATCACACAGGGGCCCCGGACATTAGACGGTGGTTTGACCCTGTGCCACCACTGTGATTGCTTTCTTCGCTGCCACCACCCTGTTTCTCACAGGGACACACGGAGTCCAGACAGTTGTTAACATTAACAAATAATCAAGTTTATTTTTAAAGGCAGGAACAATTTTTCTTGTCAGTTTCTTAGATCTTAGTTCCTAACAACTTCAAACTGATTATTCCCAACTATCTATCTGACTCCACCTGACAGTTCCTCTCACTCTCTCACAGTACAACTCTACCAACCCACACCTAATCCTCCCTCTTCCTTCTTCAACTCCCAAAATCTCAACTGACTTTCAAAACCCCCCACTCTAACTTTTACTCCCCCCTTGCATTCCCACTGGCCAATCACATTCTCACTCATTTAACCCTTTCCTAATGACCCACCTAGGAGGCAAACGCCACAGCCCCCTACCAAGGTCTCAATTGGGATCTTCCTCCCCTCTGCTGCCCAGCTCCCGCTATTTTATTTTAAAGAGATATTTACACTATTTCTAATTTTATGAATGGTGACTTGTCTGTTTTAGCCAGGACATTCGATGAAACAGTGGCATTCGTTCCAGTATTCACTGATGACCATACAATGATAACCATCTCTCTCTCTCTCTCTGTTTTTTCTGTGTTAAGGTGCTCTCTGAAAGATATAGGAAAAGTGGCATTATGCCTAAATGGCATTTCAGTGCGATTCAGAGTGTATTTCTCTGAAGTAGGAAAGTTCAGGCTGGAATTCATTTGGATTTCTTCAATCTATAAAAACAAGGGGGATAAGGGTTTGGATACAGTGCGGCATTTCACAATATCTCAGTTTGGACAACTTGTTTTGTTTTAGTAAAATGATTCCAGAATAGATACACAGATGGAATGGTGTTTTCCTAATATACTCCGTTAAAACAATTCAAAACATACACACACAACCTTACTGCCTGTTATTTCTTCTGATTTCAATTGCCTCTCTTAACAAACCGTTCAGAAAACCTCCCTCAAACCATCAAATGTGTTTAATACAGGAGCTGTTTCTCCAGGTGGGCCAGGTTAGGAGAAGCTCAGCACTTCAGATAGATTGTTTTTCCATTTAAATGGATTGCAGGCCAGTTCTGGGATCACTTAGGCCAGTGTTAGCTTGCTAGTTCTCTCCTGGTGCCCTTTTCCTGGTTGTTTCCTTCGCTTAGAAATCCTGATCTTCAAGAAATCTTTTCCACCAGAGGTTTCCCTAAATTCATAGAATCAAAGAATTTTAGAGTTGACTCTACTAAGACCCCCTAGATCCCCTTTCACATGTAGTACTGGCAAACCAGGTGTCCGCCATCTTATATTTGTGCTGCTGGTTTATTCCTGCCAAAGTGCAGAACCTTACATTTGTCCCTAATCAAATTCATTTTGCTAGTTTTGGCTCAGTTCTCCAATCTGTTAAGGTCATCTTCAAACCTGTCTTTTGTGACATTGGCTATCCCTCCCAGTTTGGTGTCATCTGCAAATTTAATGTTTCCTGTTTTGCTGCCCTGTAAGAACGCGGGTGGCGCTGTGGGTTAAAACCACAGAGCCTAGGACTTGCCGATCAGAAGGTCGGCGGTTCGAATTCCCGTGACGAGGTGAGCTTCCGTTGCTCGGTCCCTGCTCCTGCCAATCTAGCAGTTCAAAAGCACGTCAAAAGTGCAAGTAGATAAATAGGTACCGGTCCGGCAGGAAGGTCAACGGCGTTTCCGTGCACGGCTCTGGTTCGCCAGAAGTGGCTTAGTCATGCTGGGCACATGACCTGGAAGCTGTACGCCGGCTCCCTTGGCCAATAAAGCGAGATGAGCGCCGCAACCCCAGAGTCGGCCACGACTGGACCTAATGTTCAGGGGTCCCTTTACCTTTAAGAACCAAATTGAAGCCTGCTGGAATTACAACCCATAAAATGCTGGCGTTTGGTGTCTTGGAGAGTGCACTCTTAGACTTGTCTTTCTCTTCGGTGATCTGCTGCTTGTGAAATGAAACTAAATGAGAACTTACCAGGTTCTAGGATATAATGTCTGAGCCATTAAGTTCTGCTGCCATATGTAACAGGATAAACTTCAAAGGTGAGAAACCAACTGGAAGAGTTTAGAAGTGTGCGGAGAACAGAAAATAAATCTGAAGAACTGGTGCTACTAAGATTAATGACAACAAAATAAGAAAGTCATATATTAAAAGGTAAAATATAAAATGCTGCACTCTGGAATGTATTAAGAATAGCAAGAGAACGTCATTGTAATATAAAATCATTCCATAACAACTCTAATAATTATTTATGGAATACCTCTGCCCAAACCAGTCCTGTAGGCTGCAGTTCTGTATACACTTACTAAGTGGCAAGTGCCATTTAATTCAGTAGACAGGCTTCTGAATAAAAGCATGCATGGTGTGTGCTTAAACCAAGTTAATATTTATTTTATTCTAATAAGTAATAATATTGGTTGTGGGCATCTGAAATGACAGAGAATAGAATCCACAGCTTGAAACCTAAGACTAAGGAGCTCAGATTATCTAGTTCAGTCTGTTGCATCTTACATGAATTTCCAGTACATGGATCTCTTCAGATATCTATCTAGGCTCATTTCCAAGCTTCCTTCCACGCAGCTTGAGTTTCAGTATCTGTCAGTCTCTTGTTGGATCTAGTTTACTGTTAAACTTTCCAGTGTTTTGCCATACTATTAAAATTGAACATTTTCAGTGCATTTAAAGTGTATCAGATGCTTGCAGAACCTTGCAGTTTTTTCTGCACATAGTCATTTTCATTCGGTTGCATATAACTTAAGTTCTTCTCAGAGTAAACCCACTGCAATTAATGGACCTAATTAGTCATGCCGATTAATTTAAATGTATCTCCTAACATATGATTTAACATTGGATGCAACAAATAGTTTTTAAAAGAGCACTAGCCCCCTTTGGTAGAACCAGGTTTTCCCTTTTTTGTCACTAATTTTAAAAGGCTGCCATAGATTCAAAATTATGTTCAAAGAGGAAGAGAAATCCCATGATCCATTCTTTTGTTCATTTACCTGGATAAAGTCTTGCTGTGTTTAGCAAGACTTAGTCTTATGTAAGTATACGTAGGATTGAAGCCCGAGGATTCAGAAGTCTGATAGTGGAAAATCCAGTTTTCACTCCATCTATTTCAGAAACCTTCTAAAATTCAAAACATATAAAATTCAACAATCAATTAATGATAAACCAACTGTTATTTTAACACTCTATATAAAGAAAAATCACGCAGAGCTGTTACATTAGTAATTTATATATCATTTTAAATTTCCCAACTGGGACTAAGACATAATGAATGTTCAGGAAATGGTAAGCAAAACTATCTCCCTTCTGAAAAGCTCAGTGATGGACCATTATTATTTTCCCCATTTTATAAGATGGGGAACTGAGGCTGACTTAATGAAAGCCTTCCAGTGAGCAAATTTGTAGATAACAGGTTGGCACTGCATTATTTTTAATCCATTGGATCATAGTGCTTTCTATGATATTATAGTTAATCTGAAGCTGTGTGTGAATGCTAGTGAGTGACACACACACTATATCATATAAGAGAGAGGAACTTTAGGGCAATGTCCTATCCACTGAACCATAGTATCAGATTTTACATCTATGCTAAAAAGCTTTCAGAATTCTGCCAAACGCTAAAGAGTAAACCAGTGTGGTGATTTCAAATCCCTATTTGGCTAGAAGCCTGTTTCTTGAAATGTGGCAGATTCAAAGCTGTATTATATATCTGCTGCAACCTGTGCTATTTTTATAGAAAGAAGATGTTCCGGAACTCACCTGTGAGCTGAGTTCCCCTTTGGAAAAAAAAGCCCTAGCTACAGCAATGCTTCCAGAAGACTATATCTGTCCAGTTAGAACTTCTGCAGTGAATTACTGTAGTTTCCATATGTTCTTACACACTCTGAAGATGGGGTGGGGTGGGGTGGGGTGGGGTGGAGTATGGCGCAGCTTAGAGGTCAGATTGGTAAGACTCATCTGACCAGCATTATTTAAAATGGCTTATTGTTCCACGAGAGAGAGAGAGAGAGAGAGCGCATGTACCTGTCCATTGGAAAGGAAAAACAGCACAGTCAAGTCTTGGCATGCAGTTCCATTCTGAAAATGAGTAATTGTGGTATGAAATGACATTAGCATTTAACTCCCTGTGTTGAGGTTTTTATACAGGTAAGGTGTTGAATAGAAAAAAGAAAAGCAGACTTTACAATCCCGCAGGGAAGTCATGTTTTGCTTATAAGGGATAATGAATTCATTCATTGGAGACCAGGATGCTTGTTCTGCTTGCATTCTGTACTGTCAGCTGAATAATCGCCTAACAAACTATGCCCATAGCCCTGCAATTTCATTTCTTTCCTAATACGTACCATAAAGCTGCTAACCTCTTCAACAAATACACCTAGGTCGGGGAATGTCAGGTTGTACAAACACCATTTCCCAATTGTATCTTTCTTTTAAGTAGTATTGATATTTGATTAAAAAACATATCTGAAATAATGCTGATGGATAGCACAGGTTTCTCTCCCAGATGTATTTTACAGACTGCTGAAGCAAGGCGTGGAGGGGAGAAAATGAAACACTTTGTCAATACAAGATGTGCTAAATAAACCAGCTAGAAAAAAGAAAAGAAGAGAAAAAGATGGGGAGGGAGGATTATGCTTAAGCAAAACCAACAAGTTTCTTTAAAGCAGAGATCTTGTGAGACAAGAGGGCTGAATCTACGGAGAACTTCTCTGATACCACCCCCAGTGAAATGTATAGGAAACATGCTGAAAGCACAGCTATGATCTTGTGCAGTTCCCATTCAGTTCAATGGCACTATGCTCAAGACATTGCTGTTTTACTTAACAAACTCAGTATATCTAAGTGAGGAACGCATTCAGACAAGTTCACACAGCTATTGCTTCCAGCATGAGCTAACTTTTCCTTCTTGTTGCTGCCTTCTGTTTTGTGCATGCTTTGGTCTCGTAGTGATTCCATGCATAGTCAGGGTTGTGGGCCAACCAATAGTTAGGTTTCTAAGTAATAATTGTTGTTTAGTTGTTTAGTCGTGTCCGACTCTTCGTGACCCCATGGACCAGAGCACTCCAGGCACTCCTGTCTTCCACTGCCTCCCGCAGTTTGGTCAAACTCATGTTAGTAACTACGAGAACACTGTCCAACCATCTTGTCCTGTGTCGCCCCCTTCTCCTTGTGCCCTCAATCTTTCCCAACATCAGGGTCTTTTCCAGGGAGTTTTCTCTTCTCATGAGGTGGCCAAAGTATTGGAGCCTCAGCTTCAGGATCTGTCCTTCCAGTGAGCCCAGGTTTGAAAACAAATCAGAAACTATTTACAGAACAAAGAGGTCTGACGGCATCCCACCAACATAAAAGTGTGTTTTATGTGAGAGTAGGAAAATCGATGGTGTGAATCCAACTTTATATGCAGGAAACACAGGACTGTATCCAACTAAATCCTTGAACAAAATGAAATGTCCCCCCCCCCCACTGCCTCCAAATCTGCTCTGAGGTTTTCCCCAACACTTTGGAGCAGGTTTGGGGACAGGGGAGGACCACAATACCTCACGGACTGTCTCTTTCCATATGAGCCTACCTGGACCCTGAGATCATCTTCTGAGGCCCTCCTCCGTGTACCTCCTCGAGAGGTCTAGAGGGTGGTAACACGAGAACAGGCCTTCTCTGCAGTGGCTCCCCATCTATGGAATGCTCTCCTCAGGAAAGTTCGCCTGGCACCTTCATTTTAACCAGGCCTTGGGTTGATCTGATTTACATCCTATGCCCTTTTAAAATGTGTGGGGTTCTTGTTGTTGTTGAGGGAGGGTACTATTGGGTTGCTTTTATTTTTATTATGTATTTTGTGGTTTTATATCTTGATTTTATTCTGTGAACTGCCCTGAGACCCCCGGGTATAGGGTGATATATAAATTCAATATAATAATAATAATAATAATAATAATAATAATAATAATAATAATAATAAATAATAATAATATAGGAAGAGGAAGGGAAAGCTACATTGGGCATGCAGTGATTTAGGTGACTACGGCCTATAGACTTCAATATTAATGTGAATAGCTATTTTATAATTGTATTTCACCCTTTAAGGGGTTTTTCTAATAATCCTGTACTAGAGCGAACATTTTCAAGAGTTAGAAGAACTTAATTATGGTTCCTTTGTGAACTTTCTCCGGTGTCCACAAAGCCTCTAAGCCCAGGGGAGCCAACTTGAATAAAATATTGGAGGGGGAGGTAAGTCCTGCCTCACATGCACAGCATTTGAATGGCAATGCCCATCACCTTGAGGGAGCTGGCCCCCTCAAATATTTTAGGGGGAGGCTGGAGGGACCTTGCCCCTAGGATTTGGCTCCTATACCTGAGCCTCCAATCTGCTCTGTAAAACCACCTCTGCTAGTGTCAGATACATAATACGAACTGCTGCTTTTTCTGTGTGCATATCATTCAATGGCAAGCATGACTCTAGAGGTCAAATTATGACGACAGTGGGGTGTTCAAATCCCAATATATTCTGCTTCAGCTATCCAGCCAATAAGAGTTGTGATAAACAACCAGCAATAAAATCCAGGGCCGTTTCCTTAGCTGTTTTTGTTCTGTAAAAGTACAGTTCTATTTAAACACGAAAGTCAGCAGTTGCAACTCTGAATGCAGGCGGAATGGGTCTGTTATATAAGGAAGTGTCATTTCTGCAGCGATGTTTTTGCAGAGTAGAGGTGTGCTTTAATTTCTCACCACCCAGGGACAGCAAAATGTTTATGTAAAAGGACTTCTACTTCCTCCCCTGCTTTATAATAACTGCTTGCCTGTAGCTCCATAGGGAAGCTAGAGATTGGTTCTAACCGGGGTGGGGGTGGGGATAACGCTCCAGATTTAATCCTGACCATAAGAAGGTAGATCGCAAGGTGTATGGTTGCAGAATGTGTTTTCCTGAGATAAGAAACACAAACCATTTGGTAATCTGAAACATTCAAGGCTCAGCTTGGTGAGCTGAAGAAATGCAGATGGAAACATGTCCAAAGATTCGCCTTACAGTGGACACTGACTTAAATGTCTTTTAGAATACAAGGTTATTGTCATTTTGCATTAATGAACCCTCTGTGGACCCAAGCCTAGACTGAGTATAGAAGCAGGAGCATCGGAACAATGAAAAATACACAATAAAGTATTATTAATATATACAGTAATATATTTATTATTTTGAAGTAAGACTCAGAATAAGCAATTTTCCTGTGTGCCTTGGATACATCTATTTATGCCTGTGTTTATTTCTTTATTTTCTGACATTTGTACCCAACCTTTCTTCCATCATGAACCCCAAGACACCATATATATTATTTATATCGATAGCTCATTTTTTCCAAAGAATGTACCCTGTGCTATTCAGAGACATTAAAAACTGATATAAAAGCAACCTAAAATACAATAATATGCATAAAAGAGCAATTCCAACTCAAATTCACTGCACTAAAATAATATGTGGAGAGTTAAGCTACAAAGGCATGGCTGAATAAAAATGTTTTTACCTGGCACTTAAAAGCAGATAAGGGCAGATGGAGCAAAGCAGAGCCGGCTCAAGACATTTTGACACCTGAAGCTAGTCACAAAATGGCGCCTCCCCAGCCAGGGAAGATGGGGTGATTGGAGATCTACATCAGGAACAAGAGAGAGGAGAGAGAGAGAGAGAGAGAGAGAGAGAGAGAGAGAGAGAGAGAGAGAGAGAGATCTGCATAAGGAACAAATGGGAAGGGAAGATCTACATTGGGAACAAGGGGGAGAATCGAAGCAACCTTACCTGATGGTTTAAGTGAGAATCAAATTCTGTTGGGATGGGGCGCATGTTCTGAATCACGCTGGATGTATGCAAAGCCCAGGAGACTCCAGAGGGCAGACCCTGCCATTTCTTCCCTAGGGGTTAGAGTGCCTCTCCAGGGTCTGGCTATGATGTTTCTGGTATTCACCAGGACACTGCTGTAGAAGCTGCGTTGTAGGGGCTGCTGAGGAGATAGCAGATCCTGCTGTGGCAGCACCAGCAGCGGGTGATGCATTCCTTGGAGGCCAAATAATAATAATAATAAATAATAATTTATTATTTGTACCCCGCCCATCTGGCTGGGTTTCCCCAGCCACTCTAGGCAGCTTCCAACAAAGACCAAAAATACACTAAAATGTCACACATTAAAAGCTTCCCTGAACAGGACTGCCTTCAGATGTCTTCTGAATGTCAGGTAGTTGTTTATGTCTTTGACATCTGATGGGAGGGCGTTCCACAGGGCGGGTGCCACTACCGAGAAGGCCCTCTGCCTGGTTCCTTGTAGCTTTGCTTCTCACAATGAGGGAACCGCCAGAAGGCCCTCAGCGCTGGACCTCAGTGTCCGGGCAGAACGATGGGGGTGGAGACGCTCCTTCAGGTATACTGGGCCGAAGCCGAGGATCTGCTGCTCCTATGGATCCTGCCACCTGAGGCATTGCTACACCTTGCCTCATGGGTGGGCTGGCTCTGGAGCAGAACATTCTTCAAATGGGCAGTCACCCTCCACACCTTCCTCAGAGTCAGGGCATTTTTTCCAGCCAGAACTCCCTTCCATCACCTCTCAGATGGGTGCCTTTGCCATTATAAGAGAACATGGTGAGTTCTGATGCTTCTTTGAGCTATTTTTCTATAAAAAGAAGAAGAAAAGAGGATATACACAGAGTAGGGCCTCAGATGATGAACAAAGGGCACCAGGAGTTGCTCCAAAATCAAACTCCAACTCTTTTGGACAGCAATCATATAAGAAATATGCAAAATAACTAAAGTATTAGAAGTCACCCCAGAACTGGTCCTACTAAACATCTTCCAAGATTATAACACCCACTCACACCATAAAGAGCTCATAACCCACCTACTCTTGGCAGCCAGAAACATCATAGCTAGACACTAGAGAGATCTGTCAGGAGTAAGCATGGACCAATGGTACCAAATAGTATGGGAAACAGCCTTATTAGGAAAAACTAACCAATAAACTGAAACTGACACAGGGCCAAATAGAAGAAGATGCCTTCACCCTGGTTTGGTTCCCCTTTATCACATACACAGCCCAACAAGACAATGTAAGAATCCGCCAACAGCATACGAATCAATCTGGCTAACCTGATTCAAAAATACACACACACAAACAACTCTCACTACAGCCAACCAACTCTCTCGCCACCAAGGAAATACAACGAGTGAATAGTAAGAGAACCCATATAAGTAACGCTGACACAACGCCCTCCCCCCAAGTAGAAGAATAGAAGCATAATCACCCCACCCCACTCACCATTCCCCCTACCCCTCTTCCCCCCTTTTCTTTCTTTCTTCTTAATTGTTTAAACCAATTCATGAACCAGGAACCTGTACATTGACCACTAAAAATGAAACATATGTTGTAGATACTTTCCCACATTTATTATGCTATTTTTGTGATATACAAATGACATGAGAAAACTTGGTATACTTGTTTGTATAACATTACAGTGGTGCCCCGCAAGACGAATGCCTCGCAAGACAGAAAACTCGCTAGACGAAAGAGTTTTCCGTTTTGGAGGTGCTTCGCAAAACGAATCTCCTATGGGCTTGCTTCGCAAGACGAAAATGTCTTGCGAGTTCCTGCGGGTTCCCCCCCTTTTTCTAAGCCACTAAGCTGCTTATCAGCTGATCCGATAAGCTGATAAGCCACTAAAAGCCGCTAAAAGCCGCTAATAGCGCTAATCTTCTAATCCGTCAATGGGCTTGCTTCGCAAGACAAAAAAACCGCTAGACGAAGAGAATCACAGAACGGATTCTTTTCGTCTTGCGAGGCACCACTGTATTCTTGTTTGTAAAACCCCAAAAAGGGAAAAAAAGAAAGAGTACCAGGAGGCAAATATTTCCTAGGGGGTTTCCTATCCAGGCACTGACTAGGCCCAGATCTACTTAGGTTTAGCAAGGTGATACCTTCACGTGACCATGGGACAGACGTGTCACATATAAAGCCTTAAATTAAAATGTTAAGTACTATTGTTTAGCAAAAGAGCATAATTCACTTCAGCTCCATTTGCAGCGCTCCCGCTATTATCAAAAGGGCTTTAACAGGAGAAAAAACAAAACTAAGAGATTGCGCCTTTTTGCTTTACATCTGTATGCCTCAAGTAAATGGTTGATGGACCATGAGAATCCTACATGAATGATGAATTACTAGCTCTGAAACCAACAACTTGTTAGCAATCACTCCTGTTCCTAAACTCAAAAATGACTGTCTTTGTGTTTGCCGATTTAATGACTATCCTTCTTGTGAGCACAGTCTGTTGTGCTTTTCCATACACTATATCACCAAAGCAGAATGGTTATATATAGCACATATGTGGGCGAAAATACCAAGTGTGTGGCGTGGGACACATTTTCTTCTGAGAAACTGCAGTATAGCTGTATCAGCGTCAAAAAATTCAGGCACAATATTTACTTATTAGCTGATGCTTCATCTATGTGCATATGTGTATGTTTGGATATAATTAAGTGTTTAAAAAGAAACAAAACTAAATAGCCGCTATTAATAATGGTTCATTGGAATAACATCCTTGAATACCCAGTTCTTTGTCCAGAAATAGAAACTGAGGTAAATTTGCCACTTATTACCACAAAGCAGCATGACACCCCTTCATTCCAAATTTCAAGCTGCCTATCCACTCAGCAGGAAAGAGATTCATTTTAAATTAAACATGCCGGGAAGTGGACTTCAAAGGGAACAAGGCAAAATTGTTGCTTTCACGCTGGAAATTCTCAGAAATGTCTGCACCAGTGGTCTTTGGCCCCCTATATTTCTTGCAAAAATTAATTGCTCCTCTTACTTAGCCAGAGCAATTAACTCGCAATAAAGGACCCTCGCAGAGAGTTCTCTTGAAGAGGTGAAATAACTGTCTAAGTGCTGGCTCCAAACTATGTCCGAGAAGACAAAATAGGGTAGCAGGCAGGGCGAAGCTTAGCAAAACAAACACCCTGTGTTTTTAAAGAGCCAGCTGCCCTTGAAGGATGCAACAACCTGCAGTGTTGTGGAAACTGTGGGTTATACAATGGACAAGAGACGCATGGCCTGTCTCAACATGCCTCTATTAGCTCTAATTAATGTTGTTGCTACAGAACTGCCCACTACTACCACTATATTCATGCTTATAATTAGATGAGGAGCACACATCCCCCCCCCAAGAGTTTTTAAGTACAAGAGATTGGCTTCGTTCAGTCATTTGGCTGACATCTTTTGTTCTTTTTCAAGCTTTTCTTAGAAAGCAAACACACTTTCTCTCACACACCATAATTTTAAACGGCAAAAGGCAGATAGCTGCTAGAGTTGACTGCATTGAAAGTGCCAGTATAGTCTCAATGAAATAATAATAATAAACCATTGAGTCTTGTTTTCGGATCAGGATCCAAGTCATTGATTTAAAATGAATACAGTGGTGCCTCGCAAGATGAAATTAATCCGCTCCGCGAGTCTCTTCGTCTTGCGTTTTTTTTGTCTTGCGAAGCACGGCTATTAGCGGCTTAGCGGCTATTAACGGCTTAGCGGCTTTAAGAAAAAGGAAACAAACTCGCAAGAACTCGCAAGACGTTTCGTCTTGCGAAGCAAGCCCATAGAGAAATTCGTCTTGCGGAATGACTCAAAAAACGGAAAATTCTTTTGTCTTGCGCGTTTTTCGTCTTGCGAGGCATTCATCTTGCGAGGTACCACTGTATACTATTCTACTAATTTTCTAGGTTGTGAATACTACAAAGGTAGAGCTCTTCCTTGCCACTGAAAGGATTATGATTTCCTTTCAGTTGCTTCAGATGTATGAAATACAACAGAGCAGAACTGTAGAATATCATGTAAGGGAGGGGGAATTTTTCAGCTTGAGGGCCACATTCCCTTGTGGAGAACCTTCGGGGGCCAGATTCAAAAGTGGGCAGGGCCAAAGGTAAAAGCGGGTGGAGCAATGGATTTGACTGATCGATTATACAGTGGTATCTGTGGATGCGAACGGGATCTGTTCCGGAGCCCCGTTCACATCCTGAAGTGAATGCAACTCACGTCCGCGCATCGCGATTTGCCGCTTCCGCGCATGTGCGTGATGTCATTTTGAGCGTCTGCGCATGCGTGAGTGGCGAAACCTGGAAGTAACGCGCTCTGTTACTTCTGGGTCGCCGCAGAGTGAAACCCGAAAATACTCATCCTGAAGCTACTTCAACCCGAGGTATGACTGTATTCCATACAAAAACCAGAGTTTTCTGTACACATGCAGACATATCACTGTCTAGGCAAGCAAGCAATATTCAAGAACATATTGCAACCAGGTAAAAGTGCTTGAGGGCATGGAGCAGGGCTGAAGAGGGGTGTGATCTACTGAGAAGTTGGGGCCTAGGAAGAGCCCCAGGGATGAGAGAGAGAGAGAGAGAGAGAGAGAGAGAGAGAGAGAGCGCGAGAGAGAGAGCGCTAGAAGGTCCCACTTGGTCTCACAGACCCTCCAAGTGTCTCTGTTTTCCAGGGACATCCCTGATTTAGAGAACCCATCCCAGTTTCTGATTTGATCCAGGAATGTCCCATTTATCCTTAGGATGTCCCTATTTTCATTGGAGAAATGTTGGAGGGTATGGAGTTATCCGCCCCCCAAACTGCCTGAAGGCAATCTTGTATAAGGAAGGTTCTTTTTTAAAAAAAGTTAATGTTTTATTATGTCTTTATTTATGTTGGAAGCTGCCCAGTGTGGCTGGGGCAACCCAGTAAGATGCGTGGAGTATAAATAGTAAAATTATCATTATGGAAGGGGACGTCCCTATTTTCATCGGAGAAATGTTGGAGCGTATGGTCTCAGGGTCTGAGGTTCCCCACCTCTTCTTGACATAAAGTCTCTGTATATCAGAAACATGTGGCTAGTGCGGAAGTGAGTCATGTACTCTTTAATAAATAACATCTATGGAAAAAGCAAAAACTAATTCTGCAAGTATCATGTGCATGTGTGTGCGCATGTGTGCACCCGCCCACCCCAATTATGTCCCTTTAATGGCTGCATGAGAAACAACATGTGTTGCTTTTCCTATTAGCATATCTCTATGCTGGAAAAAGGGAGACGGGTGGCGCTGTGGGTTAAACCACAGAGCCTAGGGCTTGCCGATCAGAAGGTCGGCGGTTCGAATCCCCGAAACGGGGTGAGCTCCCGTTGCTCGGTCCCTGCTCCTGCCAACCTAGCAGTTCGAAAGCACATCAAAGTGCAAGTAGATAAATAGGTACCGCTCCGGCGGGAAGGTAAACAGCATTTCTGTGCGCTGCTCTGGTTTGCCAGAAGCGGCTTAGTCATGCTGGCCACATGACCCGGAAGCTGTACGCCGGCTCCCTCGGCCAATAAAGCGAGATGAGCGCCACGACTGGACCTAATGGTCAGGGGTCCCCTTTACCCTGGAAAAAGCTTCACCTGTTGAGTCCTGTGACCTGTTTCTGGAAAAGGCATCAGCGGTTGAAGATGACACACATGCAATGGTTTGTTATTTATTTCTTTAAAATAATTTTGACAGTGTTTTGTATTGTCCAGAAAATATATCTTAAACAGTTTACGGCCTGTGTATAATACGTGTGTGAGTTTCTGTCCGCATGCCCTCCGATTATATTTGAAAGGAATAATGACTTATTCTGATAATTACCTCGCATGACATTTTTATAAGCTTAAAATTGGTCAGGTGATTTTCCTTTGTGACTAATATGTGGGCTTGCTTAGAATGATGGCATCTATGCAACAGCTTCCTTCCATAAGAAGCTCATAATTCTGTCAACGAGGGTGCCAACTGTAAGCAGTACACATGAGTAATGAATATATTTTAAAAAAATAAATTGTGGACACAGAGAGGAGGCACATGGAAAAAGCTAAGCAAAAAGAAGTTGCTGATGAAAAGCTGGGAAGGAGAGAAATCTTAAGATGCTAATTAGCCATTCTGTTGTCACATTTGTATTATCCCTTCCATTGTTGGGTTAACCTTTGCTAAGTAAACTGCACAGTAGCTATATGGGAAAGACTTTTGAATGTGGGCGAGTGTGAAAGGCAGGTGTGGTCCTCCTGCATCTTTAATTGGCCTCTTAAAAGATTTGCAGCTTTCAGAACTCGGAGGGATAAGATACACACACACATTTATAAGTACCCACTTTTAAACTCTTACTCTGATTAACGGAGTATTGTGTACTTGGTGCCACATGCCAGCCCTGTATCTTCCCATGACATCACCAAGTTCTCATTTAGGTTGGATTAAGGTTACCAGAGGGACACGGGTGGCGCTGTGGGTTAAACCACAGAGCCTAGGGCTTGCCGATCAGAAGGTCGGCAGTTCGAATCCCTGTGACAGGGTGAGCTCCCATTGCTCGGTCCCTGCTCCTGCCAACCTAGCAGTTCGAAAGCACGTCAAAGTGCAAGTAGATAAATAGGTACTGCTCCGGCGGGAAGGTAAACGGCGTTTCTGTGCACTGCTCTGGTACGCGAGAAGCGGCTTAGTCATGCTGGCCAAATGACCCGGAAGCTGTCTGCGGACAAATGCCAGCTCCCTTGGCCTATAGAGCGAGATGAGCGTGCAACCCCAGAGTCGGTCACGACTGGACCTAATGGTCAGGGGCCCCTTTACCTTTATCTTTAAGGTTACCAGATTTTTTCAATGAATCCGGGGACACTTCCCACTAAATAGATGGATTTTGTCAGGGAACTGATTTGTAAATCCGGGGACTGTCCCGGGGAAACGGGGACTTCTGGTAACCTTAGGCTGGATTGGATCCCGTCACCTTCACATGTTGTTGTTGTTGTTGTTTAGTCGTTTAGTCGTGTCCGACTCTTCGTGACCCCATGGACCAGAACACGCCAGGCACCCCTGTCCTCCACTACCTCCCGCAGTTTGGTCAAACCCAAGCTGGTAACCTCGAAAACACTATCCAACCATCTTGTCCTCTGTCGCCCCCTTCTCCTTGTGCCCTCCATCTTTCCCAGCATCAGTGTCTTCTCCAGGGAGTCTTCTCTTCTCATGAGGTGGCCAAAGTACTGGAGCCTCAGCTTCACGATCTGTCCTTCCAGTGAGCACTCAGGGCTGATTTCCTTAAGAATGGATGCGTTTGATCTTCTTGCAGTGGGACTCTCAAGAGTCTTCTCCAGCACCATAATTCAAAAGCATCAATTCTTCGGCGATCAGCCTTCTTTATGGTCCAGCTCTCACTTCCATACATCACTACTGGGAAAACCATGGCTTTAACTATACGGACCTTTGTTGGCAAGGTGACATCTCTACTTCTCAAGATGCTGTCTAGGCCTGTCATTGCCCTTCTCCCAAGAAGCAGGCGTCTTTTAATTTCGTGGCTGCTGTCACCATCTGCAGTGATCATGGAGCCCAAGAAAGTAAAATCTCTCACTACCTCCATTTCTTCCCCTTCTATTTGCCAGGAGGTGATGGGACCAGTGGCCATGATCTTCGTTTTTTTGATGTTGAGCTTCAGACCATATTTTGCGCTCTCCTCTTTCACCCTCATTAAAAGGCTCTTTAATTCCTCCTCACTTTCTGCCATCAAGGTTGTGTCATCTGCATATCTGAGGTTGTTGATATTTCTTCCAGCAATCTTAATTCCAGCTTGGGATGCATCCAGCCCAGCCTTTCGCATTATGTATTCTGCATATAAATTAAATAAGCAGGGAGACAAAATACAGCCTTGTCGTACTCCTTTCCCAATTTTGAACCAATCAGTTGTTCCATATCCAGTTCTAACTGTAGCTTCTTGTCCCACATAGAGATTTCTCAGGAGACAGATGAGGTGATCAGGCACTCCCAATTCTTTAAGAACTTGCCATAGTTTGCTGTGGTCGACACAGTCAAAGGCTTTTGCATAGTCAATGAAGCAGAAGTAGATGTCTTTCTGGAACTCTCTAGCTTTCTCCATAATCCAGCGCATGTTTGCAATTTGGTCTCTGGTTCCTCTGCCTCTTCTAAATCCAGCTTGCACTTCTGGGAGTTCTCGATCCACATACTGCTTGAGCCTTCCTTGTAGAATTTTAAGCATAACCTTGCTAGCGTGTGAAATGAGTGCAATTGTGCGGTAGTTGGAGCATTCTTTGGCACTGCCCTTCTTTGGGATTGGGATGTAGACTGATCTTCTCCAATCTTCTGGCCACTGCTGAGTTTTCCAAATTTGCTGGCATATTGAGTGTAGCACCTTAACAGCATCATCTTTTAAAATTTTAAATAGTTCAGCTGGAATACCATCACTTCCACTGGCCTTGTTATTTGCAGTGCTTTCTAAGGCCCATTTGACTTCACTTTCCAGGATGTCTGGCTCAAGGTCAGCAGCCACACTACCTGGGGTGTACGAGACATCCATATCTTCCTGGTATAATTCCTCTGTGTATTCTTGCCACCTCTTCTTGATGTCTTCTGCTTCTGTTAGGTCCTTACCACTTTTGTCCTTTATTATGGTAATCTTTGTACGAAATGTTCTTTTCATATCTCCAATTTTCTTGAACAGATCTCTGGTTCTTCCCATTCTGTTGTTTTCCTCTATTTCTTTGCATTGCTCGTTTAAGAAGGCCTTCTTGTCTCTCCTTGCTATTCTTTGGAAATCTGCATTCAATTTCCTGTATCTTTCACTATCTCCCTCGCATTTTGCTTGCCTTCTCTCCTCCGCTATTTGTAAGGCCTCGTTGGACAGCCACTTTGCTTTCTTGCATTTCCTTTTCATTGGGATGGTTTTCGTTGCTGCCTCCTGTACAATGTTACGAGCCTCCATCCATAGTTCTTCAGGCACTCTGTCTACCAAATCTAAATCCTTAAACCTGTTCCTCACTTCCACTGTGTATTCATAAGGGATTTGACTTAGATTGTATCTTACCGGCCCAGTGGTTTTTCCTACTTTCTTCAGTTTAAGCTTGAATTTTGCTATAAGAAGCTGATGATCTGAGCCACAGTCAGCTCCAGGTCTTGTTTTTGCTGACTGTATAGAGCTTCTCCATCTTTGGCTGCAGAGAATATAATCAATCTGATTTCGATGCTGCCCATCTGGTGATGTCCATGTGTAGAGTCGTCTCTTGTGTTGTTGGAAAAGCGTGTTTGTGATGACCAGCTTGTTCTCTTGACAGAACTCTATTAGCCTTTGCCCTGCTTCGTTTTGATTTCCAAGGCCAAACTTGCCAGTTGTTCCTTTTATCTCTTGCCTCCCTACTTTAGCATTCCAATCCCCTATAATGAGAAGAACATCCTTCTTTGGTGTCACTTCTATAAGGTGTTGTAAGTCTTCATAGAATTGGTCAATTTCAGTTTCTTCAGCACCAGTGGTTGGTGCATACACTTGGATTACTGTGATGTTAAAAGGTCTGCCTTGGATTCGTATCGAGATCATTCTATCATTTTTGAGATTGCATCCCAGTACAGCTTTCGCCACTCTTTTGTTGACTATGAGGGCCACTCCATTTCTTTTACAGGTTTCTTGCCCACAGTAGTAGATGTGATGGTCATCCGAACTGAATTCACCCATTCCCGTCCATTTTAGTTCACTGATGCCCAGGATGTCAATATTGATTCTTGTCATCTCATTTTTGACCACCTCCAACTTACCCAGGTTCATGGTTCTTACATTCCAGGTTCCTATGCAATATTTTTCTTTACAGCATTGGACTTTCCTTTCGCTTCCAGGCATATCCGCAACTGAGCGTCCTTTCGGCTTTGGCCCAGCCGCTTCATCAGCTCTGGATCTACTTGTACTTGCCCTCCGCTCTTCCCCAGTAGCATGTTGGACGCCTTCCGACCTGAGGGGCTCATCTTCCAGCGTCATAACTTTTATATGCCTGTTGTATTTGTCCATGTTGTTTTCTTGGCAAGGATACTGGAGTGGTTTGCCGGTTCCTCCTCCAGGTGGATCACGTTTGGTCCAAACTCTCCACTATGACCTGTTCATCTTGTGTGCCCTGCTTGGCGTAGTTCATAGCTTCTCTGAGTTCTTCAAGCCCCTTCGCCACGGCAAGGCAGTGATCCATGAAGGGGCACCTTCACATAAAACCCCCCAAAGCGGAACATGGACTTAGGCCCCCAGATGTAGGAAAGGTGAGGGCCCTGGTACATTAAGATGCAAGGCACCACCTCTGGGAAACACAACAGCACCGATTTCCCAAGATAACCACCAAATAGCATTTTCGGCTTGTCTTAGTTGAGCAATGCGATGACTATGAAAAATGAGGTTGAGATAAGAACCTAAAGCACACACTTCCTTTCCTGTGCCCTTCTGCATCTTAGAAGTGCTGGTTCAAACTGACTAAAAGCCTGCATGCATCCCACTTTGCACATCCTGTTTCTACTTGGGCAAGAATGGAGAACACAAAGAATCGAGAAATAAACTTGCAGCATCTAATATTTCACTCTTGAGTAGAAACAACTGGAAGCCGGGTGGTTGATTCTTCCCAGCAAACGAAAGGAAAACTGAAGAGCAACTCTAGTTGATGATCTGTTATGGGTCTGAGAGTAGTTCCCCTCATTATCCTCCTCCCGATCTTCATCCCTTTCTCTCTCTCTCTCTCCTGGGGGTCTGGGAGTCCAGAAGCCTTTGCCTCTAAAAGAGAAAGGGGTTGTGTATCAGGAGTCTGTGCTGTACAGCTTCAAAAGACTTGTTTTTGGTGAGGTGAGATACCAGCAGCTGCAGTTTTAGCACCTGCTGTTTCCTAAGCAATGCCTGGATTGAGAGAGGAAGATAGCGCTTGATTCTGTTAATTCACCTTTGCTGCGCACATATTTATGGCTTGGTGACACAACTGCAATATGTGTCATTCTTGATCACAGTTAGCTTCTGACATTGCATTAGCTTTTGTGCCGTGTGCCGAGGTAATTTAATTGAACTGGGAAGTGAGAGCAAGAGCATCGCTCAGCTCCATTCGCTCTCCTCCTTATTTCCCCCTCATTGCTCTCAGCCTCAAAGAGCAACCCTCAGAGGATGCAAAAGTTTTTCACAGGAGCCTGCTAATTGGCAAATGAGTAAAAAAAAAAAAAAGGAAGTCCTTTCTCAGTTAACTCTCTCTCTCTCTCTCTCTCTCTCTCTCTCTCTCTCTCTCTCTCTCTCTGTGTGTGTGTGTGTGTGTGTCCCTGTGCACACATATGCATGTGTGATGAACACTGACATCACTTGCACCATCCTCCAGATGTTGCCCTATGCCAGAGGGATTTTCTTTAGCAGAAGACATTATCCTCAACTAAGGATGACTAGCAGACCAGAAAGCCTCTTGTCAGGTAGAGTTTTGATATGTTAAGCACTGCCCTAATTCCATCATGCTAATTTGATCACTTGTTCGTTCATTCAGCTATAGCAAAAGGTACCTAAGAGTATTTCCTGCTTCTCCAAAAATCTGTCAGTGCGACTGAACAACCAGGGCTTGCTTAGCCTTAGATGATATTAGACCAATGCATGAAACTGAACTAGGAACACAAATCCGAAGCTTTCACGACAATTACAACTTTCTCTTTTTTATTTTGCTGGTCAGCATCCTTCACAAATTCCCACAATGTATGTCTTCTTCACAATCACTTTCCTGCTTCAGAGAATGAGACTGGTAACCATTTATCAAATCAGTGTGATTTGCGCAAGATTATTTACAAAATTATGTTGCAAAGCCTTGCCTGGACAAATATGCCGATTGACTTTTTCTTTCTGGGAAGTGCTGGGTCAGGAGATGGGGATTTCACATCTCTGAATTTTGGTTCTTGCAGAACACCCACTTCATATAACTGAGCACAGGAGAAGGCTCAAATTTTCCAAAGCTCAGTAAACAAATGCCTGCTTACATGCCTCAATGGATTTCTGTTTTCCAGAACTCAGGGGAAAAGGGCTACTGATGGGGCCAGGAGGATCTCTCTCTCTCTCTCTCTCTCTCTCTCTCTCTCTCTCTCTCTCTCTCTCTCATATCTATCTATCATCTGCTGTTTTGTGCAAGTCTGGTATATAGTCATACCTCGGTATAAATATGCTTCAGGATAAGTATTTTTGGGTTGCGCTCTGTGGTGACCCAGAAGTAACGGAGCGCATTACTTCCGGGTTTCACTGCTCGCGCATGCGCAGGTGGTCAAAATGACATCACGTGCATGCGCGGAAGCGGCGAAACGCGACACGCGCAGTCGTGTCTTACATTCTATTAAGGATGCGAACGGGGCTCTGGAACGGATCCCGTTCACATCCCGAGGTACCACTGTACTGGAATATTAGTACCTCAGCAATAAATAAATAAAATGGTCTACACACAGAAACACTTGCACAAATACCCATAATGGACCCAGGGTTTCTAGAACTTGGGGAAGGGAAAAGAACATACAGTACCAATATGTCCCATCAAGCACCGTCAGCTAGTGGGAATAGAAAACATTGTGATAGAGTTCAACTGAAAGCACTCAAGTATGCATGAATATGTACAAAAGCACACAGAGAAATAATGGATCTGCGTGACCCATGGGCTCATTAGCCCTCTGGTGTGCCCACAGCCCAAATGACCAGTACACGCACACCCCCATGCTGCCATAACTGCCTGTAAATACACATCAGGTAGTCATAAATGTAAGGAAGTTAAACAAAGGGGACTAAAAGAAACTAAAGGGCAATCATTTTTCAAAACAGGCAAGGCCTTTCTGAAGCCTAGCTCAGGCAATGCCCTGAAGAGAAAAAACAAGATGAAAATGATTCTAATATAGGGACATGTATCTGTGGCAATTGATGATAAGGGAGAGGGGGGGGAGAGCTTTTAGTAATGCAACTCCGAGCTAATGCTTTCAAAAGATAGGTCATATTACCATTAGAATTACCGCATTCAGAATAAGGTTTACAAAAAGCAGGATGTTTCTGTGCACTCTCCAGCGTGAACATCTGTGGGGAAAGGGCCAGGGTTGGCCTGCCCATGAGGCAAGGTGAAGCAATTGCCTCAGGGTGGCGGCCATGGGACCAGGTGCCAGATCTGGGCCCATGAGGAGTGTGTTGCCTGCTGCCACCGTCTACACCACCACCTCTTGGCACCATAGCTGTCAACGTTTCCCTTTTTTAAAGGGAAATTCCCTTATTCCGAATAGGATTCCTCGCAAGAAAAGGGAAAAGTTGACAGCTATGCTTAGCACCTGTTGACTCCTCCTCCTCCAACGCCAACACTGATGCCTCCTCCTCCTCCTCCTTGCCACCTCATCTCACCCCCTCTCCAGCCACTGGCCTCCTTTTTGCCTCTGTTTCTCTTTGGCAGCAGAGGGGGGGAGAGTAGGGGATTTGTTCTCGAAGGGGGCAAGGGAGGAATCAGCATCAGCAGGCAGTTAAGCAGGGGAAAGGAGGCACTTTCCACTTTGCCTCAGGGGCAAAACATGCTGGCCTGGCCTTGGAGGGGCCTTTGCTTGCATAGTTATATACGCAATGTTCTCCACGGGATCCGGTTGCCAAATCCCGTGCGAGCACATCATTCTAAGGGCCTTCTTGGTGGCTGCTCCCAGACTTTAAACTCCCTCCTTCGAGAAGCGTTCTCCTTGTCTTTCCACTGGCAGGTGAAGACTTTATTGTCTCAACAGGCTTATTGGAACTCACTGCTTTTAGAGAAAGGGCTGCTGCTGCTGCTGCTGCGCTGTTTTAGTTGCAATCATTTGTATGGTTTTTAATATTTTTTAAATGTATATATAGAGAGTTTTAATTCTATCAATGTGCAATTTTTTAAAACATAATTCTCTCTCCCACTTCCAATATCTCACATTTTTAAAAGCTGTTCTTATTGTATCTGTAAGCCAACTTCAGTCTGTCAGGGAAAAAGGTGGGATATAAATAAATATTTATATAAGCAGAATATTGTTATATGCACAAACCACCACCACCCTTCTCTACAGAGATTCTTTCTGCAGATGTTGGGAGAGGAGCCTGAAACACTGGAGCTAAAATAACTGCAGGGGGGGGGGGCTAACATGAAAACCTGATTACCAGAGGCAGAAGTGGGGTGAATGTACAAGTGGCAGTTCCAATTTCAAACTGCTTTTTAATCTAAGTGGGGGGTGGGGACTCTCATCTGTTTCCCCCCAGATATGCTTTGTAATATATACACCAAGTCTGTCTGTGGAGTTTGTACCATACTGTTCCTTGGTTATGTGTGTGTAATTCTGAATATGTAGCAGAGACACTTACATTATTTTCCTGGGGCTAGTTGATAATATATATTTTTTAAAAAATCTCAGTTCTGTCAAAGATAGCTCTACTGTGTGATGTTCCATGTCTGACTCCAGGCAGTTACAATTCTTGCAGCCCCAGGTGCCATTTCACTGAGCTCTTGCATCAATTTTCCTGTTTCCTTGTTGTACACAGGGAGTTCTAAAGAACTGCGCACCGTATAGATGGCTGTGAGACCAATACAGGCGTTAGAATGAACAGTGTTTAAACATGTTATGTCGCGGGGTTCACAGGGGTACACACACCAGCCTTGCCCCAGCATCCCTATCTCTGTCTGCTTCACCCTCAGCCTTCCTGCATTGAGGAGAAAGGTCTGAAGGGGTGTTCTAAGGCCCCTCAAGATGGGTGTTTCGTTTTGCTTTTTGCTTATGTATTGCACAATGCATTTACACAATAAAAGTGTGTTAGTGGTGGGTTTCTACTGGACCGGCCGCACATCAATTCACTTATTCTGTGATACTCCCCCATTATTCCCATCTGGAGGGGACAACAAAAAGTGGGACAAAAAAATAAATGGGAGCATGGTATAAATTGATATAAAAAGTTACAACATTTCATTTTTTTTAGTTCCCCCCTTTCTGTAAAGTTGGAGGGGACTCTGAAGGGTAATCCTGCAATGCAGGGATCTCTTGCCCAACGTAGGGCTCGAACCCATGACTCTGAGATTAAGAGTCTCACACTCTTACCAGCTGAGCTGTATTAGAACCTTCATAGTGTGAAGACTGTACCTGGGGTGTTTGCTTTAAACTGCTGCTGAACTGTTTGAATGGTTCCACTGAACTCCAGTTTTATATGTTATTCTATGGCTTGTGCGCATCTCAGATCCTTTCGAACGCAGGGCAGTCTAGAAAATAAATAATAAAAATAAAAATAAAAATCTCACAAAGAATTTAGAGGTCTGCAGATTATTAGTGACATGTTGTAAAAGGATAGGACAGGTAAAAGTACCTGTATTCAAGGAGAAGGCAGGCTTGCAGTCAGTCGAAGACATGTTGTCATAATATTCTTTAGAACGATACTTAGGCGTCTTTAAGTCACCGAGCAATCATGTTACAAAAGACAGCTTGCCTGAGTGCTCCAATTACTGAAGTATTATGCAGCTTTGACGGCTGTGCTCCTATAGGACTGGAATTGTTCACGAGATCGATAGTGAACCACAAACTCTCTCTTTGTGTGTGTCTGTGACTTTATCCTAGCTCAGGTAAAAAACGGCAATAAACTGTTTGCTATTTATAAAATATGAGTTGGTGCCCCTACTCCCCAAAATAGCATCTTTGTTTTTGTTTATTTTGTTAATTTCTTTTTAAAAAATCTAAATAGCAGGGAAGACAGATGGCAACATATTACATCATCAGCTAAATACAATGGATCAATTCAGGATTCCAAAGTTTGACATATGCTGTCGGGAGCTGTTGATGTAAATGATGCATGGTTACATACATAATAAAATGCCACCATACATCTTGAAATGTGGCAAGTTTAGCAAATCCTTGTGGGGCCTCAAAATGGTACCAGCATTCTTCTCAGAGATAGCAAAGCATATATTATACCAGAGTTTCACACCTAAACCCTCTTAACATTTTCCATTTTTGTACAATAAATAAATGTGCAGCAAATAAAAATATTACAAGTTCTATACATACAGTGGTACCTCGGGTTACATATGCTTCAGGTTACATACGCTTCAAGTTACAGACTCCGTTAACCCAGAAATAATACCTCGGGTTAAGAACTTTGCTTCAGGATGAGAACAGAAATCATGCTCCGGAGGTGCGGCAGCAGCAGGAGGCCCCATTAGCTAAAGTGGCGCTTCAGGTTAAGAACAGTTTCAGGTTAAGAACGGACCTCCGGAACGAATTAAGTACTTAACCCAAGGTACCACTGTACAATATTTGTATTGTTTCCATCAAAAACTGAAGTAAGGGCTTGTTGTGGTTTCATCTTAATCTGTATCTGTACAATATTTGTTATCTCTTTAAATATAGCAATCCAAAATGGTTAGATTTGGGGAGAATCCCACCATACAGGGAAATCAATGAAGTCTTATGCAATAATAAACTTGATAGCCTGTAAAGTGCCACCCAAGGTGGTGGTGTTGTTGTCTGAGCAACCTCTTTGGGAAGGGGAGATTCAATGCTTCCTTACAGACTCTAGATGCCCTCGCAGAGACCATAGGACTGCAGGGTAAGGTAGCAAAAAAAAAAAAAAAAGGTTGAAACTGGGACTTTCTAAATGCAAGGAACACATTCTACCAATGGCGTCTTAGATCAGGGGAGAAGATTATATCAGTATTAGGCAGCTTCCAATGCTCCTACTTAACCCACTCTTCTACTTGTGCCCTAGAAAGTCCATTCACCTAGCCCATTAAATCAATGGTTATTTTACTATAGTAAAATAAGGCTTCGCTGAACCAGGGTTCTGTGTTGGTAGAGACAGCTAACACTTAAGTGCCTTCAGGATTTGCCTCCAGTCCTGATTATACTGTCATGCTACTGATTTGTAAATTCCGTATAAAGCCTAGCTCACGCTGGTAAGCCTTATTGCGCTTCCAAAAGATTCCCAGGCTTACTCTTTGCAAATAAATGACTACAGTTATTTGCAAACTGCTATACCTTTGTCCTTCCACTTCCGTATCGCTTTATTATAACTGGTGTTTACTCAGCGCACTCCAGCCAATAATGAAAGCGAATTGCATGCTTTGCCACTGCTCTCGTAATATTATCCTGATCTCCTCCAAGGACTGTTTTATGCATTATGAAACTGTACCTACCATGGACCCCTTAATGCAGAAGAACAGCACACACCATTTTCTCCATGTGTATACTTTATGACTAACTGCAAGGGGCTTGGTGTCAGCGATGCCTCCCCAACAAAGCATATGGGGCAGAAAAGATAAGCAGCGATTTTATGAAGTGAAGTGTAATCGTATAGGTGTCAACGCATAGTCTCTTAGTATAGAGGTGTGCTCAAGCTAACATTTTGTGTAAGGTGGCCTAAATCTTTGAGGGAATATGAGTGAAATGCAGGTGCGTCAACTCTAGGGGATGGAGGTGTCTTCTGCCCCCTCCATATTTGTTTGAAAGGGGTCCAGCCCTCCCAATATCAAGGGGGTAAGGCTTGATATTGATGACATCATTGATGATATTGAGGCTTGATGACATCACAGAAGGCTGCACTAGCTGGGGGGACTAGCGCACCTGACTTGGGGTTGCACCGACTTGCAGAGCATCTCCCGATGTTGGGGAGACCAGTGCGGCCTAGCAGAATGATGTCTCACACACACACAACATGCGCCAGCAGGATCTTGGGGGCAAGCTGGCACCACTGCGTGAAATGGTTTGCTGCAACTTTATCCCTGTCTATTCCTTCCCAACATCACATCACATGGCCTGCTTTTAAAGCCTTCTCTTGCCATACTGCGAAAGGGCTGGGAACAATTTCAGTTTAAGAATTCTGCGATTAGCCTCCCTGTCTACTTAACAGTTTCTCTTCTCAGTAGCTTTAAAGTCTCCGGGCTCTGAATTCAATTAGCTTTCCAAACAAACTCACCAAATAGTTATGCCAACTTCTATATTTAAGTGGTGACTTAAGTGGAAGCTGAGAACAATTTTCTTTCGGTGGCAATGATTTCCAGAAGCAAACAGAAAGGCAGGTGCCGATAAGTGTTCTAAATTAGCTAGTCCTCATTTACATCTATGTCATCCACACCTGGTTCCCATCACAGGGCAGTGGTTGTCATGACAACCTTAACTTGGTTACCTCAGCCTCATGTGGCACCAAATCTGTCCCTTGCTGACCCTTGAATGCCGGCTAGGAGTTCCAGTTGAAGCAGGCTTCCACAACCTTGGCCCTCCAGATGTTTTGAGGCTACAATTCCCATCATCCCTGACCACTGGTCCTGCTAGCTAGGGATCATGGGAGTTGTAGGCCAAAAATATCTGGAGGGCCGCGGTTGAGAAAGCCTGAGTTGAAGGGCACATTTGCATCCAGCAAAGCTGCCCTATTAGCCCAAAGACTTCAGTGTAATGGGGGTTTCCTCTTCCTACATGCTCCCACACCCTCCCCCCAAATGCTGGAGAGTTGAGGGGAGCCACAGAACACATTGGGTGTGTGTGTAACGAACTGGCAGGGTGACGGGGAGGAGGAAGAGTGATGTCATATTGCATATTGTGATGCTGTATTGTGCTTTTTCGAACAGCCTAGTTCTCGAACATTTTGACTCCCAAACAATCAAAACCCGGAAGTGACTGTTCCAGTTTTTGAACGTTCTTTTGGAAGCTGAATGTCTGACAGGGCTTCCGTGGCTTCTGATTGGTTGTAGGAACTTCCTGCAGCCAATCAGAAGCCATGCTTTGGTTTTCGAAAATTTTGGAAGTCTTCAGACTTCCGGAACGGATTCTATTCGACTTCAAAAGTACTTTGTATTTTTCTTTTGCCCAGAGTGGCTGGGGCAACCCAGTCAGATGGGTGGCATAATAATAATAATAATAATAATAATAATAATAATAATACTTAAAAAATGACGGATGGTGATGAGGGGATGGGAGTTAGTGCACAGGAACCAGAGCAGCAGGACCCATCACCAGAGCCAAAAGGGCCCCTGCCCTGACTCTGGCAGGCTCTAAGGCAGTGTTTCCCAACCTTGGGCCCCCAGCTGTTTTTGAACTACAATTCCCATCATCCCTGACCACTGGTCTTGCTTCTAAGGTATAGGGAGCAGCAGGCAAGGGCCCATAGCCCAGCTCCCTAGCTGGCCAGGTGGGGCTCGCTACCTCTGGGAGGAGGTCTGTGATCCTTAGCTGCAGTAGGCTTGGAACAGGTGAGGGTCAGTTGCCTCATCAAGCCCAGGTGCTGCAATCAGCATGCAAAGTACCAAAGGGAAGCAGAGCTGAGGTGCTGTGTCTGCTCAACTGCCCCTTTGCTTGGACTTTGGACATGTGGATTGACCTAGGACTGAAGAGTTGACATACTGACTTGCCACCAGGTAGGCCAGAGGTTCAGGACAGAGGGGTGGGTCACCCAACATAAGTAAACATTCCCAGTTCAGGATATTGAACGCTTATTCTTAACATGGCCTCTATAAGGTTACACTCCCCTTTAGGATGAGTTGTTTCTTACCTGCACATGCCCACACATTGTACCTCATAGTAAGCTGTAGTTTCCCCTTAGCATGATTATTATTATTTAATTATATTTTATTTATATTTTTCATGTTACAAAGCAAACGGATAAGCAAGGAAAAGCACATCTATTGTCTCCACTTTCAATTCATAGTCTTTTTCACAGTTTACGTTTGGTGAGAGACACTTTGGTCAGAGACATCTTGCAGTTGGGGGAGAGAGATGGGGGTATTGTTCTTTAATTCTGCTGCCTATTATTGGTGTAGGGAGGTTGTGTCAGCATCATGTGGCTGGGTCCTTTGTTTGTGTATTCATTTATTTTTACTGCAATTGTAAGAGGTTTGGGGTTTCTGAGCTTGGTTAATTGCGTACAATTGATTGCAGGGTGTGGGGCTAGGTTGTCCCTCAGCATGATTATGCACTCTGAATATGTTGGACAAAAACAGGGGTCAGCAACCTTTTTCAGCCATGGGCCGGTCCAACGTCCCTCAGACCGTGTGGTTGGCCGGACTATATTTTGAAAAAAAATATGAATGAATTCCTATGCCCCACAATAACCCAGAGATGCATTTTAAATAAAAGCACACATTCTACTCATGTAAAAATACCAGGCAGGCCCCACAAATAACCCAGAGATGCATTTTAAATAAAAGTACTGAGAAGGTGGATTGAGAAGGCGATTGGGCCACATCCGGCCCACAGGCCTTAGGTTGCCTACCCCTGGACAAAAAGCTCTGCCTGAGGCACAAGAAAGTAAAAAAGGATTTAAAATGGGCATATGGTATTGTTTTTTGGGGGAGATTTTTATGTGTATGAGTGGGACAGAGAAAGATTGCACTTAGAGGCATGAATTTAGTGGCAATGGTCAATTCCAGGCAGTTTTTATTTCCAGTTGAAAATAGGTACCAAACTGGGGAGCCTTTTTCTTGGCTCTTACATTTCCCTGAATTGAGAATCTTTTGGCAACTGAAACAAGAGAATCCAAGAAGACGTGGTTTTGTTTTTAGTGGAAGTTTTTTGATGCCAAAGAATTTAGGAGAAGTGGGCCAATGCTGCTTGCCTCAACACATTGCTTGTGGGTGTTAGGACTAGTCATCTCTCCCTCTTCCCTTACTGTTGGTGTTGCTGAATCCCCACGGTCAGCTCTCGGCCTTCTGGTATCAAGCTGAAAGCAAATCCTGTCCTGTGGGCAGTGGTCAAGAACAACTCCAACAGGTCAGAGCTATAAATGCATCAGGACAATTTAGTCATGCAGAACTTGGTTCCTTTATTTCTGAAAAGCTGGTGCCTTTGAATCACAATGCTGTGCCATTAGCAGCTTCCCTGAAATGTGGCAAAATGCTAACTGTTTTTTCTCTGTGTGTTTTTTTATATAAAGAAACTACCAGAAATTCATCTAGTCACTACCCAACCTTTCCACAAAAAGACATAGGGAGTGGGAGAGGCGGAGAACTTCCATGCCTTCATTCATGCTTTGTGGGTGTCTACTTTGAGTGGTGAACTAAAGCAAACTGGTACCACTTCTAAGCAGCTATAATGAAATGACGGTTGGGGAAGACTACCTGCCGAGATGCCGCTTTTTTAGGGCTAGTTCACAACTGATAAATTTCTTATACGGGCTGTATCTGCTGTGTGGAGAAATAGGTGCATGTATCACCCTGAGCGCTTTTTAAAGTAGCAAGGCAGGTTTACAGCTTCTCGAAGAAAATAACATATAACTGTGGCAGGTTGCTTCGTGCCACTCATTTCCCAAGCAGTGCAAAACTCGAGGGGCAGTGGATATAAAGCCTTTGTGGGGGGAAGGTGGAGGGTTTGAATGAACTGAGTGTGTTTTAGGAGGGATGTCTTCATATGAAAAATGCAGGCACGCGGCCTCCTATCTGGATCAGGACTATAGCAGCTGTGAAAGTGTTAAAGCCCTCTTTAAGGTAAAGGGACCCCTGACCATTAGGTCCAGTCGTGACCGACTCTGGGGTTGCGGCGCTCATCTCGCTTTATTGGCCGAGGGAGCCGGCGTACAGCTTCTGGGTCATGTGGCCAGCATGACTAAGCTGCTTCTGGCGAACCAGAGCAGCGCACGGAAACGCCGTTTACCTTCCCGCCGGAGTGGTACCTATTTATCTACTTGTACTTTGATGTGCTTTCGAACTGCTAGGTTGGCAGGAGCAGGGACCGAGCAATGGGAGCTCACCCCGTCGCGGGGATTCAACTGCTGACCTTCTGATCGGCAAGTCCTAGGCTCTGTGGTTTAACCCACAGCGCCACCCGCGTCCCCCTCTTTAAGGTACTGATGTCCTAATCTGGGGCTATGCTGGAAAGCTGTGTTAAAACACACACCCTGTACCTTTTATTTAAAGGCAAAGGTATGCCGTCAATGAAACAAGAGCCTTATATGATTCTTGCTTGGGACCCAATTATAAGTGGCACTTAGGTGAATCTGGTGGCAGATGAAGTTCTGACTCCTTAGTTGGTTTGATCTTTGGCCTTCCAGTGGAAATGGTTTATGCAGAGTACAGCAAAGGAGCTGTTCAAGGTCATTTCTTGTCTGTAAAAAATAAATGACCCCTGCAGGATCACCAAGGTTGATGGAATCAACGCTACCTGAATGACAGGCAAATTAAAGCTCTCAGCTGCTTTATTTTACAAGCCTGTTTTTCATCCTCAAAATGCAAATGATTTATGAAATTAAAATAAAGTCAACTTCTCTTTGGATGGTTCTTTGTTTTTAACACGCCTTGACAAGACAGCTAAGATGTAGCTCTCACATATGTCAAGTTTGAAAGCAAAGAGTTTCAGGAAGAGAGGCAGGTTGTACTTTTCTCCCCTCCTAAATTATCCGGAAATCAAAGATTTAGTTTTGTGCAGCAGGACTGACCTCAGAATCTAATTCCTCTAGATGGACAGTGTCACAGCCACAGACCAAAAAGCTTTGAACTCCTAGTGAGAACCTCTCATTCTTTACATTCCTATAGGAAAAGGAGAAGAACATCAGGATCTTTTCTCCATTTTTTTTGGCCCGAAAACAGCTATCATTGTTTGCTTACACCTAACTATCAAAGTATATGATGATGATGCTGTATGAATTTTCATAATCCAAAATATTAGTCCTGATGGGTAAATTTTGTGAGTTGGGAAGACAAGAGGAAAAAGTAACTATTATGGTTTCCAGCTTTTTAGTGGTCTCTGTTCCGTTTGTTTTAAACACTAGTATCGCCTGCAGACATTTGTCGATGGTTTTCATTCTCTCACTCCCTGAAAACTTTGCCTTATGATTTCTGCTGATCAAGTTGCTTTTACAAGTACAGGAGCAATCCAGGCCAGGAGTGATAGTCAACAAATTTTATCCAGAGTAGATGTATTGAAACATGACTAAGTTAAGGCCATTCATTTTAGTGGGTCTACTCTGAGTAAAATTTAGCTGACTACCACCCCAGTTCCCCTCCGGGCCAGTTGGCAACTGTACTAACACCAAAGAAAAGAATTAGAGAATCAGGGGTAACGAGATGAATATGAGCTTATGTACTTATACTACTTAAGCTTCATTTAATTGTGGATAAGGACTGGAGGGTTAAGCCAATTCAAAAAACAAATCTAAAAGAGCCATTACTTCACTGCCTATTTTTGATAAAGAAATAGGTAAAGGTAAAGGTACCCCTGCCCGTACGGGCCAGTCTTGACAGACTCTAGGGTTGTGCGCTCATCTCACTCTATAGGCCGGGAGCCAGCGCTGTCCGCAGACACTTCCGGGTCACGTGGCCAGCGTGACAAGCTGCATCTGGTGAGCCAGCGCAGCACACGGAACGCCGTTTACCTTCCTGCTGGTAAGCGGTCCCTATTTATCTACTTGCAGCCGGGGGTGCTTTCGAACTGCTAGGTTGGCAGGCGCTGGGACCGAATGACGGGAGCGCACCCTGCCGCGAGGATTTGAACCGCCGACCATGTGATCGGGAAGTCCTAGGCGCTGAGGCTTTTACCCACAGCACCACCCGCGTCCCTGATAAAGAAAATTAATATGCCCAAATACTTGTGTTAGAAATTCTAGCTACTTTGCCAAAGAAATCAAAGAATTTCCCTCTTCTGCAAACAATATTAAGTCTTGCTCTTGTAGTTAATTGTGATGAGCTGATGTTCCAGAGGTCTCTGAAAAGTAAATCAAACATATTGTCAGTTTTACTTTGCATTTTCTATGCCTTGCTTGCATGTACTGAATCAGAGACCTTTGAGGAATGCAGAAACTGTCTCCGCCTGTCTCCATATTGGCAGTAGTATCAATGAAGGGTGTCTTCAAGAAAGGTGTTTGTTGTGGATCTGGTACACCTCATGCATATAAGCTTTTTATATATATATAGTGATAACTAGTGTCTTCTGCTTTTTGGGGATACCATTTCTGGAGCTTCTGAGGAACTCACTGTGCTTAATGAGGATTTCCCTCCCATGCTTGTTATGCTACAGTGAAATGGGAATTACTCACCCCTATTTTGCTTGAACGTTTTGTCTGCTTGATCCATTCTTCCACACTTGTGGTCTTCCCATTGGCCAGTGGTTGTCCATCAAAATCAGTTGCAATGTTTCGGCTAAATACAAGCGAACGTGTTTGGCGCACAAAAATGCAGTCCCCCCCCAATCTGTAATTGTTCACGCTTGTCCTCAATTTAGAAGGAGAAGAAGAAGAAGAAGAAGAAGAGTTTGAATTTGATATCCCGCTTTATCACTCCCCTTCAGGAGTCTCAAAGGGGCTAACAATCTCCTTTCCCTTCCTCCCCCACAACAAACACTCTGTGAGGTGAGTGAGGCTGAGAGACTTCAAAGAAGTGTGACTGGCCAAAGGTCATCCAGCAGCTGTATGTGGAGGAGCGGGGAAGTGAACCCAGTTCACCAGATTACGAGTCCACTGCTCTTAACCGCTACACCACACTGATTCTAAATCTTGGTGTCCACAGGGCTAGGTACTTGATATGGGTTTACATTAGATTAGGCCACCTGTGCCTTTTCCTCCCTGCATATGCCACAGGCGAAAAGGATGATTGCGATCTTGATATATGCTCACCTGCAACACCATTGGGCAGATGCAGACTATCTACATCTGTTTTCAAAGGAGTCTGACTTTGAAAATAAAGATCCTCATTATAGATCTATATGAATTGCCTTTTCTGCTATCCTTTTGTTCTTCATTTTCTTACTCATGCAGCAAACAAACTAAAAGGTCAATATAACTTTTCTTGCTAAATTTGAAAGGTATTCCCTTGGTGGGTTTCTTTTAATCATCTAAAGTAGTTGTTCTGCCAGGGGTATGCCAGTAAATCTTGGCGCTGCCTCGGAGGCTGTAAGACTTTGCCCATTTCAGAACCATGTAATTACAATGTTCTGCGAATAGAGGTGTAAGTGACAGATGTAGAAGAGTGTGTTTGCCTAGCAGCACGATTTATTGCCCCGTGTTTATGTGAAACAGAAAACTCAGTCTTCATTGAAGTATATTAAATCACATGTATCTTGATGTCTATAGTGCTTGGGTTTTTACGTTGCATTAAAAAAGAGGTAGATAATATGAATAATTTTGCTCCCGGTGGCCAGTGATTAATTTATACACTCTTAGTCTTTTAGTTTAGATGCTCTGATTTTCATTTTGCAACTTAAATGCAGCTTATGATAAGCAGTTTAGAAGATGGAAGGTGTCGAGTGTAACTTAAATAGGGACTTACAGGGGCCCATTACACATGGGCATGAGATGTAAGGATCATTGGGCCAGCTTGTGCCCATGATCAAGAGAGCCGATGTCACATGTAATGCTGTGATACCACACACGCAACATCCTGCTTGTGACACCCTGACGTTGTGCTTGTGATGTCTTGTGACATCATGATACCCTGCGCACGATGTTGTGATGTTGCCACTGGTTATTGAGGGAGCTCAGCTTCTTCCTTAAAAACATGGGGGGCGGGGAGAGACACACAAAGTGCATCCACCCTCAGGAGCTTTTATCTTCCTGCTGCCCCCAAATGCTTTTGCAAGTACTAGCTGAAGATTTCACTTAAAAGATGTACCACTTCTAGGTAAAGGTAAAGGGACCCCTGACCATTAGGTCCAGTCATGGCCGACTCTGGGGTTGCGGTGCTCATCTCGCTTTACTGGCCGAGGGAGCAGGTGTACAGCTTCCGGGTCATGTGGCCAGCATGACTAAGCCGCTTCTGGTGAACCAGAGCAGCGCATGGAAATGCCGTTTATCTTCCCACCGGAGCGGTACCTATTTATCTACTTGCACTTTGATATGCTTTCGATCTGCTAGGTTGGCAGGAGCTGGGACCGAGCAATGGGAGCTCACCCCATTGCGGGGATTCGAACCGCTGACCTTCTGATCGGCAAGTCCTAGGCTCTGTGGTTTAACCCACAGCACCACCCGCATTCCTTCACCACTTCTATCTGGCAATAAAAATGGATTTCCTGGGTCTGACTGTTGTAGCGCAGAAATCCAGACATCCTCCCACCCATTGGCTGTTAAAAATGCCTACAAATTATGGTAGATAATTATAGCGGATAAATATAGAGATTATTTCCTCCACCTTGCAAATTACAATAAACCCATCTGAGCTGCTGCTTCCAAATGCTCATATATATCTTTTTACATAATGAAGGAGCTCCTACACATAACAGTTTAAGGGCTGAAATACTTCCTAACGTGTTTACAAGGTTTTCATAGCTATTTCAGTTCACAGTTGTTCAGTGTGACAAACCTTTCTCCATTTAAATACTCCCATGTCTATCAATACGTTTTCTTGCCCATATGTTTTTTGGCCTGTTTGATTTAACCCTGTGATGCCATCATATCTCATAGTTATGGATAACCAGTTAGGATAAAGACAAAATGAAAGAATCTGTTCTACTTGCTGTTAATATCCTGTGATAGATCCTGACCCTTTAGCACAGAGAATGTTTGCAGCCATTGCAACACGTTAAAGGAGCAAGAAGAAAATTGCCAGCGATAGGGAGCCAGTTTTTAAGCCTTGTATTTGTAATTCATATTGAAAATGCTACTTGGGATTCATTCAGTCTCTTTCATTCAAAGAGGCCAAACAGTTTTATGAATGGTTTGAAGTAGGTTTATTCCATGGATACATGTCATGCATGCTTTCCTGCTTAGATAAGTATAAATCAAAGTTTGACTGAGACAATGTAATTGCTCTGTGTCAGAACAAAGTAGAGAAGTCAGATATTTAGTCTTCTGATACAAAATCCTGAAATGCTTTAGATTTTCTGGAAGAAAATCATTGTAAATGATTGGACCAATTTATTATCTTTATGGAAATTATGAAGTTTTAGTATTTATTTTCTGCATTTATATAGATAGTCCCTAACAAGAGTTCTTTGGCTTATTTAGTTCATGTTCCGTAGCTTGCTTATTTCATGTTCCATGTTATATACTCTGCTGTTTTGTAGGTGGTTGTCTATTTCCTTGTTTCTTTTTAAGGCAAAGACGAGGTTGTCTCTAGGTTTCATTCCATGTGCATCTAACCAGCGCCATTTGAACTGTTCTTTGTCTTTCTTAAGACAATAAAGAATAGGGGAAGGTAGTAAAGATCACAGGAAACATGTCCTTGATTGCCTTCAGAGAAAGCATCTGTCGTAAAAACCTCATTGTGTCCGTTGTCTGCTCTAAAATATGTAGTCAAGAAGAATTTGTTTAAAGAAGGGGAAAGCTTGAACGTTTGGGTTGCCGACCTTTCCCCTGACTACAAAGCCAGGGATTTATGCTTCAATAAAGCACAACACAATGCAGAGGTGGAAGGCTGAAGGCTGGTGCTTGGCAAGAAACTCTGGTGAGCAGAGCTGTCAAGCTCTCTCATTTGTTGGCTTTGTATCCTATAGGAACGTCCTAACAGATGGTGAGCTGCGGCAGCCGTTCATCATGGCACACCACAGCACTGCCTCTGCTGTGCATGTGGATTCAAAGACCCAATGACCTTCAGGTTGCAAGCAAGGTGGAGGAGCCTCTCTTCTCTGATGCGCTGTTCAGGATGGTTGAAAGGGATGCGGACGAATGTTTTTCAAAGGCAGAAAGACACAATTAGACTGTATGCACCTGCCTCTTAGCAAGTCAGACAACTGAATCACTTAGCCCAGTATGGTCTCTTCCGATAGCAGCTCTCCAAGGTCATGTGCAGGATCAGGGATTTGAATTTGAGCCTCTGTAAACCCTTGGGAGGAGTGCAGAAAGAAGAAATAACATGGTGCGCCTTGTAGCAGCAAAACCGGTCGCTTTCCTTTGCCCCAGCTGCAATAAAACACGTCTGTCCTGTATCGGTCTCTACAGCCACAGCAGGCACTGTAACTCTCCAACCGTTTGACATTACCCATGAGGGCACCTTCTTCCATTGTCTCCCGAGACAGACAATATACTGTAAAATTCTCCTTACCAGTTGGGCAGATGCTACAGGTGTGTGGCTCTCCATATGGCCAAATTTCCACCAAAGTGAACTGCCACTTGGTAAGTGGTTTTCTGTATTCATGCTAATGAAATGTGGGGGGAAACCTGGAAAAAAAGCTTAAACTCTGAGATTTTGAAATGTGCTACTTATGTAAATCCATTTCCTGCCATGGATATTTCCTCCAGGTTTTGGGATTCCCTCTCTAAGGAGGTGCATCTGGCCCCCATACTGCAAACTTTTAATTGGCTTTTCTAAACTCATTTAATTTGGAGCTGCTTTCTCCTTCATAAAATCTTCTTTAAAAAGCTTATGCTTTTACATGGTTGTTCATGGTTCTACTCTTGTAAGTTTTTTAGTATTCTGCTTTTATTTTGTGTAAGCTGCTGTGAGGTGGCTATGCCCCAAATAAGTGGTCTATAAATAGATAAATATGGGATGCGGGTGGCACTGTGGGTTAAATCACAGAGCCTAGGACTTCGATCAGAAGGTCGGCGGTTCGAATCCCCGTGATGGGGTGAGCTCCCATTGCTCGGTCCCTGCTCCTGCCAACCTAGCAGTTCGAAAGCATGTCAAAATGCAAGTAGATAATTAGGTACTGCTCCAGTGGGAAGGTAAACGGTGTTTCCGTGTGCTGCTCTTGTTCGCCAGAAGCAGCTTAGTTAGGCTGGCCACATGACCTGGAAGCTCCCTTGGCCAATAAAGCGAGATGAGCGCCGCAACCCCAGAGTCGGTCACGACTGGACCTAATGGTCAGGGCTCCCTTTACCTTTACCTTTTTAAATAGATAAATGCACTATAGATTTTGTAAAGTCGTCTGTTCGCTATGTGTTTGAATACCTCATAAGATATAAAGACCAAATTTTGCATGATGGTTCCTAAAACCAAGGTTTTTGTCTGTGCTGTGATACAATTGAATACTATTTTGATTCAAGATGGTGGACTGAACCTTTCAAAACTGCCGTGATTCTAACCCCTGACATCAAAACTACGCAGATTTTTACGGTTTCTTAGCAGTACAAAGCTGCTAATAGCATTATAAATAAATATTCTTTCCTGTTTTCTGCTGTTTTAAGATCAATAAGGTACAAGGAATGGCATGTTAAGTGACCTTGCTACAATTTTGTATTTGCTGTGTGTTTTGTTTTGCCAGTTCTCACACTGACAGGACTCCCTTTGAATTGTCTGATTGAGGACAAAGAAAGAAAGTGGGAATAAAGAGGAAGTGACTTCGATTTTATATTTAGCTTATCCCCATCCCTCTGCACTTTTGATGATAACTGACACACATAATGTAAAATGAAGCAAAATTAAATGGATCAAGCAGCCACGGTAGATTGTTTGAGCCTTAAGTGCCTGAGAGATCAGCTGTAATTTAGCACCAAATGTCTTATGCCAAGCTACAGATTTGGAGGCTGTGAAGAGGGTGAAAGCTGCTGTTTCTTGGCCTCCTATATATTGGCTGACCCTGCAAGTTGCCAACTCTACAAGTTGAGAGAAACGAGCTTCAATTAAATCTGCCACTTTTTCTCTCCTTGGCACAAGGTGAAGTGGAGTCTGAGTGCTAGAAATGTATTGATATAGAAAAAGAACATTAATTAACTCAACTGCAACGACAGAAAACCTCACAAACGATGTAAATTGTTCTGTTGGTTTGGCCTTAGTTTATGTTACAATGCGTGTGTGGGGGGGGGGGGAAGATTTTTTACACCAAACATCCTATTCTTGGTTATCTTTTCCTCACCTCTCTCAAGCACCAGCTCCCACCGTTCAGGAATGAATATGCAAATACATGAGAGGCAAGTCAAATGTGACCTACACCTGTGTGTGTTGTTAATTTCTTTTCTCCTCCAAATAAATGCATGCAGTGCTTTCAAGATGTATGTGTGGGTTCTATCCCCCCCATAAAAAAGAGGAATTGTGATATTATTCAGAAAGAGAGAAATAGAGAAAGAAAGAATTTATATGCCCCCCCCCCGGTTTGGTATGAAGAGGGAAAAGCAGCATGTAAGGTTGGAGGAGGGGCTGTGTACCAACCATCCCCACCAGTTGGAGGGCAACCATCAGAAAACTGGAGTTTCCATACTTCCAAAACTGTTCTTAGTGTGGATAGTATACAAGTCAAAGTGTGCTAAGGACTAAAAGTGTGGCCCATTTCAGGTGTTCAGGAAGTGGGGAACATGTATGAGGAGTTTTGGATTTGATACCCCGCTTTATCAGTACCTGAAGGAGTCTCAAAGCGGCTAACATTCTCCTTTCCCTTCCTCCTCCACAACAAACACTCTGTGAGGTGAGTGGGGCTGAGAGACTTCAGAGAAGTGTGACTGGCCCAAGGTCACCCAGCAGCTGCATGTGGAGGAGCGGAGATGCGAACCTGGTTCCCCAGATTATCAGTCTACTGCTCTTAACCACTACACCACACTGGTAGGCTGGTTCTGCCCCTCCCATTACTGCACTGATATCCCTCTGTGAGTTGGAGAGGTTGGAAGATGAGCAGGGACCTTGCTTCTACTCATTTAGGCTTCCCACACGATGCTTTCCCCCCCCAGGGTTCTGCATCACATGGAAGCCTCTTTAAGTACAGGACAATTCCTTAGACTGTAGTATCACTAGAATGCACTTTGGTGGGAATTGCTTTTTGGAAAGCACTCCCAATGGCAAACTCTCCCCATCTGGAAATAAGGCCACACTTGGGGGGGGGGAGGGGAAAGAGAAGGAAATGGGTTTAACCCATTTTATCCACACAATGGCCTTGTTAAGCTTAGTTGAGAGAAATATTTTGATTGGCACAAAGCCATCCAATTTCTCTCCCGACAAACCATGAGTGGTAAGCCAAGAACAACCCTTGGATTCTTCTCATGGTTTGCTGGGAGAGAAACCAAACCAGGAATCTGGGTTTATTCTACATAACCAGCCAGACCATGGCTTCTTTCCCAGTAGTATTGCTGCACCAGAAGCAGGGAAAGAGCAAAGTGCCACTAGTTTCTGCAGCATTTATCACTACGCCGCTTGTTCACATTAAACCATAATTTACTTTAACTATGGTCTAATGTGATGTATGAACCAGGCCTAGGTGACCTTTTTATTGTAATCATTTGGAAGATAAAACCTATTTCATAAGGTGGCCATGTTTCCTACTTTAAAGAAAACAGTCCTCTATTTGAAGGGTTTTCAGAGAAAAGTCCTTTGCTTGATGGGCTGTCCAGTCCAAGTCCAAGTCCAGTTTAGAGGTAGGCACAATAAGGGGAAACGGAGATCTTGAAGTTGCCCATCAACACTTAGCATTTTGACAGGAGAGTGAGCAGGCCCACAGGCCCACCTACTCATTGTCGTCCCCACTATGGTGAGAGATATTCTATTTCTATTTAACTTGTAGTAATTGTTTTTAAATGCGTGCCTTTATTTGGAAGAAAGAAGGGATCAACAAAACACACAGGTATAGGTCACATTTGACGCAGACGCGGATTCCATGTGACATGCCTTTCATACATTTTTGCGTCCCTTTCCTTACACTCAGACTTTGATATTTTTTGTCTGGCTACATAAGGATTTCCTGCTGTTCACTGTTTCTGAAGGTCTAAATAATACCAGCCTATTTAATTCCGGTGACTGAATCTCTGTGCTCTTGGGTCTTGCCTTCAACTTTAAAGCTGACTTGCGTGTGACCTTAGTTGGTTCTTGTGCAATGTGGATAATCTTTAGTGCACTGATGTGTACAGTGTGAGCAGTGTTTCAAACCCATGAGGAGGAAAACAGTTGGAGAAGGGTGGGAAAACCCCCCTGAGAAAATACAGAGGTCGGGGTCCACAGAACTATGAATGGAAGAAAAATAGTCCCCTGTACACAAGAAGATTTGCCTGGTTCCTACTTCAATGTCCTTTCAGCATCAGGCAAATACTTTCAAAAATGTTTCCCCAGTCCTAAAACAATTATGTGGATTGCCTTGTGCTGTTCTCGTTGCGCTAATTTTAATTTGTTGTGTAATCTTTGCAGCAATGAGAACATCTCACACTTTGCCAATCCACTGAAGAACTGAGGTTGAGTGGGAGGACGTCCAGTTTTTAGCAAGCTCTAGATTAGCTGCCAACTGTAAATAAGAAATTATAGTGGATGTTGACTCATGTATCACTCCATTGGTTTCAAAGTGCAGCAAAATGTCTGCTGGATCTAAAGGATGCATGCTGCCAATGTCTAACCCAGGTATAGGCAACCTCAGCCCTCCAGATGTTTTGGGATTACAACTCCCATGATCCCTAGCTAACAGGACCAGTGGTCAGGGATGATGGGAATTGTAGTCTCCAAACATCTGGAGGGCCAAGGTTGCCTACGCCTGGTCTAATCAACCAGATCTAACATCTTCAGATAATTTCACATTCCCACTACATGTGGAAGAACCTATGCTTACACGTTCTCAATTATTAACTAGGTTCTTAATCCAGGTTTTTAAATCTGTCAAGGAGGGGCAGTCATGTTTGATCTAGATTTTGTGTGACTGGTCTTTTATATTGGAACATAGTGAAAGAGTTTGGCATGAAATCTGGGAGCCTTCCTAATCTTCCACTTCCACCATGATTTGCAAAACTGATTCCCTAATCTACATATTGGCTAACAGGGTATTATCAGAATGTGATATACATATGAAAGTATATATCATTGCCAGGTTGCTGAGATCTGGGCCTTAGAAGATGCGAGTGTCCTTTTAGTACACTGAGTTATCATATATCTGGAATTGCCACAAATGACAGTACTGAAACAATTTTGACTATAGGTCTGATTGCTTTAAAGAAGCAGCAACAAATCTTAGGGTTTATGGGATGCTTTATGGCCAAGTAGGTCTTTTTGAAGGCATCGGCAGAATAAATACTGCATATGGTCGTTGAAGAGCCAGTAACAGCAGCAAGTTCTCACTGAGGAAACATTGGGAGCCATTTCCCTCCCAAGGTGGCCTCAATAAAAGATATTGGCTAATGTTCATAGTTGTGAATAAACCAAGTTCAATGAACTTCCTTCTCTAACCATACTCTCCTCCTTTTCAGCCCAATACTTTTGTCCTGGGTCCCATCTACACTACACATTTAAAGCAGTATCATTCTATTTTAAACAATGGAAGAATCCTGGAAGCTGTGGCTTGTTAAGGGTGCTGAGATTTGTTGGGAGTTTCCCGTTCTCCTCACAATTTCTTCGGTCATCATTTCCTGTCTTCAGGGAACCCTAGGAATTGTAGCTCTCTGAGTTGAAATAGGGTTCTCTGAACAACTCTCAGCACTCTTAATAAACTTTAGTTCCTAGGGTGATTTAACCAGGCCTTTGGCTGATGACATCTAATGCCCCTTTAAATGTGTTGTGGAAGAGGGGGGATTATTGGGTTGTTGTTGTTGTTGTTGTTGTTGTTGTTGTTGTTGTTGTTGTTTATTTTATGTATTTTATTGTAGTTTTATGTCTGAACTGCTCTGAGATTATAAAGTGGTATACAAATATACCACCCTGAGATTATAAGGTGGTATACAATTTTAAATAATAATAATATTAATAATAAGGCAAAAGTCACGACTGTTTTAAGTCGCATGATGCTACTTTAAATGTATAGTGCAGATGGAACCCTGGTTTGCTTATGAAACATATTTCTCAGTGGTGATGCGTAGTAATGTAACAATATGCTAGGCTATGTGAAACTTTGAAAAATGGCTTGTAAAATGTAGTGCTTCTAATCCCTGTCTGATAGGACTTCCATTCAAGAAGTCATGTACAAGATGGTGCTGTTAATCACCCTGGGATACTCAGGAAATCTTCCATTTTAAAGGGGAAGAGTACAGACTTATTAACTATTTTTCTAATTGCACAATCATGTACCAAATTCAAGGTCTCATCTAGAAGTACTCGGTGAGACTAAAATGTCTTTATGCCTATGACAATACAGCAGGCTTTTGCAAAGCATCATGCTTGCATCATTATCACATATTTTCAAAACTGCTATCTGGTGAACCTTGTAAATGTATTCTTCATTTTTTACATTAAAAAAAACACATATCTGCCCAGTGTCTTGATAAAGGAACTTTGTTTATTTTCTAATTGTACCAGCTCTTTGTGTTAATTTTAAATAAGCTCTAGTGAAAGACTACCCCCCCTTCACTTTTATGAGAAACATCTAATTAGCATTAAGATACTGAAAGCCTCTCCCTCGATTTAAGCAGCTGGTCCTTTAATCCTTGGATGAAGCTTTATTGTTGATTTGTATTGAAAGGCAAAAAAAATAAAGATGAATGAAGAACCTACCAGGTCATATTAGTTATGTAGAATGACATGTTTGTTATAAAGGAAATGCCCAAAAGACCACTTAGTGCTCTGTCACTCAGCTTCATGTGTTTTGCACACAAGAGGGGAATGTTAAAGAAGAGCCTGGTAGGACTTGCTTTTGAGGATGACTCAAAAAGGAATATAGACAGAAATGGAAATAAGAAAAAGGAAACACTTTGTTTCATTTGCCTTTATGCTCATTCTCCTTTCTGTTCTTTACTGAAGAGAACCAAAGGGCGTTCCCTTCATGTACAAAATAATTTGATTAAATCCTAATGTTTAAAAAGTCCCTTTAAAAATCCAAATTCAGATTGAAACCTATTTATGCGATCATTTACAATCTGTTCAGCTACACACTAGTCTTCTGTAGCTGATTCAATGTCTACCAATATCTATGTTGTCAAATCAGGAAGCCTATCATATTTCCTTGCAAACTTTAGTGAAGCACGATTACTACAATTCAGGGCCCGAAACCTGCCTTTCACCAGATCACATTATAGCCCTTCTTCTAGACCTTCCAAATGTTCCTATTTCATAAGGACAGTCCTGAATTTACAGAAGCCATCCTGGTTTCTGAATTGATCCAAAAATGTCTCACTTTTCCTTGGGACATTCCCTATTTTCATTGGAGAAATGTTGGAGGGTATGGAGTTACGTAACTATACAACCTTTAGAAGATATCTGAAAGCAACCCTGTGTAGGAAAGTTTTCTAATGTTTAATGTTATATTATATATATATAACATATATATGTTATGTATATTATGTTGGAAGCTGCCCAGAGTGGCTGGGGCAACCTAGTCAAATGGGTGGGGTATAAATAATAATAAAATGGTGGTGGTGGTGGTGAAGGGTGGGACTGGAGTTCTAGAACTTCTTTCAAGAAGTAGTTCCTTACCTATTTATATTTTAATACTGTTCCTTCAAATAGGGAACAGGTGGCAAGCTTACATGCAATTTTAATGCTTAGCATCTACAAAACCAGAACCTAGTAACACAGAAACAGCTGCCATATCAGTCGAGGTGGCGAGATAATATTCTTGCTATGCAGAGAGCAAGGAAGAAATGGTATCAAAGTTCAAGGACCCCTTCCTTCCTTCCTTTCCCTCCAGGCTTCCTTCCAAAATCAGAACTGATCTCTTGCTGAGGGTTTTCCCCTCTCACCTTTCCAACTGTCCCTTAAGTCTCACAGATGGTGCTGAACCAACCCGTAGAGATGGAGATGAGAGGGTTGGACAGATATAATAGGAATGGAGTCCAAGAATAGAATAAACACATAGAATAGAAACAGAGTCTTAAGGACAGAATAAAATTGGCCATGTATGTGTGGAAGGTTGACGTTGCTCCTGTTTCTAAGATGCTGGAGTCGGTGATTTTCTGAATGTGTGGCGCCAAATTGATAGATGTCACGAGGACACCTTATATTCTCAGTTATAGAACTGGAAAAAGGCCAGTTTTTATCTAGAAGGAGAGTCCAAGTTCAAGGGTATTTTCTCTTAGAGGTCTGTCTCTATGTTGTTCTGTAGTGATTTCAAGCAGTCAGTGCAGCTTCACACAACGTGAGTGTGGCGATCACACAGGGTCCTCGGACGTTTGACGGTCTATTGATCCCTGTGCCACCACTGTGATTGCTTTGTTCGCTGCCACCAACCCGTTTCTCTCGGGTACGCACGGAGTCCAGACCGTTGTTAACATTAACAAATAATCAAGTTTATTTTTAAATGCAGGAACAAGTTTATGGTTTCAGTTAATTTTTCTTGGCAGTTTCTTTACTGTCTTATACGTTCCTAACAACTTCAAACTGATTATCCCAACTATCTATCTGACTCCACCTAACAGTTCCTCTCACTCTCTCACAACACAACTCGACCAACCCACAGACTTATCCTCCCTCTTCCTTCTCCAACTCCCAACTCTCAACTGACTTCCACACAACTCCAACTCTAACTCTAACTCCTCCCTTTGGGTTCCCATGGGCCAATCACCTTCACACACGTTTAACCCTTTCCTTATGACCCACCTAGGAGGCAAACGCCACAGTGAGTCTCTGTGCACAAACTATTTCTGTGTGTGGCCCAGAAGTTCAGCTGGAAAGTTACTTGAAGTGGAAGTAAGATTTCCTTTTCCCATGAGTCCTACTGCACACTTGCTCAAGGTGCATGGGAATGCAGAACAGGTGTAAAACACTTTCCTTTTTCTACCACCCCTCTCAATAAAGTCAGCTGACCCATGAGAGAATTGGAATGGCAATGATCCTTGATCCTCCCTAATCGGAATGGATTAAGTAAGGAAAATGCCTGAACCCTCCACAAAGTTATTCATTCATCCCCCTTGCCAAACATAAAGTGGGTTTGTTAGTTCCAACACATTTCCCACTCTAGGCTGTAGAGTGGGGACTCGGGTCTTTTGAACGCTACTGGATAATCACATTCTGAATCATCCCAATTATAGGACAAGAGGATAATTGAGTGATGGACTAGTAATGAAGGTTAAATCTATATTGCTTCCTGATTTTCCTGCAACCAATTTGGCCAGAAATGAACATAAATGAGAGGTGAGGGAACAAGCAGTTTTACAACAGCTTGAAAAACCTTTCAGATTCTGTAACTGAGGCTTTGTATACACATTCAGCAGAATGAGATATAGGAATACTAAAGTGGTACAATGGACTGCACAACTTGAAACTGCCGGTGGGATGCTGTTTCTAACACTCCCCCGAATTAAAAGAAAACAAACCCAATTCCTTCTAGATTGTGTCCCAGATGACTTCCTGCTGTTCTAGTTTCCTTCTTGTTATTCATTTTGGCAACTTAGGACACGTTTCTGTGTTTTGTTTTTCTAAATGTGATTCTGCACATTCAGTTGGGAGTAGTACGGTCCACTCTTAATTATCACTTCATTCCCACTTTGCTCTGTTTGCATGGTGCATCAGACCTCCTGCAACCAGGTTTCTGTGATTCATGCAGCAATTGCAGGCATGTGGATTTCTGTTGTCCCTGTGCTTAAAATAGCACGGAACTGCAAGGAAACAAACTTTGGATTCTGCTCCCTCTTTCCCTCAGATCCAACTTGAATAAAATATGAGCAAGTAAGCCTTGCCCTGTGAAATATACCCGGAGTCGAGTGTGGATTTCACGCTCTTTATTCAGCTCATAGTAGTGAGGAATCAAAGTTACCCCAAAATAGCTGCTTTATATACATTATTTACACAATGGGTCGCACGTGATTGGCTAATTCTGGGATTCTTCTGTAGGCCAATCAGGTTGCGGATTCACTTCCACCTGGAGCTGGATTGGGTGGCTCCTGTGGACCAATCATACTGCTGCATTGTTCTAAGACCAATCAGACTGCTAAATTCTGAATCCTATTGTTCTAGGACCAATCAGACTGCTGCTTTTTGGATCCTATTCAACTCAGTACATAACACCCTGCATAACCAATCACATGATGGCATGCACAGACACCAGTTGAATGGCAGTGCCCATTAACTTTGGGGGGCAGCCCCCTCAAATATTTTATTGGGCCCCCCGAAGGGACCCTGGCCTTCAGAAGTTGGCTTCTATACTCAGATCGCATAGAACTTTCACATGTCACCTTAACTTAGGAGAATGCAGCAGATTTTCTTTTACTTTGCTTCTCAGATTTCCCCAAGCTTTTGGAAATCCAAATTCACTCAACAAAAGTCTTGTGATGGGCTTTGCTTGAGGGCAATGTGAACAATGCCCATAAATTTTGGACTCGGCCTCAAACTCACAGTAAATAGCCCTGTGTGGACAAGTTCTTGGATTCAGAATACAAATTGTTTCCTAAAAGAAAAAAGTAGCTTCTAAATTAGTGTTTGTGCACTTTTTTTAAATAAAAAAGCACAATGTGCAACGAGAAGGCTATCAGCAGATAACGTGGCATTGTATTTCAAAACTTGTTCTGTCCTTGTTTGATCTACAGAGAGTTAGACAGAAATGTGCTGTATCACAACAAGTCAGCCAGAGAGGTCCTTGAACTACCTCTAAAAGACATCATGTTGTATTTTCTTCCTGTTTCCAAGGAAACCAGTTTAGTGTAAAATGAATTCTTTGTCTCCTGCTCTTTGCAAAATTATTTGAACCATCCAATCTCATAAAATGTTGCTTCCCAGGTGATTCTGTGCAACATGAGGAGGAGATGATAGGCTGCTTAATCTCCAATTTGATGCACCAATGAAGATGATTCCATTTATCAGTAGCTTGAACATTTTAGATTATATTTTGTGACAAATGATAAGATTATGTCCCTATTTCTGGTGCATATATTAAATAAAGCCTGTTATCTCTCTTGCATCCTCTTTCAAAAAACAACAACGTAGCTACTATTTCTGTTCGCAAACCAATGCAACATTGGGGGGAAATAATTTAAATTTGTCTCTGAAGAATTTCATCAGGACTTCAGGACCAAGGCTTAGGCTGAGAAAGAAATACACATTTATTTCTTACTGCTCTTATAAAAAGAAGAAGAAGAACGAATAAAATAATGGAGCCATTGAACTTTACCCTTTGTTTTATGTGCTTGGAGGTCATAGATGTAACTTCTCATCTACAGTAAAGTCAGGAGGTGGAAAGGAAGATTGCACTCTCCTGATTGTTGCTATGCATGACCTTTTTTCCTGCTTCCTCTTTCACCTGGGGTGTAAAACCTGCCCAGTGAACCTACTGGGTCTGAAATGAATTCTATTATTAATGGTGAGTATCTAAGGGCAGCTGCAAAGTCTCTGATCCCGAAACGTTATGGGATTTAGTGGTTTCTCTGCTCAGGATTTCCTAATGTTGACGTTCTGCACATGAAACCTCTGAATATCTTTTGGAACTTATTGATAAGTTTCAAAAACCGTAACAGTGAACCGGCTGAATTTGCTCAACTGGTGATAGAGAATTGTATCAGCCCTACATGGGGCATAGGATGAGCTCTCAAGGCACCCAGTCCCTAGGTATTTTGGACTTTAGCCCACATCAGCCCCAGCCAGCATGACTTGATAGGGATATTTTGATTTCTAATCTAAAATATCTGGGTGACAGCAGCTTGGATAATCTTAAAGCATAAGACATCTGGTCTATGCTTGTCTAAATTCTGGATTTCCACCTTGAATATTTGAGCCTGAAAGGCTTTTAAAAAGCCATTAGGTGGTGTCTTTCAAGAACTCAAGAATACATACATCCATCTTAACGGATATTTCTACATTTTTGAGGCAAAACTCAGACAGGCTTGTATTTAATATTCAATGAGAAAAATACAAAAGGATCATGGGAGCATTATTTCATCAGACACAATGTGTTGTACTTGAGTATGGATATTATCAAACAGGGTTTTGAAAACTTTATTACAATTTCCCCCTCCTAAGCCTTAGCAGGGTTTAGCAGTCCGGCAGACATTTCAGCTGGGGCTTCCAAAATGGCTTCACTGTGTTAATGAAGCCACAGAAATATAGGTAAGCTTAATTGACACCAGTTCACTTTTACCACACCTACCACCTGCCAACGTAGTGATGAATTACAAAAAAAGAAAGTTTTACATGGATGTAGACAAAGCAAAATGATTCCATGTGAGATGGATCATCGAAGACCTGGAGTTCGCTGTTCAAAGATGCACTGTGGATGCAGAAATTCTACTTAGAAATCAGCAATCTGGTTGCACCACCCCCATCAGTTCATTTCACAGCGAATACTGTAGAAAGAGTCTGATATAACATACTGTGCATATTGATGCAGTGGTAAATGGCCTTTCGGTACTGCAGATACTGCGGATTATTTATACTTGTTACAGTTCCACATTACAGTCATCTTTATTATACTTTCGTTCTATTTCAGGATTCAGCTCTACTTCTGATGGCCTCTAGCTAAAGCGTATTATTGATTTCCCCGCTTTTAATGTTTATTTTTCAATTGTTCTGGTCTAAAGGTTGCCAGCCACGTTTTCCACGCTGATGCTGGGACTCCCAAATGCATCTTGGCCCACAAAAGAACTTACTCATCTAATTGAATTAACCGTGAGTCTGTTCTGCTTAATAGAGTTTGTCATGAAACACTAAGTAGATGCGACAATGATCACAGTAAATCATACTGTGTCTCTACTCTCTGGACAGTATTAACTTTCGGCTGGTTGCTGAGTGCCTTAGCCCTCTTACTAATTGTTACCTCCATGCAGGACAATTTTCCTAGGCTGCTGGATAAATCATGACAAAGATGTGGCTAACCTGAAATCTGAATAATGGCAATGAACTTGCCTAATTAAAGAGATGCAGATGGCCATGCTACCTAGCAATTTTCACCTCGCTTACTTCAGCTCCAATTATAGTCCTTCCCTACTGACTTACACTGTATAAATTACAAAGTCAGAAGGGCAGATGACTATTCACCTGTTTCTATTCATGAAGAGAAGTCTAACACTTTCATTCTTTTTCTGTACAAAGCATGTGATCATAGCTTTAATATTTGTCTGGAAGTAGAGGTAACTTCATTTCAAAACAACAACAACGAAGCAAGGAAACGGGATTAATGATCTTAGTGGACCAGCTCAGCAGGATGATGCATGCAACATTTCACAAAACACAGTGGGCACAATCCACTGGGCAGGGGTATGGCGCCCTGATCGAGGACAAAATGTGGTGCCGCCCCTTCATATTTCATATTTTTGCAATAATTCCTATTGGTACAGTTGCTTTTTTAATGGATCTTCTCAGTATAAGTACCTGTATGGATATAGGTTTTTAATTTCTTATTCTTTTGTGCTCTCAGCTCAGTTCCCTGTGTGGAGGAACCACCCACACCGTCCTAAATATGGCACTACACTGGGAACGTCTCTTGGTCCATTGCAATTGCTGGAAACTGTGCAATAAAACGTTTATGTTCTTGCATGTGTCAATGGAAATTGGGCTGGATGAATTCCTGTGCCTGCTGTGATTTTGACTCTAGTTGGTTTCCAATTGTAGTTGGAAAGATGGAGAGCCCCATTATTAACAATGCAGCTTAGTCGGATACGACCTTCCAACTGTACAATTTTATGAGTCTATGACCATTCTTAAGCAACTGACGTAGCTTTCCATGTGATTAATACATTGGAATTTCTAGCTCACCCTGTTCTTAAATTATGATGTATTAAGAAATATATATGTACCGTATTACCCACCCCCAAAAGCAGACTCTTTCTTATGCTGGGAAGTAAGGACATTGTTTCCACCAGAAGAAATTAAAGTGTCTCCCAAAATAAACAGGACTGTCATGGGCAACAAAGTGAGACAGATGCTAAAACAGAATCCAAGACTTTTCTCTATCCCAGTAGCTGGACGAATTACTAAATTGATGTCCAGCAGTTCTACACCTGCCATTTTAAGAAAATGGGATCACTAAACTGTCCTGTCACCATTATAACCAGAAAACTGCAGGCACTGACCCTAAATAGCTACCTTTGTCTTTGAAAGCAAGAGAAATGACTTAAAACTGTGAGCGTTCAACTTTGGCATCTTCTGTATCTTTGCCTAAAAGTATTTATAGAGTCACATTCTAATGGCATGTTCCAGCATTAGGAGGAAATGCAGTTGTATTGCTCCATCTTAAATTCTGGCCTATCCTCGGGAGACACCTTTCTGCTCACTTCCTGCGTCAGTATCTAGGTGTAAATGAGCCAAAAGAACATTTAAAATACTGATTGCATCAGAAGCTTTTGTGGGCTAGATCCCACTTTACCAACTTTCAGTTGGTAAATATAAAGTGACAATTGCAAACTGCAGGGCCTAAAGACCATAAATGTAAGTGGCCTGGCAAGTCTGTGACATTTCTATGCAGAGTTGGAAAATTTAGAATAACAGTAAATGGTAATAATACAATTTCCCTAGTTCTGCTGTGCCAACCTAACCCCTGTAGTGGGTTGCAAACATATGATTCTCTAATGATTAATACTTAAATGAATTGAATCACATTATGTAAACATTATATGTATCTGCCAACTGAGGATAATGCTGACATAGTGGTCTATGGAAGGTTATGCCACAAGAAATCTGCAAGGCTTTAAGGTGCCACAGGACCCCCTTAGTTGTGTTTGTTGCAATAGATTAACACAATTACCCTTTGGGAATAAAGTGGACCAAGCTGCCATTTCTGTTGCTTATCTGTTGTCTTGTGATGGATCCCCAAATTGCTGCTGCACTGACCAGAAATGACTTCATTGATTTACTCTAAGCCATATCATGTTGCCATCCCAAATGATTACTCATAATTGGAGAAATACCCATAATGATAAGGGTCCCAAAAACAGACCCAGTGAGCTAGGATTTCTTTATATTAAAAAAAAGCTGTCTTGGTCTGTTAATAGCATACTATATTATGCAAATGTATGCTGGTTTGCAATGCAGTTCCATATTTCATGATGACATTCTAAATGAGGATATCATGATGACCATTAATACAATGAATCTTAATGCCATTGCATTGATTAAAAAGTGCAAAGCCCCACTGCTTTCCTCCTGCAAGCCCCTTCTCCCTACCTATCCAAAGGTGAAGAATTAACTAGACATAGTATTGCTGAATAATTCATTCCTTGTGTTGACATCCTCCCAGCGCTTAGCAAGAGGGGAGATGCTTCATATTTCACCATGCATGTTGTTTTGCTTCCTCATTTATCCCTCCACTTACTGGCATTTCCTATAGACCATTTGCAGGCTAAATTGAAGACAATAGCAATGCCCTCTACTATGTTTTCGATATCATCGTTGGAGAGGGAAGCTGGCTTTTACCATGAAGTTGGCATTTTTTCACAGGGCTGCGGCTTAGACATTTCCATCTTTCAGGAAGAGATCCAGGGCTCAGAGAGCCCTGCGGCAAAATGTTCTTTGGTAGACCCTCTCTTGAGGTTGATGCTTACATGGCAGTGACAGCACCGATCCAAAGTGGCTGGAAGTTGCCATTTTAATTTCCCAGAATGCCCCAGAATGCCAGGTGCAGTCACTACAGAGGTTTTTTTGGGGGGGCGGGGGCGGGAATTGAAATGCAGTTTCTCAGCTGCCCGGGGTAGTGCTCAATGCTTGTAAGCAGATGACCTAGAATGCTAGGGCCTGTCCGTTCTATTTTCCTTGAAACTGGAACTAAGCAAATCTGTTGGTAATTCTGTTTAGGGTTCCTTTGTGTGGTAAAGGAAATAGATGCTGCGATAGTAATCTGAATGCTGTAATTTGTGCTGATCTATCATCGCACAAAGCCTATGGGGAATGGCCCCTGTGAGAGAACAGAGGTTACTTCTCTGTCACCTTTGGCTGGAGTCCTCTCTCTCCACACTGACCAGTTTTATGAACAGTCCCTTTATGTACTTCCACAGTCTCACCCACTTGAAGAGGTAAAGAACATAGGAAGCCGAAGTCCCATTGAGTCCAGCATCCTCTTCTCTTGGCTGCCAACCACATGTGTTCGGGAAGCTCACAAGCAGGACCTGAGGGCAACAACTCTCTTCCTACTTGCGATTCTCAGCAACTAGAATCAAGAAGCATATTGCCTCGAACTGTGAAGGTCAGAAAACAGTGCGGCCTTCCTTGGCTCCTGGCAAGCAGCCCTTCGTACTAAAACCAGCAGGAAAGTTTTTGGTTGGCTCATCAGTTATGAACTGCAGCTACTTCATTTCAGATACAACTCATACTCACAATTTCACTGCAGTATGTACTATATTATAGGCCGATTGCATGTCTTCACAATATAATGAATGTCTGCCTGACGTGTAATCTGGTACCATCCGAAGCTGGTCTTCGTGGCAGTACTGAGCTGCTCTTTTCAACAACATTGGCTTCATTGCCATCATTTCTGAATTATACTCTAAGCAACAACTCAAACTGTTTAACCACCTTGGGGGGGGGGGCAGGGGAAGACTCTCTCTTTTCTTCTTGAAGCAAAAGTCATCATCCCACTTCTAGAACAGCTCAAAAATGCTGTAAGAGCGAAAACGTGGCTGTCCTCCTCCTCTGTTACAAAGGGAACAGTATGTTTGGTAAGCAGAGAGCATCTGAAAGTCATTCTTGTTCCAAAGTGTCTGGAGAAATTAATCTGAAATCCAGATGAACAGATGATACAGCGACTACAAGACTTCCAAGTGATAATGGATATTGAATTAAGGGTGAATTTGGCCCTGACAGGACAACCAAAAGGAATTTACCACTTGGATAGATATGCTTGCATCTCATAAGACTCTGAAATCAAAGTGTTGCATAGCTGATGGCATTAAATACTGGCACAGAAGGCAGGAGCAACGTCCCTTTTGCAAGACTGCACATCTATGCCAGAGATGCTTACCTTGAGAAGGGCCACATAAGGACGTCTATGCAGCTTTCTCTGCTTATGCAGTCATAGTTGGCTTCTGCCCACGGTGCTGCAGGAGAGCGCTGGCATTTAAAGTCCCAAACTTCCCAAACTGAGCACCTGTGTCCAAGGCTACTGGTTTTAATACCTAAAGGTTGCAGCTGAAGAGAGCTGAAGTACAACTTCCTCTTAAAGGGATGGTATGGGTGATATGGCACAAAAGGGTATCGAAAGCAGACACAGCAGTGTTGTACAAGTTTGGAAGCCTAAAAAGTAACATTTATAACACACAAGAAAATATGTGCTTTGATGAAATGCCTTGTGTGTTAAAGCAACATTAACTCCACCTGTTGAGATGGGCACAACAGTTTTCTCTCCCTAAATCTCACAATTTTGAATTTATGGGACTGTGTTGAAAATTTGGAATACTATGAACATAAATTAATTGATGGTGGTTATGAGGCACTGAGGAAAGAGGGTGCTAAGCAAAATAATTAAGTACACTTACCATTCCCAACTGCAGTTTTGGGGGTGTATGGTACACTTGAAACTGCAGCCTAGTCTGGCAAGTGCATGTCGGCTAGTCAGTTGTATTCCAGGTCATCTATGAGTTGTATTGGCTAAAGGCTTTACGGGCTACTTCACATGTCAGAAATCTGATCAAAAACTGAGCCAGCAGAGAACTACCTCATCAATGATGATGACAAATGAGCTCAGTACACATAGAGCAAGATGGTGGGCAAAGAATAAAACCATGAACCAAGTAGGTCTTTAAGAACTGAATGCCACTTTTGGTCTCCCCTCCCCCAAATGTAACCTTTGGCCAATTGAGCTCATGCAGAATGCAATTTCAGTAAGGGAACTTGCATATGCAGCTTTGCGGGGTGGGAGAGTTTTGAACAGTTGTGCCCTGTGCAGAGCTGCCATTGAAAATGGAAAGCGACAGCAAGTCCAGAAAACAGTTGTGTACTTTTTATCAGGAGAGAATGTTGATGCAGTTACCAGGCTAGGGAACCTGTGGTCTGTTACATGTTGCTGGACTCTGCATCTCCCATCAGACCCAACCAGCATGACCCGTGCTCAGAAGGGATGGGGATTATAGTCCAATAACATCTGGAGGGCCAGAGGTTTCTCATTCCTTCTACAGATTTATCTAGAAATCTGGGTTCTTCCATACACTCCCCCCCCCCCGCTCTGTGTGTGTGAACATGAGTACTTCTCTGGGTCTTTGGCTCAGGCCAGCAAAATGAAATCATAAGAGCACTGTTCTTCATGTGGTATTTAAAAAGTGGTTCACATTTCTGGAACGGATAAGAAGTCAGCAATTTTGTTTATTCATGGATAGCATGTCCCCATATCTGATTAGTAGCAGGGTTTGGGAACCTTTTTGGCATACAAATTTAAGGATTGGTCTAATTGGGTAAGTTTTAATGCATTGTTACTGTTCCTATGGAAAATGTTGAGTCCCTTATTTTGTAAAACAACCTCCATTCACCACCACCACAATGGCTTTTATTTATTTTTTTATCAGTCTTGCGAATAAGTCTGCAAAAGTTACTAGCCTGCGAAACTTTCCCAGTTGTGTCTTTCAAGGCCGGTTGGTGCATCTATGGGTTTGGAAGAGCCTCCCAGAACATGGATGCACCACAATGGCAACTGGCCCTATGGATGTTTGCAGAAGGTGACCACACTGCACTAGAGCATTTGCATCGGTACAAGTAATTTGGTAGCCTAAATGCTTTGTTTAGGTGCCTCTTCTCTGCCCATTTTTTTAGTGCGACCCATGAACATGTGGTCCCTGGTTGGCCCAGGGGTGGCAGCTGTGTGCTTCCGAATTCTATCAGTGGCCGCTTGTCAAGGATGCTTGAGCTGAGATTCCTGCATTGCAAGGGGGCGTGTGGACTAGAGGACCCTCGGGGTCCCTTCCAACTCTACAATCCCACAGTTCTGTGGTTGCCCAGTCTGTGTGTCTCAGTGTGTTTCCTGTGCATTGGGTCTGAAGGGTGGAAATGGTGATCCCATTTCATGTCAACAGAGGCAGGGTTTTGCTTAATGCCACTGCTAGCCCCAGTGGTGGAGGAAGCTAGGGTGGCACGCCCAGGGGTAGCGCGCACCGCGGGGCCCCCAGCCTGCCTGCCTGCCTCCTGTGACTCAGCCGCCCTACAGCTGAGGGGGAGGCAGCGGGCGGATCGTTTGGGCAGCGCAGAGCCTGTACGTGCCCAAGCCACTGTGTCTCTCCCAGGACAGGCCCTGCAGTGAGTGTCACCCAGCTTTTTGTCGCCCCCCCCCAGTGGTGACATCCAGGGTGGCCCACCCCCACCACACACCCCTTCCTCCACCCCTGGCTGGCCCACCGTGGTCTTGCCATGCTGCCTATCTAATCAGTGCAGCCTTCGCATTTTGTGCAGCTGCCTAACACTAGTGTGAGGTTGTGACTTGTGGAGCTGCAGGTGTGTGGTGCGACCTTGGCATCTAGTTCTAGCCACTTTTTGTCTAGTGTAGCAAACCCAAGTATTATGCTGCAAGCTGCTCTTCTGCAACCCAGAGAGCCACCAATTATATTCTGTTGGTATCCACTTAAATAACAACAACAACAACAACAACAGTTTGTCCTTCTATTTTTGTATTATTTAGCACTAATCAAGAAAGAAGAACCAGGAGACAAAATAGAAGGTAGAACAGTCTGGTTTTATTACTTTATGTCATCAAGAGACTCCCCCCCCCCCTTACCTTGCCATTTTTTCCTTTTTCTATTTTTAAAATCTTAATTTTTATTTTTATTTTTTGCTTTCCTTTTTTTTTAAACAACATACATTTAATCGTGAATCGGATGTTAAGGGAATGTGGAGATGAAGGGAAGTTTGGTGACATCACAATATTTTACAACTTTACAACAAATGAGAGTCCGAATTGGTTGCGTCTAACCAGTGTATAGCAAGAGTGGAAAGCAAAGGCACACTTAGGTCTAAGAACCTCTTCACGCAAAATGGGGGTGGGGAGAGGTGTCAGGTGGGGGGAGCAAGGGAAGGATCTGAACAGGAAAAAAAACACCACACTCAAGTACAAAATGGGCACCTCAAGGTTAACCCAGTCTTTGTCAGGGTGTATATTACAAAGGCAGAGATCTCTGTACAAAGCTGCAGTGATTATTCATTTCTACATCATGACAGAATGCTTTGTTAAGAGGCAGGGAGGGGGCCACTGTGCCCTTCGCAACTCCAGAGGGTTGAGCTTGGGGAGGAAAAGAGTGCATTGCTCCTTTTCTTTGCTGATGAGTCCCCTGCCACCTGCAGCTTAGGAAGAAATGAAGAAACAAAGCCAAACGGAAAACCCCAACAAGAAACACAGCTTTGACTTCAGTAAGCATAGTTCACGAATGGCGGACGAACCAGTTTAGTTAGAGAGGCAGAGTTGAAAGCAGGGAGTATGCAAGCACCATTGGTATACACACTTTGGTTTCGATCATCCAGGCTCTCTAAACGACCTCCTGTGTGCTAACCAACTTGAGAAGTTTTCCTTTCTTTATCATTAAAAAGCAAAACGCCCCCTCCTTCCCAAATCCAGCAAAATAAATCCAAGTGAAGTATAAAAACCCTTCTCTTTTTAAAAACAAAACAAAACAAAAGTCCGTCCCCAAGCAAAAGAAAAAAACCAAACCAAAATAACTATCTCCTCCCTCTCAAACATTCGATCCAGGCAATATAGAACACACCCACCCACCACTTTTTGCTACAGTATGTTGACAGTTATTAAAAAACAAAATACATGCTTGTGCATGAACCACCCAGAAATTGTGAGACCACACACACACACACACACACACACACACACACACACACACTGTGCACCCACGTTTCAAACCCCACAAATGGGAGCAAATTAAATCAAAGTAGGAGCCCCTCCACTTTTTTAAAAAATAAAAAAGGGCTTATGCAGCATCCTTTTGGGTTTGCATTACTGTAGCTGTTATTGGGAACCAGCAGGAGCCAGCCTGCTTATATTAATTTCCATTTCATTTTATGTGCTGTACATAAACGCTGTGAGAGGGTGTCTGTTTTTGTTTTGCTTTGCCAGACAGCACCTCGTGCTTGCCTTCAGTTGACACATCAGACTTTTGATGACAGTCCTCTAATGACTTCTTTGCTGGTTTGTGAGTAAGACTACATCACTATGCAGAAGGGATATGAAAAGATTTGGGTAGAAGGAAAAGGCTGCCCGCAGTATGGCGATGATACTGCCAGCGTTGCCCAAGGGGTGGTCTGAGAACCAAAACTAGAAAAGTCACACTGAAGCGATGTGCACTGTTACTGCCTCGCCTTCTGATGAGCTGGAGTGTCGCTGTTACCGTAACCTCAATATTCTTCCTTGAAACGTGCATGTTCTCCAGGGGAGTAATTGAGGATGGAGATAAATAAATATCTGATTTATTCTAAAGGGAAAGGGGCACACACGACAGCTCACAAAGATACACAACTGAAGGGTGTAAGGCACAAATTTACATGTGGAAGAAAGTAGGGTATTCACAGATGTGTTTTCCACCAACAAACAACGCTCTCCCCTCCCTGCCCTTGTGCGGTTAAGACCGTGAGCTATGCACAGCAGAAGCCAGCATATGGATGAGTCCATGGCGTTTGTGGATTTTTGTCTGCCATTTCACATGCAAGGGTGAAATGGGATGGCAGAAAACAAAGCTGGTGCCTTCACAGAAATGATGAGCTATTGACAAAACCACGTTCACAGCAGAGGGGCCAAGGTGGGCAGCTTTCAACGCTGCGGCAGGAAGTTACTGTAGGAAGATAGGAACCTTGTTGTTGAACGGGGTGGTTTCTCTTTGACTACTGCCCGGCACGGAGGCTGGAAGGCAAGCTTATCTGACATTTAAATAAATACTCCCCTTTTTTTGTTTTCCAGAAAGAGATCAGAGAGTCCAAACACAAAAGTTCAAAATTCCACCTTCAACTTATTTAACTCAGTGAATTTATTGGAAAAATAAAAAGAGTTTTAATTACTCCAGTTAATGGGTTTCACGTTAAATAGGCATAATTTTCAACGTATTTTGCTTTTTTTTCCTTCTGGAGAGAGCTGCTCATATGATGATATGCAGAAGTAATTTCCTTAGGAATAATAAAAAAAGACAAAAGGATGAACAATAAATAATAGGAGTTACTTGCGTTAACAGTCACATGTTATTCATTAAAAGAGAAGAGGGGTGGAAACCTAGGACAGAGTGGTTGCCCAACATGGCAATCGGCTATAACCAAATGGCTGTAACACTGATGAGCATTTCACAGTACCTGCACAGAGTAAATGTCTGCCACAGTTCAGTTAAGAGTTAGCTTAATCAATGAATTCCTTCCTTCCTTTCCGTTTTCCTTTTGTTTGGGGTTGTCGTTTCCCCCGTTTCCGTCTTGGCTTTCAAAGCACTCAAGTTCCCAGATCCGGAATTGCGCTTTGTGCAGTTTCCGAGTGAAGTTATCACAGTCATCATTCTCGTGTGTGCTTTTGGCTCAATGTTTTGTGGTTAGTCTTTTGAGTAAAAGAGCTGTTGCATCGTGGGGGTGGGTCCTACAGTTGCAAACCATGTATTGCATGACCCGATTGTTTACCCCCCCTCCCTTAAAAAATAAAAAATATTCCACTTTCCCCAGAGAGCAATGCATCCACAGGGTCAGGCAGCTTCCTGGTCAGTTGAAAAAGAGCATTGCCGTTGCTAAACACTGCCTTTGTAATGGCGTACTCTGGTCACCTGCTGTCCCCCCCCACCCCACGGTGATTATGTACATGCATCGTTAGGCTTCATGGACGTGGAAAGAGGGGAGAAGGAGGGCTTGGGGGGTACGTCTGGTTTTAACGACGGTGTGCGTTTCAACCCTGATCTTGTCAGCGAGTTGTATGTCGTGAGGCTGGGCTGCCTAGATACAGTCACGGTCTGACCCTGAGCGGCGTGGACCTGTATAGAGTCCACCCTCTGTGGGGCAGGAGGGGGGTTGTCCCCCCTGCCAAAGCTCTGATTTCTCGAGAGGTGGGAAGAATTTGAAGAATTAGTGTTATTCCTTTTGAGGGTGGAGGCCTGGTGGTTTCTCGTAAGCGAGTTCGTGGCGTAGTTTCTCTTGTAGTCCACGTTATAAGCGGAAGAATGCATTTCCAGTCGTTTGCCCAGGCCGCCCTGGGCGAGGGAGGCCCCCGGAGGCCCCAGGGAGGCTTCCCTCTGGGGTACTTTGGGCGGCATGCTATCCAGGTTCTCCACCAGGTTCACCCCGTGGTTGGGGCTTTTGCCGCTGAGATGCTCCTTGATGGTTTTGTACTCGAGGGTGGCGTTTTGGTCCTCCATCGCCATCTGCGCCATGTCGCTCATTTTGGGCTGGTCGACGTACTCGTGCTGGTAGCCTTGCTGAGAAATGGGCAGGACGACGACGCTGGGGATGTGGCTGGGAGAAGCCCTGAGAGGGAGGTCCGTGGGGATCACGGGGGAGGCCATAGGGGGGATGTCTTTTGTGCAGGCGTTGATGAGGTTCTGGTTCCTCTCCCAGTCTCTGCTGCCGCGGCTGGGCTTCCTCTTCTGCTGCAGCGTCGGGGTCGACTCTGGAGTTGGCAGAGCGGCCAAGTCCAAGTGATGCTGGTCGGCTTTGATGAGCATCTTGGCGGTGCTGCCCGGCGTAGCAAGCTTGCCGTTGTGCATCAGCGGGGTGAGGATGGCTTCCGGCTTTGGCTCTTTGGACTGAGTGTCCCCAAAGAGGCCACTGAGCTTGGTGACGCTGCTCATGGAGCCCCGGCGGGATTGGGTCAGCTCCTTCTCCTTCCTCTGCACGATGGTCACGTCTCTGCGCCGATGGTCGCAGATGCAGTACACTATGATCCCCGAGAAGACAGCCCCCATGACAAAGGCAAGAATGACTGCAATGGCCAGGAGGGTGACCGGCACCAGTTGGTCGTGCCCTTTGAGATAACTCTCCCGAATCACTCCTGCAACAAATATCATAAAGAGGTAAGCAGAGAAGCACAGGGGGAGAAATGGTTACGGTCAGTGTTAATCCATTTAAAGACATTCTCTAGATCAGGGTTTCCGTAACTTGGGTCTCCAGCTGTTGTTGGACTACAACTCCCATCATCCCTAGATAGTATGGCCAGTGGTCAGGGATGATGGGAAATGTAGTCCAAAAACAGCTGGAGACCCAAGTTTGAGAAACCCTGCTGTAGACACAACTCCTGCATTTTAAAAACAACTCTTAAAGATGTGGCGACGAGTGACTCGGGATGGTCCCAATATTGAGTGCTCCTGCAGTAACTGGTCACAACCCAAAGACCAACTGAGGCTATTTTTGAGATAGGTCAAAAGTGGTTTGCCATATGGCACATGGAGTTTGGAGCAGAAGCCCCGAATGAGTTATATCGTTCTTTGGCTCTTGAGGGGGGAACCCCTATTATGGGTTGGTTGTCTGCATCACATCTAGTTGAGCACTCACGTACGTTTTGGTCTGGTCTCTTAAGGAAGACCGAGAAAACTCAACCCTCATTCCTATTCCAAGTGGTATTTTCCAGGCAAAATTTGAAAAGCAAATGAAACATCCTCAATGTGTATCTCTCTTTGCAGAGAGTCATGCCAATCTTTATTTCCAGAGATCTTCCTTCCTGCTTCTGCAGAAACCTTGCCATTTTATGGTATATTGCAGCTCCTAGGAAATCTCCCTGCAGCAGCTGGCATTTTTAGCACAGTTAATCCTTTTAAGCGTACAAAAAATAAATAAAAAATAAATGATTTGAATGTACCCACCAACTACCATACAGAATATTAAGGGAGAAAATGCAGAAATAAATATTTTCCCCCAGTTGTATAGCTTGCTGTGCACCAAAGCCTTTAGACCTGCTCACACATACACAACAACACTTGCAAGGGGAAATGAAGGGGGAAACAAATAAAAATGTAGGGAAAAAAACCTTGAAGCTCTTTCTGGACCAAGGTCATGCTACACAGGTGAAGGACTATTCCTGTACGGTCTCCTCCAATGCAAAAACATTATTCCCTGCTTTATACATTTAACTGGGGATGCTGCCAAAATTGCGGGGCCAAGCAGTAGACAAGTTCCTCTTTCTCAGCCTTAGCTAGCCTGCAGTCTGGGTCCTCTGAGTGCACATGTATATAGAGATGTGATACATGCAATTTCTCTCCCGCTGAAAAATAGGGCGGATGGTGCAAACTGGGCTGTTAAGTGATGATGTGTTCACATGCAGTACTCACACAGGAGGTTATCTCTGTTATGGTGAGACTCACATTTGGTCTCTGTCACACTGTTTCAGAGCTTTCTGAAGATGAATAGATGATGAACCAGGTTTATGTAATGAGGAACCAGACCTGTTTCCCTCCCCCTTGTATTCATCTATGGTCTAAAAGTCAGATCACAGCCAAATACTGAAATCTTGCTTTTAAAAGTGGTGAATCCCTATCAAATTTTGGAGACCATCTGAACCCAATCCCAAGTTATTATAGTTAAATGTAAAAGTACCATTATTGCAGCAGAGATCGAATGGGACTGGTTTTACTGCATGACAAGGCTTTATGGAAGATACAGATCATTTGTAGAATAAATTGCAATCGTATTTTAACGTCGTTTGCATGCAAACTATCTCCAAAGAATACGGCAGCAGAAATTGAGCCTCATGGAAAGCATTGATAAGCAGTCCTCTAGAATTATTGCTCAGCTGTGATAGATTTGCTGTCCTTTTTTAAATAATAGTGTGTATGCATTTATGGTATATTTGCATTCATAGCAGGAACTCAAATGCTTTCTGAAATTATAAAATCCAGTTGTGAAATTAGTTTTGCATGGAAATGATTGCATTGTGACGAGCAATTAATAATTTCATATAAGGAATGAGCAGCAAGGAGAATTTCTCCCTTGGAAAGCAAATGTTAACGCCCTCAGTTGCTTCACGGCCATTTCCCACTGCATAATAGACCTGGGGGAGAGCTAGTTTCATGGGGCTTTCATGTCAAAACTTCTCTGCATGTAAAAAAGGTTACAGAAAAAATTCTATTCCTCTTTCTCCTCTTTAATGTATATGCCAGGGGTGGAGAACTTCTTGCAGGTTGATCTTGGCCTCCTGGCCTCCCCCATTTGTACCCCAGGCCATTATGTTCAAGCTATACACACACCCCACTTACACCTGAAAAGGCTGTTTTCTGAAGTTGGTTTCTGAAGTTCCCAAGCTGGGTGTTTGGAGCCTTTGAAGCAGTCTATGAAGTGGCGACCCGGTGCCAGTGCTGCCCCAAGACATTTTGCTGCTCAATGGCAACCCTGCCCCCACGACAAAGCCCCCCAGATCTGCCCCCTTCCCCCTCAACTACGGCGAGGGGATGAAACGTCCTCTGCCTATGGACTTACTGTGCTCTGTTGCAAATTGTGCACAATTCCAGAGTTGATTTCTGTGGTATGTGTAGCTGATCGACAACCCTAAAAGCCTGCACAGGTTGGTTCTAAGTAGCGAGTGTTATCAATCCCATGGGAATAAACTGGTGCCGAACAATAAAGGACAACACCCAACTAGGCAGCTCTGTCCGTGGCTAAACTTAGTACAGTGGTGCCTCGCAAGACGAAAAGAATCCGTTCCGCGAGTCTCTTCGTCTTGCGGTTTTTTTGTCTTGCGAAGCAAGCCCATTAGCGTCTTAGCGGATTAGCGCTATTAGCGGCTTAGCGGATCAGCTGATAAGCGGCTTAGCGGATCAGCTGTTAAGCGGCTTAGGATCAGCTGATAAGCGGCTTAGCAGCTTGGGAAAAAGGGGGCAAAAAGGAAAAAAAACCCCGCAGGAACTCGCAAGACATTTTCGTCTTGCGAAGCAAGCCCATAGGAAATTCGTTTTGCGAAGCACCTCCAAAACGGAAAACCCTTTCGTCTAGCGGGTTTTCCATCTTGCGAGGCATTCGTCTTGCGGGGCACCACTGTATAATTTCTCTGGCTATTTTTGCTCGGAAAATGCCATCAAATGCACTGCAAAGCATGCATCTGTAGAAAAGAGGCTCCAATGATTGTGGTTCTTTACAAAAAGGCTGTCTTCCTCCCCACCCCCCTTTTTTTATCACATGCAGTCTGGGAGACCAAAATAGTCTCAACATGTTACAAGCCTGAGTTTGTCTTGTCTGTAATCACAGCTCGAGATGGCAAAACACCAAAGGAAGCCTTAGTGTCTGTGCTCTCTAAAAATAGATTCTGGAGTAGGTTAGATGGGATAAGCAAGTCTGGACCCCGAGTCAAATTCTTTGCTACGGTTCATTCGTTGGTGCACAGAAAAAAACAGGCCTGTCTTTGTGGCATTACTGCCTCCCTTTAACATTTCACAGATGAAGATAGGGACGTCCTTGTAGTCTTATAACCATCTCACATCAGGGATGCCTCCCCTTCTGGCCATGACTTAATGCTGAAGACTTTACATATTCCTGCCATATGCTGCATCAATTTCCTATTCCACAGACTATGTGATGTAGGCACATTGAAGCAGGGTGTGTGTGCAGCTGTAAACTGATCATAACACTTCCCTTCTTTTACAAGTTAAGAATGTTTATTGGATTGTTAAATCTCACAGTGGATCTGGCCATACCTGTAACGGGATAGCAGCAACTCAAAAACCACCCACTGATGTTTTCTATATGAAGACACACCTCCCCTTCCACCACTGCTTTGGGCCACATGTGTGCTCACTTTCAGAAGTTTAGGAGAGGCAATTCCAATGCCACTCCTTCTTAACAGCAAACTAAGCTGAGGGGTGCTGAAAGAAATGGGAGCCAAAATGAGGCCAACATCTTGGCTGAGAGTCCTGGAAGACCTTCTCCCTGCCTTGCAGGCCTTTTCCCACCAGGTCTGACAAGGCCCTGACTGACTCCAGCTACAAAAGCTGAGCCTGTTAAACAAACTCTTGAGCTGGGGTGTTGTTTAGGGTTTCTTATTAGAGGGCTGTGATTCCTATTATTGCTATTATCGTATTTTTCGCTCTATAAGACGCACCAGACCACAAGATACACCTAGTTTTTGGAGGAGGAAAACAAGGAAAAATATATTCTGAATCTCAGAAGCCAGAACAGCAAGAGGGATCACTGCACAGTGAAAGCAGTGATCCCTCTTGCTGTTCTGGCTTCTGGGATAGCTGCGCAGCCTGCATTCGCTCCATAAGACGCACACACATTTCCCCTTACTTTTTAGGAGGGAAAAAGTGAGTCTTATAGAGCAAAAAATACGGTAATTTTTTTGCAACTTTATTTTAGATATTCTTATGATCTGTATGGAAATTGTTCCATTTGGCTGCGTACTTCTTGATGTTTTATTTATTGCTTATGACTACTTTTGTTATGCTTGTAATTATGTAATTCATTTCATGTTGTAAGCTGCCCTGAGCATGGTTTGAACGGTGCATGTATGTCTTAGCACTCCAGGGAAAACCTTGAGGTTTGCTGAAGTACAACATACCTTAAAAAAACAAGAATGCAATATGTATAGAGCTAAAAGCTCTATATAAAGCATCCCAATGAGAATTGAGCATGCTGTGTAGCAACAGAATACTAAGTGTTATTTGAGCTTCTTACAGCCTACAGTGGGCAGACTTCAGGCTTGTCAGATCTTCTCTGCTTTATAATAGAACCCTAACACCTACTACCTGGAACCCAGAGCAAAATACAGCCTGAGACCTCCTCCCCGGTCCTTTTTGCTGCAGCGACATGCTCAAGTTTGGCTTAGTGTGTCGTCCCAACTGGATTCATGGTTAAGCTCTCTCTTCAGTAACCTAAAGCTGTAACCGAGGTTTGTTCTTGGTTTTAGCTTGTAGTTGGGGAGGAGAGAGCTTAACAAGGCTGGATGACATGCTAATCCAAACCTTGATTTAGCTCAGCATGGTACAACAGCAGAAAGGATGCAGGGAGCAACCAGCAGGTCTGAGAGCTCTTCTCCTGTAGCTTGGATGCTCTTACTATAAGCCAAGGCTTGGCTTAGCGTGCATTGCAAGCAGAGTCACAGTTAGCCTGAAAGAACAGTGTACCGGTGAACACATCCCGAATCTAGTGATCTGTTTTCAGAACAAGAACTGAACACCAAAGTTCACTCCTGATTGCACCAAGCTTTCTTCTCTTTAGGAACCTGATTGAGGTCATTTTGGAGCCTTCAAGTGGTGTCTTAACTTTTGTTGTTGTTCCTCTTGTTAAACAGGAGTTAGAAACTGTTGCCAATCTACTGCTAATCACCCAGAGATCTACCAAAAATTCTCCCATTCCTTCTGTCCACTCCTGACTTACAGATTTCTGTAAAATGGTGTAGATTTGTGGGATGACCTGCCCAGGAATGACCCACTAGGAGGTGAGGACACTGCAGCATTTGGGTTGCAGGTCATCTGTGTCTTCAAAAATGTCAAAGCAAGAAGGGTGATTCTTCAGAGGCAGAAAACAGGGTTCATCTAAGGGAGGCTTCACCAATCTGGTGTACCCCAGATAGCAACTGTGCACCAAAAGATTTGGAGGGCACCACTTTGGGGAAGGCTATTCTATGGAAATTAGGGACACAACTGAATTTGAATTTCAGGATCATGATGGCCACTGGATGTTGCTCCTCTATGTTCCATCCTGGCAGGATGTTTTTGATCACCTTTAGCACAAAGCGCAAAACCTGCCAGCAAAACGTCTTGCCAAAAGGCGCCTGTTGTCAAAAACCCACACCGTTTACTTAAAAAGCGAACTTTTTAATAGTCTTCAGAGATGCAGCAACCCAGTGGCCGCAGTGAATTGGAAACCGAGAGCGCAGTGTGGTTTCCTCAGCGGGAATCTGTCATCGTCTTCTTGTTTTCTAATATAATGTGGACCAGATGGCAATGCAATAATGCCGTCTCTCTCTCTCTCCCTCCTCCCCCCCCCCGGACACACACACACACAAATATTGGCATAGATGGAAATGGGAGCAAGGCTCGGCAAAAGAAATATGATGTGATCATTGGAAGGGATGAAGAGGAAACTGCTAATTGGGATATAAAGTTTCAATGACTAAATGTGCTGCGGTAAGGAGGCAAGCCATGAGTTGTAAACGCAGCAAGCGTGGCGGCTATTTTGAGATTCTCATATTGAAATTGTGCCCACTGTGGTTGGGTGGGAAGTCGCCCACATCCACTTCCACTGTTTCCAGAATTTGCAAAATTTAAGCCTCTTTTGCACATGGGCAACATTTAATTTCCACTACTCCTATTTATAGATAGATAGATAGATAGATAGATATTAATTTATTTTATTAAATTTCCACAAATTTCACATGTAATTCCAATACATAATTATTTTTTTCTTTTATGAGCTGCCCGTCCCATTTTCCATGGTGTTTTTTCATTCTATCTATTTGCTGTACCCTATCTTCTCTATTTTATACCATAACCCTAATATGATACTCTCTATTTCTGTTGCTCATAGTTCAAATCCTGTTTGCAAATTCATCATATTATATTTCTTTAAATAGTCCAAAGAAAGCTTCCATTTTTCCATAAAACAGTCATCATTAAGTTCTCTTATTTTATTTGCAGGTAGCCATCTGATCTTATTTTGATTTTAATCCGATTATAAGCTGTATTTCAGTCGATTGCTGAATTTTATGTCTTAATGTATTATATATATTGATGTTAGCCACCCTGAGCCTGGTTCTGGCTGGGAAGGGCAGGATATAAATAAAATAATAATAATAATAATAATAATAATAATAATAATAATAATAATTATTATTATTATTATTATTATTATTATTATTATTAACTGCTAGCTTTGCTGTTTCAGCAGTTACTCCTTTTTTGTGGGGAACACCTTTGGAATTATGGGTGATATCCAGTCATACTCACAAGTAGCCCCACTGATTGTCAGTGGACTTCATTCCATCAGGCCTACTCATCGAGTATGGCTAACGTTGGGTATCACCCCAAATGTTATTGTCTGGCGCCATTCATCCCTATAGTGGAGCTGTAATTGCTATCATATCATTTCTGAAACTCAGTGAATGTAGCGTTCAGTGCTGCCTTCAGCACCATGTGTTCCTAAGATTATTTCATGTCAGGAAACTTGAATATCACTTCCAAGTCTCCCTGCCGTTCCCCTGCTAGGCTGGGACTTCCTAAATGTGTGGATTTAAAACAGATTTGAGTCTTGTTATGTGCAATGGAAGTTAAAACCAAGAAATGCTTAAGTGAAAAGAAATTGTGCAGGCTTCGAAACATATTCGGGGATACATAAACCATCTAGCTTGTTCTTTTACAGAATTACACTGGAGGATGCTTTGTTGCTTAAGATGCAAATGCCTTTTCGACTCTTAATCCCATGCTGTAGGTTCTGTTAGATCTTTATATACATTTTAGGACCTTTCTGCTATGCCTGGGATGAGCTAAAACACATCCAGCTGCTTACTTTGGGAAAAGCTCAAAGCAGCTGGGATACATTAGATTTCTATATGCTTATGAGAATATAGCTTACTGCAGGGTTCCTGACTAATTGCAGCCTATATCTCATCTTCATGGGTCCCATTTCAAGGCACATTATTTCTCTGATGGCACAAAACAAATGGGATGTTGCCACCAAGGCCCTGTTGCAAATGTAAGAAATGCTATTGTGAATTCTGGGTTCCTGGAAATTTTTTAGTCCTTCTTTGCTCCTCTCCTGTCTGTCACCCACCTGCACAGGGCAACTGTCACATGAGCAGGAACTCGCAAAGAGCTCCTTTGCTGCAGCTTTCTAAAACCAATGGAGGCATCTCAAGCCAACAACCCCTAAGGGAAAGTAGCAAGTATTTCTGCTTCTCTCTTTTGGTTTAACTTAAGAGTGCCTGACACTTATTTAATCCCAACAGCCTTTTAAAAATTGAATAGGGAACTGCTGTGAACGGATAAGTGGCTGTACACACACTGTGTACCTTTAAAATGCAAACTCAAAACACATTCTTTCCCTCACAAGAATTCTGGGCCCTGTAGTTTGTGAAGGATAGCTGGGAATTGTAACTTGGTGAGTGAACTACAGGGCCCAGAATTCTTTAAGGAGAAGAACGTGCTTTGGGTGTGTTTTTAGTGTGTACAGTTCCCCGTAGTGCATGGCCCAGCATGAAATTGGATGGAAGGAAGGTGTGAACCAAATGTCCGGTGTTTTATCATGAACAGGGAACCAAAGTTCAGCGGATGATACAAATCACCCTGGTTTAACATGACAGTGTCAGTTCATGCCTGCCTCTGTCCCCTGCTTATGAGATGACACTGTGGACTCGGAATCCACACGGCACTCATAGTTGTGTAAGGGCAGGGAGAGTGCAATTAATAAACATATTTAAAATATATTTATTGTCCCTCCTATATTACACTAAGCCAAGCAAAATGCGAACAGGTTGAACTAATTACCCAACCCTTGGATTAAATATCTCAGGTAGCTAATTAATAGGCATTTGCCCCATGAAGAACATCCTCTGAGATTCTTGGGAAAGTGCTAATAAGCTGTCAAAAAACCCACTGAAAGGCAGACCTTGGCTCTTGGAATTAGTCCCCTCCATTTCAAAAAGTGTGATTTATAGGAGTTAATGATGAGAGATTGATGCAGTCTAGCGGTGGAAAATCAAATACGCAGAACGTGCCACTGAGAGTATTTATTGTGTATTTGGAGACAGATAGCAAACAGGGTTGCCGGGAGGTTAACTTGCTTCTCTGAGGCAATATTATAATAAAAGACACGCTCTCTTGTTGGATGAATTTATCTCCAAGATAGAATCTGAAGCCTGAAGTAAATCCAGGGAACAGATTTTGCTGGGTGGAGGGTAGTGGATGGGGCAGGAATGTAAGGGCATTATGCATCCCTTCTCTTAAAACAACTCCATGACCTTGAATAATTTCAGTGAACCCCCCCAAAATTTAATCTGGAAGTACAATGCACGTGCGTTACAGAATCAGCAGTGTTACCTGCTCTTACATTGCACATCTTCTTGGCCTAAGCATTTATCCTGAGATATAAGCCTTGTAAATATACAACTTATTAATGGGATCAAAGAGCCCCGTGGGTTAACTCATTTGCTCCTGTTTCAATTCAGTTCATTGTCAAACTGGATGCAAATCCTGAACCCATTTACCTGGGAGTAAGCCCCTCTTGAACTCAGTGGAGCTTGCTTCTGAGTAAATATATAACTATTATTTTTTAAAAAAGTATTTTAATATGTGTTGGAAGTACAATGTGGTAATAATAATAAATAATGAAGTATATGATTAGCTATGTTAAGGTTAACCTGAGGAATTTAAATTTTCAATAACAGGTGCAGCCCCCACACTATTGCTGAAGTATGCACCCTAAGCTTCCACTGACACCCTTGGACTTCAACCAGATGCATGCAAATCTAAAGGTAAGTCCCAGCGAACACACCAGGACTTCTGCATGCTTAGATTCATATGAAGAGACTCATATGTACCTCTCTTGTGTGTGTGGGTTGATTCCCACTCACAATCGCTACAAAATTAAGAATGGGAATATGGCTAATCAGTTTTTAAATAGCAACGAAGAAACAGCATTTTGTGAAACTTTAACTCTCAGTGTCACCCAGCATATATTTTGAGCCCTCTTAACTGGCAACAAACTCTGCATTTACATATTGTCTGTCTTATGCATATGGCACATTAGGGTCTTAATGCAACAAGTCCCTTAAACCACCACTATTGTGCTGACATGAAAGGCGGGATACCTGGGGCCCTGCCTGTTGACACCTGCCCCACCCCCACCAACAGGGTAAGTTGCCTTGGGGCAAGGAAGTTGACTAGGGTTCTTTAATTCTGGAAATCCTATGAAGTCATTTTCACTAGTTAATCACGGACTAATGCAATGACAAGTTGGAAAAAAGGTGGGGCCATTGTTTCAAAGAATCCACATAAAGTATTTAGTTTTAATTAATTGCAAATTTAATTAATTTGCAGTTAATCCAGAATGCGGCAGCTAGACTGGTGACTGGGAGTGGCCGCCGGGACCACATAACACCAGTTCTGAAAGACCTACATTGGCTCCCAGTACGTTTCCGAGCACAATTCAAAGTGTTGGTGCTGACCTTTAAAGCCCTAAACGGCCCTGGTCCTGTATACCTGAAGGAGCGTCTCCCCCCCCCCCATCGTTCTACCCGGACACTGAGATCCAGCACCAAGGCCCTTCTGGTGGTTCCCTCATTGCGAGAAGTGAGGCTACAAGGAACCAGGCAGAGGGCCTTCTCAGTAGTGGCGCCCACCCTGTGGAACACCCTCTCATCAGATTTCAAAGAGATAAACAACTATCTGACATTCAGAAGACATCTGAAGGCAGCCCTGTTCAGGGAAGTTTTTAATATGTAATGCTGTATTGTTTTTAACACTTGATTGGGAGCCGCCCAGAGTGGCTGGGGAAACTCAGCCAGATGGGCGGGGTATAAATAATAATAATAATAATAATAATAATAATAATAATAATAATAATAAAAAATAATTTTAAGATTAAGCACGGGAGGGTTTTTTTATGAAGCAGGGTGAAAGCTGTATCCAGGAGTATACAACTCAAAGAGGACTACTAACATGAAAAATCAATCTTGAGTCTTGCTGAGACTGTGCCTAAGGCATCTCTTCCGATGCCCATATTGAAACAAACACAGGAAAACGCCCTTGGAAATGCCTCTGCAAATTTTGCACTATGGCTCTGAAAGGGCATGAATGTTTTATGGAGAAAAACCCTGGGTGTTGTCTTGGTAGGAGTGTGCTGTTCTGTGTACGTTTAATCTGTGTTGTGATCCCTTAAATCTCGGGAGACCTTTAAAAGGTTAGTGGCGAAAGATACAATTGCTTTGTGCCATGCTGACAGAGTCTATAGGCCTAGAACAACAATAGAGTAGCAGCTAGAAGACGAAGCCAGAAATTAAATTTCCAGCGTTTTGCTAGCAGATTGCTCAAATGCCTTTCCTGCATCTAGTGTCCGTCAATAACACTGCTGTTGGCTTGCTTAATGAGATGTTTGTGTTTGGCAAATACTTTGAACCATGGCCATCACTGGAACAAAGCCTGATTGGATGGTATATATGAATTGGAAAGGGGCTAGAGGAACAAAATTTGCCAAGGCTTTTGTTGGTATTGTGCTACTGGATTAGCTAATGACATGGATATGTATAAGCTATTTTATCTTAGGCATCCCCACCCCCCACACATTTGAAGCTCTTGGAATGGGTCCAAAGAGAAAGTGAACCAAAATGGGCAATAAAATATTGGGAGCCCATTCTATAACCTGGCACTAAAGTATCCTGGACTACAGAGGTCTAAGTAGGAGATTAATATGTGTAGTAGACTTTTGAGTACTTTAGCTAAAGAGTAGCATTTGACACTGTTCACAGTATGAATGTGTGTACACTGAACATCTAGGAGGGGGTGATACTGTGGTGGTAAGCCATGACCGCAACCTATGGACAGGAGACAGGATCAACAGGCATAGAAGAATTGCGTTGGTGGTCCTGACCTCCTTAACCTCTTAGTTTACCCCACAAAATCCTGGAAGCTGCAGTTTCCTACTCACAGAAACGCAATGTATAGTACCCAAAACAAACTGCAGTTCCCAGGATTCTTTGGGGGAAGTTGCATGCATGTGTGTTGGATGTACATTTAACATATGGTATGGATCTGCCCTAAGTGCAAGCATGCAGAGTTTGTTTTCATATGTTGAAATGAATATGCATAGGCTGGAAGCAGAGCCTATGCTCTGTTGACCCTCTGACCCTTTTGCCATCCACATACAGCTCGTATGATCCTAGGGAGCATACAAAATGCTGTGTGAAGGTGTCTAGGTTGCTACTGAGGCCTACTGCCACAACCCTGCTTTCCCCCAACGTGCATTCACCATGAGAAGAGTGCTGTTTGCAGGCCTTAAAAAAAAGGTCTGAGGCTGAAACATTATGTTTAAAGAGTGGCAGGGTTTAGCTATCTTGCTCAGCTCCCTTGCCATCAGCCATGCTCTGGTGTGTGAGATGAGCCAAGGCTTCCTCTCAGCACTGCAGCTACAGGGGGGAAAGGATGCTCCCCACTGCCTCCCCAGCCCAAACATGGGTGCACGCCTATAATCTGCTTTAGTTCTACACTTGCTGAGTGCCAAACGAATATATTTGGCTTCAAGCTATAGAGGAATGGAGAAACTGTGCTTGGACTCCCAACTGCCTTCTGCTCCGTTCAGCATGGCCAGAGGTCAGGGCTTATGGGAACTGTAGCTCAACAGCATTTGGAGGGCCACAGGTTTCTCATCCCTGCTGTAGAGTTGGAAGGGACCCTGAGGGTTATCTAGTCCAAGCCCCTGTGATGCAGGAATCTCAAATAGATCAGACATCACAGATGGCCATCCAACCTCTGCTTAAAAACCTCCAAGGAAGGAGAGGCCACCACCTCTCATGGGAGTCTGTTCCACTGTTGAACAACACTTACTGTGAGAAAGTATTTCCTGATGTATAGTTGGAATTGCCTTTCTCCTAGCCTCCAGAGCAGGAGAAAACAAGCTTCCTCCATCTGCAAGCTCTTTAGATATTTGAAGTTGACTACCCATATCTTCTCTCAGTCTCCTCTTTACCAGGCTAAACATATCCAATTCCCTCATAAGGCTTGGTTTTCAGACCAGCATCTTAGCTGTCCTCCTCTGCACACTTTGCAGCTTGTCAGGGCGGCACCCAGAACTGGACACAGTACTCCACATGTGGTCTGACCAAGGCAAAGTAGAGTGGTACTATAACTTTCCTTGATTGGGACACTCTACTTCTGTTAATGCAGCCCATAATAGCATTAGCTTTTTTCACTGCTGCATCACACTGTTGACTCATGCTAAGCTTGTGGTCTACTAAGACCCTTTGATCCTTTTCACATGTACTACTGTTAAGCCAGGTGTCCCCACCTTATATTTATGCTGCTGGTTATTCCTGCCTCAGTACAGAACCTTACACTTGTCCCTACTGAAATTCATTTTGTTAGTTTTGGCCCAGTCTCCGATATGTTTTGCTAATCTTGAATCCAGGTTCTATCTTCTGCAGCATTAGATACTCCTCCTAGTTTGGTGTCATCCACAAATTTGATGAGCATCCCCCCAGTTTCTTCATCCAAGTTGGTTATAAAGACGTTGAACAACAATAGGGCCTGTGGCACACCACTAGTCACTTTTTCCCCAGGATGGCGAGGGACCATTAGTGAGCAGTCTTTGGGTTTGGTCAGCCAACCAGCTACAAATCCACCTTGTTTTTGTACCTGTCAGGAAGCTGGGAGCTGCAAAATGCCTGCCAGAGGAAGATTAAATTGGTGCATCTCCACTGCTCCTATTTGGCGCCAATCTGCAGACGGGTAGCAGGCACTGAGGGGCACTTCCCTGTGGAGTATTTGCCGCTCCAGCTGCCTCACAGATGAAGAGGTAAAGACAGTCTGTATGCTTCCAGCTACACCAGGTCCAAGTTGGAGGTAAGGAGCAGAGGCACCTGCTTATTTCTGACCACATCCTGTGTTTCAAAGATGCAGTATTAGGTCAGGGGACAAGATCCTGCCCCTTGGGGGAAGGGGCATAACTTGTCCGCAACACAATGTTTGTTGGCCCTGATGAGTGAGAATGCCAAGAACGAGAGCGCAAGGATTAGAATCTACAGCACGTTTTGGTTGCATTGGGGTCAGCCTCGGCCTTGACGTAGGGAGGATAAAAAAATAATAATCTCCCCATTCTTTAATAACTTGCTATGCATTTTGGAATGAAAAATGGGCTTACATTTTGCGAGATGATGGGGTCCTATTGGTGTTTTCTGAGTCTCCTTCCTAATCCTAAATCTAACGGGAATGATGCCAGTGCAATATCATTACGATGCCATTGATTGCTCCACGATGGTAGGAAAACCTTTAGCATGAATAACAGACATCAAGTGACTATAGAGACTACACAGCTATTTGGCAAGTGATGACATACCACAACATGCCTTACCACAACATGGCCATTTGGTAAACTGGTCTCCTGCTTTATCTTGCTGATGCTTTTTTCCTGCTAAGGGGTGAGGAAAACCTTTTATTTCTGCACTTGAAATTCTCCTTACCACTAGGCAGGGCGATGCAGGTGCCCAGCTTACTAAGTGGTTACTTGCACAGTCGTCTGTATTCACTCATATTAACGGGTTAATAATGTGATACAGGGCAGTTGCAGTCTTAATGTTTGTTTGCTAGGATCAGGCTGTAAATATATTCTAGTGTAGTTCTCAAGTGGGCAAACGTGCCATCCCCATTTAAATTTTGTGAGAAACAACACAGGATAAAGCATACAGGGCAAGAAGGGGTGGAGCCTGTTACTCTTATTTCCGAAGCAATTGCCTGCTCAGTTAAGCAATTCCACGCTTGCCCATCATTGCTAAAAACACAGAATAAAAACTGATAACTTGCAAACAGATTTCACTGGCTTATTTTGTATGGAAGGATCTAAGAACTGGTGAAGAAATCCAATTTTGCCCTCTAGAGAACCTTAATCAGGTGATGTCTTGAGACTTCAGGTGTCCTACAACAATGCTAAATTCTGACACTGCACTTAGAATTTACAGAAAATGATGGGTCTTAATTGGGGGCCACCAGAATTTAGGTTGTCATAAAATTATTACAAGCACTGATTAAGTAATGCAATCATTGAGGCTAAACACATTCCATAAAAAGCTAACAAGAAAGATGAATTATTCAAATAGCCATAAGAATATTTCCATTTAAGTGTAAACCAGCAGTAATTTAACAGCATAAATATGCTCAGTGATTCTTTTCATGTTGTTACAGCCTTTAAAGGGTTTTAAATACGAACAAGGAAATTATTTCCTCTCCCCAGATTTGTACATGTGCCATGGTGTTGCTAGTAGCATAAGCTGGGATGGCTAAACAATTATTTGTTGCTGGGCTCCATGGGATGAATATTAATTCAGTATGGATACAAGTCACTCAAGGTGAAGCTCTCTTTGAATTAAGTGTTTATGGAATTTTCTGTCCTTGAAATAAATGGAATTTAAACACATGGAACCGAATCACTGAATGCCATGGTTCGCATTTGGCGCCACACTGACTAAGAGTCAAACTAGACTTGGTACATGGCATCACCGATTTGTTCTGCCAGTCAGAAGCCACATGAGATGAGGACAGGTTGCTTGGGAAGAAAGACTTTTAACTGCTTCCTCCAATGTCGTTTCCTAAATGTAAATTGCCCGTCTGAATATGCTAACACCTCAATGGATAGTTGGTTGGGAGAAACCAGTATAGATACTGTTCTTCCCCCTTCCAAGCTGATGGCAGCTTTGGGAAGGAAAGGGTTAACTACATCTCCTAGAACCCAATCTACAAAGCAGCTGGCCTGACCCTAAGTCTCACCTTTTTGGATAGGCTTTTATAGGCTAATGGGTTAAGTCATTTTTATGATGCTGCAAAGTATATTATGATGTAATTTATGTGGGGTGTTTTAAAAAAAATTGTTTTGCTTACAGTGTGTTTTGTTTTATATTACCTTTTTTGTAGACTAGCCTGTGGCCATTTTAGTAAAGCGTGGAACAGAAATACCATATTTTTTGCTCTATATGACTCACTTTTTCTCTCCTAAAAAGTAAGGGGGAATGTGTGTGCGTCTTATGGAGCGAATGCAGGCTGCACATCTATCCCAGAAGCCAGAACAGCAAGAGGGATTGCTGCTTTCACTGCGCAGCGATCCCTCTTGCTGTTTTTTTTGCTCTATATGACTCTATATGCTCTATATTTTTTGCTCTATATGACTCACTTTTTCCTTCCTAAAAAGTAAGGGGAAATGTGTGTGTGTCTTATGGCTGTGCAGCTATCACAGAAGCCAGAACAGCAAGAGGGATTGCTGCTTTCACTGCACAGCGATCCCTCTTGCTGTTCTGGCTTCTGAGATTCAGAATATTTTTTTTCTTGTTTTCCTCCTCCAAAAACTAGGTGCGTCTTGTGGTCTGGTGCGTCTTATAGAGCAAAAAGTACGGTATATTAATAAAAATAAATAAGCAGGTGCAAGCTGATAATATTTTGGGGGGTGAGGACCTCCTATGGGAAGCAAGCACATTTAGAGGCAAAGCACACACTTCAGAATACCTTCGAGTTTAGCCTATCTCCAGAGTAATTTGGGAGACTGGCTGGAGGAAGAGGATAAATGGCTGCTTAGTAAAGGCCCTGCTCCTTTTATTTCAAACAGCAGACAACCTTGCTCAGTCACCAAAGACGGCTCAATCGCTCCAGCCCTTGTTTGCCTGCCTCATATTTCCTTGCCATTTTGCTCAAAGCTCAAAGGACATTAAGCAGGACCATTTTTTATGAAAACACTGCCCAGCTGCTGGGACTTGAATCAAACATCTGAAGTGTCAGTCACTGAGGCAAGTATTTGAGCTGTTTTCTAGATGCTCTGTGCTCGCCTTTGACAAGTTGCCAGAGTGAAAAAGGAAAAAAAAGATGCACGAAACTGACCTGCAAATTTGAGATTCATGCCTGGTTTAGCTAGATGAATCTGTGCACCTAGGTGCACATATTGCTTTGATAGATCACAAAGGCATATTTCTTTGTTTTATATATAAAAAAAGTTACAGCCCTGACTTCGCATGCATTTACATATCATGAAGCCAGCCCTGGATCAATGGAATAAATCTGCTTCTGGGAATCAGTTTTGTGTTGTGAAAAATCTACTAACCATGGGGCAAGATGGTGATTCAGTGGTGGTTAAACAACATTGTATGTTCTGCTACCATACACACACTCAACATTATGACCTACGTTTACTGCTTTGCACACTTTGAATCGGGATCAGTTCCTACGAAGGAATGAGCTTTGACTCATAGTGTGGCAACGCGATAGTCCTTTTTGGCTTTTGATAACTGTCACTCTTCAATACTCTGATACTTAGTGCTCTTCCTCTTTATCTCTTAACAAAACTTCTCATGCAACTATTCTGTGCACACTCTGGAAGGACACTGCTTCCATCTCATTTTTCATCGGTTTCTCATTATTTCACTTTAATCCCTTTCCTATCAACTCATAGAAACTTTTCATTTTAAAACTATCTTTAAATCTCCAGTGTAATTTTGAAAAATTCCTTTTATGACACGCATGAATAATAAGTATTTTATAAACAAGGATGCTTTCAATAATTTGATTGTTATTCATCAAAGAGTATCTTAAGGGGGCATAATCTATAGGGCTTTATACAGGTCAGACTTCAAATGTGGGAAGTATTTTTATTGGGATCTAAATGAGGATACAGAACTTTTGTAATGTATTAAAAAATGAGGTTCCTCACAGAAAGCAAATAAATAAATAAAATTCCTGCATGTATGAAATACTACTCAGATTACAATTACAAAATTTTTTACTTTTTGTCGCAGACCTCTGCCAGATGTGAGGAAAACAGCGGAAATGGAGACAGACAGGGGCTAATTCTGCCATGTTGTGCTATTTGGAAACCCCATCACCCGAAGCGTGAGAAATACACTGCCATAAAACCAGCTCAACAAAGGAGAGAATCTGCCTTTTTCTTTAATGTCGCGTTTTCAAGGGTTTGCTTTTGATGTCGGTTGTCAGAATGGTTTACTAAAATGAGAGTGGCTCCAGCCATATGTGTCTTAGGCACAGAGCTCCTTCCTGGCCCCAAAAGATGGAACTGATTATGCAGCTGCTACTTGAAGTGACACAGCTTTTCAACATCATTTGCCCATTCATCATTTACACCCAGAGCCTCAGTGGGCCGTAGGGTATTCAGCTGAGGAGGACACTTCCAAGTCCATTTTGGTGGAAACCTAGTGAAGGATTCTTTGCCAGCAGAAGAATACAACAACTTTTAAAAAACAACGACAGGTAATTTACAGCCTTTTCTTTCAAAGTCCTTGACTCTATTTAGTAATTACTAAGTAATTGGGCTTTTGGGGTGTCTTCTGAGTGCTATCTAGCAGTCCATCAACACTGATTAAATTATGGTTTGAACAGTAGAAACACTGTAAGTGATACTGCCTATTTCCTTTACGTTTACTTACTGATGGCACCATGGAACTTAGGGCTGATTCGACACTACACCAACGCAGGGTAGAAGTCACAGAAAACGATGGTGTGTGTGGGATTCTACCACAGTGTCCTACACTACCGATGGGCAGCAGGGGAAAGGTCCATAAGCTCAGGGCAATCTACTTAACAGATTGATCACAAAGATTTGGCCTCCTATTTGGTGTGCCACTACAAAGGAGCACTTTTAGGGCCTCTGTGTGAGGAATATAGCATCTGAATTAACCATTCACTGCAGATTTTTTTTAAATTTTCCAGCAATATAGCGTCACTGAAACCCAGTTAGATGGTGAGTTGCAACACCCCCTCTATTTTTTTGAGATGCAAATAAGCCAGGTTTTTGTAATGAGCAGTGCATGCTGAAATAAATGTGGTTTCTAGTTGCCTTTGATGTTAGTTTTGTCAATATTATTAAAACAAACTGTACGTCTCTGACTAATCTTTTTCAATCAGTAGCTTTCTAAATTTGATGCAGGCTCTGTAATATTTATGGTTGTTTGTATATTTATAACTGACTTCTCAGCTCTCCGGGGCCCTCAAGGCAGCTCACAGTGTAATTGTGGCCATAAACAGAGAATCATCTTCCCCATTTGGCCGCGTGCTCCTTTTCACAAATCACTGCTCAGCCGTGAACTTACTCCTGTGAACATTTTTCGCTTGATGGGAGTTGGAATCATGGGATTGCGTGAGTCTGGGACTCCAACATCATACTGCTCAAGAGGGTAAACAACTCGCATAAATAGCAGTTTGTGGAAATGAGTTGGCAGAGCTGAACGTGGGAACAGACTCGGAGTGCATCATTTATTCTGAAGCACTGTTCTCTCGTTTTCTAAGGAATTGTAAGTTGAGGAATGATTAACGCTGCGTTTTCAAGAGAAACAAGGCTGCCCAGGATCACTTTACCAGAGAGAGGTTTTCCTTAACGGAGTACTGTGAGCAAAGAAAAGTGACGCACGTACCGCTAAAAAAAAGCAACTCACGAGTTAAATGGAACAAACCATTCTGCCCCCACTTTTGAATGACATGAACAATGCAACAACTTTAGCAAAAACAATGAAGTGAAAGCCACATCTGTGTTTAGTTTTCAACACTTTAACTTAAAAAGGGATAGCTTGAGAGGTTCTAGACAGCTAATGACAGAGTTAAAACAGAACAGTTGTTTTGACAAAATGAATCTGAGACTTGAAATTTATTGGGAATTTCTAAAGAAGAAAAGAGGCAGAAAAGAAGGGTGGGGGAGCAATGAAGGAGGCAAGGCCCTGTTATTGCTAGAGAAAATTACTCCATTTTCTTTGTTTATATTCTTTTGGTTAGTAGGAGATCTCTAAACACAGCACTGTAATACTACTTTATAGTAAAGAGGGTACAGCCTTGGAACATTCCACAGAAAGGATTTTCTACCATGGGAGAGGGCAGGGGAGAGACTATGTACAATGGCAGCAGAAGGGAAGGTTAGATTGCAATGTGAGAAATACTGGTTTTTGTAAAAAGGTGAGAAACACACAGAATTAAATTAACACTGCAAACACAGCAAGAAAGGAAAGAAAACAGAAACATACTCCGGAAAGGTATTTGTGCAGGGATGCAAAAAAGAGGGAGCAAAAAGAAAAAGCTGCAAATTTTTGCCAAGCAAAGGTGGAGAAGAACTGTTGGTTGTTGTCGTCGAATTCCCTTCCCTCATCCCAAATGGAATATATTTTTCAATGGCCAAAATGCATAAGGCCAGAAGGCAGGCAATGCACACAGCCTCTTTGCTAGGCACTGCAATCCACATTTTGATCTTGGCAGGAATTGTGAGGTTTCTCCAAACAGCAGTTCCGGAGTATATTTAGCTACCAAAGCTGCGGTGCACACAAATGTCACATTCCCATGAGTCAACCCATTTAATTATCCCCCCTCCCCATTTCTTGCATCTCTTCTCAAGATGATTCCCTCAAGATGTTTGCGCTGAATTAAAAGCGGAACATATGGATGTGACATCATCGAGGCGTCAGTGGCATTGAAAACCAAGCAGCAAGTGGCTTAAGAATTAGTACAATTAAAAAGGCAAGTCCGGTTTTTGGGTAGGAGGGAAAGAGAGAGAGCGCAAAAGCACCTTCCACAGGTACAACAGAACCACCAAAAAAAACACCCCCAAACAAACTGAGAAAGCATGTTGTCAAATAAAAATATAAGGCAGGAAGAAAACTTTTGTGAAGGAAAATAAATCCACAACCAAAGTGAACATAGGAAAGATTAAGCATAATGCTCTCTTTCAAAAAAAAAATTGCATAACAACTCTTTCCTTTGCCCTCATATAATAATAATTGGAATATCAGTAGGTTTTTTTTTATGTGCCAGCTTGGCTTGAAGGGGGCAAGGGAAGGAGAGACAGCACACAGATATGTGATAATGGTAAACAACCATGCAGTCACCTCTGCCACCATTGTTTTTTCACCCTCTTTAACGTGTATAGACTGCTTCCAGCTTTGATCATATTCCTAATTATGCCCCTAAGAATCCATATTTAAATACGCACGTTCAAGTGCTAATAAAGTCTCTCTGGTAAGCTCATCATTAGGAGAATTCAAGTGAAAACAATCATAGCCCGTCAGCTTTACGCTGGGGGCTGCCTTGAAATTTGGAAGGAGATTGCAATATGACTTAAGTAGGTCTGCTTGCCCATTCAGTCAACTGCTGTGCAGTCTCAAAAACCACAAAGAACAAGTGCACTCTACCAACTCTGAAAGATCTTTTTTTAAACTAGAGATTTATCAGCTGCTTGAAAAATATGTATATTATTATCATCATCATCCCACCTTTTAACCGAATGCCCATAAATAAATAAATATCCATACGACTAAAATCTGCCCCACTCGTGTTTTCAATTCTCTAGGAACAACTAGGATTGACTAATGTGTTGTATGTAGAGCTGTCTTTGAATTACTTTCAGAAACCGAAGTTCCAAAAAAAGGGGCTTGACGGAGAGTAGTTGGTGGAACATACCTCACCAGTTCTCAAAAGCATTTCACTTGCTTCTAGTCTATTTATGAGCACAATTCAAAGTGCTTGTATAAAACTCCATATAGCTTGGGAACAGAGGGACATCTCTTTCATTACAAACATGCCTGTGTATTGAGGTAATCTTCAAAGACATTCCTTTCAGGTGCTTCCAACATTTGAGATAATGTGCCTGGTGACATCCCATTCCATAGTGGGACCTCGGGGAAGCTTGCCTGACATTAACATTCAGCACCAGGCAAAGACAATTTTATTATTTTAGTCCTTTTACTGTGTGTTTTTTTAAATTCTGTTTTGTATGCCTCCCTGGAAGATTTGCTGAAGAGTGGTGTATACCTCTTTCAAACAAATAAATACAACATCTATATGCTGTTCTTGAGATACTGAAGGAACTACTTAACAACTTAGGTAAAAGGTAAAGTGACCCCTGACCATTAGGTTCAGTCGTGGCCGACTCTGGGGTTGCGGCGCTCATCTTGCTTTATTGGCCGAGGGAGCCGGTGTACAGCTTCCGGGTCATGTGGACAGCATGACTAAGCCGCTTCTGGCGAACCAGAGCAACACACGGAAACGCTGGTTACCTATTTATCTACTTGCACTTTGGCATACCTATTTATCTACTTGCACTCTGACATGCTTTCAAACTGCTAGGTTGGCAGGAGCAGGGACCGAGCAACGGGAGCTCACCCCGTCACGGGGATTCGAACTTCTGGTCGGCAAGTCCTAGGCTCTGTGGTTTAACCCACAGTGCCACCCGCGTCCCTACCTAACAACTTACACTTGGATAAACCAAAGTGCCCATTAGAGTAACTGACCTTAACTAAAAGGGCTTCAAGAATGAACAATGGAGCCTTTCATTCACCAATTAACTTTTTCCTCTGTGCTTAAAATTAGCAACACCCTTACACACTTACCTAGGAGTAAGCCCCATTGATCTCCATGATGCTTATGTCTGAGTAGACATCACTGTTCGTTGATAATCAATGGATGTACCATGCAATGTCTACACAGATGTCAATGCCTGCTACCAGATGTGTCTACTCAGAAGCAAGCCTCATTTAGGGCAATGAAACTTAGGCTTCCAGGTAAGTGGGACAGAACTGCACCCCAAACTGCAGAAAAACTTATTGCCTTAATTTAAACTAGAGGAAAATTTGACCCAAAGTGCTCTTTCCTCGCCGAAAAGCTGTCATCTGAGCACTACAGCTGTGTAACCCTATTCTTTGCCTGTGGGATTCCTATTGAAATTAAGGGAAGCTGCATGACATCAGCGTTGTAGTGGATTCTGTCCTAAAGTCTACCTTAAAGAAAGCATTTCCCCCCAGCTGAGAAGATTAAAGAACCTAGTTGCTTAATTCATTTAAGCTGGGAGCTCAAGCCACTTCAACCAGAGTAGTGTAGGGAACTCTCACTGAAATGAAAGGTACTGAGTGTTACAAAAGTACAGACAGAACAGATGAAGCTGAAGCTCCCTGTTGAGAAGCATTAGAAAAGCTGGACCAGACGACTTTCAAGATTTGAGCATCTGTGATTGCGATCACACTGCATGCGAAAATAGCCAATCCAAGGTTGCAGCAACTGGCAAAAGATGGATATCATAGGAAGTGCCTAATCGCCCCTGCTTCAAAGATGTGCCGTTTCAATTATGGGGGGCTATAAATTGGAATTGTGGACACACGCCCTCACTCTAATGTTTAATTAGAAAATGGAATAAAGACTGCAGCCTTATGATTAGCTGCCTGAGAGAGTGCACAACGGCGGGTGGGACTTCTAGCGAAGAACTTAGAAACCTGGCACTTGTCCCGCTGTAAAGCTGCACTTAAAAAAACAACAACTAATATTTGAGCTACCAAACAGCAAAATGTTGACAATATGGGTACCTTTTTAATGATAAGAGAAAAGAAAGGACAATTACAATGGCATCAACCGTTCCTGCCACAGCTATTTGTGGCTCAGTATGCCCTGTTTCTTCAAGCACAATCCACCAGGAAACTTTATCAACATGAATGGGAACACTGCAGGCTGTTATTAATGTCAACTGGGCTTGTACAGGGGAACTTCCAGGTGGAATGTGTCCTTTATTTCAATGGATTTTCCGTAACACTACTAAGTGGCTTGAACATGCAGCTTAAATGAATTAAACATCAAAAGTACTTCCATACACTCTGTTGGAAGTGCGGAATGGTGAATAATGTAAAGCACATAGGTCATCTCCTATCACCATCATCTCATCTAGCTTAAAACTCCCCAGTCTTGTTCTCCAGCACACCCCCACATTTGTTCTGTATGGTTTTCTTGAGTCACTGGGCAGCCGAAACCCAATTTTAAAATTTTATTATTTTGCTTTCTGCCTGTGTGTGTGATAAGCTTTTAATTACAGGGCCAGAGTTTTTATTGCAAGTTGCTGCGCTCCAGCTGGAAGCAGTTACACTGCAGCCGCTCCCCTCCCTCGCCACCACAGGAAGAATGATTTCCAAGGCCTTACCCTTCTTGTCCTGGTGATTATGGGATGAGACGGCCACATAGGGGTTTGTGTTTTCAGACGAGCCAACCGGATCCTTCCAATCGAGCATGCGGCCCCTAGCGTCATAGCCCTGTTGGGCTGGAGAGTCTGAAGTGGTAGTGCTGGGAACAAGGGAACTGGAGTGTCCTGTTTGCATCATAAATATAGTTAGGGAAAGGGAGCAGAAGAAGCCTGACATCAAGCAACATTTCCAAAGGCATTTCCTTGAAGGATGTGCATTATTTGAACCTTCAGGGTCAATGAAAGAACATACACCTTTCTGAGTCCACAGATCCCTTAACCAACTACATTCTTTTTGCGGCACCCCTGTGGGGCTCAGGAGCCCAGTTGTCTCACCCCTTGCCTGCAGAGCTGGCAGCCTCTCACCCTTTTTCAAACATGCTCCCCTGTGGAGTGTTCCCTCAGCTGCCTCTCCTCTCCCCTCCTCCTTGGGAGTCCTCTGGGCAGCTGCCGCAGCAACCCCTGGTCTCTGAGTCACCTCAGCTCCTGGCAACCAGCACCCCCTGGCCAGCCCCAGAGGCACCATTTGCCTGGGGAGTTTGTAGCCAGGGCTGCTGCAACAAACAGCTGTGCAAGCCTTTGGGAGGAAGAGACACAAGAGGGCATCAGGGGAGGGAGGGAAGGAAAGAGGGACAGAGGCCAGTGTTGCCTGCAGCACCCCTGACCATCAGTCAAGACACCCCAAGGTGCCCAGGCACACTGGTTGAAAACAACTGACATACATTAAAAGTCAAAGAGTTGCACATGTATTTTCAGCAAGGTGTGATCCAACACCTGAGAAGAGTGGCAGGATTATCTACAGCAGCCTTTGCCAACCTGGTTTCCTCCAGCTGGCGCTGATGGGAAACATAGTCCAAAATATGTGGAGGACACCAGGATGGCAAAAGCTAATCATTGAGCAAGGAGGATTAGCTGAAAATTGCTGCCAAGGTTAAGGAGATCTTTGTGATTTGTGTCTCCTGCAGTTTCCACAATGGAACTTTATTTATGAAAAGCAAAACACCAGCCATGGTGGTTGGATAATTTGAAAAGAGAGAGAGAGAGAAATAATCAAATGCAAAAGCAGAAAAAGATGAAGACAAACCATAAAAAAGAGATTTTACCAGTCTCTTATTGAAAGCAAAAATGAAGTGTTGTCACAAGCCTTTCTAGGATATGAATTCTAGTGTTGCAAAGGAGGTTTCCTTATATCAGGCCATAGTATTTTGCTCACTTAGCCCAGTGTGCTTCACTCTAACAGCAGCTCTCCAAGGACTCAGAAAGAGACTGGGAGGTATTTTTTGTGCTCTCTGTTGCCAAACAGTCTCACTTCAAAAACGAATGAAATGTGGAGGAAGATTGCTCCAAAAGATCTCGGAAAAATCTGTGATGGGATATAGGAGATTCCAGTGATTTGCTATGGGTCTGGTTGTCACCAAGCAATAACTAGATAATACTCCTTCTGGAATTTTGGAATTAAGTCTCCTCTCTTGGCCACTCATACTAGAAAGTAAACAGATGCATTTGTACCCATTAAATCTTCCTGCAGGCTTTCCAAGGCACCCTTCCATTTAGAGTACACGGCAGCAGCCAATCTGAGAACTTACACTGGCATGTACAAAAGAGCAGGTTCCTAACTTTCCAGGAGGCTGGAACAGGGAACTCAAAAGGTCATGCAATTGAAAAAAAGATTATCCTAGCCATCAAAGCTACATGGAATTCCAGAAGCACATGGGTCCTGGACCACAGCCTGGCGGGAAACTGTTTGGGGATCATAAGCCTTTGTACAGGACAGGCAGAATTCCCATCCCCAAGTCACTTGGGCCAACAGAACCTGCCTCTGAGGCAGGCAAAGGGAATTTCCAGCCCATGGGGAATTTTTGGCCTGCGAGGCTGTTTCAGCCAAGCCACGTTCATCATTGCTGTTGACATGCAAACTTGGTCCACAGGTGTGTGTGTGTGTATAAGGATCAAGCCCACTGACCAGATCCAGTTCCTCACACCTATGCTAAGGGATGATCAAGAAGTGGTAGCACAGCCAGGAGCACCACGGGCTCAAAACATCTGGTGGGGAAGGCTATATACTGTGTGGGGAGAAGAAAAGGAGTAGGGAGAGTCAGCAGGGGAAGGAGAAGACTCGGAGGATGTGTTTGCCTTGAGTAGGGACTACTCAATGCAGCAGAATGAGAGAGGTGGGAGTTGTTGTTCTCAGCCACATGAAGGCTGCAAGGTGGCTTAGGAACTCATGCCACCCCTTATATATTATGCTCTCGTACTTGTAACTAGTTTGCAGGAAAGCAGGTCAGATTCACAGTGTTTTACTGTGGCTGGAGCTATCAGTTGCAACAGCTAATCATTAACATGATTAATTTATAGGAATGTACCCTAGGCTGGAGAATTGCACTGACATGGGCACTGCATTATTCTTTATCTATCATGACAGGGAGTGCAGTTCCACCAGTGCCCATTAATAACGAAAACTTAGGAGTTGCCTTAAGGATTTCCAAAAGAATTCTTTAAAATTTATATTCTTTGAAAATAATAATTCCTTTAATTGGAGTGGGGTGGAGGAGGGGGGGGGACCCCGCCCATTTGTTTTCTTGGCATTTGGGAATATAGCAGGGTGCCTAAACGTGTCTACAGAGAAGGAAAATCTCTGGAGATCTTGATATCAGCATTTTTCATACACTGCTTGCTTTGAATGCAGATAAAATCAGTGGAAACATATTTGGCTTCTGTAATTGGGACTGCTGCAAAAAATAAAATAAAAGAGATACTCCCTAGCAACATGGTCATCTATAAGCAGTAACCGCCCCCCCCCCCAAACACTGAGGCAGTGAATAGCCATGGAAATTTATATCTCGAGTTTTTCATGCTCATTCCCTGCAATTAGAGGACTACTGATATATCTCCTCCCCTGGGCAGCCCAACCTTCTGTTTACTTTTGTACATCACAAAAACTTGTTCAACTTGACCAGGAATGCAGTTCTCAGCACAATAAAGCAATTAGTTGTATCTAAAGGCATTAGGACTAGAAGGAACCATTGCTAAATAGCAGTTGCATTTCATGCTTTGATTTAATATGCATTTTCCACCCACATCCCAGTACAGATACTTTTCAGTTTAGATGCGTTCAGAGGGGCCATTTTATGGTTAAGCTGTACGTATGGTTAAGGAAAACCTTTTCTTAATACGGTAATCTAGGGAAAATATTTGCCCAGGGGACACATTCTCTGCAGTAAGTGTTCCCAAACCATATGCTTCAACTATGTGGAGAACTCATTGATAATGGAAAGCTGTAACCATGTTAAAAAAATAATAATTAATGAGTACCAGATGGTAGTAGGGCAAGAAAGTGTTTCACTGAAATGTCAAAAAGCAGCCTATTCACTCCGTTACTAATATGTTAGTCTACTGCACACTGAGAAATGATTTGCTACATGTAATCAAGATAAATTCTCTTTCATCTCGGTTTGAGAGATGAACAAATGCCAAAAAAAAACCCAGAGCATACTATTCTTTCCCACCAGGTCTTGAAATTTCTAGCTGGTTACACTTTGGACTTGCTAGCTGGGACAGCAAACAACCTCTTTTGCCAATACTTACCCCCTTGGAGCTCTAGCCTAGCCCAAAGTTGTGCCACATTCATTGTCTATCTGCATTCTGATACAGGAGATGAAGAACCGACATTTGCTAAGCCAGTTCAATGATCCATTGAGATAACTGCCGACAAGGCAGAGAGTTTGGTTTCCCAAGGATCTCAGACAACTGTATTTCCTAGGACAGTTATGTGAATTCTTATTTGGTCCCGTATATGAAAAGTATATATCTTTACTAAGCTGTGCTTTCCTGTTCTTTAGAATGTGTTGCCATTCTTTTAGATAGCAGAATGGCTCACTGCAAAACTGTAAATTGAAGGCAATGGGAATTCTTGAGGTTATGGTCACGATAGCGTGGAGTCCTTAGTATTCTTTTTTTAAAAAGCAAAAACAAAACACCCACCTGTGTAATATCTAGACTACAGGAAAACCAGATATATACAATCAAATACAGAAGATGCCTTCCGTTTAATTTCTCAGAAGGAAAAATATATTCTGCAAAAATAGTTTTTTTTTTACTATATTTTGAAAGCTTACTAAACAGTGTGCTTGAATCACCACCAGCATAGCATTATTTTTCAAACCAGTTTTTTCAGCTTCAATTTTAAAACTGTAATTCTTTCGGGTTTTAAAATTGAGCCTGATTTAAAAAATACGCATCTTGCCAAGATACCACATTCACGATTTGTAAAACTTTTGTCATTGTAATAACAGTATACAAAGAAGAAATTGGATGCAACCAGAAGACTTCACGGAAAGGATCTTGAAAATGTTAAGACGGGTTATCAATGCACACTAGCATTTGTTCTAAGAGACGGCAGATATTAAAATGCTCTACACACTCTTCAGTTATGCGACTAGAGAACAACCTAGTAAGACAATGAATGGGGAAAGTTAAAGCAACACCACAAAGGGAGACAGGATGTGGCAGCAGCAAAATGAGGGCCTCATTCTCTAAGACTGTAAAATTTTACAGGAAGAAAGCCTGTTTTGTTCTCCCCTTTCCCTGTGCCGTGTGTATTTGACTTTTTGGCAGAACAGGTGCTTGACATGGTTGGTATGATTATTTTGGATATGGGAAACAATTGTGCATGAAAAGGTCAGATGCTTAAGTCTTTTTCAATTTTATCACCTGTTATGTAAATTATTGCAGGAGTTTATCTGTCACGGCAGATAAGAGAGGGAAAAAACAACAACCCAGAGACTGAACTGGCAAAAAAATAAAAATAAAAAGCAGCAAGGAAGTGAAGAAAACCATTCATTTTCTTGCCAATTGGGAGCATATTAGGCATCTTCCTCTGTCACCCACAGAGATATCCTACTGTGCATTTTCGGAAGTGGCAGGGTGCAGATCCGCTGATGAAACAAGCACATCTACCACTTTGCCGTAGGCAGAGCAGAATGCTCCTACGTTTTCTTACTATTGACTACAATGTGAAGAAATTAACTACGCCATCCCCCATGGTGGATGCAGCACTCCGTGGGAGTGCTCGGGAAGCAAAGGAGCTCTGGATGAGGCCTATCCATGCTCCATTTCCCCCTGATTGACTGGCAAGACATTGCCAGTGGAACATCTATTCCACCAGAGCTTTATTTGGGTGGGGTGATTTCTATCAGCATTATATATCATCACATACCGCTGCAGGGTGCAGGCCCATGGGATGGGGTGTTTTATTGTTTGCTGTTAATTAAAGGTAAAGGGACCCCTGACAATTAAGTCCAGTCGCGGACGACTCTAGGGTTGTGGCACTCATCTCACTTTACAGACTGAGGGAGCTGGCGTTTGTCTGCTTCCACAGACAGTTTTTCCGGGTCATGTGGGCAGCATGACTAAGCCGCTTCTGGCGAACCAGAGCAGTGCACCGAAATGCCATTTACCTTCCCGCTGGAGTGGTACCTTTTTATCTACTTGCACTGCGTGCTTTCGAACTGCTAGGTGGGCAGGAGCAGGGACCGAACAACGGGAGCTCACCCCCATCGCGGGGATTTGAACCGCTAACCTTTCGGTCGGCAAGCCCAAGTGGTACAGTGGTTTAACCCACAGCGCCACCCGCGTCCCCCTTTGCCATTAATTACATTGTCAATTAAAATAAAATCAAATCTGTGGGTGCCTTGACACTCACTCTGCCACACTGCACACAGCAATCACAATAGCAACCAATATGCCGTATGGGAGGAAATGTTGCATTCCTCTCAGTTACAAAATATTAGTCTGATCACAATAATGATTTCCCTGGAACTGAAGAGCATCTTTTTGACAATCCGGAAGCTTGCCTATTATGCACAACAGAATATTACATTGCCTGTTTCCTCCAAGTACTGCTTAAACTTCGGTCCTTCTAATGGAATTTCATTTAAATGTGGGGGATTTCCACCCAAGGAAATATATTTCAGCAGAAAGCAGCCTCTATCAAAACATGTTTTAGTATCAGGTAGGAAAATTTGCCAGGCCATAAGTGTCAATGCTTATTGCTTTGGTTGATGTAAGGCAAAGACTTTAAAAGCTATGGGGTAGTACTTAAATTATAATTTTGATTCTTGTCAACGCTATGATAGGGGAGATCATGTGCCTTTCTCCTTTCCAAAACCCAACATCGTTTCTGATAATGCTTCAGTTGATGCTATGCGTTTGGATGTATAACATGAAAAACATTTTCTCTCCTCATTTACAGAGTGGAAGTTCCGTATTAAAATGAAATACTGCCTCCCCATGCAAAACAAAGGTCAGATATCTCCCCATGGGTCTTCCTGTGTTTTCATTATTATACTAGGACACAAATGTTGTTTGCAAATATTATAACCCCAGATGGAAAACAAGTTTAGGAAAAAATAACATTGGTTTGCTTTACTAATAAAAGGGCTGACTCTTACAATTATTTATGTGTAAAAGATTTTTGATTCTGTTAGGTACATGTGCATTTTGAAAGTCAAGTTCTGCTTCATCTGCTACACAGTAAGGGCAGAAGTGGAATCTAAGAAAGAAACATCATGTTTCTTTCGTAACGTAAGAATTCCTCATCTGCTATTCCAATTCTTCTCTGTGAATTTTCCCCAGTTTGTTATCTCCCTGCCCCCAGCCAGGTGCACTTCCAGGGTCAGAATATGGTGTGTGTGTGTGTGTGTGTGTGTGAGAGAGAGAGAGAGAGAGAGAGAGAGAACCAGTGACTGAGGAGAAGATTAAGCACCCCATATTTCTGCCCATTGATCCTCTACTGATAGTGTTGCCCACTGATATATTTTTGCTCCCTTGGCAAACATGGGCTTGGGACCATATGTTTGCCAATGCAGCATCTACTTCTTGTGCTTTTCATGGCTGAAAAATGACAACTGTTGTCCATACGTTGAGGGCAAATTTGCCCCAACACAATGGAGAACTTCAGCTGGATTTCTTTGGCTCTCTTGGCCAACCACAGAACCAGGCAGAGGGCCTTTTTGGTAGTTGTTCCTTCTCTGTGGAAGATGTCAAACAGATAAACAGCTGTGTGATTTTTAAAAGACATCTGAAGGCTGAAGGTTCAGGGAAGTTCTTAGTGTCTGATGTTTTATTGTGTTTTTACTGTTTTTGGTTGGGAGCCGCCTAGAGTAGACGGGGCAACCCAGTCAGATGAGCAGCATATTTATTTTTATCATCATCATCATCTGGTAGCTGAGTATTTAAGTCAGGACTTCCCACTCTTCAGCCTTCCTTCCTTGAGCAGGAGATACAAAATTTGTTGCCAGTGCTTCATTTTGGGATGGAGGCCTGATGTGCCCTTCCCAATTTAGCCATGCTTTAACTGTCTGCGCACTTTGATTTTGTATAATATGGGTGATATTCAAAACTAGTCTTACTCAGAATAGACTCACTGGAGTTAATGATCGTGATTAACATAGGTCCATTAATTTAAATAGGTCTCCTCTGAGCAGGGCTTAAACTGAATACCACCCTACAACCTTTTGGACCAAATGTTACATATCTCAATTTCTATTGAGTACATAACCATGATGCTCTTCATACTAGATGGCATAAACTTGACTACGAAGCTTGGTCACTTTATGCACAAAAATATACTTCAGGTTTTAATACCCTTTTGCCTAGGAGTTGTTCCTCTCTCCTATAATTTCCTTTTCCAAAGTTCTGCATGTGAATAGTTTAAGCATGTGAATTTACATGACATTTGGCTTTAGCTCGCATTAAGCTTATTTCAAGGGTTTCTGTGGATGAGGAAAGACTGAAATAACTGTGCTAGAGTAAGATAAATGAATCTTGTATCAGTTTAGTGAACTAGGCCCCAAAATGAAATGGACTACATCTACTTTGGAATGGAAACTACGAACTACTACCACAAGGATTTGAGGAAGAGTAATTTAAAAAAAAACCAAAACAAAACTCCAAAACTGACCATACACTGTAGTGTAAGACATTTCATGATCTGATGAAGTAGTTGAAATGTCTATGAAGAAAAGTAAATAAGGGCAAAATATTAAAACAATAAAAACATGGAAATATTTGACAAAATTGTAAAATATATGATTCCTCCAAAATTGATCTGCACAGACAGGTATTAAAACAATGTGGAAGGGGAACTTCCTTACCATTCAGTGCTACGAACGAATCTGGAAAAAAAAAGAGAAAGGAGAGGGAGGGGAAAGGGGAAAAAATTATTTCTAATATCGTTCTAAGTTGTCTATCCACAAAACCTCACATACATCCTTACTGCTATTCATGTGTATAGTGTCACTCTCTATTTGTGCTGATTCTCTCATATGGTTTTATCATATTGATAGTTGAATCTTGCCTTAAGTAAAAACTTGTTTTTTATTCTTGCATAGAGAAACATGGGGTTCCTGGATGCCAAAAGGAGATAGGAGTTCTATTTGTGCATGGGGAGGCAGGTGAGAAGAATGACATCTCAACCACCTTTGGGGAAGGGATTTGGGGGGGCTCATAGGAAAACCAGGAACAACCTTCCCTATGGTCAAGTGAAAGTGCCTTCGGAGAGTGCAAAGGAAGGTCTACATTCAAGCCGTGGCATAATCTTCTTGGATCAATATTTAAACACTCTCTTTGGTACTGCACAGCTATTGTACACTGTAGTTTTGATTATAAAATTGCTGGTTTTTCTGAGAGATTTCAACCTCAAGAGTGGGGAATTTTTTTTAAAACAGAAAATAAAAAACCCCAACCAAATGCATATGGGTAACCAATTAGAGATTGGTTTGCAGAGTTTATTTATTATCAAGAGATCTTGACTAGTAACGATAATTCCTGTAGCCATGCAGTTCTCTTTGTATAACCCAGGGCACATTTCCGCTTGTCCCATAAATAGAAAGCATGGGTCCAAGCAATTTCCCCCTTGCCCTGTTCCTTTCCCAAGGAAATTCCATTCTTTAGTGCTCAACTGGAGGAAATGTCAGTCCTGAATTGCTGTTTGCTCTGACTGAGCACTAAAGAGCAGTTTTCTCTGGGGAAAAGCAGAGGCACAAAAGGAAGTGTGCATGAACCCCAAAGCTTAGTTTAAGAAGAAAGTGAACAAGTAATGTGCCAAACCATATGAGCGAATCATGATCGGAATAAAGGGAACGACAGGATTGGCAACAAAAATAAAGATAGGTTTGTGTGCTGCATATTGGTGGGCCACCTAGGCTTTCAAAACAACTGGGACCCAGGCTTGAGCATATAACTAGCTGTATGCAAAAGGGTCGATCTCACTCAGGGTGCAAGACTGGTGCCTTTATAATAAACTTTGCCAATTAACTATCATGTCCTAGCTCCTTTGAGCCAGCATGACAAAACCAGAACCTGTCATGCTGCGGTAAGAAATTCATCTTAAAAATAATTAGTTGGTGTATATCTAGATGGTTGAATTTCAAATGCTCTTTAGTAGTCTTACATTCAGTTTTGGTGGAATTCATAAAGAATAAATCTGGCGTGCACTCACTGTTCAGATTTATGTGCCAAATGAGAGTGAGGAATGCGATGAAAGATGCCATGGTCCCCAATTCCCAATTGCGAATTACCAGGAAATTATCATGTTCTCGTTGTGAACTATGGGATAAGTTTCACGTTGGAGGAGAGATGGGTGCGATCAAATTCATACACAGAGATGGCCCTATTATGTATTCAGTTGTAGCCTGGGATCATTCCTATGCATGGAAGCCTGCCTGTCCAGGGGGTATGACTAAAACTTTCTCAAGCTGGCAGAAAGGCTCCAAGATTCCTTGCCTTTGAACAGATTGATGTGGAAGAGAGAAAAGCTTATGCATGGAAAGCAAACTGGATTGCAAGTTATAAACAAGGTGGCAAATGCAGCAGGACTGCATGACTCAGTCATGTACAATAGGACCCAATCAGTAGTTTATATGGGTCTATATATATTTATTTCATCAACTGACATTGACGAGAAGAGATACATACAAACATGCTGGCTGTTTGGCACTTATCTAACTGTACTAGGTTTTAACCCATATAGTACTCAATCTACAGTTGTACCTTGGTTCTTGAACAGAATCAATTCCGAAAACGTTTGAAAACCAAGGCACGGCTTCCAATTGGCTGCAGGAGCTTCCTGCACTCAATTGGAAGTTGTGGAAGCCACATCAGACGTTCGGCTTCCAAGAAACTTTTGCAAACCGGAACACTCACTTCCAGGTTTACAGCCTTTGGGAGCCAAAATGTTCGAGTTGCAAGGCGTTCGAGAACCAAGGTACAACTGTGAATGTGGTTGATTTTAAATTCTGTGGGAGGGGAGGTTATTTGTTTGTTTTTGTTTTCATTTTATTATATTATGTATTTCGTTTTCTCATCATGTATTTTTATGTTGTGAGCTGCCCTGTGATCTTCGGAGGAAGAGAGGTATACAAACAAACAACTAAAAATGGAGCTAGATTCCAGGGGAAATGCCTTTGCAATCCCACCCACAGGGATGGATTTAGTGATGTGCGAGTGGTGCACATGCACGTTGCACAGAGCCATGGGGGCATCACCTCAAAGCTGGGTAAGTGGCCTTAAAAACCTGGGTTAAGTGAGGCGCAGGGATTTGGGAAAGAGGTGTGAGGACTCTGACAGGGTCTTTGAGCCCTAGTTAGCACTGTCCCAGCTTTGGGTAGAAGGGGAGGGCTCTAGGACCCTGCCAGAGCCCTTGTGTCTCCTTACTGGGCACTTCCTTACTTGGCTTTGGAAAGGCAGTGCAAGGACTTGGGAGGGATGGGCAAATTTTGGCCTTGAACAGGATGCCATAATACCAAAGTTCACCGTCACTACCTGCCACTGAACCCAATGGGTTTAGACTATACAGTCGTACCTTGGATCTCAAACGCCTTGGCTCCCGAACAAATCGGCTCCCAAACGATTGAAACCTGGAAGTGAGTATTCCGGTTTTCGAACAAGTTTTGGAAGCCAAACATCTGGTGCGGACAATCCTGCATCCAATCGGAAGCCGCACCTTGGTTTTTGAAAGGTTCTGGGAGTCGAATGGACTCCCGGAATGCATTCTGTTCGAGAACCAAGGTATGACTGTACACGATTTTGATTTTAGGTGTCAGCACAGGAACATAACTTCCAAGTTAAGCCAACTATGAAGTATGATGTTTTGTTCTTAGTAATTCAAGAATGTAGGTCTCAGCCCTAATGGCTTGTAAATTCAAGGCACATTCACCTCAGTACATTTACTCATAAAGGTGCAAGCTTCACTGTTTTTATGATTGCAACTTTGCACCCCCTGAAGTCCTTTTTTGGGGGTGAAATTTCCTTTGAGATAACTATGTTCAGGATCCAAGAATTCAGTGTCTGGGCTCCTCTTGGAGGAAGGGCAGGGTAAAATTATAAATCACCACCACCACCATTACCCTCTTTGAGTAAATTTCCTGGAATTTACTTCCAAGTAGGCATATTTAGGATGAGCTAGAAGTATTTAAAATGCACGCCACGGTTTTTTTCCTTTCTCTGTTAAATTATACATATTTCCCCCTCTTTCTCTTTTAGCCAATTAAAAGCAATTAAAGTTATGAGGATAAGGATATTTAAGGTGAGTTGAGGATGCACCTTGAATTATCCTTAAGCACTGCTGAAGGAATTAGGATACGGCTGTTTTGTGTAAAACCAAGGCACTGAGGCAGTAACTTAAAAGACTTCTGGCATATGAGCTTCTAAATGCTCCTCCTGAGGTTAGCACAGATAGGCTGATTTTAAGAGTTGGAGAAGAAGGTTACATCTTGGATGTAGTTCATGAGTTTTGAACATTAAATAATTGGCCATGTGTGTGTTTTTCATCTCAGGGGGTACATTCTGTTCTGATAGCTTTACATTATCTTGATTTGCCTCTTACTCAACGAGAGTGCTGCTGATCCTTCTGTAGCTCTTTGTGAACAAGAAACTCTCAAGGCTGGCTAAAGGTATCAGAACAAAGAGCTATCTCAAGAGCTTTCAACCGTGCTGCCCTCCAGATATTGCAGAACTACAACTCCCATCATCCCCGCCCATTGGTCATGCTGGCTGGGCTGATGGGAGTTAAAGAGTCCAACAACACTGACTATCACAGACGAATTATATGTTAGATGCAAGGGAAAACATGCATTTCAATGTCTGCAGAAGGGAATTTGGAGAAGGAAAGAGTCAAGGAGGGAAAGTGTTAAGGGATCCACACACACACACGCACACACACACACACACACACACACACACACACACACCTTCTTCAATTGTCCAAATTTCACTCTGCTGAATATACTATGGTAGGACTGGTCGATATGGTAGCCTCCAGAAATTGCTGGACTCCAATCCCTGTTGTTCCCAGCCAATATGGCCCATTGGCCAGGGATGCTGTGAGCAACATCTGAAGGGCACACATTCCTTCTCTCTCTTTGGGGCGCTACATGCAGCTATGTGTAGCTAACTTTGTAGGGTTTATGTGGTAAGCATAGGGTTTATGAATTGCATTTGCACTGATTTGGTGCTTTTCAAAGTGTGCAGTTGGTTCGATTTCATTTTAAAAAGGGCTTTATCAAATCTGCTCAAGAACAAATCACTTTGGGACATGCACAATGAAAAACAGGTATTCAAACATACATGCTCTCACCTCTGTTCACATTCTAAATCTTTGTGTATAAATTGATTCAAAGTTTTGGACACTATCAGGTGATAGACCGTAGCAAGTTAGATCCAGCACCTCACATAGATCATGACAGCTTCAGGAATACAGACCACTAACAATTAATAGTTAACACTCAAGTTAAGATGCTCCTTGCTCTTCCCTTTTCAACTACTGACTGGCAGATCTATATCTAGTTCTGTTCACTTAAACATAGCTGAATCCAAAGTTTGGATTGCCTACACTGCAGGCTGTGTCTTTTTTCCTGAGTAGTTAGGTAGTCCAAGTCAAAATCTGGCTCCATTTTTGTAAAGCAAACATGCATTTGTTTAAAGCCGCTTTAAGCAAATGTTTATTTGCATTAAAAAATCTATAGCTGGAATCAAGACACTGAGAATATGCTTTTTGCTTCCAAATTGGGATGAGCCAAAATGTTTAGATGCAAGCATCATTAACATGAAAAAGTGTCTTGTAGAGGGTCTGAAATGAATCCCCAAAGTTTCTTCCCTCACTCTCTTTCCTGCTTTTGCTGAACTGGCAAAACATCCGTGAAAACCAGGATGTATGGCAAGTAGGGAGATATTTTTTTTAAAGGCCCCAAAATAACTTAGTCTGGATTTTCAACTTCTGGGAATATGGCAACCTTATAAATATTGTTAGTCCTAGTAATAGTGATGCTGCTCTTTGGCCAAACAGGGCCAGCCCCACAGTTGAGGAGGTCTGTGGCGAAGCGCCATCTAAAAGCCCCCTCCCCAGTAAACTCTTATATTTTGAAGTGACAGCCCCCATAGCCACAGCCCCAAGGGGATTCAAAAAATGCAGGCAGCCGATCCACAATTAATATATGCATGTGTCTGCATGCACCCACACTCTGAAGAGTACACAGCATAACTCCCAATGACTGCAATTGCATGCATAGCTTCCTAGGAATAAGCTCAACTGAACTGCAGCGGTGCTTATTTCGAACTGCAAAGGTTCAACTTGTAAAACACATTGAGCTGTAACAAAAGGTCTTCAGCCAGCTGAACTGCAACCTTAGATTCTAATTAGAAATGCAAAGAAAAGTAGGTATCCCCATCAAAGGAAAGAAGTATCCAGACTCTGCTTGATTGTGTCCCTCATCTTCTGATTTCCTCTGTGTTATTTTGTCGCAAACAAACTTCATTCACCTGACAGACAGAGGGCCAGGGGGCTCCAGCACTTGACGGTATCACTCTGCAAAAAGTTCCTGAGGTACACTACAACGCTGCCCCCGCCCCACCCCCTAACATCTGCTCCCAGGTTTTGAATTTGCCCAAGAAATGTCCAAATGTTTGTGTGTCACTTTCGATCATTGGGGAGGAAAAGAGGGTTGTCAATATGGTTTGATAGGCAGTGCCTGTATTTCCACCCATGTTTCAATATTACTTAATTTAGGGGAATTGGGAGTAAATCCAAGATGGTTGTTCGAAGCCACTTGACACCAATGCTCAAACAAACAAACAAACAGGGTTTTTTTGTTTTGGTAATGTGGCCCAGAGTAGGTGTCAGGAGTGATCCCTCCCACGGCACTTGGGCCCTGGCAGCTATCCAAGTATGCCTTATGGTGGTGCCGGGCTCATAGCCAAATCTAATTGGCTTTGTGTTTATGTTACTATTGCTAGGATAGAATGGTTATTTTTTTAAAAAAGAAAATATGGAAGCAGCAGCTGATTGTTGTTGCTAGGATTTTATTCTCTCTAGAGCATCACCTGCTAGAATATCCCACCTCTGCGTCTGTGGTGAATGTTGCCAATCTGTGAACCAAAAAATTGCTGGAAGGGACACAAATGTCTTGTGTAGGAGGAAAAATTCAAAAAACGTGCCCCGTGGCTGATTTCTTTGTTACCCTAGGCACCAACTCAGCATTCAAAAACACTCCTCTTACACAACCTAGGTGGAATTTGTAATTACATTTTCTTCGGAGCTAGGTTTTACTTCCAACACAATTGCGATTTAAATAGGTGGTGTTGTTGTACAACAAACTTCCTTGAATGCTTCTCTTGCCTTTTCTTTAAAGCCTGTTGTTAAAACACTGTTTTCGCCATTGTCATGATTTTCTATCTTTAACTTTGCTGATACTGAGCAGGCAGCACCCAAGCATCTACAGAGATTCTCTAATGTAGGATAAAATGAAAGAGCAGAAACAGTTGTGCTTACTTTGGCAGTCTCCCAGGCCATCGGTATTGCCATGCTCAATGTCCTGCTCAAATGCAAGTCTAAACAAAAGAAAGAAACAGGCTGGTGAGAATTACTGCACTCACAGGCCTCAACACATTGAGCCTAGAAGTGAAAGGAAGAAACAGACAAAACCCGCTTATTCTTCTAATACTTGCACAATGCAAGCAGATGAGGATTCCTAACGAGACCCCTAAGTATTCCTTCTCGCCCTTATCTTTACGTGACAACCAATATGGAACCAGTACTGTTTTGCAACATGGACACATGTCAGGACAGATCGTTTCTGTGCCTAGACTTCTGGTGTGATCATGCCATGGCATTTAACTGAAACTTAAGGAATATATATTGGCATGAAAGATGCACTGTTACCCCCCCCCCCAACCCCCCCCAACAACCTGGAGAATGTCTGGGGCTCATTTCATAGTGTATGAATCTAAAAACACCAAACAGGAAATGGTCATTCAGAGTGGCAAACACAGTGTTAAGCTTATGCGGAAAGGTTTGCTATCTGCCCATGAAAGTCCTCCTTGGATATATGAATCTATTACAAAAAGGTGGCTTAGGCACCCCTGTTCTGAGTTAGTACATCACCAGCTTCATAAAAATGTGATAAGGAATCTGCAGTCGAGGCTTTTTTTTTACAATGGCCTTCTTAACTTAGAACGTGAGCAGGTATGTGTTTGGTAATTTGATATGGTATTGTGCTGTAAGGAAGCACGTATCAATTAATTTAATTATTAAATAATTTATTTATTATTATTATTACTATTGACTTTCTATACCACCCTATACCCGCAGGCCTCGGGGCGGGTTTAGAGCGGTATATAATTCTCAGATTTTCTGAATTGTGCAATACTGCTGTGCCATGAAACCACAACACCATGGCATCTCAGAATGGCAAGTTATCCTAAATGTTACCCAACGAAGAGGTGAAAAGAACACAGAAATGTTTTCTGGTGGTCTCTCCATGTTGCATGTCCATGTAGCTCCAATCCTAGTCAGAAATAAATCTGCCTACAATAGTACCATGGAAGCATAGAGAATAGAAAGAAAACAAATGTTTATTGGCTGCCTGCTGGTTTTCATCAGAACTCTCTTCAAAAGCCTATTTGAGCAATATTGTTACTGCAGGTTAAAGTACCTCTCAATGCGAATTATAACTTACGTTGTTCCGGGTAACAGCTGCATGCATGCCCCATTTTCCTTCATCCAGCCACAATACGGGTCCCTAGATGCTATGCAGGCCCTTAATAGAGGAGACAGATATGGAGTTCTTTGCGATCAGTAGCTCAATGTCAGTATCAACGAATCAATACTTTTGTGTGTTTGAGAACGGAGTGAGCAGTTGAGAGGACACACGTGAAGAAGTACCTACTTTTTGCACTTGCCGTGACGCTCACACCTTCCGAGGGGAACCCTGATTAAACAGTTAGAGAATGCTACATAGAGGGCACTGCTTTGCTTATCCAGCTGCATCCCTATAATTCTCTTGTCTTCCACCCCATCATAGCTGCACCTGATTTGGAGGGGGAGAGAAAGGCCGTTTGATCAGCTCAGTGAAATCAGAAAGACAATTTCTTTACAACAGAAACATTTCTCAGACAGGATTAACTGAAGCCAGCACCAGTAGTATCCCTGCTGGTAGTAGCCAGCAGATGCTCCTGAAACAGGCTATCTAGAAGGCCGGAAGAGAGCTGGGCTGGTCAAGTTTCCACTGGACCACAAGCAGGTCTGGCTACCAGCAACATGCTCAATCTAGGCCTCTCTCCTGTGCCAGTGTGGAACTGGTGTGACGGAAAAACCACCAGGATTTCCATGGCCTGCCTTCCCTCCTAATCCAGCTGTGCTCTGGACTTAGTAGTCACTCAGCCTCTCCATTAAACCTTGCTGCTGCCTGCCAGGAGTCTGGTTTGCTCCCTAAATCATATTATCACTTAAATTAATATCCTAATTTGCAGAGCCTTCTTAAGAGACTGGGAGGCAGGGTGACTCAGCATAGAGTGACAGGGAAGTTTTACTTTTGCCTCCTGGGAAGCACATCCAGGGATGATAAGGCTGTGGAGTGCATATGGAAAACAATCTAACCCCACTCCTCGCTATCTTCCCATATTTCATCCATTACGTATGTGTGTTTATGTGGAGGGGGTGTTGTTTGCCAACTTAAAGGTAAAGGACCCCTGACCATTAGGTCCAGTTGTGGATGACTCTGGGGTTGCGGCGCTCATCTCACTTTATTGGCCGAGGGAGCCGGCATACAGCTTCCGGCTCATGTGGCCAGCATGACTAAGCCGCATGGAAACGCCATTTACCTTCCCGCCAGAGCGGTACCTATTTATCTGCTTGCATTTTGATGTGCTTTCGAACTGCTAGGTTGACAGGAGCAGGGACCAAGCAACGGGAGCTCACCCCGTCGCGGGGATTCAAACCGCCAACCTTCTGATCAGCAAGTCCTAGGCTCTGTGGTTTAACCCGCACCGCCACCCTTTTGCCAACTTACAGAGACACATTTAAGTGTATTTGAGCGTTCATAGAGTTACTATGAGCACAGGAGAGGTTGGAAGGTGACCAGAATGGCAATGGGAACAGTGGTGACAGGGCTACTGCAGTCATCCCCGTAACTCCCTTACACATTAATTTAACATGCTGCCTGAATGCCTGAAGAGGCCTATAGTTGCAAAACCCAAAATAATGTGTTTACTATATCGTTTGTGTGTGTATGTATGTATGTATGTTTGTGTGTGTGTGTGTGGAGGTATAATTATTTGCTGTGATGTGTTGACCACAGCCATTTTTTAAATGGGGAAATTAAAATTCCCGAAAACAACAACATATTTTCCACATTCAATACTAATAAAAAAACCCACCAGTTTCCTTGGCTCCCCACCCCCATTGGCCTGCACTGTGTGTGAGACTAACACATATAGGAAAGAGAACCAACGATACGTACTTTTCAGAATTGTAAATGCTCATCTCCTCCAGGAAAAGACTGTCATTTAAAAAACCACTGTTTCCTGTCCTGACCAAGAACTTCAAAATGATTCCCTTCTCTGATCCAAGGAAAACCACAGTGTGATTCCGATTTGGCCCAGCAGCATTATCTACAGCAATTTTGGTCAGGCGGTATCTGGAACAACATTGCAGTTTTAATTATCCCAATAGGCTGTCATTTGCTTTATCTTTTTTTCCCTTTCTTTCACTTTATAGGTCAGTATTTAGTATGTTTATAAGCAGAGCTTATCTATTCATATGTAAACACAATTTCCCACTTAAAATAGACAGGTCCAAATTATTTCCACACAGGACATGATCATGCCTAGGGTGGGCCAATATGGCTAAAACAACAAGGCCACTTTGAAAGCTAGAATTATTCAGCAACTTTTAGGCAAGCACACAGGGAGATCCATACATTGGGAGTGTAGAGTTCACAGCATTTCACTCTCTGATTCTCCATTTAGTTTAGTTCAAATCTGTTACCTAAAGCCATAAGCTATCATAATATAAAACAATTCATTGAGAGCTTTTTGCATGGTTACTGAATTCTGTATCCTATTTTTGTATGTGGTCCTACATCCATGTACAAAACTATCCGTTTATTCCTGAAACATGTACAACTAAACATTTACAACATACAAACACCATCATACATGTCAACATGTCTGTGAATAAAATTATTGTACAAATATGCCTGTGACACAAAGCTCAGAAATCTTCAGATGCATATTCCAGTCCCTAGAAATGTGTTTCTGAAGGTAGCTGACTTGTGTATCCTTCTGGAGAAAAATAACTTCTCACTGTTTCTTCTTAAGTTGAGCCATGGGATTATTTGGATATGAATAGTTCTCTTTAAACACTTGTGTAAGCATTAACGCTTTCCATAACATATCCTGACAGACATCAGCATATCCTGAAAACATCCTAGCAGACAGCTTTCATAACCGGTGAATGTACCTTGCAGCTAAATCAAAAGTATTTAAAATGCTGACTCTTAAAAGTAAATGTGTAAGTTGGCGCTTCCTCTCTAACATAGACTGAGGGTAACCTGGATGGAATGAGTAACAAGTTTCCATTCATTAAAGTTCTATGATACCCAGACGGTCCCAGGATATCGGCTGGAGGGACATGAACTTATGACCTTGTTGAAACTGAGCATGTCTGGTCAGAGCCTGGATTGGAGATCTTCCGGGAGATGGATGTATGCTACCCTTGGGTTTAATGATGGCTCACTTGGTCAGAGCGTGGTGCTGATAACACCAAGGTTGCAGGTTCAATCCCTATATGGGATGGCTATATATACCAGAATTGCAGGGGGTTGGATTAGATGACCCTTCCAACTCTACAGTTTTATGATTTTATAGAAGAAAGGTTAGATATAAATGTAAGATTAAAAAGTAGTTCTGCAGGAACATTCTTGTCTCTGCCCTAACCCATTAGAATGCAACAATTGCCTTATTGGATTACACCAAAGGTCCATCCACTCTAGCATTCGGTTTCCAAATATGGCTAGCCTTACTGGAGCCTTTCTGAGTCTCGCTGGGATGTCAGCATCCTAAATAATCTGATTATCTACAGGCATAGTAATTTCCCCATTTCTACCTCTCTCTGTCTCCAGATGATGATTATTTTTAAAAGAAGATTTAAAATAAACATTGCTCTTAGTACAAATATTTGGGGATGCACCTGTAAGCTCTTTCCATTGTCAACCCTGTCCAATTATTTATTGTCCTCTATTTCCGGTTTTTAACTAGTTTCCAAAGCACCTCCTACATAGATGCTTGGCTTTAATGTATGGACATTCAAAAGATCAACATCAGAGTTCATTACCAAATTTGGACAGGCAGACATGAAAGGAAACGGAATGGAATATATTTATTTACCTGACCATCGTCCGCAGAAACCATGGCTTGTTGACAATGGATGGAACAGCTTCATCCATGAGAGAATGTGTTTTGATGAAGTTCAGAGTGTCATCTGGAAATTCATTGGAAGACATGTACTTTTCAAGTGATGTTGAGCCAGCACAAGAACCCGGCCTAAATCAAAAACAGGGTGGGAGGGAATGTGATTATTTATCGCTTTTGTGCAAATATTCTACATAAACTGTTTTCCTAAGCACCTGTTATTAAGTGAGAGTGTGCCAGAGGCTTTGTAGAAACTGAACAATGCATAATGGCACCAACTGAAGCACTCTTAGATTTCCTCTGGGCCTAGTCATTCCACAGTGCGAGAGTAGAATTCAGCACTCAGTTCTGCGTTGTGGGAAAACCTGATTTATGGCCATTAGCACACATAAATTTCCTAAGCAGATTATGAAGTTTGTAAAATGCAAGTTCACAGTTCATCCATCCACATGGAGCCCAATAAACACATACACAGCTTGGCAAGATTCTGCTCACTCCTTAGGCGTGCTCCAGATTTTCTTTTCCAACACTCTCTTTCTTGGAATTAAGAGCACTTTATTTAATTTGCAAGGGAAATGTTACATTTTTCTGAAACTGTGAAAAAAGCTGCTTAGAAACACAGCTTGAAGGGTGAATCCAGCCAGCATTAGAGTAAACATCCTCTTTGCTATGGCTCCCAAGAACATTTTATTTTTGACAAATATGAAAACCCAAGCCTTTTCAGCATGAGTCTGCAGAGTCCTTTAATAAGACACAGTGTTATCTGTCTTCGATAACTGGAATACAAATGTGCTCAGTTTATTCCTGGAATCTCCCCAGTACTCTCATGGAAACTGGGCCAGAACAGTCATATATTGGCAACAGAAAGATCTACTTTCTTTTGCTGAGTATGCCCTACCCCAACAGTTCCCTTCTGCACAATTCCTTCTTGTCTAATGTAGCTGTGCTTGTCCAGACTTTGAACTCCCAAAGGAGACACTGCAAGTCCACACAGCACAATGATAGACACACACAGACTGAGCAACTGCAAAGATGGTTCCATTAGCCATTGCTATGAGCCAATTACAAACTTGTATGACTGCATTGCTGCAATTGAGCCAATGGAGCATTATTTGACAGCCACCCGCCCCCCCCCTCTCTCTCTCTCTGTGTGTGTGTGTGTGTGTGTGTGTGTGTGTGTGAAACCATGCCTGTAATTTTGGGTGGAGGAAGTGTATATGCATGAGCAATGTGCAAAGTTTAGTACAGGGGTGGTTAGGGACAAAACTGAAATGAAATGTGAATACCGTTAGAAGTAAAAAGGGGGTGTGGAAAAAGCATTTTCTCAGGAGATCAGGGATTAAAAAATAAATTCTTTTAAACCAACATCTTCCTTTACTTTCACATCCTGTTTCCCTTACCTTGCTATATAAATGGGAAATTTCATTTACTGCAGGGGCTCAGTTTTGTTTAGTCAGAAAGAAAGCAGGCAGCAATGGATTTACCACACCTTGTGAGGGCCCCTATGTCCCTTCCAGAGAGAAGGAACAATCCAGTGACTGAGGAGATGGATCAGGTATCTGACTCTGAGCCCAATGCTGGTGATGAGGGACACTGTGAACCTGAGGAATCCCACAGCATCAAGACCCGCAGAATCAGAGATGGGACCCCCCTCCCAGACCCAATGAACCATGTGCCTCCTACACTACCCTCCAGCTCACTGGCACAGAGAGTTCATTGGGGGAGACGATGGTATGAAGGATAATCAGCCATCTTCTGGCCAGAGGCGTGATCCTTTGACAGCTCAGTTGGTAGCCCTCATGTCTTATCAGTGGATGAGTTAACCTATCACTGCCTGCTCTCTTCTCATTCTCTCTGAGAATGACAGAGAATGCCAGGTCACATGGGAGCATTTGCCACCATCTTTTTTTGTGGCACAATAGTCACATTCTTAACCAGACCTTTTTTCCGGAGGAATCTGTTTAACTCTCCTTTGCTCTCTGGGAAAGAATGGAACAGAGTGGTTGACCGCCTCCTAAAATAATTTTCCCCATTCCTCCATGACCAAACTCATTACAGAGAGTGGGGGAATATGAACCCGTTTGGTTTATATGGAGTTATGCTTCCATCTTCTCTGCATTTGCCTCTGTACCTCACTCAGTTCATGCATACGAAACCAATGATCAAATTCCCAGCCCCTTCACTGCAGAAAACTTAGCAAAGAAAAGTACCTGGGCTTGGGCACTCGTTCATCAGGAACTGGTGTCCATATTGAATCTGGAGACTTCTGTTCTTTGAATCTCCCAGTAAATACATTGGCAATGTCAAGAATATCGTAAGCGCAGACAGCAGAGCCAGGGATGCTGCAATGTGACATTTCCAGAAATAGTTACTCATTCTGAAGTTATGCATTCTTTTTTTTCCATCTCAGAAACATGCTGCATAGAAGCTTTCCTGTCAAAGGCCATTCCGTTCTGAACCTTCCAACCTCTGGGTACTGACAATAAAAAATTGCCCCCATACAGACATTTGAGATGCTCCACTGGGCAGCCTGCTCCTGTCAGTATGGCTTGCCTCCAAAAAGATTTTTTAATAAAACAGCATATTACATTAATTTCGAATTTCCTAAAAGATTAAATGACACAGTTCTGACAACTTGTGGTATGAAGAAATTACTGGGTTATCAAAATCACAGCACATTTTCTGGATACAAACTGTACATTTGTAACACGTTTTTGATGTCAAATCTTCCAGGCCCTGCAAAATCTTTAGCTGCGTCCTAGAAACCATTCAGATGCCCAGAGTGGATACATTTTGCATACTGATGCGCATCGCTCAACCCAAAAGGTCAGCAAAAATACCTACCCATCCGTTGCGGTTCTGAAAAATCATTTGATTTCCCTGTATGTTTCTGGCTGAGTTCCTATGAGCAGGAATTTGCTTAACTCGGTCAACTATAAAGAGTTTGCAGAAGGAAATGCAGCTTTGCCTTACACCCGCTAAAGTTTAAATTTGAATTTCCAGACTATTTACATGTAACCTAATAGTAGCAATCACTAAATATAATTACAGTCTTACACAAACACTTTTGGAAGGGCTCGGATGTTTCCCTTAGTCAATGACTTTCAGGTATGATTTATTCATTGTTCTGCCTTTGTTGTTTACACATGATCTACCGTAGTACATTTGTGTCTGACTTAAGCGATATGATTTCTGATCAGATAGCAAAGCACCATCTGGCTGAGTCATAATCCCAATTTAAGGTGGCGAGTTATTATCCTACATCCAACCATCGGAATTTGGCTTTTGGATGTGAAGCGATATAAAAGACGCTGCTACATGAGAAAGCTAAAACGGAATGCTAAGTAGATGGTTTGATTATCCAAAAGTGGAAATACACAGAATGAAAATTAGTGAAAAATGAAGGTGGCATTTTCTTATCTCAGGGTTGCTTGTATACATTCAGTCAAGTTTTGGGTTGCCGTATAAACTCATCGGCTGAGAAATAACTCATGATTGTGCTTTCCATTATTTGTGGAGCTGTATTAGACTTAATTATAACCCTACTCTATGTTAGGGTGCTGCCTAAACTCAGACGTAAAACTTATTAGCGGAACGGTGGCTTTCTCTCAGTGAGCGAGTTAGTGACCGACCCACACAGGCAAAACTGCAGTGCTTATAACTGTGCCTGCGTCGTGCCAGGTATATGCATAGCTGGATAGCTCAGTTGGTGAGAGCGTGGTGCTGATAATGCCAAGGTTGCAGGTTCAATCCCTGCATATTCATGCCCCACAGGGGGTTGGACTAGATGATCCTCAGGGTCCCTTCCAACTCTGCAATTCTATGATCAGACCAGAGAGCAAAAACAGTGTCACTCACTCCAATGTGCTCCACATCCACAATGCAGCATGCCAGCGGCCTAAGACTGCTTCATGTATTACTAAGAAGCAGGTTCACGCAGAACCTGCTTCCAGCTTGTGTTTATAGAATGGCTGTTAAGAATTAGGCAGCTCGGTCCAACTTCAGGAAGTGTCCGTACTGCTAAAGGACCAAAATTGATGTGGTCTGTTCCCAATTCCCAGTTAGATGAAGCTGCTTTAACTGAGGCAACCTAAGCAAATGTTTGTTCTGCTGCAGCCAGAGAACATAGTATGGCCTCCTCTGGACAGGGTTGGACTCCCCTTGAAGCAGCAGGTGTGCAGTCAATCCTGGATTCAATGACAATGTGGCCTTGGTGGCTAGGAGAACCTACTTCCAGCTACATCTAGTGCGCAAACCACAAAACCTCCTGGACAGAGACAACTTGGCCATGGTACTCCATGCTCTGGGAACCTCCACACTGGACTGCTGCAATGTGTTCTGTGTGGGGCTGCCCTTCAAAATGGTCTGGATGCTGCAAATGGTGCAGAATGTAACAGCTAGAATGGGATTCAGAATGGCCCTAGGGACTCTTGCGATACCCGTCCTGAAACATTTGCTCTATCCATTTCCGAGCCCAATTCGTGCTGTCTTCATTAATGTATAAAGTCCTTTGGGCCCCAGATATCTGGAGCACTTCCTACCATATGTGCTAATTGGGGTATTATGATCAGTGGATGAAGCCTCGTTGGTAGTGCTACTCCCTCAGGGACTCGGGGAGCAGTGGCTTATGACAGGGTCTTCTCTGTGTTGGCCCCAAAACTGTGAAACTCTCTTTCTAAAGAGGTGTGCCTGGCACCAACACTTTACATCTTTTGTCAGCTACGTAAGACCCACCTGTTTACTCTTTCCTTCGAAAGTGAGGTTTGTTGAACAAGACTTCCCTCCCAATCAACTATAACGGGACAACCTAAATTTTCTGGTTATGTTCTAGAACCCCACTCAAAAACAGTGGCAGGCTGGAAGCGTCCCAATAATAGCTGAAGGGAAAGGAAAACGGGCTGGTGGGGTGCCCTGAAGGAATAACAGAGCTAATGAAAGTTTACACTGTGAACATTTAATTGTTGCCAAGGACACAGTTAGGAAAATGCAGGAGAAAGTTAGACTTCAACCTACTTAGGGTTCTTTCTTTTTTTTTAATGCTTCCTCTCCCCACCCCCACCCCCCTTTGGCTACACACATGTTATTCTCAACACTGATTTTCTTGCAAATAAAACGTGTTTACTTCTCGCGTTGGCTGTATTTTCAGTTCATGGCTGAATCATTCCCAAAGCAGCTGTTCTAATTTGGTTGTCAATAGTAGCTATTATGCCTCGCTGCCTTGCCCCTTCTCCTCGTTTTTTTCGAGCAGCAGGAGGCCTGCCTTTGACAGTGCTGAGCTTAGCCTTTGACTCCAGGTAGCCAACGCAGAGCTTGAATGCATGAACTCAGGCTCTCCCTCTTCCATCAAATGCCCCTTCTAATAGAAAGCATGGGAAAGGAAACAGTCCCCAGTTGTCACAGGAGCAATTTTACTTTAATTAGCATATTTGCCAAAGTTTCCTGGAGACCTTAGCAACTGGAGATCTTAGCATGTTCCCATAAATTACTGAAAGTGTGTGGTAATATACCAGCACTTACAAATTCTTAACAGATGAGGTGAATGCTGTAAAAGTCTTTTATTAGCTGACCTAAAAAACTATGGGTGTCGGAATAATGGGCCCTGTTGCTGTTATTTATGACTCGTATTGCAGCAGAAAGGAAAGGACTTCGCCATGCTCAGGCCATCTGCTGAGCTGGGTGCCTTACAAGGGAAAAGGAAGAGGGATCCATTCACAGAAAGGAAACTCAAATCTATCATGAGACAGAATTATTCCTACTTGGCATGCAGGCACTCTTTATTTCCCTCTGAATCACAGGGAGTACAATCTGTTAGGGATCTGTCCTGTCGAAATGCTTCGGAGTTACTCAGCAGTGCTGTTCCGTTCTGTTTCATGAGCCCTATTCATTTCAAAACAAGGCTTGAGTAGAAGGCATTCCCCAATGCATTTCTGAGGACTGTTTCACCCAGTCACAGCAGAAGCAAGTGAGTTAGGAATCCTCCGCTTAATCTCACCAAGGGCAAAACTGGAACATGCCTCCTGGTGCGAAATGTGTGGACTCCCGATGCAGCTCGTACAACGTGCACAGATTGAGGAGGGCGCCTTTCCACACGTCAGGCAACAGGGAAAGGGGATACGGGAGTCACATATGCTTCGCTTCCACTCTTGCCACCTCTATTGATCCTGCTGATCAAGAGATGCTGCCATGAGTGGAAGCGTCATGCCAAAGTGGCTCAGTGAACAATGGGTGCTTGCTCACTAGAACCCTTTAGCTGTCCTTTCCCACTGGGCTGAATGAGCCTTCCTAACTGAAACTCATCCAACACAACAGGGCTAGTTGTCGGAAAGCCCTTTGAGAGTCATCTGCTGTGGGATGCAAGCAATTTTGTCTTCAAAAGGCTTTGCAAACAAGTCCCAGCGAGCTACTGTCAGTTCTACCGCCTGCTTCGGACCAGACTGTAAGAGGCCCCACACTACCCAGGAAAAGCTCTGCTGGACGGTATAGTGAGGATGCAATGGAGGCAGCAAAGTATGACTTCTTGGCTGCCTTTACTGCGACTAGATAGACTTGCATTCAACCAGATCTCTCCTCTCCCCACGTTTGAGTCGTCTCCTAGCTTGTTTCCATGCCTTAAGCTCTGGAGTATACCAGAGAGCCAAGCAGGTGCCACAAAGTGGGAGAGGGCATTCAGGGGTGATCATGTCAACGGCCCAAGCCATTCAGTTTTATATAGTTTTAATTGCTTTTTAATTATCCACCCCCCTATGTTCTTAGCGGTTTTCATTTTTATATGTAAGCTGCTTTGAGTTCCGTCAGGGGGAAAGGCAGAGAATAATAATAATAATAATAATAATAATAATAATAATAATAAATAATAATAATTTGCCCATGAGTACCCCATAATGACTGGCCAGGCCAAGTCAGCATTCTAAATCCGGCCTAGGGGCGGTCCGGGAATCTGTGTGTTTTTACATGAGTAGAATGTGTGCTTTTATTTCAAATGCATCTCTGGGTTATTTGTGGGACATATAATAATAAATTTTACTTATACGCCGCCCTCCCCAGTCAAGACCGGGCTCAGGGTGGCTAACACCAGATATAAAACAATTTATTGAAATACAACTTAAAAACAAGATTAAAATACAACATTAAAATGCAGCCTCATTTCAGTAGAAACTCAAATCAGAAACTTTTTTGGGGATGAAAACATCAAGTCTTCACCAAGGCCAACTATCCAGACTGGTCCTACGTGGGCCAGAAAAAAGCCAGGGAAGTCCCCAAATAGGAATTCCATCACAGAAGGAGAAAGGAAAAAGGAAAGAGGGGGAGGGAATCAAGCTGATTCCAAGCCAAAGGCCAGGCGGAACAACTCTGTCTTACATAGGGATTTGTTCATTCCCCCCCCAAAAAAAAATATATAGTCTGGCCCCCAACAAGGTCTGAGGGACAGTGCACCGGCCCCCTGCTGAAAACGTTTGCTGACCCCTGGTATATGACATTCAGTGGCACAGCTTGGGGGATGACATTTCAGTGGTGCCCTGTGTGCCCTCCCTGCCTCTTGCACTCCATTCTAAATTATAGTTGTGGTATTCCCTACTATGCCCCCAAAGCTCTGCGTCCAGTGCGACCAAACCCGCCCTGCTCCCCTCAATCTGCCTCTGATGACACTTGCACTGATGCTCACTGCTCTTTCTCATGGCTTCTTTTAAAGCGGATCACGCAACCGCATGTACCAAAGTGCAACCTTTCCCACCCTGAAAGTGGCTTATGAGTGATTGCAGTACAATGCTTTTCTAAAGAAATGTGTGAGTGCGCACGCTATTAAGCTTCCTTGAAAAAAGAGATACAGTAGAACCTCTTACAACTGCCTCCACTCATGGACGTTCCAAGTTGCGACCATGGCAAACCTGGAAGTAACCGGCGGGTTTGCCGCTGTTCGTGCCTGTGCAGGAGCGGGCAACTGCCGCCCACACCTGTGCACAACGACGCCTCTCCCAGCGACCGCTTCGCCATAAGGACGGGCCTCTGGAACAGATTGTGGTTGTGAGTCAAGGTTCCACTGTATTGGTAAAATCCATCAGCATCCGTCTGTCTGTCTGTCTGTGGAATGTACACAGTGGGTGTACAGGCCAGATTTAACCTCCAGCTGGATGCCTCTCTCTTCCCCCTTATCTACTCGGGATGGTTGAGGGACCCTACTGAATACATTGGGGGGCACACTGGCTTTGGTGGAGGGAGAGAAAGGGGAAGTCTGTACGCGCAATGTTGGATGTTGACCTATAGCTTTTAAAATTGATGAGGGGCTCATGTTGCAGAAAAGATAATGGCAAAGGCCCAGTCATGTAATGCAAGATGCAAGCAGAAAAGAGTGGTGAAAGGACCAGTCAGATCACTGTGTGTGTCGCTGAACACTCCTAGAATCATAGAGTTGGAAGGGACCCCAAGGTTCATCTAGTCTGCAGAAGGGCTAAGCTGGTCTACACCTCCAAAAATTGTACTGCGATTCCACCCCATGTTAAAAATGAGCACTTGGAGAATTGACAAGACAATGGGAAAACATGGGAATGTAATGGGAATGATATCCTTTGGATTCTCCAAAACCACTGAGAAAATTGTGCCAATTTTATGAAGCCGTCACAAAAATGCAAAAAGATGAGATAGAATTCTCAAAGACCTGGTTCACGTGTACTTTTTTTAAAAAAAATATGGTTTCCATTATGTGAATGAGTCTCCACAATTTTCAGGCTCACATGCTCCCCGCTGGTCCTCTTTTATAGTCCAGGAGGAGGACACTGAATGCCCTTGATTTGGGTTTTCAGCAAACCACATTCCCCACAACATCAGAGCTCAACAAACTATGGCTTGGTTAAACTCCTGTCAGTTGAACAACCAGAATCAATCCAGAATCTCTGAATCTAGCTTGCTGTCATCATTTATACTTTAATAAATCACAATTCCCAGAGTTTAGACATTACTGGAAACTGCAGTTAGTTAAAAATGAAAAACAGATGCTATCGGTTTCCTCCTGTAACATGTGAAAGAGAGGAAGGGTGGTAGCAGGAGGATTAAAACACATAGAACCTGTTAATATAGCAGGAAAATACTTTGCCATTGTGTCTGAACCAGGCTGCAGACTTTTCCCAGTGATGAAATTTTGATAGTTAAGTGGTATAGAAACAGCTTAAATAATTAAATAGGCAAATACACTGGGAAACTATAGAGTACAAGACTTTTTACAACTTGCTCTACTTTGCATTCACAGCCACCCTTCCTAGCTTCCATAGTTCTGGCAGAAGACTCAAAAAGCTTGTAGGATTCAGGAGCAAAAACTTGCAAGCAAGAATGATACTAGTTAATTACCTGTTGTAAGGGGTGGAGAAGGTGGCCAAGACAATATTGCGACCATTGATATGGATAACATCTGTAACTGCCTGCAGTATGTTGAAATAGAAGTGTGAATCGCCAGGAACAGAGCAGTTCAGCCTTGCCTTCAGGAAGGAAGTCCATTGTTTTTCTAGCACTCGTTGGGATCCACCCATGTCATTCTTGCACACACGAGCTACTCTGGGGAAAACTACCTAGAGTTGGGGAAGGTGCAGGGAGGGGGAAGAAAGAAACTGAACTATTTATTCATCAAAAAGACTTTGCTGAAGTTCTGTTTCTACCCACCTCCCTATTTTTAAAAAATATATATAAAAAGACAGAAATGGCAACACTTGTCTCTTGATTTGATCCCATGTTTTCCATAATCTGTGACAAATAGCAAACAGAAGAAAATTCGGCTTTGGAACTCTGTACTATGAAAGATAAGCCGGTGACATTTCATACACAGCCATAAATCCTTCAGGAGAACTGTTCTCAGCTTGTATAAAACTCATTTCTATGCAGACCACTCAGCTTTCTCTTTCGACAAACAAAAGCACATTCTACATCTGCAATCCACGCAGCTTAAACCACTAGCCTTCTCTATCCCAAGCATTTCTTTAAAGTATGCAAGCGTCATCAGGACTTTATTTATGTCTGTCTCCTTTTTAACCTTGCAAGCTTTTTAATACATTTATTGCGCTTTTTTATTTATATAAAATATATATTTCTTGTCAATAAGGCTTCCATTGTGCTTTTATGATATAGCAAGGCTGAAATTTCCTTCCCATTTACTTCTGCTGTTCTCCAAATGCAGCTGCTTCCTTGCTTTAAAGTCAGGCTTGTAATGATTATTTGGAGCTCTGAATTAAATCAATTTGCCATATGCTTTCCTGCTTAATGGGGAGGAGAAGAAGAAAAGCCCTGTGCCTCTTGTTGCCATCCGAAGCCAGAGTGTTTTATATCCAAGGCAGAGTGCAGTGCTGTATTCCAACCAACCTTTGGCAGCAGCAGCAACGGCAGCATCCTCTCAAAACAATGACCTTGCCATTATGATTTATAGCTCTCATTTCAAGGTCATTCCTAACTCACAATGGCCTACAATATATTTTTGCCCCTTACCTTCCCCATGCTGTGATACTCCACGGCTATTTCTCGAAAGAAGAAGTAGATATAGTTGCCATAATCCACTGCATGGACAAAGTAAGGCTCTGCAAGAAAGACAAAGCGTACAAATCAACAAGGAACTATGAGCAAAACACATCAATTTGGTGTGGGTTTTTAACTCCTGTTTAAGCAGGAAGACTATTCCCCTATAGCAGGCACGTCCAACTCTCTGGAGACTGTGATCTACTCCCAGTATAATAAAACTGGCAGTGATCTACCCATTGTTATTGCCCAGAGTGGTTGAGCTTTTTTCTTGGCTGCCGATCGCTAAGGATCCTACAATCGACCAGGAACACTCCACGATTGACCAGTAGATCGTGACTGACCGGTTGGACATGTTAACGAATAGGGAGATGTGGGGTCCAAAGCCTTGGAGCAACTTAATAAAACCACAAAGCCAGACCAAACCAATCATGGATAACATTTTTTTTGAAGTGACCGTAAGAAAGGAAACCGGAAAATTGCTGGGAATTTGATAACCAAACTCACATATTTACAAGATACCTTCCTCCCCAGTTCTTATATACATGGAGAACTACTGAAGGTTCTGAAACAATGGTGCCCTTGGTTGATACCTGGGGCTTCAGGGCCCTAATGTTGGTCCCCAAGCATTTTCCCCAGCTCATTTCTCCTATCCCAGGGTCTCATTGTTCCACTCCCTTTTCCTCTGCCTTGAGGAAAAGAACCCTGAAGGCAGGAAAAATCATGCATAGCAATAAACTGGGGATACAAGTCTTCCATTTGCCATTTGCGTTAATTTACTCTGAATACAAAATCTGGGGAAGCGGCGGTATTTCTTCCACAGAGAATTAACAGCATTGCCTATAGTCACATGGAGAAGTAGTAAAATGCTTGCTAATTATAAAAAATACAATAATTTTCAAAGAAAGATTGGATATAACAGAATCATTTTCACACTGCTCTCCCTCTCCGTCCCCCTCCTCTTGCATTTCTGTCTACAAGCAAAAGCCCCCTTTTCACTATCTCAGAATGTGTCACCCATTCATAAGGCCATTGGAAAAGAATGAATGGCAACATTCTTAACAATGAGGCTATTTAGAACATACAAATTGCCTAATTCAGCAGCACCCATTCAGCACTTCATGACAATGAAATGGAAGTTCTGTTATTTTATTTTTATTGATGGATCTTAAGACCACAGAACAAATTCTTTACACCTCATAAAGCGTTGATAGTTACTTAGCCCAATTGGAGGGAAGGGCTGATGGCGCCACCACGGCTTCAAAATGCTCCTTACCTGCTCCAAATCTCTATCTTTTCCATAGCATGGTGAAATAGCCAGGCTTTAAAAAAGTAAATTGGATGCAACCTATTCTTGGTGGCTCTATCAATATCTAGCAACTCAGGGGGGTGGGGAGAGTGAAATAAATGTACCAGTAAAGAAGGCAATTTAGTGCCCTCTACCTGACAGAAGCCCTTGCTGAAATGAAGTACAACCGACATGTGCTTTGAACATCTTTTATTTGTAACAATCACTAAAGGACTGGACTGCAAAACAGCGCAGTAAATATAAAGCAAAACAACACAGCAAGGTCTGTCAGGAGCCTAAGACTGTAATCAAAAGTGCTGCCCTTCCTCTCCCTGCTTCTGTTTACGTACCTTTTAACCATTTTGAATCATGTTTGACTGTCCGCAGAGTTGGGCTGTCTCCAAGGCTCCGGTAAATGACCGCATCTATTGCAAGGAAGTCTGTCACAGTGGCGGAATACAGTTTTCCCTCTTCAGAGGCGGGAATCGGAGAAGAAGAAGAAGGAGAGAGAGAGAGAGAGACAGAGACAGAAAACAACAGAGAGAAAGAGTGTGAAAGAAGAGTTCATTTATCTTTCCTCAGGAATCATTGAAACAGGCCATCAAAAACAATCCAAAAAGGACCACGAGGGTCATCTAATTCAACCCCCACAACCGTGAGATTAAGAATCTCATGCTCTACCGACTGAGTCACTGCATAAAAGAATGTGGTATCTGACTGGACCTTTTGTGCAACCAATATGGCATTTTGAAATAATTTCCAGAAGAATACACTTTATATCCCCTGACATGAGTGTGTGTGTTCAAACAGATGTGCAATCAAACATAAAAAAGGTAAAGGACCGCTGACAGTTAAGTCCAGTCACAGATGACTCTGGGGTTGTGGCGCTCATCTCGCTTTCAGGCCGAGGGAGCCAGCGTTTGTCCACAGGCAGCTTTCTGGGTCATGTGGCCAGTATGACTAAAGTCCACTCTGGTGCAACGGAACACTGTGACGGAAACCAGAGTGGACAGAAATGCCGTTTACCTTCCCGCCACTGTGGTACCTATTTATCTACTTGCACTGGCATCCTTTCAAACTAATAGGTTTGAAACATATTCAGACTTTATCAGGAGAAATAAATCATGCACTGCCGCAGTTCTGAAAAGAGGGTGCAGAAACATTTACAGATTTGCTCTGGTTAAAAAATAGTTTAGAAATGAAATGAAGGCTGAAATTGTTATGGACTGAAGTTCTCACCCTGGGCCAGCAGGGGGATACTGTAGATAGTTATGCAAATGAAGCATCGAAAAGTGACATTCAGTGATTGGATAGTTTTAGAAAATGGCAACAGTTACATTGTTCTGGAGCTCTATATAAGCAGGCTGGCTGAGCTCCTCAGCTTAGTTCTGTTCCAGTTTACAAATAAAGAGCTGCTTTGGAAGAATCGCTGTGTCGTCTGATATGTTCGCCCACAACTTAACAGAAATCCTAGCGTGTAAGGCCCATTAGATGCAGTGGAACTTGCTCCAAAGTAAATGCACATATGATTACATTGAGCAGGACTGCATGAACATGTGGCAATCGTACTGTTTTGGACACAGCCTCTGCAGGAATAAGTATCAAGATATGTTCTACAACAATGCCACTAAAAAAATTACCGTCTACCAGCAACACCAATACTGTATGCAGGTAAGTAATCAAGAATCCAGATTGGAGTAAAAGTTGGATGATTTCAAATATTCAGGATTTTCTGTTTTGTGAATTAGCACAGGTTAGTCTATTATGCAATCGAGTACATTTTTAATAGGGAGTGGGGGAGATAGTAGTTAGACACCCTGCTTCTTCTGGAACTAGGCACCTGCTGGGGGGGAAAACATCCCAAAGGTTTTCCCAGGTGGTTTCCACAATACTACTGCATATTTTACAGCTAAATTTGAAATGGGATCATTGGGGTCCATGCTAACACAATTTCGGTAATGAGACAATTTAATCTAAAATCTATAAGGCACAAATTTCCAAAATGCCATTCTATAATCAATGGCCCAAATTAACCCCTCTAATAAGCACTCAATTTTTAAACTACTGCAAAAAGAAGAGTTAATTGCATTTCGTTGCATGCATAATAAATCATGATTAAACCCAGAGACTCCGGTTCAGTCCCCTCCCTTGCCACAGCTGGTAACAAAACATCAGGAAGCTGAATCACACCAGGTTTGTCCTTTTTTTCTCCTTTCTATTTTAGCCCACAAAGTGTGGAACCATACATAATGAACGGTTATTACTACAGTTCATGTGAAATCTTTTGTTTTATCATGGGCTTTCAGAAGGCAGGATGTGAAAAGATGTTCTGCCTCACCCTGACTTTGTGTTCTATCAGAACACTATTTCCTATTTTTCAAATACCGAAAGAAAATAAGAAATTGTTCGTGTATGCAACATCAGCAACCCGGATTCTACTAGCCCCAAGATGGAAGGAAGACACGATACCAACAATAGAAGAATGGCAACTGAAACTGATGGACTATGCTGAAATGGCTAAACTCACAGAAAAGCTCAGAGACAATGATAATGAGAAATTTAAAAAAGAATGGCAAACATTTATTGTATATGTACAAAATATTGTAAACAAGTAGAAACGTTGGCAGGCTTTGATTAAACACTTGCAAGTAGTTTAAAATGAGATAAAATCTATGAAAGGAAACCTGAATTGAAATACTAAAGTTTGATGGCACGTAGTTACAATATGAGGATAAGAAAATGAGGCTTAAGTATAATTATGCAGAAAATGTATATATTTATGAACCAGGAAAGTAAACGGAGGGAAGTCAGGAGGTTAAAGAGAACCTCCCCCCAAAAAGTGAATGTTATATTATTACTTTTACTTTTAAAAAATTATTTTTTCTTCTTGATGCAAAATGTTGAAGCTGAAATCGTAAAATAAAAAAATATTTACATAAAGAGAACACTATTTCCTTTTATACATACAAGTGCAGATAATGCCTTGCAAAACAGAGAGGTCTGAATAGGTCACCATCCATTCATTAGTCCCAAGCTACGTGATACGTCGGAAGCTAATTATTTCCTCCTGACCTCTACTATAGGTGATTGTTCATAAACTCACCACCTTGGTATCTGAAGAAGTGTGCATGCACACGAAAGCTCATACCAATAACAAACTTAATTGGTCTCTAAGGTGCTATTGAAGGATTTTTAAAATTTTGTTTCGACTATGGCAGACCAACATGGCTACCTACCTGTAACTACACCTTGTGGGTGTGCATCATAACTGTACTAAAGTAAGCACAAAACTGTAATACAGTGTGTTATTTTTTCTGTTCCTTTATTACCTGCAAACAACGCAACGTTGGCATGCTTTGCATCATAAGGACACCTGGCCATTCCACTGAACTCATCTCCCAGAAACTCCAAAGTATCCATCTGAAAAACAAAATAGCAGAATCCCTTTAGAAGCAAATAAAACATACTAAATGAACACTCATGGGGTTCCTTTCGAGTTCCTTTGCTTCCTTTATCTGCAGACATTTTTACTGTGTTTTAAGAACACAGCTAAATTATGATATTAACCTACTTTTTCAGTTTGCAATCATGTGGAGCACTGCTTGCATTTTTATTTTTTTTTACTGCAAAAGAGCCTCTTTTCCTCATACTATTTTTAACCAGAATCATGCTTTTCTTTTCTTTTTTTGCAATTTCCCTTTCGGAAAGACATTTGATATTTTGGTTGGAGTCGGTGTCATGCATAAATCCTCTTTCTGCCTGTCAAGAATTAATCTGTGAAGTACTTGTAAATCTCAGCCTTAAGTGTAACCCTTGGGAAACTAATTCTCCATAGGGTAGCCATAATTATACAAATAACCAGCTCAACACAAAGCAGAAGTTCAGCAGGTTTATAGCAGAAGCTACAGGGAAAAGGACAGAGCCTATAGGCCTAAGATTCATGTATCTCAGGATTACTCAGCAGTGACTTTTGTTTTATGTGGGTTCTTGGATCTACCTAGCAAATTCAATTTACGGTACTTCAAGCATAAGATACAGAGTTTGAAACGCTAGTGTGGATAATCAGCCATCTAAGCACCACCAGTCGCATCCAATCAACTTCCAGTCCCATGAATTGAGAGGCCTATTTCAAAGCAATGGGTGATTTGTCATCATTTGTTTCCTGTCTTTTATCTCCTCCTCTCTAGACCTTCTGAAGGGAATCAGTTGTGTTTATCCTAGGATGGAAAAGCGTTTAAAATAATTGTAAAAAGGAAAGGAGTTCTGCTTGGAGTACAATGTTCTGGGCCCATCTGCACTTTCGCTTCCAATGCCCAAGGGACGACAGTAGCATCAGGCCAGCGCACGTCAAGCGCTCTAACACTGCTGAGCCCAGGTGCTCCAATGACCTTCTGAAGGGCCCTGAAATGTTATTGAGTGCAGGCTTTCTGACAGCACTGCAACAGGTGTGGAAACCAAACTGGGCCCATATATCATTGGGAATGAAACATCTGTAGAAATAATAAAAGAAGGCCATTTATATTCCCCACATGATTCCACAATATCTATATCTGTATTTGCGCAAGAAATATGGCTTCCCAGCTGGAAGACTCCTTGAGGTTTGTCTGTCACATTTATTACAGTGAGGACTAAAGCACAGTTTCCCAAACTATATCGCTGCATGACTCCCCAAATTCAAGAAAAATAACTGTCTCTCTACATGTAAGACAGAGACTTAAGCTTGTAGCCTTCTACTCTGTTCTTTGGTTTGCTGGAAGGAAGGGAATGAGCATCTATGGAACCATGAAGTGCTTGAGAGTGTCAGAGCAATCAGGGTCTTGGGGGAATGTAGAGTTGCCACAATGATAAACTACAGATAATCGGCAATGTGGCAAGATGTGTATTGGTTTTGGAATTATAATTCCTACCCCAAGATACATTTTTAAGAGGATACAAAGGAGAAGCTTAAGTGTCTCCTCTGAATTCCCTACACATTCCTTTGATTCACACTGAGAGAACCTCAGGATTGAAGTTACATCAGCTTGATGTGGTACTGGAAGCCAAAGAATATTAGCTATATGTTGGGTATGGTAAATATGAAGTCAGCAAAGATGTTGTATGGTGAGATGTATGATGTGGCAGAGTAGTCAGTATGAACTGCAGTATGCCATTTATCCAGATGAAAAAACCATCTTCCCAACAAGACCATTTTCAATCATCTCTTACAAGGGATGCATATTGCAGAAGACAGGGACTAGGTACACTTTGCATACCCAATAATCTGTACTCCATATGCCCATAAGAATCACAGCCTCTTAGAATGCAAAGAATCATACCTACTTAAGAGTTCTATCTTACTGAGGCTTGATAAGGGTACAACCCTTCCTCTTTTTACAGATTGGAGAACTGGACCAAAACCAACCTAATGGATTTCATTGGGGACAAATGTAAGGTTTGGTAGGAATAAGCAGCTGCACAAATATAAGATGGGGGACACCTGTCTTGCCAGTAGTACATGTGAAAAGGATCTAGGGGTCTTAATAGCTCATAAGCTTAACATGAGTCGACAGTGTGATGCAGCAGTGAAACACCAAATGCTATTCTAGGCTGCATCAACAGAAGAAGTGTGTCCTGATCAAAGAAACTCACAGCACTGCACTATTCTGCCTTGGTCAGACCACACCTGGGATACTGTGTCCATTGCTGGGTACCACAGTTTAAGGAGGATAATGACAAGCTGGAATGTGTATAGAGGAAGGCAACCATGATGACAAAGGGTTTGGCAACCAAGCCTGATGAGGAAGGATTGAGGGAGTTGGTAAATAGGAAACTGAGAGGACATATGATAGCCATCTTCAACTATCACAGGGAAGATGGAGCAAGCTTGTTTTCTCCTGCTCTGGAGGCTACGACCCAAACCAATGGCTTCATATTAGAACAGAGATTCCGACTAAACATCAGGAATAACTTTCTGATAGTCAGAGCTGTTGGGACAGTGGGACGGACTCCCTTGGAAGGGGGTGAACTTCTTTGGAAGTTTTTTTTTAGCAAGGCTGGATGGCCATCTGTCATGGATGCTTTAGTTGAGATTCCTGCATTTCAGGGGGTTGGACTAGATAACCCAGGGATCCCTTCCACCTCTACAATTCTATGATTAAATTATTTAAGACAGATCACATCTAGGGTTTCTCTAGTGGGGAGATGGATGCAGTATCGAGTGCGTCAATGTTGCACTTTTAAAATCATTTCCAAAGTATTGTGAATATACAATTTTAATGAACAGATTAACTGATTAAAAATGTTATTGACTGAAGTTATTTAACTGGGCTGTAGCCTCACATTTGCTCGCTAGATACCCGCCCCCCCACAATGTAGTATTTTCATTCGCTCCTCCATAAACCCCATGCATGCGGATTTGAACTATAGCAGTAATTGAGGATTTTATGAGGCACAGCTTAGATTTGTCAGCACAGAAAGCTGGTGAAAGCTTTCACCGTTGCTAAGTTAACATGTCTGAAGCAAGCAGATGACATCCAAGATCCTACTATAAATCCTAGAGCTCTGGTTGCTACTATAGTTGTTCTTCTCTTCCATTTATAACAACCTAGCTATAGCAGCAAGAGTGTCAAGAACTCCTGCTCAAAGCGCTAGCCAGCCATTCTTTCTTTCAAAATAATCTGTTCTATCCTCCTCACCCCTCCAATTTTTTTGTCCTGTTCTCTGGTCATTCAACATTCTGTGATATCTGAGCAGGCCCAGGCCTCACTGAGTTGTTCTAGGGTTTTTTGTTGCCTTCAGTTTTTTTCTCTACAATCTTCTTCTATATCTGCAGATCTTGGGTTTCTGCAGAATGTGCCTTCATTCTTCTTTCTCAGCAGCCCTATAATCATGTTGGTGCTCACCAGCCAGGTTGGCTAATAGTATATATGAGTAAGCCTTCTCCGCTCTCAGGAGAGGAGCTGGAGAGGGGCCTTGCAAATAAGAGAAATTATAAGCACACTGTGCTTTTCACTGCGTCTCAGTTTCTAACAGCCAGATCTAAAGCAGCAAAAAAAAATTGCAGTGACTGCAAAGAGGGTTCCTTCCAGGATTGAACACCTAGGACCAAAATGATGAGTGAATGCAAAAGCTACGAATTGAATTTCTGTGCACCAAGAGTCACTGCAGTGCTCAGGTAAGAAGGGAAATGAACTTTGGTGCCAAAACTTGCTTTCTTCTGAGAAGATCTGAGTAGCTGAACAGCAGCAGCTGATCAGTGCTGACCACTTCACTCTTCGGTGAGCCAGTTTCCTGCTGTACCAACCTCTTTGCTGCCTATATTCGCAACGGCGGGGCTGGGTATAACACCACAGCCAGGCTCCTACTTCCATATGCTTGAGATGGCTACAAATCCTTAGCTTCAGGCATCTCCTTTCAGGTCTGTCAGAGTTGAACATTTTAATTAACAACCACCGAGGGAATAACTTGACTGTACGAAGCGGTAAGATAGTCTTCCAAGTGAGTACAAAGTATTATCGGGCTTACGCAGTAATAAATACTGATTCAAGAGGATTGCGAAAGATACCTAAATTGCTTCAGGCGCACCTTAATTTCAGACAGGGATTAAACCTACATTCTGCAATCCAAAACTCTGTAGGGTTCCGATACACACATGGAGCTCCACGTGAGCGAAGGCTTTCCCATTCAATCTCAGGGAAGCAGCTGTGTGAGCAACGGATCTGTGTATGTCTAAAAGCTCTCAGCACAATAGCAAGTGGAAACCCAACTTCAGGATGAGGGAGGTCAAACTAGAGCAGATAAAGGGAATCATCTCACAAGGCAGTCTTCTGTTGCTTTACCTAGCCTGCAGCTCACCCTCCCTGGTGGTTGCCATTGGGGGCTGGCATTTCTCCATGCGCTGGGATCCAATGTGGGAAGCACCGGTAGCTGTTTCCCAGGCAGCAAAGGAAGCCTCTGGGCTGCTTGGGTATTTGGTCCTGCCCGCTTGTCTAATCAGCGAATCGCAAATGAGCATGGGTCACCAGGAGGCAGGCTTATATTACATAGGCACGTGACTTGCTCTACAGCCACCATTTGTTAGATCTTATTCCACCCTCCCATCCTTTATATACAGTGGTTACCTGGGGTACAGACGCTTCAGGTTACAGATGCTTCAGGTTACAGACTGCTAACCCAGAAATAGTACCTCGGGTTAAGAACTTTGCTTCAGGATGAGAACAGAAATCGTGCGGCGGTAGCGGGAGGCCCCATTAGCTAAAGTGGTACCTCAGGTTAAGAACAGTTTCAGGTTAAGAACGGACCTCTGGAACAAATGAAGTTCTTAACCCAAGGTACCACTACCACTGTATTGCTGTTGCGTGTTGTTCTCCTCAGTCTTGCTATGGCACAGTCGGTCGCCGTATTTGGGGCCAGGCTGGAATTTCCCCAGTTGGCAAATTGGCTTCAGTGCTCTGCTTTTCGCAAACCTCATAGCAATTGTCACAACTTTGGCGGTTCAGGAATCGGACAGGCGTAGTCTTGGTTGGAGAAGAGGTTACAGCCTCTGCCTGGCCCCTCTGAAGTGGCGTATCCTGGTAAAGGGATCCAGGGGAGATGCTTTTGCCAGTCGCCCAGGTGGGGGTGCAGGGCCACAGCACAGGTACAATCTGGGGGGGGGGGAATTACCCCTTGATGTAGGTCAAGGATTCCTTCATTTCCGGTTGACCCCAAAACTCAAGTTCTTCTGGCAGGCTGGCAGGCCGGCCAGAAGGGATGGGATCTACCCAGTGCCTATGCCAAACCTCTTACATCTGTTGTCAATAAAGTTGTGGCCTGATTTCACCCAAATATTGGTTGTCATGTCTTTTATTCTTGGTATTGGGGAAGACCAAAGACTAGGAGGGATGCCTTGCCACACAAAAAAATGCTGAATGCATTTTAGTCAAATGTAATTCTGCTGATACCAATAGATTTCAAGCCATTATAATAATTTATGGTGAAATCTTTCCAGTCATTAATGCATTCTTTAAAAAATGCAATGCATACCTTATAATTTCTGCAGGAGGGACTGAAGGCATTTGTCCCACAAATAAATAATGTATCATCATCTCTTTTTAGAAGAACCTTAATAAAATTATGACATTCATCCTGCAAAAAATAAGAAGAGCACAAATATTATTTCAGCAAACACGTTGCAAATATTCTTCTTAACACTTTCAGGTTTCCTTGCAAAATGGCTACAACAGTCAAATAAAAACATCTGTTTGACCAGTACAAACGGGCTTAACCAAACGATTGTTTAACCAAACAAACTGGCTGTTAGGACCTGAGGCCATCATATTGCTCCTCTTTGCTGATGTTCATTAGATGGAGTGAATCTTAATGCTAGTCTTTGATTCAAGAATAGGACCTCGGTACTTCACTTTCCTACACTATAGTAAATGACACTGCTAGTAAGTATCAGCTTAGTAAAGAGAGCTCAGGATGTAATGGAAAAAATGGAGCCAACTATACTTCATTTAGGTTTATCCACAGTTAATCATATCTTGCATTACTATAACATTTGTCTAGGATCATTTCTGCCTCCCTATGCCCAGAAAAAAGGCCACATATATTAGACACACTATTATGCCAGCAACCAATGGAAATTGGATAGTTGTGCTTAGCTCCTCAATATAGCATTGAATGATGTCAGTGCACCTTGCTGAATCCCAATCCCAGTGCTCTTAAGCATTTTACGATGTTGCTGTGTCTGCTGTCATAATGTTTCATCACATTGGAAGCAAACTATTTTTGCAAATTAAAGTCTTCAATAAGCCGATGGGCTGGTGTGTGTGTGTGTGTGTGTGTGTGTGTGGAAGCAATTACTAGCTGAATGGCATGATCCACATCACAGAGAGTGGTCTGAGATAGCAGTCAAGAAACTAAACAAAACTGGCAGCTGCCAGAGAAATGAAAATTACCTACCTTATGTTTTCCCTTCATTCTGCATGTGTCTACATCGAGCTGCCTGGATTTCCACGTCAATTTCTGCAAGGATCAAGGAAGAAATCAATTAAGAGCCCAGAGGTTGTTGTGTTTGATTTCAAAAGTAAGAGTTCCCTAAGGAAAACTACTTCTTAATATAAGCTTATTGAAAGCTTTCTGCACTTTGACTATGGTTAATTTACCATAACAATGGAACACCACAGATGCAGAACGCCTGCAAAGCTTTGAATGGTACCTGGCAAACTGAAAACACCTCACTGAAAACAAGCAAATTTGGTGAGAGGAAAACATTAACAAATGGTTACATATTCTTGTTTTCCTTGTTAATATAGACTATTTACATATAGAAGTATTTGTATATGTGTGTGTGAAAATCTGTGTTTTATTTGCAATAAATGTGTGTACATCTATAACAAAATCTGTTTTATCTGCAATGAAATAAAATTGCTTACACATTTGACTGTTGCCTTGTCTTCTAATTTTGAACTTTTTAGTCACAGTTTGCAATGTTTACATAAATTAGGGTTGCCATGTTTTAAAAAGTGAAAATCCGGACATTTTAACCGATGTTAGTTAATTCTGCCCGAAAACCATTTCCAAAGGGCAAATCCCAGGAAATTCTAAACATATGGCAGCCCTAAAGTATATGTATCCAGACTTTCACTAATGATCGTTGGGTGGGTTACATAAAAGATATTGCTATATAAAACAGCAGATGAACTTACAACTTCGATTAAAATGTCAATTAAAATCAAACCAGCAGCAATAAACAGGAGGGGCAACCTTCACTTATTTCAGCCCATCTTCTACAAATGCCAAAGCTATGACTCTACTGAATTTTAAACCAAAGATGGACTCTGGCATCTACCTAAACCCACGACAGAGAAACAATGAGATCTGATTCAAGCAACCTGCCTTACTCAAAACTAACTCACAAACTGGGAGGGTTCTCTCTCTCAGTGGAAGAGTCCATGCTTTGCGGGTGGAAGATCGCACATTGCCACATAGGGCTGGGACAGGCTTCTGTTTTAAAACTCTAAATAGCTGCTAAATAGTGAGTACAAACAATACTCAGCTGGATTGATTGATGGTGTGCATTGGTATAAGATAGCTTCCTATGTTCCTGTTGAGCTTCAGAAGCTTTTACTTGCAAAAACCATTCTCTTTGAACTCCTCTGGCTGAAAACAAATGTCAAACTCGCTTATTTGTTGCTCTATAAACTAGATTTTGGCTAATAAGCAGACCCGTTTTAAATTACTTGAACTCAAAGGGGAGGGAAATGTTGATAACTGGAGCCACTGAAAGATATACTGTCTGGGTACCTTAAATCACATAATGCATGTCTTAAAATACCAACAGTTATGCAAATATTGCGGACAATATTTCCACCTAACATATAGCTCTGTTACTCAGTTGTGAAGTATCTTTATAAAGCAAAACATGTTTTTTTTCACTGAAGTTGCATCACCATTTTCCCAACTGCTTCTCAGGTCTGTTAGTTTAGCCTGTAATTTTAGCTCCACTCTTGAACATGATGTTAGTCATCATTCCCAGGGTGCCAGATGCACACAAAGAAGTGAGACAAGCCTTTTTCTCCCAACTCTGATACCTACGTACAGCTCTTTCTTATCACACGTCACTTATGGCCTACTTAACGAGGGACAGGAAAAATACTTCAATTTCCATCTTAATTTACCTTGGGTGCGATGTAGATGTCCTTATAAGCCAATTAGAAAAAAGCCCTCTATGTTTTGCTTAGTATATATCTGCTTGATTATATACATTATAAAATGAAGTAGTAATAATAAATAAATAAACTTTACAAAAAATCTGCTTGATTGCAGATCCTCCAAGTGCCTGTTTTACAGGGACAGTCCCAGATTTACAGATGTCATCCTGGTTTCTGATTTGATCCCAGAATGTTATAACCTTCCTTAGAACCTCCTTATTTTTATTGGGGAAATGTTGAAAGGTATGGTAGGACATCCCTATTTTCATCAGAGAAATGCTGGAAGTTATGGAATTATGTGACCCACCAAGCCAAGGAGATACGTAACTATACAACCTTTAGAAGACCTCTGAAGGCAGCCCAGTATAGGGAAGATTGTTTGTTTGTTTTTAAAAAATTTAATATTTTATTATGTTTTTATATATGTCGGAAGCCTCCCAGAGTGACTGGGACAACCCAGTCAGATGGGCAGAGTATAAAATAATAAAGTAATAATCAATTAGGACGTCCCTGTTTTCATTGGATAAATGTTGGAGGGTATGGTATTGGACATAAAACCATATTCATTAAATATGGTAAATTCATTAAATAGGTAAGCAGAGTTTGCTTATTAAAAGGGTCTTATAGCCAATTACTATGGTATTAGCTGTTCAACAAAGCTTCAGGATCCAAGTAAGACATTTGATGGACATTACAATGCAGATTACTTATCATCTCAGCTAAGCCACTTATCAGAAGTTCACTGGGGACATGGCAGATCTTCCAGCTTCCCTCTATGTGATTAATATGCACCATCCACCTTGATCAGTGCAATTTTAAGAGCAATGTTGGAAAGAAGCGGAGCTAAGTTCCTTTTCTAATCTATCCCCCAGTTTCTTCCCGTGTCCTTGGTGGGAGAATGACAGAATGCTACTTACTTTGCTAAAATAAATTTCTTCTGTATGTGATGCATCCATATCAACAGTATAAATATGGTCCCTGTAAACAAAGGGGAAAGAATGAATGCCAAAATAAACTCAGACATTGTCACAAAAAGAGTCGTTTGCAATCAGATAAATCATTGCCCTTATATGGGGGTGGGGAGACAGGACCCTGGGGACAACTCCAAAGAAAGCTAGGAGATACACCTTCTGATTCATATGTTTTATGAAGGAAAGGAAAGGAAACTTAAAGGTCATCAACTCAAGATGAACAGCTGTTTCACTTATATATTTTGCGAATTAGAATGGTGAAGGCTTCCCACTCCCACAATCACAACAGGGATGCTGCTGAAAAAAGGGACATTTATATGAAAACAAGGAGCTGACTATCATGTGAAATGACTGGGAGTTTACTTCTCATACTGGAAACAGGGTGTTCAGATGAACCTTATTCTGTGATTCTAAGTATAGGTCTGTTCCTCCTGGCTAGCCTCGCAAGCCCATTTTTGCATGCTTCTCCAGCTGGTGGACCTTGGGGGGTTCTAGTGAAAAACAAACTAAACAAAGACCTGAGATCCCCATATCCCTATGCTGATCATAACAGGAGCCTGTAAGCTTGTGGGCCTCAGATTCGCAAGTGATGGCTATGATTATTGTAATAGATACACAGCCCATGAGGATCTTACAATTTTGTGAAAAATAACCCTTGTGTATGAAGGGCTTAAAGGGACGCGGGTGGCGCTGCGGGTTAAACCACAGAGCCTAGGGCTTGCTGATCAGAAGGTCAGCAGCTCGAATCCCCTCCACGGGGTGAGCTCCCATTGCTCGGTCCCTGCTCCTGCCAACCTAGCAGTTCGAAAGCACGTCAAAGTGCAAGTAGATAAATAGGTACCACTCTGGCGGGAAGGTAAACAGCGTTTCTGTGTGCTACTCTGGTTCGCCAGAAGTGGCTTAGTCATGCTGACCACATGACCCGGAAGCTGTACGTTGGCTCCCTTGGCCAGTAAAGCGAGATGAGCACCACAACCCCAGAGTTGGCCACCACTGGACCTAATGGTCAGGGGTCCCTTTACCTTTACTATGAAGGGCTTTGGACAGAATACCACGTCCAGTGCTATTTATCTAGAAAAAGAGGTGTCGGAACTCACCATGAACACCTCCCTTGTTCTCTTAGAATGGCAATGGCGTCCACCTGAGAGGAGCCAAAACTGAGTTCTGTGAGTTCTGGCTGAAAAAAAAGCCGACCCCAAATATCCCCAAATAAGTTTTGTTCAGGTGTGTTCTTTTATATCTCCTTGTTTAGCTGATTGAACATCTTTTGTCAGGTTCTCAGGATACCATATGGATTTTAGGGATACCATTTAAGATTTTAAGGCGGCTAGGCTTTCTTCATTGTTTCAAGGCTATTTTCCCAACCACAGCAAAGATGTTTTGACAGAAAGTATGAAGGGAAACGGTTTGACAATAACCACACAGTTCCCAAAAGCCCTGTTAATTTCGCTGCACTTGATGACCAAATTGAGTTTCAGCATTTACCCTCTGGCAGAGAGAGGACAACATTGCTTTACCTAAGTTGCTCGTGTTCATTCTTGTTTTGCTGAGAACTAGGTTCTTTAAAAAAAAATAATTCTGCCAGTTTCTCCTTGGAAACATAGAATAGGGCCAAGAAGTGCAAGTGAGATATTTCTACACATTCCCCTTCTGTGCTCAACAGACTACAAGGGCATTTTCAACTTGGAGATAGGAAAGCAAAACACTCAGTCTAATCAAACCTTGAAGCATCTGCTCTGAATTGGGAGCAAAGAATAGGGCAGTTGGAGACATTAAAAAAAAAAAAAAGCCATAATTTCATTTCTCCTTCTACCCCCTTTAACATAACCTTCTCTCTATTTCCCAACCCCCTTCTCCACTACAGGAAGAATTGCTGTTGAAATTAAATGATCTGCTTTTAAAGGACCCGTGGAAACCTGCTGAGAGTAGTATACACACACAGAACTTCCATTTTTGAAATCTCTGCTGTCAAGATTTGCTTAGTTTTAACAGACCGGGAGGGAAACAAGGTTAGCCTCTAACTAAGCAGACACAGAACCCTCGTCGCTGCAAAGAATAATAAGCAAAATTCTTCCCACGTGGGAGAATAGGGGCAGTATTGTTAACAGAACCAGGCTTTCATGATTTTGCTGCCTGCCACTGCACCAGAGGCTGTTTGCTTTGCAAGATGCCAAACCGTGGAAGGAGTTGGTGTATGTGTTTCTTTTCAGACATTCCATCTTCAGTAGAACATGCCATTTATTTATAAGGTAGCTTTAATGCGCCGGCTTGTTATTTGCTTGACTTCATTGAGGGAGCTGCGATTGGAGGTCAATACCAGAGCAGAATTGCCTATTTGTTTGATTTCAGCTTCATGGGTGACACAGCAGCGTGGCTTTCCCCTCCCCGCCCAATAGATTTTTCACAATTGTGCTGCTATGCAAAAGCAGGCCGAAAATAAATTAAAAATAAATAAATCTGAATTGTAAATGAACAAGCGATTATTATGCACTGGCAACGTTTCAGAAATGTTCCACTTGCCCTCTTTTAGCACAGCTCTGTATATGTTAATTGCCAGCAAAAATGAAAGCAGAAAGATTTGAAAACAGGCTTGGGTTGCTAAGCTCTATTCTAACTCTGGCTCCTTCTAATGACTTAGTGACTGGTTTGCCAATCAACCCTTGGAGAAAGCAGAGGCCAACTCCTGGAGCAATCTGAATGTACAAAAGCAGATTTCCAGATAACTCGAAACCATTTCCATATGTGTTATTTAAACCACAGCTGCTCACACAATGGCAAATATTGAAAGAACTGTCAAGTACTAGTTAGGCTTTGCTAAACCGCTAACAATAAGTGACTTTGCTGTTCTATTTTCCCTGCTGCCGCCTAGCGCCTCCCCCCTTCCCCAAACTCCTACTTGGAGGATTTGTATAGCTCTTGCTAATTAAGTTATTCTTTACACAAATAGACAATCCTAGCACTTCCGTTTTCCCCCACCTCCAGCACTGCAGATGGTTACCATGGCGCAACTGGGTAAGGGGAAGAAAGTTAAATATTGCTGGTGCCAACTGACCCTCGGCCACCAACTGCAGCCTTTATGTGTGGCATAATTGCAAAGGGTTCATTCAGGTGTGTGCAAAATAAATAAAAAAATAAATAAATCCTCAAATATCTGTGAGGGATGACACAAAAGTGTAACGGGAGAGGGTCAAGTGCCATATGTGATCATGTATTTAATCGAACACCTTTGTTTTTACCCCCTGCTTCCCTACCTCTCTTTTTATTATAATGTGTTTTTCAAGTATACTGTACAGTGGTACCTCAGGTTACATATGCTTCAGGTTACAGACTGCTAACCCAGAAATCGTGCTTCAGGTTAAGAACTTTGCTTCAGGATGAGAACACAAATCATGCTCTGGCAGCGTGGCGACAGCAGGAGGCCCCATTAGCTAAAGTGGTGCTTCAGGTTAAGAACAGTTTCAGGTTAAGTACGGACCTCCGGAACAAATTAAGTACTTAACCTGAGGTACCACTGTATTTTTGTGCTTGATGCGATGCTTTATTATGTTTTAAATGTGTGTTGGAAGCCGCCCAGGGTGGCTGGGGCGACTTTTAGCCTTGCGTCACGTGCAAGTAGAAAGAGGCCAGGATCCAAATATTTGGGTTGCATCCAACGCTGTTATTCCGCTCGTGAAACAAGACTTCTGTTGATGCAATGTAACTTCACCCCCCTCTTCCCTGAACCAATCTTCCCAGAGGGTTTGGAGATTCGGGGGGGGGGCAGGGCTGGCCCAAGACATTTTGGCATCTGAGGCGAACCACAAAATGATGCCTCCCACCAGCCAGGGAAGAAGGAGCGAATGAAGAGTTAAACCAGGAACGGCAGAAAGGGGGTGGTGGGGGTAGTGATCAAATCAACCTTCCCAGACGGTTGAACTGGAAGTCAAAGGCCATCATGGGGTGGGTGGGTGTGCTCTGAATCACACCAGGTGGATGCAAAGCCTTAGGAGACCCCAGAGGGCAGCCTCCATCATTTCCTCCATAAGGGTGGGAGGAGACCAGCAGTTTCTCCTATTCTCAAGGGGGCTGCTCTGAAGATAGCATTGGGGGAGGGCTGCTGAGGAACACCGCGGCAGCAGAAGCGCCTGATGTGTTCCTTGGAAGACAGATCTTGCCACCTGAGGCGGTTGCCTCACATTGCCTCATGGTTAGGCCAGTCCTGTTTGGGGAGGTAGATGAGAGGAAGGGGAAGCCACACTGCCTGAGCGGACCTCTACACTTGCAAAGATGGATATAACCCTTTGATTTAACACCCTCCACCCCCAAAGTTAAATGTTTGCGTAAAAGTCACAGGAGGAGAGGAAGCAGCAAAGAAACTACTCCTTTGGTAAAGGTGTGAAAAGAAATGTTGTCAAAATGATTCAGACTTTGCTCGTCCCTCCTCATCCTGCTCTCTTCAACGGCTGCCTCACATCACCATGCCAATCAAACATCCCTGCTTGGTGAATTAAGAGATACAAAGCATACAGAATATATAGAGACTGCTGCTTGGCCCTCGAGAGTTCAGCTCTTAATAGCTGTATATAAGGCTAACCATCCAAGGCCTTTTGCAGCTGACAATTTGATGACGTCAAGTGCTCCAAGGAATCACTGGCACTTTAAAAGAGCCCATGTGGGAACTATTAGTACTTGTTACCAGCTCAGAGAAAGACACACTAACTGAAATTTCTTTGAGCTAGTAGTGGGTGTAAGAGCCTCTCCAGGTTTTATTCTTAGCTCTTTAATGGTGCTAGTCCCAGTCCTGCAACAGCAGCACAATGTCCCTTCCACGTATGGGGAGGTAGCTTCGCTGTGAAGGTAAAAAACCTTTATTTTGCATGAAACAGCAAGGCATGGATTTGGAGGAAACTGGAGCCTCAGCTACCACTTGACATGTTTTTAAGTGTTATCATCATTTAGTAGGAGAGTTATCTGCTTTCCATGCAGAGTCCCAAGTTTTTTACCTGCCTGCCTGTCCAAAGCTGACTTTGAGGATGGAGGGCAAAGGAGAGGAGCTGGGGCCACCAGCCACCTATTGCAATGGGTGGGGAGCAAGGTCCCAGTGGCGTGGTGCATGCTGGGATCCCACACAAACCTGGAAACAACTCTAAGTGACCATTTTGCTCTATGTAAATATGCCACTTTGCTCTATGTAAAGATCTGGAATGCAATGCGCTCCCCACTGATTTATTGATTTATTAATTCCCACTAATTACAGTGGTGTGGATTGTGCCTCGGCCCCTACATTGTTCAGCGTCCTTCCTATAATCAAATGGAGTTCATAACCATCCAAGTAAAACCTCAATTGGTATGTGGAAGGGCTGTGGTTCAATGACAATGAGCCAATGAGCTTCTGTGTCACATACAGAAGAGGTTCAAAGTTCAATCCCCAGCATTTTCAGATAGACCTGGAAGAGACTCCATCTGAAATCCTGAAGAACAACTGACAGTCTGTGTGGACAATGCAAACTTGGTGAACTAATGGTCTGACTTGGTGTAAGGCAGGTTCCTGTGTTCCTATCCCAGCATCCCCTTCTTCTTTTGGCAACAATGAACATGGCATACTTGTGATTTCTTCTTCAACAACAACAACAACAACAACAACCACCACCCACCAACCAACCAACCAACCAACCAACCACTAATGCTTTTATCTGAAATCCAAGAATTAGCTCCCAAGTAAACACGGAGTACTTCTGAGATGCCACAACAAATGTTAGTCATTTGTTTTTATTGTTTTTAGGTAATTGGGTACAAATGTATACTTAACATTGCTATATTTAGACAACTGGGGGGGGGGGGGAAACAACACTGTGGAAAGGAACATCTGATATTGTAGCTCAGGGATCTATGCCAAGAAGAAACTCAATTAATGCATTCACAAAGCTGCTTGATAAACACCTCTGATTGGATTCATATTTGCCACTGTGCTTGGGGTTATACCACAACTGCCAAAGGAGATGCAGAGCTGTAGGTACAAATTTTCATTCACACTAATTATTATTTTAGGGAGTGGTACACATCGTGCTCCTTTGGGGTTGTTTGTCAGACCTTTGGTCCCCACCCTGCACTCAGCTCTCACCTGTGGCTCCTAGTGAGCTCAGAGTTGCCAAAAACAGTATTCTTCAGCCATCAAGTACCACAACAAACACAAATGTTTTCAACTTCCTCCTCAAAGCAAATAATGATGGCAATAGACACCTGACTAGAGAGGGCATTCCACAAAGACCACTTAAAAGGTGGTCATGGGACAACACCAACTGGGAAGCCCCTGACCTTAGCACCAGATCATAGGGTCTGAGATAGTTGGTGCTGGGAAAGACATCTCTTTTAGGATCTTGGGTTCCAAGCCATTTAGGGCTTGTTATGGCAGTGCTAACACCTGGCAACCACCAGTGCTTTTGGAACCAGTAACACGTGGTCCTATCAGGCTGCCCCACTTACCAACTTAGCAGCTGCACTAGCTGCAGTCTCTGGACTATCTCCAAGGACAGCTCCATGTAGAACACGTTACAGAAGTCAAAGTGGGAGATCACTAGAACATAGAACTAATGAGGCCAGGCGATCCCAGTCTAGAAATGGCCTTAGCTGGCAAACCAGCCTAAGCTGCGCAAAAGTACTGCTAGCCACAGAAGCCAGTGAGAAGCCTGGAATTCCAGAGCATTCGCACACTATGACCTGTTCCTTCAGTAGGAGTACAATCCCTCTCAGAACAGATTCTATACCTAATTCCTTGGCACGGGAATCACCCATTTGCAGCACTTCCATTTTACTGGGTTTCAGACTCAGTTAATTGGTCCCCATCCAGTTCATCACTGGCCCCAGACACCTATGCAGCACCTTCATGGCCTCTCCTGATGTCAATGAAAAGGGGAGATAGAGCTGGGTATCAACATAAAAAAGGTAAAGGGACCCCTGACCATTAGGTCCAGTTGTGGCCGACTCTGGGGTTGAGGTGCTCATCTTGCTTTACTGGCTGAGGGAGCCGGTGTACAGCTTCTGGGTCATGTGGCCAGCATGACTAAGCTACTTCTGGCGAACCAGAGCAGCACAGGGAAACGCCGGAGTAGTACCTATTTATCTATTTGCACTTTGACGTGCTTTTGAACTGCTAGGTTAACAGGAGCAGGGACCGAGCAACAGGAGCTCACCCCATTGTGGGGATTCAAACTGCCAACCTTCTGATCGGCAAGTCCTAGGCTCTGTTGTTTAACCCACAGCGCCACCCGCGTCCCTGGGTATCAACATACTATGTACCAAATGCCCAGATGACAGTTCCCAGTATAGATGTATAGCATAGGAGATGTTTATGGGGCCTTGTGAAGTCCCACAGTTCAAAAGCCAAGAGCCAAGGAACAATCTCCTTGTACTATTTCCTGGTAGTGACTCTGCATTATGATTAAATTATTCACTTTCCAGGTTTTCACCTAAATATAAAAGTGATGTAGGCTCTGAATTTTTACTTGTCACACAGATTCCTAGCTCAGCAAGAAACTTTTAAGTGACATTTGGAATAAAACAGTTTTTGCATATCTTTGGAGCAGAGAAAGATAACATTGTAATGCAATGAAGGCTCCAGATTTTGGAAGGCCTGTGGACATCATAGTCTCTGTGGGGTTCCCTCCCTGATTAGGCCCACAGCCTCCTTGCCATTATCACTACTATCCATTTTCAAGACTTCTCCTGATAAACTATGGCATAACAGCATGCCGTGAAGATAAAATGGAGAGGGGAACAGCTGTGTATGCCAGCCCGAGCTCCTTGGAGGAAAATGGGATAAGAATGCACAAATAAACATACACACACACACACACACACACACACACACACACACACACACACAGAAAGAGACATTTGCAGGCCTTGACCATGACAACATCCTTGAAGCATTTCACTGTTCACTTACTGAAGTTGTGGGCTACGCCTATAGTTTCTAACAGGACGCTCTGGAGTAACTAATTTGCTAATTGCATCTGAAGTTGCCACCTGACTAATTGTAAGTTGGCCCAACTTGTTTCTAATTAGAAAGCCCTTTTAAATTTTTGTGTAATCAAGTATGCATTAACATATCCCAACGGGCAAATGTTTAGCATTCTCAAAGAGGTAGCAATCTTCATTGCTATCCACCAATGCCAGTTCACATGACTTTGGGGTATGTATTGGCTGCTAAAAACCCTATTGAAATCATTTGCCTCCCTTGTCCATGGTAAACTGGTCACAGGAGGAAAATATGCATGGGGTGTTTCCATGCAACCCCAGTGCGGATTAGCCATGAAATGCTACACATATGCTGAGAAGCCTATGCCCAAGCAGCTCCCCTTGGGCAGAAAGCCAATGAACACAGCTATTTGAAGTGCTTGCCACTCGTCCAGATGGTCACGTAAACTAGACCTTATGCAGGCACTCAAGAATTTGAGAGAACACTTCGGGCCAACTCACACAACTCAACTGGTACACAGAGCAAGAGTGCTAATAAGTTGATACTTTCAAAAATTGGCTCCTACTAAAGCAAGACGCCCAGCCTGCACCACAAGCCCCCGTTGGACTTCGTGCTGCTAAATAAGACCTTGCCCTTAATTGTGACTTTTCTACTAAGAGCTTTAAAACTTTGCTCACTGCTGCTTCCAAAAAGACCACAAAGAAGGAAGCTGGCTCAGCAGCTAGGTCCCATAATAATAATTAACATTAAACTTGGCCAAATCCTTTGAAAGAAATGAAGTGTAAACACATCTTTCCCCCTCCGTTCTCTCTCCTGGTCTCTTTGCTTTACCATAAAATATGCTTAGTATCCCAATGACATTAAATTTTAATTCTGCTTCAAATATGTACTCATGCAACATGGATTATTCTTGTTTATTCTCCAAAACAGGCAATTAGTTGTGTACTTTAAATCAAAAACTCTTTTAAAAACATAATGATTCCAACATTCCCAAGTGTGGAACAGCTACTGTATATTATGAATTGCTCTGGTAAAAAATGCTGAAGGCATCAGCCAGCAGGACTTTACAGCATTAAGCCCTAACTGGACATATAACACAACTCTCGGAATACAAATAAATTCCAACTGGGGTACCAAGCTCTTGAGGCTGCGTTTTTTTAAAAAGCCAAAGGGAAACGTTGAGGAGGGATGGAGGCCAGCCAAGTCATTTGTTGCCTCCCACATAACTGCCATTTTCGTTGTTGTTGAAGGAACATTCTTTCCCTATGAAGACTATGGTTCATCTATTGATGACTTCCATGTTTCTATGTGCTACAAAGTTCAATTTAAATATAAATATACCCTTTTCTTTTGCTCCCCCCCCTACCCATTAGACCATGCACCAATAATATTGGGTCTACTGCTCAAGGCTGGGCCTAGTGAGTGGGTTCCATCGATATGAACGGCTTATCTTTCAGAATGTATGGAGATCCCTGCTGGTTCAGACCAAAGACCATGCTGTTCCCACAGAGGCCTATCAGGAGCCCACAAGCAAGACACGAACACAGTAGCCCTTTCCCATTTGTGGTCCCCAGTAGCTGGCATTCATAGATATCTAGATCTGTGGCCCTTCTTTAGTCTTTTGTCTACCGATAGGGTATGATGGAGGAAGTCTCTAACTTACATGACCCCTGAGGTAGACACTTCCTTGTGGAGATCTATCATTTCCCCACTGCACCATACAGAAGAGCTTCTCACATGGTGACTCCCAATGATACAGATGTTGCAAACCTCTAGGGTTTGCCCACATGAATATCTGGTTCCGATGGGAAATTTTTCCTGTCTCTATGAGGCTGTGGTACATACAGTCATGGGGAAAAGAAAGTGCACCCTCTTTGAATTCTGTGGTTTTACATATCAGGACAGAATAATAATCATTTGACACAGTGCAATATGTCATTTGATGTGGTTCATCTGAGATTGTATTTACCTAATTTTGAGACCTGATAAGGAACAGATGATTGTTATTATGTCCCGATATGTAAAACCACAAAGACAGTGCACTTTCTTTTCCCCATGACTGTATTACAGTCTGGGGTGAAACATCAGCAGGGAGAAACAGCTACGACGATTCCCGAGTTGGAGCTAAGCTTGCAAAAAACAAGGTTTGAAACTGATGTATGGGGTGATTCATTTGCAATGGACAATTAACACAACTGTGGAAGGCCTCATGTTCCCTTCTCATGTCACTCTCACTTTGAGCTATGAAATAATCCAAAAAGAAGAGTTCTGCGTGGTTGAGAAGAGTTCGGAAGAGAAAAGAACAAGGACTGACCTAGCAGCAATGTAGAGGGTTCTGTCCATTATCATGAGCAACTGGACGTCCAGTTTGTGCCTCTGTGGGGCGTTATGTCCTGGCTTGTGACCCACAAACACCGGATACTGTTTTGTATCTGTAAGAAGCAGAGAGGAGTTGAAAGAAGAAAAGTCGAGAGACACTCAGTGAAAGCATGTAAACAGCTGTTCAGATGGTCTATCCTCAAATGAAGGATCCAGAATTCCTGCCCCGATTTCTTTCTCTCGGCATATAGGGTTAATCATCCATGCAACAAATAACCCTGCTCAACAGGATCAGCTTCTTCGTTGTCACAAAAGGGATGTTATACTCTTCACAATTTTAAAAATTGTTATCCTCCCCCCGCCCTCAAGAAGAGCATTTAATTGCTAGAAGTTAATAGGCAATCCAACATTTACACCTGGGTTTATATTCACTCTTTGCAGTTTTAAATAGCTGGATTCTGCCTGCCAAAGATGATCCCACAGCATAACAGTGTTTTATAGAAGGCCAGCAATTACAGCAGTAGCCACGCTGTCTAGTGATTATAACAAAGTACTGAAAGATACCAAACTGGCAGATCTACGGGCTGCCCACATGACGAGGGTAACATTCTAATTGTGCTTATTTTTAGGAACAGAGGGGAGCCATTAATTGAGCTTTGCATCTACAAAAGCATCTGCTTTTTATTTTCTTTGCAGACAGTCTTATGAGGTTGTTTATGGAAAGTAGATTGCATTCTCTTATTTTACCTAATTTTATTCTGAAGCATCAGAGATGGCGGCTTCAGAATGGACTAGCGAGACTTTTATGGGAAGGAGCCGACTTGAAAACCATAATACTCTAATCAACTGCTAATTTCACACATCTTTCGGTGATTATACTATAGAAAAAAATACAATCTTCTGGGGGTGAGGGAGATGCACAAGCCACACTGCGCTGCTGTGATGACTGCCACTAATCCATAATAGCAAATGCAGAGATGAATGAGGTCGGTGTGAGTGATGCGGTTCAGGGGATTGAACAAACCCTCTAGCAATCTGGTAGCTCTGTTTCTTGCCCTTGAAATATAAATTCTGCAGTACAGTACACAAAGCATCCAGAGCTTCACAAATACATCTTCTAGGTTGCCACTGGTCACAGTAGCTTTTGCTCTGGTGAGTCCCTTTTCCAACGCAGAGAGAAATGGGCTAGAGATTTGACTTAATTTAATGTTGTTTGGGACCTCACTGGAACCCCCTTCTCCTGTGTCCCAGAACTTGTTAGAAAGGCAGGGTCTCTTCCCTTAAGTTGCACTTTGCTTTGGAAGCAGATAAACGTCCCCTGCTTCCGAATGCCCATGCAGCTCAGCATGATGTCAAGCGAAATCCCTTCCATCCCACAATGCAGTGCAGGATCAGCAGTGATCACACATTCTAGATGGTTACTAAGGTAGTCAAAATGTGTGGACCGCTAATGATGATTGCGCAAGCAGGCAGAGAATGGAAACTACTGGAGATAGAAAATGTAGTTGCATGCAAGTTAGAAAGAAGAATGGAAGATTTAAATAACTATAACCTTTGAATTAATATATAACCTTGTTGTTATTTGATATAATTTTGTTTTAGCTATTTGCAGGAGTTGGTAAAGGGACAGCTGAGGATTGAGGAATTTGCTAAAAAAAAAGGATGTCAAATCTGTAAAATAAGCAGCATGCAAAAGGGGAAGAAATGGAAATATCTGAGAGAGAGAGTGGAAAGCCAGTTTTTGAAAAAAGAAGAAGTATCAAATTAGTTTTAATTTGGCATTGGTGGGTTATAAATTCAAAAAATTAATAAAAATTAATTGGCAAAAAAAATGTGTGGACCACTGGATGAACCCTAACACCTTCAAAATCAGGGATTCTCAAATTGTGTTATAAAGTCCCTTACTGGGCTGGTGACCTCTTTACATGACTGAAGAGTTCCCTGTGTCCTCTGTTGCAAAAATATATATATAAATAAATAAAATAAAATAAAATAAAATAAAATAAAATAAAATAAAATAAAATGCAGTGCAGGCACTTCACATGGAACCTAGTTTGTAAAATCTTTTTTCTTTTCTTTTGTGGAGTCTACCTCCATGTGGACTGTCTGCCTGGCATGTTATAACTGAGTGGATGGATGGATGTATGCGTGCCCATTCCTCTGCTATGAAATATTTCAGGATGACCAGACAATATGACAAAAGAATTGTTATTTCCGATTCTAATTTGGGAAGCGGACACTGTCAATTACACCATGAAAATGAAATTATATTGTAAACCTAAATATATCTTCCAGGAAATAAGCCATAGTGATTTTAATGGACTCTAGGACGAAGGTGTCAGCATTTTGGCCTATTGCCATAGCTAGATTATACCTCTAATCCACTTACCTATAATTTTGACAAACAGTGAAGGTAGGAACTCACTACATCCTAATTGTCTTGAATGCTGAATCCATTGTTCAGTTACAGGGGTAGCACTGAGAGAAATTTATATTATCTGGCAGTTTGAGACACACCCAGATGGTACCAAAGGCTAAGTCTGATTGGTGGGTTTAATTGTTCCAGGTAACCCAACAGGAGATTTAAAAACAGCTACATAAATATACACTGTAGTACAGAGATGTGAAACTGATGATCAACAAGTATAACTCTAGAGTGGAAACTTAACTTCATGTGCAAATTATGCAGTTCTTGCATACTGGCAAAGAAATAGCCTAATTTTGGACCTCCTTGGCTTTAGACTGCAGCTGTTTCTTCAGAACTGGTTGAGTATACAGTTTGTATGCATGTAGCCAAGAAGAAACAAATATAGGCTTCCATGTTCCCTGGATTCTTCTTGTACCTTTTCTTCCATTAGTTTAGGTTTATCAAAGCAATGAAGACTTTTGGCTCCCCATTTGTTATCCCATTTGGATGGAGCTAATATTGCTCAAATACTACAAGTTATAGATTTGGTGATGTGGCTCAAAGCACTTCAGTACACTGTAGAAACTAAAAGGGAATTTTTTACTAGAACCACTTTTGACTGGCATTGTACAGCCAGATACTGTGAAAGGTTTCCTCATTTACACATCTAAATCCTGATGGGCAAGAGAATATTATGCTAATCTGCTTCCAGACAGGCTGCCACTAAGAGCTGGTCTAGAATGGAAACTATTTCTTTCTAAATTCTGTTTTACATTACAACTGCAAAAATGGAGTACACATGCGCGAGCACACAGCAATTTAGCATATGCATCATCATTTCTGTGCTAAATGATGTGTTTCCCCCAGAATTTGGTTATCTTGTTAAGGATTTGTCTGTGGTACATCTAATTACTCATACTAAGACGTGGCTAATTCTGGTTTGAGCACTACTGAAAGGACATTCATAGAAATATTATTTCACAGATTGTTGGTTGAGCCGTTTCATGAAAAGTGGCATTTTGTTGTTGAAGAAGAGAGGTACCAGGTTGAAGAGGACAGTGGGTTGAGATATGACCAAAAGCAGGTGTGGGATCTCGCTCTCTTGCATTCAAAGACTACAACAAAGCAAGTTTTTGTTTACTGGTTTGTAGCAAAAGGATAGTGTTAGGATGCGGAAGTGAAAACCCTCCAACATTTTCTCCAGTGAAAATAGGGACACACCATTCAATAACAACAACAACAACAACAACAGTCGTACCTTGGAAGTTGAACAGAATCCATTCCAGAAGTCCGTTCGACTTCTAAAACATTTGGAAACCAACACGCGGCTTCTGATTGGCTGCAGGAAGCTTCTGCAGTCAATTGGAAGCTGCGTTGGATGTTTGGCTTCCGAAAATTGTTCGAAAACCAGAACACTCACATCCGGGTTTCGATCGTTCGGGAGCTGATTTGTTCGGAAGCCAAGGCATTTGAGATCCAAGGTACGACTGTGATAATAATAATGTTATTATTTATTCCCCACCATTTGACTGGGTTGCCCCAGCCACTCTGAGCGGCTTCCAACATATATAAACACAAAATAAAACACTAAACATTAAAAAGCTTCCCTATACAGGGCTGCCTTCAGATGGTTCGGGGGTCGGATAACTCCATACCCGCCAACATTACTCCGATGAAAACAGGGATGTCCTAAGGAAGAGCGGGACATTTTGGGAGCAAATAAAAAAAGCCTGGATGGCTTCTGTAAATCTGGGAATGTTGCTGGAAAATAGGGACACTTGGAGGGTCTGGGATAAAGGAAAGATAGGTCTAAGGAGACGCAGCAGGAAACAAGAGCTCACAAATTTAAATCTCACTGACCAATAAGCCATGACTTGAAACTTGGGGGACAAGAAATCTAAGCGCAGTTTCCCTGCCTTTCATACTCACAGTTGCCATGCGAAATACTGATTGGTTCAGGATCTTCTGGGAAATCAGCCCCAGCAAAGTGTAGCAGTGTGAAATATAGCAGCAAGGCTTCTGACCTCATAGTAGTTCTGCTGGGAGACTATATCTTCAATTCACCCTGTGAAAGACAAACGAGGGCATAAGAGCTTTCCATCAACTCGCATTTAGCTACTACAAACAAAAATAGGCCTTGGACAGCCTACAAGGAACAAAGGGGGCTCTCCTGCCCTTCAAGGCATCCACTATAAAATAATAAATATGTTCATTTCAGAAGAAGAAAACCACCCTGACAGCAGGCCTCATTGGGCTCTAACATATAGTGGCACCAACATCTTAAAAAATAAAAAAAGACTTGAAGATGCTGCAAGCTATCAGTGAGTACTTTCGCTTCCTCTCCTCGCTGCTGGTTTTTGCTCTGCTCAAAAAATATCACCTTTTGTCCTCTGACACCTAGTTCTCCCTAAGAACTGGGTTTTAATTATATTGGTTTTGATGAACTTAAGTGCGTAAATCATGACTATATTGGCTTTGATTGAATAGTTATGACATTGACGCCCCACCTTTCCTCGCCATCCCCATTTTACCCTTACAACAATCCTGTGAGGTAGGAAGGACCAAGAGTGAGTAGCTGGCCCAAGGGACACTCTGTGAGCTTCATGGCTGAGTTGGAATTCGAACCATGCTCCTCCAACACTTTAACCACTACACAGCCCTGGCTCTTGAGAGGCAGGGCAACATTTGACTTAAACCGCTGTGCCATTTCACTCTGCTAAGTAAAGGTAAAGGACCCCTGACCATTAGGTCCAGTCATGACCGACTCTGGGGTTGCGGCGCTCATCTCGCTTTATTGGCCGAGGGATCCGGCGTACAGCTTCCGGGTCACATGGCCAGCATGACTAAGCCGCTTCTGGTGAACCAGAGCAGCACACGGAAACACCGTTTACCTTCCCGCCAGAGCGGTACCTATTTATCTACTTGCACTTTGACGTGCTTTTGAACTGCTAGGTTGGCAGGAGTAGGGTTCACACAATTTTATGGTGAATTAAATCTTATTTCATCTTCTGTATCTGTTTTGAAACCTCACTGAATGCACACCTTAGAGACTACGGTGTTAAGCAGCGTATAAAATGGGTCAAACAAACAAAAATAAATGTTTCCCCATACAAACCAAAAAGCCGTCTACACAGAAAACTAGATGGCAGGAGCTTAGATTATCTCCTGAAGGCACATACTGCAGCAATGCTGCTAAAGTTTAAACTGGGTCTGGGTCTGGGCAGGAAACAGACAGGGAACTCTTATGTATGACGCCCTGTGGTCCAACATGGAAGGAAGGTTGGAAATAAATGTAATATGTAATAAATGCATTTTAGAAAGAGACTACGCTTTGTTCCTTCCATGTGCAGGTCACATATACAATCTTGTGAGTGCGCAGTGTTATATAGCACTTAGATGAGACACATCTAAATCCACGGATCGCTGACCAAAGTTTTAGGCAAATGCTCCTTCTTCTAGGTATAAGATGGCTCAGCTCATAAATTAAAAACACTACACATTATTTAGGTTTATCAAGGGATTAAGGGACCTTCCAGGAGAATGATTCATAGTCACACGAGTTGTAAATCAAGAACAGCAACACGGGGAACAGGGCATGATGGAGCACAGTGAATGTGTCATGAGACTATACCATAAAAATATGAACTCATAAATTTAGATACTATAAAAACCAATGCTCCAAATTGCAGTAAAACTCCCTAAAAGCAGTAACTTCACTCTTGCCTCCCACCTGCTGGATTCTAGGCATGTCTTCTTCTTCTTTTTCATTGTTAAATAAAAATAATTTTAAAAAGCAGAAAAGTTTTGATTCAGTGAAAGGGTGGGGGTCCCCCCCCAACACAGCAAATATCCCATAATTCCCAGGCAAATTTCACTCCCTAAAAGCAGCAACTTCACTCTCGCCTCCCACCTGCTGGATTCTAGGCATGTCGTCTTCTTCTTTTTCATTGTTAAATAAAAATAATTTTAAAAAGCAGAAAACTTTTGATTCAGTGTAAGCATGGGGATCCCCCCAACACAGCAAATATCCCATAATTCCCAGGCAAATTTCACAGAGGTGCTGCTGACCTACAGGATAAATCAGTGTAAAAGCAGGGATTTCTTTTCACCCTTTCCAGAATTTCAAACCTTTGATGCTGCCTGCCAAAGATTATCTTTTCGAACAAAGCTATTTTACTGTAGCCGCTCCATGATTTACACAAAGACAGTCAAGCTTTGTAACCAAAGACGGCTTTTGAAAGTCCATTTGGCAAACAAAGTGCTAACTCGCCCTTTTGAAACACCATTTAATATTAGAGACCTATATGTCCTTTCCTCATGCCAAGAAAAGCATTAACAAGCCCTGAGTGTTTCGTTTCAGAGTGTAATTTCACAATTGGTTCTTAATCATTTATCCAGTTGGAAACACTGAAGTAATTAATTTTGAGATCCAGATATATACTTTTAAAACAAAACACTACATTCTATTACAATCAAGGAGGTGGGACAGCTGTTCCAAAGTATGCCACTGGGAACCTCAGAAAGGCAAGATAAATTACTGTGCCTGCTACGTGCTTATTTTTATTTGAACATACAGCTTTTTAAAAGTCTGATTTTATATGTTATCTCTGAAATTGAGCATCAATCTCTGAGCCAATGGGCTGTGTCCAATGCTAGTCCTGCTCAGAGTAAACACTTTGAAATAAATAGACGTGACTAATTTAGGTCTATTACTTTCAATGGATCTACTCTGAGTAAACCTTATTTAACTACAATCCAATAAACTTTGGTGTAAGCTACACTAGAATCAATGACACCCACACCAGCTAGTAGCACCAGCTATGAACATACAGAAGAAAAATGATACGAGTTGAAAAAATGTTTAAAATAACCTTTTCTTTAAAAAAACCACCCCAAAGCCTTTATTTTAGGAATCCTAGGCGCTGAAATCCCAAGGGAGCAGAAAAGACTA